>NC_092656.1:2674545-3322647 GCF_032118995.1 Asterias amurensis
TAAGCATAGAGAAAGGACAATGGTATAAGTGTAATGGTTTATCAACTGGTAACCTTATTCTGGTAAGCATAATCTTATATGCTTAGCTACCTTTTGTGGTTAATCTTATAGGCTCTACCTTCTGTGGTTAGGCAGACTATCAAATCGGGCTCTATCTGATATCATTTCCAAACCTGTTTCTCCCTTCTTCTTTTTCTTGGGGGGGGGGGGGGGGGAGGGGGTCACAAAGGCCATATAGTATTACTTTGTTCCCCAAACACTATGAGTAACACTGCTGCTGTAGGTCTATCTAGTAAGACGGTAATTTTGAAATCATGTGAGGTTGCCGCAACGATGTATGAACACTTCTGCAGTGTGGGACTATAAAATGGTCCTTATATGGTTCACACACACAAAAATAATAAAAAGGAATACAATCTTTACTGCTGTTTATCAAGTACCGACAAGGTTTAAAATTTGTTTATCTTAACACCGCTGCGATTTTTATCATCTGCTAAAATGTTAATGGAACACCTTCAACAATATAAATCAGCAAATTGTGTTAGTATGGCAAGCTGCATGCCCATAAATCCGACACATAAAAAAGTCTACATATTGACATAAAAGCTGAATGTATACCGGTGTATGTAAGTGTGTGCAGCTTTGTTTGTGCTGGGTTAGTATTTCTGTTTAAAAAATCACCTGACTTTAAAAAGACATTATCGGTGATTGTCAAAGGCCAGTATCCATACTTTATGTAATCCAACATTTGTGTAGAATCCAACAATATACATGAAATAAAAAACCTGGGAAAGTTTTAAGTATACATTTGGATTTTGTAACAGCTCGATTGTTTTAATCCTAAATAAATGTACATGTAGATGTGTCAAACTAACATGTGAAACTTTCATGTCATTCGTCACAATTTTTAGATATCACCTAAAATCCGAAAATAATCCCTCATATAGGAATATCTCAGATTCAAATTGTGATAAAACTGATTTCTTTTCTATAACTACATTACCTTGAAGTGGGTTTCTCAAAACGCTTTTAAAACTATCAACAGCTACTGGCGGGTAGGCTTCCAATTCAAAAGTTTGTATTGACATTAATTTTAATAGTGATTACCAATCGAATACATTCCCTTTAATCTCAATCAGTCACAAGAAAATACTGTGGGGAACCTCATTTGTTTTCAATGTTTTCAAAACATCTTATATTTAACACAAAAAGTACGCCCAAGCCCCAAGCCCCTGGTTTTTTTTCTTCATAATAATCTCAAACTGTAGTTGTACCCTTAATGTACCCTTCAAAAACAGTCCTCTCTGAAGCTTCCTCCCTCCCATCAAATCTCCTTCCCCCAGACCCCCTCCCTTGAGATGTCATGGCCTTTTTGATGTAGTAATCAAGCAGAGAAAAAAAAACCTTATCAGCTCTCAAAAAAGTTCTCCGTTGAGCCGAAACTTCCCTCAGGATTTGCCCCTCGGTGTTCAATACACATGCAACTTCTGTCATGGAGGTTGAATTCATCTGAACTCCATGAAAGTAAGTAACTTTCGCAGCAGTAGGGCAGCAATAAAAGAGTGGGTGGAATCAAAGAAATGATGATTAATTTCCAAATAGAGTTTTGGGTGTTTTTTTATTGTGTTTTTTTTTTTTTTTTTTTTTTGCGGGGGGGGGGGGGGGGGGGGGGGGGGGGCGATTATGGAGTTATTATTCCTTTATAAAATTCTGGTAAATATTGAATAAAGTCTAAATTCCTTTATCAGTTTCGTGTTTAAAATATTACACTTTTCCTTAGATTTCCATAAAATGATTAGATCATAGATACTGATTTGATTTTTGTTATTAAAAATAGCAGGCTGCTTTTTCTTTATGCAAAAATAAAGTTTGTCTGAATTCTGATAAAAATATAAAAAAACCAAATTCTGAAAGCATTGTTTTATGTCAAATAACCACCTACTAACAACTAATCACAAAGAAATTTGTCACAATTTGAACGCTCTTGCCCTATATCTGGTGAGCAACTTTTAAATGACCCCTGTTTAGAAATGTCTCCCCCTCCTCTTATTAGCAATCTAAGTTTTATGATGATTAGACAGATTTGTAAACTACAGGCAACAGATTCCCATGGCTTATACTGGGTCACTCTTGTTTATTTTGATTATTCCCAGCCAAGGTAAAATTATCCAATAGAACAAACTTGAAATTATGTCCATAAATCTACAATTTGTTGACCAAGGAAACTGAGTTAGGAAGTAATGAACTTGTTAGGAATCTGAATGATTCCTTTCCTTTCCTTTAACAAAATAACTGAATGATTCCTTTCCTTTCCTGCAACAAAATAACTTGACCTTTAAAGATGCTATGTCAGATTTTTGGCCCCAAACATAAACAAATAGATTTTTTTTGAGTGAATGGTATTTCAAAGAGTATCACCCGCTCTAATGAAAAAAAGTTTAACTTTTACTTTTAATGGTCAAGAACCATGACAAAAATTTAAATGTAATTTTGAGCACTTTATTTCGCTGCTACTAATAATTGGCGAACTTTTTCGAGCAATGGCTCAAATGAAAGTTTGTAACTTTCTCGACCCCCATCAAAATACATATTGAATTTTAAATCAAAATGTTTGGGTCAAATCGGCGAAAAATCTGACATAGCATCTTTAAAACATGCACTTCTAGGACAGAGAACACCAGGTTTACAATGGGTGCATGCCCTCTGCCTAAATCCTTCTGCCTAAGAACTACGTCTCCTGACGCAATCCTCCAAATCAACGTAGGCTATATAAATGAGTCTCCTGACGCAATCCTCCAAATCAACCTAGGCTATATAAATGAGTTGTTAATAATCTCCTACACCATCATGTGCACGAATGTCAAGCATCCCTCAATCCTCCCTAATTTGACTTTGAAAGACTCTGGAAGATCAGGGGGCAAAAACCATGCCCAGTAAGTCCAGACAGCTAGGGCCACCCCCTAGTCCCCTTTGGGGTGATGGAACCAATTCAGATGGGAGGAAAGTTTTTTTTCCTCATTGTCAGAGGCTTTTCCGACACTGGAAAGTTTTGAGCTCTGGAAAGCCTGAGCACTGACCCATGGTCCAGTACAATTCCCACCAGACAATGCCTGATGGTAGATCATTTTCCACCAGGGTTTTTACCTCACCCATCCACATAGCAGAGTGTTACCCCCCCCCCCCCCCCTTCTTTACCCCCTTCCAAAATCAGAATTGGCCAGGTCTACCCCCCCCCCCCCCCTGAGAATAGACAAAAGGAATGACTAGACCATAGAGAAACTCTCTGGTTAGACCAACAAAGAAGACTGGGAACATAACGGATTTAGTTCTTGTTAAATGCAACTAGAGCGACTGTTCAATAGAATTTAACATTTCAACAATACCAAGGCAGGGGTACCCACAAACCAAATAAACATGCCTGCCATTCTAGTTGGAACTAATCTGAAAGGCCTAAAGCACAAGAAGAAGTTATGAATTGTGTATGAAAAAGTCAAGGAGAAGAGTCAGATCGTAATTATAAGCAAATATTGGCTTACTTCCAACGGAAAATTAAACAAGAAAACTTTTGCAATTTTAAAAGTGCAGGGTCGTCTAAAAGGGATGAACAAAATTGCTATGGTCAAAGAGCCAAGGACTAGATGATATCATACAGAATGTCACCAAATTGTACCTTGATAAATCTTACAGCAAAATGACTAAGCAGAAGCATTTTTGTCGGGTGAATGCAGAAATGAAAGCCTCCAGATAACAACAGGTCTGAAGGTTACTATCAACTTCACCATTCTGCCGGATGTATTCTTATATTTATATCCTCAATGATTTGATGCAATTATGTGTGAACAAGGACAACCCTGGTCCATAGGGCGCTACAGGGGGTCTGACCCAGGAATAGCAAAGGATGTCTCTCACAAACAACCACAACCTGTCCCATCATGACACTAGGACTTATGATGACACTCACATGAGCACCTCTTGCCATGAAAAACAGAGAAGCGAAAGCGTCCCTCCCAAAAACACCTTTCATTCTTGCAAACTGCAACTGTGCAAATAGTCAGTTTTCTATGCAAAAGTCCACCATGAATGACCTTGATGCAAAACACTGAACTTACCACTGACGTGACAGTGCGTTTGTTGACATGAGACGATACTGATTACATGATGCTGATTATCAAAATAGGCCCCACAAGGGAAAACCTTGTTAAACTCCGGGTTAACATTTTGCCCTGTGCCCTGAATGTGGTTTATACACATTCTCAAGTTGTTACATGAAATTGTGGGAGGTGCCGACTGGTACAGATAGAAACATGGACACAAACCTCCTTGTCTGTTGGATTGGAATTGACGTACTGAAATTTGGGGAAAACAGAACGATCCATAGGTGAAGCCCTTTCAGCGATGACATAGATATTGTGTATGTCACACGCGCCTCCATTCTGCAATACCACAAACCATAAGCCCTACAATGCAGCAATCTAAATAGTGGCATTATGAAACTCTATACTTATATGGCTATCTCCACGCTCTGTTGAATAACACCAAGTCCATCTCAGTGGATTTCAGTTCAATCCTACTCCAATAACTTTCTCAATCTGGAAAAGCTACCTCACAATGTGAACTCACTGAGAAAAACTTGGTATTTTATTTATTTATCAAAAAGGGTACCCAAAAGCAAGTCAATACAAAAAGCAAATACAGTAAACCACCTCTGACAAAAAAAGATAATCTTATTTTTATTTCATTGTATTCGGAAATGCAACCATTGGTGTTCAGTTCAGTTCAGTCAACGCCTGTGGCCGTAGACTCCAGACTTCGGACTTTATTTTCAAAAAGCGTTGAACCTGCCAATGCAGGTGATGGTTTTAGAACAGCCTCTATTGTTCCTGTGTAAATACAAAATCTTTCCAAAGAAACTTGAACACGGACCACCACGAGAAAAAAAACCCGTAATCTTATGAACTGTGAAGTTGACAAAGAACCCGGTGCAACTAATACGGGTCTTAGTCCATACGGAGTTACTTGGTACAATGCAAAGAATAACAGATGTTTTTAGTGTATGCTTCATTTCAATATAATAATGGATTATTCATGAAATTGTACCCTCAGAGTTAGGCATTGGCTACCTGATGTAAGTCAAAGTTCAAAATTTTGTTTGTGCATGAAGTTCAACCATGGTGGACTTTTCTTCTGGTGTCACAACATTCATTTATCAATCAGTAATTGAGTTCGTCAAACAGAAATTTAATATGCAACAATTATTTGAAGGTGTTTCTAAAAACAATTTTCTCAAAGCAACAGGATGGTTTGTACGAGTTTAACTATCATTTTAAAATTAAGTTAAGTTTTCAGCCTTACACCTCATCTTCAAAACAAAATTCATTGATTTTGGTCTGGATACTATCTCTTTAATTGTTACACTCTTACTTTACTTCAAGATTTCTAAATTTACAAAAAAAGAAGAGATTCCTATAAACACAAATTGATCGTCACAACATGGCTTTCCAATTAGATGACTTTCTGGTCAGATTTCCTTTCCTCTTTGGTCAGGCCATCGGAATGTCAGAAACGTTTAGCAGAAGTTTCAAAGACGAGTCAATTTTAGGAGTGAGTAATGCAATTTTTCTCCTTGTAGGGGGGGGGGGGAGGCACTAATAGACCCAAGACATTTATTTCAGTCTACCGAAACAGGAACTTTATGCCACCCACATTTCCCGGATTTAATCAACTTGTTCATGGACAGAAAGGGCATTTGGTAACATGGTGCGTAACACCAATTCAGGGCTATAATGGGATGGAGGACAGTGGGATTTGGGTACAGTGGGTGGCCCTTTTACCTTCATGGCGGGCTGGCACCCACAAACCCGGAATCTAATGGAGCGTCAAAACATCACACCTGGAGCACAAAGAATGGGCACCAGGTAGAAATTTATCAGGGAGATGTCAAGGGCCTGGGTCACAATGTATCAAAGGAACATCAGTTGGGTTATGAAGGGACGGTACATATAGCTCCATGGTACAACTGTGTGGTACAAAAAGTACAACCATGGAGGCCAGGCCTAGAATTAGACTGTGGTCACGGCGGCCAGTGCCGTCGATGCCCTTCCAACTGGCCATGGTGCTCCTTGAAAAAATAGCTTCTTCACGGCCAAAAGTTAATGGCCTTCGTGCCTTCTCTATTTTGAACACTTTAGCTTGGTACCCTAACTACGGGCCTTGGTGCCCTCAAAAATGTTGCTTTGCTCGAAAGGCCAAAGTGGCCTTGCTCAACAAAATTGTAATTCCAGGCCTGTGGAGGTAAAGAAGGGAACCATCAATTTGAAGAGCCGAAATCCTACCTCCTGAATGACCCGTCTCCACTGACCCCCCCCCCCCAAACCTACTCTCATGCTGAGTGTTGAGTAATGAGTGCCGACAATGGAACATAATGATCTTTTGTAGCAGTCTTAATATGCTCCTGTGACTTTGGTTTGAAAAGTAAAAGTGACCACACACAAAGTAGCTCACCAGGTCTTGCCAAGTTTTTGATTAGTTCCTAGTCTTGGTGCAAGAAGTTCTTACATTAATGTTAGAGACTTGACACTGTCTACAATTTCACCGATATAGGGCATCTGCTGGGGAAGCTACAAACCAGTCAGTAAAAACATCTTGAGAATTTTGCCCAGAAAATTCTGGGAAAATGCCTTGCATACCTTTCACATACCTGTGATATAGCAGCATTTGCTTAATTAATTTCAGTTTGGAGAACGCATGATCAGTCTATGTAGTACATGAACGATTGCATTTGAAGCTCGTACCATTCGCTTGTGCACAATATGATGGTGTATTTTACGGGTGTGGGTGGGGGGGGGGGGGGTCGCGATAGAGGTGTGATAAGAAACAAAGTCTTGAACCAGGATGACTCAAGAGTTGCTTTATAAAATCTCAAATTACTTTTGTGTTGCTTTGAATGTCAAATGGCTGACCAAATGTGAGGTCTCTTGTTTTTAATTGCATTCTTAGTACTTTTTCAGAAAGTTTCTTGCAGGGAGATGAGGGGATGTTCCTTTATTAATATTTCTTTTTGTAGGTATTTCTTTTGACCCACCCACAATAAAAAAAAAAAAAAAAAAAAAATGTTTGTGTATTTGACTATTCTGAATTACCTCTTAGAATTTTTGTTTACTTTTCTGAATGGCCTCGTATTATAAGAGAATTAAGCAACACATAATCGTTGGCAACACATAATCGTTGCCAATAATCCTCTTTTCCAATAATCCACTTCTCCTGATTTCTAATCCATGCTTAATGTGTGCAGTCAGTCATCCGTCTGCAATGTTCCTCTTTTGTCTCCACCCTGTCTGTAAATGTTTACGCAGATTTACGGAGCAATTCTACTAATGACTCGCTTTGGATCTAACCGCCCAGACAAACGATGGGTGGGCGTCTTGAGCAGATAAGAAGCCCTAACGAAATAGGTTGATGTAAATTACTGGGCCAAACTGTGTTTAGATTAAATTTGTAAATTTCAAGTGCTGGTTTCTTTGATTTTTTATCTATATTTTTTTATAGAAAATGACTTGGTCTCAGTGCACAACCTTTGTTTCCTTTTTATTATTTATTCTCTTTGCACCTTGCACCGTCAACCATTGGCGCCACCAACGCACCATCCCAGTTTAGCTTCCTACGTGAGCTGTTTAGGGATTAAACTACTCAAGACTCAAATCTTACATCCAATTTGGATTTTACAATTTTTTTTCCACAATTATTTAACCCCTTAAACTGATGTGTTTTAAGTACTGTATATTCTGTACTTTCCCAAGTTCTGTAAAAAAAAAAACGGGCAAATCAATCAGGTGGGATTCGAACCCCTAAACTTCACATTGACCACTAGACCACCGGGCTGGAACTCAGGAAAGTACACAATGTTTAGTATACAACGGTGTAAGGGTAAAAACAAATACTCTTTATCCCTGAAGCAAAACTAACATCTATTAAATATTTGGGGTAATTACCACATTCGTTTGACTTGGGTCCAACCACACCACCGAGCACCCATATTTCCTTTTTAAAGTTTGCACTTCTCTTACGAATTCTTACAAAGAGACCTAACCGAATAACAAAATGCTACAAATGTACTACAAATACATAGTCTGATACCAACTGGTTATTTACCAAAACAACCCAGTTGTTTACACAGCTGAAATGTTAAAAACTGGCAATATCAATGTTAAAAACTGGCAAATCAACCATCTAAACGCACACAACTTCGTGTGACTAGGGTGTTCTCTTCTTTCAATATTATCTTGCAACTTTGATGACCGATTGAGCTCAAATTTTCACAGGTTAGTTTTTTATGCATATGTTGAGATACACAAACTGTGACGGCTAGTCTTTAACAATTACCAATAGTGTCCACTGCCTTTAAATATTTGGGGGCAATTACCACATTTGTTTGACTTGGGTCCAACCACACCACCGAGCACATTAATTTCCTTTTTAAAGTTTACACATCTCTTTCTTACAAAGAGACCTAACCGAATAACAAAATGCTACAAATGTACTACAAATACATAGTCTGATACCAACTGGTTATTTACCAAAACAACCCAGTTGTTTACACAGCTGAAATGTTAAAAACTGGCAATATCAATGTATCTGCCAACAGACCGACAAAACTTAACTCTTCAAATCCTCCTTCCGCATACCTCAACTCCTCAATCTTAGAGATATAAATTAAATCTTCGCTATTGGCGAAAACATAGTAGAGATAGTTAGTCTACAAAAAATGACTTTTGAGTAATCCACCAATCACAGGGCTGCCTCGCAAACAATTCCCCCTATTTTTGTCCCTTTTGTTACAACTGACATCTGATGGTCTAATTACGCATTAATCCCCCCAAAAACTCACAGTCAAGCCATTTCCGAAAATTATAAATTGCTCTTTCCCCTTGTGCCCAGACAAACAAGCAGTCATCAATGATACAATAGAAAGATGAGAACAGTTCCCCTAATGGTCGTTCTTCAATGGTCGGGGCTTTTCGCTGTAGTGCTCTAAGCAATTACTCTCCATTACTCACTTCGCTATTCAATTTTTGAACAAGAAGAAAAATGTCTCAGGACATCTTTGTTAGTTCTCGATAGTCACAGAAAGCTCACCCCCTACTCCTTTTCAATATAGGTGTATAAGACTTGAAGGTTATTTAAGGGGAAGGGGCCCTTAAGAATCAAAGGTTGCAAAGAGGTATGCTAATACAACTGATCCACCACCAGAGATTGGTAAATCATCATCTCCAAACTGTTCATTATTCCCACCAATATCCCTGGATCCTTACTCAGTTAATGTGAACATGGTAACAAGTAGTGACAGTCTTTCAATAAGAACTTTATACCGTGTTTGTTAACGACATGTTTGAAGTTTTTTTGCTCATGTCATGGAAACCAAATCACTTCATTTGAGGAATGAACATGCTTCAGTTGTTCTTCTCCATGGTTCTACCAAGCGCCATGCCCACAACTGTCAGGTAGCCACAATGCCTGACCAGCAGCGACAATGCCTGACCAGTAGCCACATACTAAACACCTTTAACTAACGTTCATTCAGCATGCTAAAAAAAACAGACAAACCAATCTCAGTCAATAATATGTAGAGAACTAAACAACAAGGATTGCAAGCACATTTCAACAAGTGTGTGTCTCTAAACAGTACAGAAGACCAGCAGAGGAGGGATGTATGTTTACACATTACTGAGTAATTATTGACAAACGGATAAACACAATGGGTATCGTGAGACGACCCTTTACTTTGAGGGGTTATAGCTTTTGGCGGTGCATGCAACAACTTTTGTGTTCTAGGTGGTATGATCCTAGAAAGGCAGTCTGACAGATTTAGGACAGAATGTCTGGTCTCTTATATAATGGCGGCGAGGACAATTACTGATGAGGAATGGAAAGAATTCATCCACTTCAGCCAAAGGCTCCGAAAGTTTTGTGGTTGTTTTTTTTTTTTTGGGGGGGGAAGGTTCACCAAAATAGATAAAATTATCAAAACTTCAGGTCTTCTTTTTAAGACAGAAATATGCGTTGTTAAACAGGAATTTTAACTGAAATAAAACACTTGCAATCCCATGTAAATAATTGTTGCATACTATTTTGTAAATTAACACCCTTTGAATTAGGAGAGCTCCTTGACTCTTGCACTAGTCAAAGGTAACTATTACACCAAATTGTTTGGACTTGGATAAGATTGGTATGCACTGACCTGGTCAAGTGATAAGCAATAATAGGACTATTGACCCAATGCACCTGGGCCCAATTTCATAGAGCTGCTTAAGCGCAAAATTTTGCTTAAGCAAAACAATCCTTGCTTAGTAAAATCAGATTACCTGCCAAGACTCCATTCAATTGTTATGCGAAGTAAACAACAGCTAAATACCAGTTACAAGCAATGTATATGGCATGAAATTTTGGCCAGTAACATGTGTAAAACAAGCGAGCTATTTTCGTGCTTAAGCAAATTCTTTGCTTAAGCAGCTCTATGAAATCGGCCCCTGATGATGTCATCAGTAGAATAATCTTGGTTGCCCCATGTTGGGACTCGAATATCACAGTGTATGGGTTATAATACCTCTACAGACCGATCCATTACGCTCCGCCCCATTGCGTATTGACCAATCAGAACGCAACAAAGGTCCGATACTAAGGTCCGAACATGCGTGCACGTATGCTTGGCGGGCGGGGCAGAGTTGTGCAGAAAGGCATTGGAAAGCCCCACGTGTTCTTGCTCACACTTGCGTCGTGGGCGGAGCCTACTGGATCGGTCAATTGTTATACCACAGAGCAAAGGGCTACAAGCTTGGCCTATATAGACCTTTATCACGGTACGGTCATCTTGATTTTACTCCGTTCCAACTCATTGTAACCAACCTGAGGCTAGACGAAATAATAGTCTGGTGCCAGGCGCAATGAATGGTGCCATGCACAATGAATGTTAGCATTTATTACCGTTATTGGAAACAGGGAACATGACCAAGATGGTGACAGGGTGATTAAGGTCTATACCATGTAGTGCACATTTTAGGTGATGCTGAGTTTAGGCATTACCTACATGCTTACTTGTTGACGCCCAAAATGTTGAAGTGTGTGACAGGTATCAATGAAAAGCCCCAAAGACTACAAAAATCAAACAACTTCCTACATGGGATTTTTGTAGAATTTGGAGAGGGTTAAGGTTTTCGTATTCAAAGTCAAATACGGTCCTTAGTTTCTTTTAAAGCCATTCAGATCTGTATGCTGAAACTTAAGGCTGCATTTTAAAATTTGTAAAACTTTAAAAATTCTATTAAATTTGCTCCTTGCTTTGAGTTCACCAATGATTTTGAATGTTTTTTGAGGACCATGCTGTGAGTAAGGTTTTTGAAAAACATATTTTTTTTATTACTTTCTCCACTTCCTGTAAACTTTTGAAAGAGAGGGAGGCCTGAGGTGGGATGGGGGAGGGGGGGGGGGTGGAGCTTTCTCCATGGTGGTCTCTCTAGTCTTTAAACCATGGAGGTAGCCTAAACCATAGAGCTAGGACCAAAGTTAATGCACCATCCGTTACTGTAGGCCTATATAATTCCAACAGTTAAAAACGAAAAAAAGAAAAAAAAATCCCAAGGCCTGAATGCTGGCTGTGAAGCCAAAGATCATTAAGGGATTAGGGATGGACTTTAGCCTCAAAGGGCTAATCCAACGAAGCTTATCCCATTATCAGTTACATAAAGTATTCTTGCAGCTTAAATCACTGTCTTTCAGTGTCGATGTCCTTTCTCTACGGTTGTACTGTAGAGATAGATCAAGGGCTGCAGGTACCACTAATGGTTGGGAGGACTTTATCTATAGCCCCTTTCACACGAAAGCACTTTAACAAAGGTCCCTTGCTAAATCGTAGCATGGTTGTAAAAGTTTACAAAATATTCCTCGTGTGAAAGGACAACAGTTCTTTTGCAAAATATTTTCAAACATTGCTACATTTTACAACCATGCTTAAATACAGCAAGGGACCCCAGTTAAATATCTGTAGTGTGAAAAGCACTTGTGTTGAGAGACACCTATCACAGATAAATCTACAATGGAACTCCCAGAATGCTCTGGAAATGTGAGTTGTGGTCACTTGTTGTGTGGTCATGGAGGGGCTGAAGACTGATTGTGTGGTTAGCCTGTGTGGTTGCCCAAATCGCTCAATTATGATTATAACTGTATACATTATAAACAGGGCCTACCTCAAAGCCTAACAATCCACACCCCCTGCCTTCTACCCCATGAGGGTATTTTCATGGATCACTGGCGAGGGTAGATGTATGGTGGCCCTGAAGGGACATCGCATATCGCAAACGTGTGCGCATACGTATGCAATGTCGTGAAACAATTCGCAAATATGTGCGCACACGAATGCAATGTCGTGAAACAATTCGCGAATATGTGCGCACACATATGCAATGTCGTGAAACAATTCGCAAACATGTGCGCACAGGTATGCAATGTCGTGAAACAATTCGCGAATATGTGCGCACACGTATGCAATGTCGTGAAACAATTCGCGAATATGTGCGCACACGTATGCAATGTCGTGAAACAATTCGCGAATATGTGCGCACACGTCTGCGAATATTATTTGCGATGTCGTGAATTTTATTGCATACCATGTTGCATACCTTTGAATAAAATGCCTAATGATCTGGGGGGTTCTTTCCAACAGTGAGATAAGCGGTAGTCATTGCAGCAGTAGTCTTTGTTGTGAGGCAAGCGAGGCTTGTGGTCGTCCTTGACCTGGTGCCAAGTTCCTGGGTATACACATGCTTTACAGAGGGAGCCTGCTGTAGCGCCACAGTACTCCCTAGATCGGTAACAAATTATCCACAACTATGACATCATCCTAATGGTATGCAACATGGTATGCAATAAAATTCACGACATTGCAAAACAAATCGCACTCGTGTGCGCACATATTCACGATTTGGTTCACGAAATTGCATACGTGTGCGCACATATTCGCGATTTGTTTCACGACATTGCATACGTGTGCGCACATATTCGCGAATTGTTTCACGACATTGCATACGTGTGCGCACATATTCGCGATTTGTTTCACGACATTGCATACGTGTGCGCACATATTCGCGAATTGTTTCACGACATTGCATACGTGTGCGCACATATTCGCGAATTGTTTCACGATATTGTATACGTGTGCGCATATATTCGCGATTTGTTTCACGACATTGCATACGTGTGCGCACACGTTTGCGTTATGCGATGTCCCTTCGGGGCCACCATATAGATGCCTACTTGGCTAACGTCTTGTAGAAACCCTGGGTTTTTTTTCCCCCCAAACTTCTTGCTCAAAAACTGCCCAATCTGATACACACAATACTTTCCCCTTGGAACATGTGGAAAGTGAGAGACTAGCGTTGTTGCATATTATTAAAAGAAGAGCAAATCAAACACCTGGCAAAAACACTGTTGAAAACAAAACAAAACAGGAGGCAGCGATAAAAGTTTGAAAAGCCAGACAGGACTAAGAATAAAAGATCCCAAAGATCCTCCAAAGCCTGAAACGAATGGACTTAAAACTCAGACATTCCCAACAAACAAGTTGCCTACAACAATCAGTAAATCTAACCCGCCAACCCCACAAACAAAAATCAATTAAAAAGGATCTTAGGAGACTTCAAGACAAACTTCTTGTAATTACTGGCAATGCTGATAAAAAACTTAACTCTACTATAAATAAATCTCATCACTACACGTCTTCACCTAAAAAGGGGAAGATGCACGGAAAATGAGATTAAACTTTGGGGTAAAAAAATGAAAAGACAATCCGGATATAGGTTTTAATTGGTAGAGATAGGCCCTACTGCTGCCAGATGATAGTTCAATAGGGAATTAACTAATGACTATGTGTGAACGTGTACCTGATAAAATAGTGACTGTGCATCCATGGATGATAAACCTGATAGAAATAAGGGTGGTTTCAAGGCAGGGCCCAAAGACCACAGGCTTTGTTGCTCAAAATGTTGACTGGTCAATAATTGTTCTCGTTTGTCTTTATGAGTATTAAATACCTCATACTCAATAGACTCAAACTCAACATTTCTTGTTTTTGTTTAACATATTACACGGGGTGGTTTCATTATTTGATTGAAAAAAAAACAAGACCGCCTGACGTGTCCAGTCGTCATGAGTTTTCAGAGCCGGTGTGGCAGGAGATTCTGTCCCCCCTGAGATTCAGTACCCCCCCCCCCCATATGGCGAACTGTGTATAAACTACTTCTGATAGCGCCCTCATTTGAAACGTCCTCCTTTAGCCCGCGTTAATTTCCCATATTGGGGGACAGAATCTCCAACGGACAGATTTCCCTCCACCAAAATTACTGGCCTTGGACTGTGGTCCAGTGTAAAATCTGAGCCCTGCAAGTGGTACTCATTCATCTTCCCAAGAACCCCCTTAAAGAAGTCTCTCCCCTTCTTCACTATAGGTGAAGTCCCCTTCAAGAAAACTCATTCAAGAATTGCAACAAAACGCTTTTCAAAGACCAACTCACCCGATCCAAGGCAACGTGTCCCTTTAAGAATACCAATCATCAAGCCAAATTTTGAAGCAAAAGAAGATAGAGGGAGTTTCTAAAGAATCATTTCTTTTTGCCGATAAACCAAGGACTGTTCTTTCTTCTCTCATTTTTTTTCTTTACTCACATTACTACTGGTTTTGAACACAGAATCAAATTAAGGATGTTGTCTTTGTTAACCCTAGAAAGACCATTATTTCTGTAATATCGCAAAACGCCCAGAACACTATTACAATATGAAGGAAACTCAGTTAGCCACCCAAATCAAATGAAAAAGTTAAAATCCCAATTTCACAAAGCTGTTTAAAGCAGAAAAAACATACAAAAACTTACAGTGGCACCAGTGGCAATACCGAGAAAAAACCATGCTATTTTGGGTGTAACCAAATCCTACTAAGCAAAGTTTATCAGCACTAACGCATTTATCAGCTTTATGAAAATAACTTGGCCGTGACCATCACTTTTAGGTTTAGCTAAAAATCAACAGCCCCCTGCAGTGTTTACAGGGAAAACAGTTGGTTAACTTTGTGTCAACAACACACTATAACACAAACAGCTACCATAGCTGTTACACAACGGTGCCCTCAGATATGTAAATTTTCATGTGAGTGGGCCAAGAACGAACACAGATTATTTCATCCCCCCGATAGTAATACGCCAAAGATTATAATGGCATTGATGTATGGCCCTGTTATCATTCAACAATAAATATCCACAGCTGAGGAAACTAAGCACCGGGAGAAAAACATATTTTTTATTTTGTAGAAAGGAAAGTATCCGTTTCACAGTTGAATACCTCTTGCATTTTTGACGATAGTGCATCCCCCCCCCCCCCCATCAACCCCCAGGGAAGGTATTCATGAACTATTGATGTGTGTACATCTACGTTTATGATTAACGGGAACGTCATGACTAAAATGGAAGTCAAATTCAGGAGAACTGCAAAAAAATGAAAAACCTTGGAAATGTTAACCTTGTTCACGACCTTGCCCCCATAACGTACTATATGCGGACAATACCTGGGACATTCGTAAACATGATATTTGGATTGTTACCGAAAATAAAAATAACCTTGACAATGACGACTTTATTCAGACTTTTTAAAAACGCAAACCTTGTTTTTCAATTTTAAAGGGTCTATGTACTTTTTTTAGTAGGATAAAAAACACAGTTTCCACATACTTACATTAAACTTACACAGTTTGAAGATAATGATAGTAGAAAGCTTCCTTGAAAATATTACTTGCTGAGGTGCTGTAGTTTTTGAGAAATGAGTAAAACAGTGTCATGAAAATAATTTTCGTCTCAGTTATCATGAGACGAAAATTATTTAGCCTGTAAAAACATATTTTCATGACATTGTTTCACTCATTGTCAAAAACTACAGCACCTCAGCAAGTAATATTTTAAGGTACACTTTCTACTGTCATCTTCAAACGGTGTAAGTTTAATGTCAATCTGTGGACATTGTGTTTTGTGTTACAAAAAGTACCCAAATCCTTTAAGATTCAAATCGTTTCATGCCGGAAGGTTTTCAAGGTCATTAATATATGCGGCTTTATGTAAAAAATATCTGCAGTTAAATGTTTTTCTTTTCTTCAACACCGATACAGGAATCATTTTTAACAGCTGATAATAGAGAGAAAAAAACTTTACGTAAAAGGAACTTGGCGAACTTCCACCAGGGGATATATATGCCAAGCTGTCAACAGCCAATCTCTCAAAAGTTTAATGTTATAGTATGACTTGCACAAATCAAGAAAATTTTGATTCAGTAACTAGACAATATGCATTCTATTTCTAGTCATTGTGAAATCAGCGGTTAGCTTGGTGGGATTTGAACCCACAACCTAGTGATTGCAAGTGGTCGATAGATAAGCCAGAGGCACTCCACTAAGATATGCACCGACAGTGGTCAGTGGTAAACAAAATCATGACATTAAGGGGATACTTGTGTACGCATCGAACAGGGTCCTTAAGATTCTCTGGCTTATGATGGCATACATAAGTAAGTAAAAGGAACTGCAGAAGAAAAAAGACAAAAACACCTACCACCTGTGGTGTGCCATGGTGACTTCGTCTGCGCTGAAGTGGGGTGAACCTGGGAGATGCCACACCCCCTTCAATCAAGCTCCCTACGACAACGACCAGAATGGCAAGACTGATCGACCCCTTCATCATGACCACACACACACTCCAAAAGATTCTCCCTCAAAACTTAAAACTTGAAAACTGCTTCTCAAAGGATGGTCAAAAACGTCGTCCGGGTGTTGAAAATTGAAGGAGTAGTTGACTCTTATTTAGCAGGCGAATGTTATTTTGAGGTTCCAATCAGATTATTTGACAAACTCAAGGGGATTCGCGTGAATAAATCCAAGGTTCCTTATTCAGTAGTAGTACTAGAGACACCTAGGCTCAGCAGAGACAGTCCCTCAGTCCTGAAGAGCATCAGCAGTTCACCCCTGAGCAAATGGTCGGCTTGCCGAATCACCCTCCTCTACAGATAATTTGATTTTTAAATACACTTATAAATCACAGCATCCGTTCCTGAATGGCTTGAATACCAAAGGAGCTTAGGATTAATGCTCTGTGTACTCGGTGATGAAATCCTCTTCAGTCCAAATACGATTCTCCCAACCTTGCAAACCAGTAGAGATTAAATGCAGAGTACACCCACTACATTCGTCAACGCAGGCAGAGTGATTTACCTCAGCTCAATCATGGGCCAAAGTGAGCCTGAACTTTCTGACACTTTGGTTTTTGTACCACGAGGATCTTTCTGGCGAGAACAGAATTTGAACTTAGTTCACATTGCATGGAAATGTTTGATCAAAGTCCCTATGTAGTAGTAGCACAGCATTAACTGTAGATTCTAACAACACCCCTACACTGTAAGTATACAGCACTCAACACTACTAACATAGCCCTGGTTCGCTGTGCCTACTTGTGCATGCACAAAGTTGTCAACTTGCAACATCACTGCCCCACTAGCAGCTCATGTATATTCATAAGTATAGAGCCCACTAGCCCAATAAGAGCTTCAGGAAGTGCCTCAGGGCTATTGATTGGCAGTGATAAGTTTCACAGCCAGCCAATCAGGTAAGTTGTGGGTGTGTCTGCAACTCCACAGTGCACATACTTATAGGATAATTAGGGGCTGTCATTTAAAGTCACCAAAGCTTCATTCAGCAACTTGGAGGTTGAAAGGCTTGGTTAATGTTATCAACTTTTGAATCAGTATGCTTTGTGAGGTCTCAGGATAACTTCCTAATACTGCTTAAGTAATGTCAAAGGGGGCCACTCTTCACTCAGATGGCAGTACAGAACCGAATAACCCAAGTGAAAGCAAATTGCAAACACAACTTTTTATTGTTGGGTTCGTACACAATAGGGGTTGCCTTTGTTAAAAGATCACAGTCAAATGATATGAATCAACATGGTGAATTTTCATGAGTTCTGTAGTACACAAATAATGACGATTAATAAAAAGCTATGAGGCATGGTTTGGGCTAATGGGTTGGAAGGGCACATAAAGCCACTGTGTGAATTGTCGTGGGTATGTAATCCAACATTATGTTGTGGTAATGTAAACAACATGAGATGAACGCACTGTGGTGTTGATTCCATGAAAACCAATGTTTAATAATAACATTTACAGAGTATTATTTACATTTAAAGTGGAATGCTGCCAGAAAAACTACCACTGCAATCTACATTGCAGATCTTTCAATCTTTTAAAAGCCATTTGACACTTTTAGAACAGACAAAAAATCAAAAGTTCACAGATTTACAAATAACTTACAGGGTTTACAGAAGGTAATGGTAAAAGACTTCTCTTGAAATATTATTCCATGAAATGCTTTACTTTTTGAGAAAGCATTAATATCAATATCAATTCTCGATATATCGAGATTTACGGCTTTGTTTTAAACACATGTCATGACACGTCAAAAAGTGCAGAAACAAGGGTGGGTTTTCCCGTTATATTCTCCCGACTCCGATGACTGATTGAGCCTAAATTTTCACAGGTTTGTTATTTTATAAGTTGTGATACACGAAGTGTGGGCCTTGGACAATACCGTTTACCGAAAGTGTCCAATGGCTTTAAAGGGAAGGCATTCAATAAAAACTTACTTGCATTACAGCAGCTTCAGAAATCATTTTGATAATCATAATATTTTAAAGTAATGAGGTTATGGAAAAAGAAAACATTTTTATCCCCAAAGTTTGAATCTGAGAAATTTTACTGTCAGATAAATTTCTCAGATTGTATTCCAATTAAAACCAAAAGTTTTTGGGCAATACTTGAAAAAATCTACCACTCTTTTGAAATGAAATTTTCACAGGTTAGTTGATTGTATATCTACAGGATTTAAAGCCATTGGACACTTCTGGTAAACAGTATTGTCCAAAGGCCCACACTTTGTGTATCACAACTTATAATATTTATTTAAAAAACTGTGAAAATTTAGGCTCAATCGGTTATCGGAGTCGGGAAAAAATAACTGGGAAACCCACCCTCGTTACACTTACAGTAAATCCGTAATTCGCGTTATCAAGAATCGATAATTGTTTTAATGTTTTCTCAAAAAGTAAAGCTTCATGGAATAATATTTCAAGAGGAGTCTTTTACCATTACCTTCTGTAATCCCTGTAAGTTATTTTTTTTTCTGTTCCGAAAGTGTATAATGGCTTTAAAGGCAGTGGACACTATTGGCAATTACTCAAAATAGTTATTAGCATAAAACCTTACTTGGTAACGAGTAATGGAGAGCTGGATACACTGTGAGAAACGGCCCCCTCTGAAGTAACGTAGTTTTTGAGAAAGAAGTAATTTTCCACGTATTTGATTCCGAGACCTCACATTTAGAATTTGAGGTATCAAAATCAAGCATCTGAACGCACACAACTTCGTGTGACACGCGTGTTTTTTCTTTCATTATTATCTCGCAACTTCGACGACCGACTGAGTTCATATTTTCACAGGTTTGTTATTTTATGCATATGTTGAGATACACCAAGTGAGATGACTGGTCTTTGACATTTACCAATAGTGTCCTTAACACAAGCGTGACTACCAAGCGCAGATTACTTATTTTTGGCCCAACTGCAGATCCCAATATAAATCTTAATGACACAATTGACGCCCGGGTCCTGACAGACTGGTCTAGATCGCGTACCAGATTACTGTTCAGGTCCCAATTAGTAGCCGGCCATGGGTATCAATTCAGAACACCACAGGATCAGAGTGGAGACATGGGTCCCCATGGGTTCCAGGGTCAGATCAGGGTCAAAATCATCAAAACAAAACCCCCAGAATATTTACTTATAATACTGGATAGTACCAATAATTATGTTGGAGCTACTTCTTAAGTGCCTGAGTCTCTATGTTACTATACTTGATAAATAGTTTTATTTCTTAATAAAAAGTAAAAAAATGTTTGGTTCCATTGAATGAAATATGGCAAGGAATATGCTGATTAACTGACTGGTGGAATACCCACTATTTATATATGGATATCTCTCCTCCACCCCCCCCCCCAAAAAAAAAAAAAAGAAAAAAAAAAAAGAAAAAAAAATCAACTTATGAGACAATTTGTTTTTTCCTTTTAAGGTGTTTGTCACACATGTTCTTAATAAGATTCATACCACATTATTACCTTCTGTTGCAACACAATCAAAAACAAATCATAGCTTATCAATTTAAAGACAAGAAGTTCTAAGAAAATGGGGTCCCCCTCCTCCAACTGTCTTACTGATCTTCTAATTCAACTGATCAGTCAATGCCAAAGAAGACTGTCTAGTTCCTCTCTCAGTCTGTATTCAATCTACTGATTAATTTGCCTAGGGGAACTGTCTAGATCAAGGTGGCCAAATACTATTTATCGCTTCCACCTGTCCCCTCCAATAAAGCATCATGTTTGAACTCTGGCGAAACTCAACTATCTGACGACAATTTGAATGAAGTCCCATGAACGCCTCTAACCCTGCCTTGTATTTAAAAAAAAATCATGCACAAGTTGGTTGCACTGTACAGCGAGGAGCGAGCTTGCTCAATATGCACACACTATCTTCACTGCTGCATTATTGATCATGCCGTTTAGCCATAATGTAAAAAAGCTTGAAATTCTTCTTTTCAAAAGAGATTGTGGTGTGTTGTGGCTGAGCGGTTATGAGCAACAGACTCAAGCTCTGGTGTTTCTGATAAGCAGAGTGTAGGTTTGAGTCCCAGTCAGGACACTCCTGTGCTTGAGCAAGATACCTTACTACAATAGCTTCGTCCTTTGGATGGGCCATTAAGCCATATGTTCTGTGCACTAGGACTGTTGGTGCACATAAAAGAACCCAGAACACTTCTCCTTGAAAAATAAGGTGTTAACCCCTGTGTTTCTGGTTCACATAGCAAGCACCTTTATTTACATATTTCCTCTGGTTTCATTTTACCAGAAATATTTGATTAAAAAAAATACTAAGCAAATGTTGCATATAAGCTTTAGGAAATACCAGCACAATAAAAACCAAAACGACAAGGACTGTAATAGAGGAATGTTGAAATTGATGCTTTCCAAAACTGACCAACAAGTAATTGAAATGTTGGACTGGGTTCGTCAAACTCAATTGGCATTCCTTCTTGCAGCAAGGACAAGCGTGAAGCCCAATGCTCAGGGCCTAGGGGGTATTTTCTTAAGAGCTGACATAAGGTAATTGCACATCACACCTCCCTTTGATTTGGGATGATTTTATGGAGTTTGTCATTTTATCTAAAGGGCTTTCAAGAATAGGGATTTGAGAATCACGAACATAAGTACCCAATTTTTGTTAAGTACCATATTTCAATCATTCTAATTTCATGGGGCAGTGGTGATGAGAGGGAGACTGACATCCTTTCTGCTCAAACTGAAACTTCTCTGTGGACGTAAGATTCTAGGTGTGAAAAGAGAAGAGGTTGATGTAGCCCTTAGGATGTCTCACAGTGCATTTACAAAGCACTGAAAAAAAAACTAAAGATAAAACTACCCTTTTTTTATTTATCATGGGTATATACATTCCTCGATTTGTTTCCCAAACTACCCCCAATTACACTACTATCACTGCCACCAAAAAAACCTAGCCTAAAACCCATTCACTTTAGTTACAGAACTTCGGTCTTCATGTGATTGTGACAGGAACTGCCCCCCAATACATCACCATTGCCACAAACAAAATAGCCTTCAATGCATTCACTTTGAGAAATTACAGTAGATCATCATCTCCCAAATGCTCCGATGCTGTGTCTAAACAAACTTTATGGCATAGCGAAATGACCACTTAAATATTAGATAACACTCAAAAAGGAAATTTCACATCGTTTTAACGAAACTATGAGCCAGCAAGTAGTTGGCCTCTCAATAATATATCCTCACCTTCTGGTCGTTGAACCTAGCATGGTGTTTGTTTTTTTACCCCTTTAGGGGGTCATTCTTCCACGCTTTAGCCAAGGTATTTTTCCCTTCTTCTCATTTCAAAGTCAATTTGAGAGAGCAAAGCTTCTCACAGCGATCTGGAATTTTCTCAGAACCCCCTACAGAACAATATTCAATAACCGCAAACTCCGCAAAGCTGGACTGCGACGCTGGAATTTTCCGGCTCAGTCAAATAAGATTATATCAACTGGACAAAAGGGATCATAACTTGGTGTATGATTAACCCTATTTGGGCAGAGGGTGAAATAACAAAATCATAATAATAACAACAAGATGAAAAAATATCAATACATTTTCTGTAACTTTTCAGACAAGGTTTTTATGGCTCTGAGCTCAGATCCGACAATGGACATATTGAGTTCAGTCCACATAAAAAATTATTCAGAGTTATTAGAGCAAAGAATTCAACGTTCTCTTGGGGATAAAAAAGGAAGGTAGTTATGGACCCACTCTAAAAGGCATTTCAAGCTTGAATACGACCTTCAAAACCAGGGAAATGTTCACTCATGGAAGTGTCCTTTTTTTGTATGTGGTGATATAGGCTAACAAATCTGAAGCACTCGGATTTTATGTTTGGGTCCTGTAAACAGAATTGTTATAGTAAACATACCTTTGAGTTACTGGCGCCGTTCCTAAAAGCCATTTAAAGGCAGTGGACACTATTGGTAATTACTCAAAATAGTTATTAGCATAAAACCTTACTTGGTAACGAGTAATGGGGAGCTGTTGATAGTATAAAACATTGTGAGAAACGGCTCCCTCTGAAGTAACGTAGTTTTTCGAGAAAGAAGTATTTTTCCACAAATTTGATTTCAAGACCTCAGATTTAGAACTTAAGGTCTCAAAATCAATCATGAAAGCACACAACTTTTTGTGGCGAGGGTGTTTTTTTCTTTCATTATTGTCTCGCTACTTCGATGACCGATTGAGCTAAAATTTTCATAGGTTTGTTATTTTATGCATATAATGTTGAGATACAGCAAGTGAGAAGACTGGTCTTTGACAATTACCAATAGTGTCCACTGTCTTTAAAATACAATTTTCAATTGCCTTAAAGACTGTTTAGGCTGTGGTTACTTCATACAGTCCAAGTGAGTTAATGCACAGTTGACTGGGAGCTAATCACTGCAATTTCAAAACAATTTCCCAAAACTGAAAATTTGATTAAGGACTTGAAACGTGAGGCGATTACCCGCTGCATGTTATACCAGAAGGTAATTTTGGTTGACAAATGCAAACCCTTTTTCATTTCGTGTTTCGAAAAAAAGTTTCTGACTCTTTCAGTCAAATTTCCAAAAGTTAGTTCTGATAATAATGTCAAGCAAGAAACCACAAAGGATAATAAAATCTTACTAAAACACACAGAGCCTGTGACGGTAGTTTCAAGTACCACACCTAGCATTTAAAGTCACCTGGAAATATAATTTTTTTCTTTCATTCATAAGAGTATATGCTTACGAACAATAAAACTATTTTTATAGTAATTGTTTGTCACGATTTATATGTTTAAAAAATATATCAAGTTGTTTGGGGGGCTGACTCCGCCTACCCCTTTTGTGACGTCAATCGAGGCAGACTTTGCCTGCAATGCGTATAGTAAACACACGTGCAAAGTACATGTACGTCCAAGTCATGAGTTGGTACATTTCAAAAAGTGTTTTTCTGCATTCAGCAGCAATACACCTGGTCGGCATTGCCGGAAAAAAACAAAATTTTGTTTTTTTTTAAACGTACAAACTCACGACTTGGTCCGTACATGTACTTTGCAATTGTGTTTACTCTACGCATTACAGGCAAAGTCTGCCTCGATTTACATCTTGAACAGCGTCCTCTCGGGTTGGGGTCTACTCTTAAATTTGTAAATAACATAAGAACTGATTTTTTAAAACCTTAGTTAACTGTTTATTCACATTCCACTCCTCAAAACACATATATTAGTGACAAAAGCTTTATTTTGAAAAAATACCACTTCCAGGTGACTTTAATGAGTGCTTTTCACGGGAATCTGGACTGAAAAAAATCCTTCAAACTGAGGACAAAAACTGCTGAGAGAATCTGCATCTTGTTAGCACACAGGGACACACCCATTTTCTTATGATCACCTTGATGATAGTGGTTCCAGTTTCAAGGTAAACTCTGCGGGTAGCTCTGAAAGCATGCAACCCCTTAGAGAGCTGAGAGCATTTTTCTCTGGAAAGGTAAAGTAAAAAACAAACTTACGGAACAGAAAGAGAAAGTGCGAAGACAACATTGATTATTTTCAGAGACCATGTCCACACTTCATGTGAACCAATAATACATGACAACAAATCAGTGAAAGTTCAAGCTCCAAATCGGTTACAAGAAAAACCCTAAGTTTAATTGTTTCAAAAATTTTAAATTCTAAGAATTGAAGATTGATCCTCCTATAGATCAACCACAAAGTTGATCTCAGGTTAACCAGAAATGAAGCAGGATACCAGTTACAAAATGTACCCGGTCCATGGTAGTTTGGCTGGTAAACTTATTCTGGTAAGCAAGATTTCTTACCCTAAGCTACTTGTTGTGCTTTTAAAGCAGTTTTATGAAATTTGGCCCAGGTGTTATGTCTTGGACCAGTACCTGTACAGTAAATTTAAGTACAGTGCAAAAGTTCAAGTATCCCAATTTACAACTCTGCAGAGAAATACATTACCATGGCAATGATATAAGAGTGATCAAAACAACCAGGTGTATTTGACAGCGGTGCATGGTCCTCCGACAGGAACAGTTCTAGGCAGGGCAGATCAATTGGAAACAACAGGTGTTGCAATTTGCCAAAATCAAAATGTGGAATTGTTGACATTGTTGAGATAATTGTTGTGAAAAGGAGAACTGTATCAAATTTAAGGGTATTTCTAAGGTAGCACGGTTCATTTCCGGGGGAGGTGTGTGCTCAACTGGCATGGCAGTTATTTTTACATTTGAAAATTGGTGGAGGCAAAAGGCAAGGTTTGAAATACCAACTAGACCACTGTCAACAGTCTAGTAACTTTATTGGTGTACAAAGTGTACCTGACAACCAAATAAGTTTTACTCTAAAATGGTTTATCACATTAACACAAGCACATACTCTTAAGGTTTGCTAAATTATTATAGGTGTTCAAGTATTTAATAGGCCCCACCTCCAAACGTTCAGCAAATCTTCTGGTCTAGCGAAAGTGTGTGCTGTGTGTAGTGGGTGTGGGAGGGGGGGGGGGGGGCTAACCATGTAAATTTGAAATAAATTAAGTACTTTTAGTACTAATCCACAAGGGAAACTAACTGGATTTGTTCCATTAGAACCCTTTTCAGAGTTTTAACGGGGCAAATCCAGTTGGCCTGTAATGCGATTCAGGAGCAAAATTTAGAGCAGCCTTTGTTTTTTTTATACAGGGATGAACTTTTAATTAAGCACTGTCTGGCACGAAATAAATCATGTTGTTTTCAACTTTAAAAGGAGGAAAACAGATATCAGTACTACTGGTTGAAAACTTGATTATAACAAATTCAATAAATTGAGTTCAAATGGTTTATCTTTAATATTATATATAGATAATTTTAAGTGCATGAACATCTGCTGAAATTTGCTAGATGATTGTAAGTAAATTTATGTCAAGAGTGCCACAGTGGAACGTGATTTAAAGCCCAGCCACCAGTGTCACATCATATCAAATAACAATCAAACCACTTCCGTTTACTAAAAAAACTTCCAATCGATATAAACTTCCACTGAGGTTAGACTTGTGGACAAGTCATTAATGGTTTGACGTGGTGAGTCGAGTCACTGTGGTGGCGTAATGATTCAGGTTTCAACGATCGAATACTGCGCTCGTGAGATTACTGCTCTTGCATAAAGCTGCTGGCTGCCGCGACACTTGGAGCAGTAGTCTCACGGGGCCAGCAGTCTTGCGATAATACCGCTACAGACATTTAACAATTTGTCCACAAGTCTACACTGAGGTATGCTCCTTCTTAACCAGGGCTCCAATTTGAGGGGAAAATCCACAGGACTGCAGGGCTTGTAGCTAAAAAAAAGAAATTCTAGACCAGAATTTATTTTAAAAGACCAAAAGGAATCTAAATGATTTAAACAAGCGCTCAGAGAAGATCTATTTCATTTAATAATAATAATATTGAAGTCTTATATATAGCGCACGTATCTACCAAACAAGTTATTGAAGTGATGAATTATGAGACCCAATTATGTAGCACCTTATAAGGGCTTACAAGGTGCTACGGCGCGTTTAGCAGCCACAGCCAGGAACACCAGGGCGAACCCCTTCTCTTTTCGATAAGCGCACTGGGTTCTTTTACATGCGTTACACAAGACATGGGACCAACGGCTTTTCAGCCCATCCGAAGGACGAAGCAATGGTTAAGTGTCTCGCTTAAGGACACAAGTGTCACGGCTGGGGATTCGAACCCACACTCTGCTGATCAGAAACACCAGAGTTTGAATTCGGTGCTGTTAACTGCTCGGCCCGACTACACTTCCACGTGTTTGTGTGTCAAGTGTACTTCAATGCTCTTGAAAGAGAATTGATAGTTATCACATTCACAGTCAACAGTTTTTTTTTACAAAGATACTTACACAATGAGGTATATTATTCTTCATTTTGGTTTTTACCCAAATTTTTCAGTGAAATTACAAGACCACCGGGCTTGCCCCATTGTGAGCTTACTGGCCGACACTAAAATCACAGACCTCAAGATTAAGGTGTACAGGAGCCTAAGCCTATGGATCATCAAGATAACCATTAGTCACATTATAAGCTCACTTTACGATGAGCAAGAACAAGTAGTCTAGACAACAATGACCAACAGGTTTGTGTATAATCCCCAAGGTGCTGTAAAGATGATATATTTATCATACAAGGTGTGAAGAATTAAGGAAATGGTATAAACCTTACAGCTGAGACCAGCAACACAAGTTACGGTATCCCATGACTATGAAATGAACAGTCATTAGCCAGAATAATCACTGGGCAAGTAAAACCTTTGAGGACGTTGTGTGTGTGAAAAACTTCCTTCACCCCAATGACACCCCTCCCCAACCTTAATGGCACACCTAAACCTTAGTCCCAGAGTCCACTCCCCCCCTTCTTTACCCTCCGCCAACCCCCAAACCTCCCCACCAAGCTTCTGAAAGTCTTTTGCATTGCACCAGTTGATGACATTCACAATCCTCACAAGCAGTGACAGCTACCAATTACTACCAAGAGTGTTTGTTGCATTAGTTCATTACCAACAAGAGAGGGCAGCAGATAGTTCTTAAAGTACAGCAAGTTGTAGCATCAACATCTGACATCACACTTCAAGGCTTGTGAATTACACCAGAGTGGTCTCTGATTGGTCAATCTCCATCCATAATCACCTTTCACCTATATTTATTTCTCATGCAGATACACAGTCAAATCCTACACCAACATTACATTTAGGTACATTTGTAATTTATATCAACACCAGAGGGCACTATTCCCACAACCCTTGTTACCAAGCCATGAGTTACTCTGATGAATAAACGTGTATCTGGAAGTTATACTCTGTGAAGATATCCTCTCATTACACGGTGGCAGCGGTGGTATCCACTCATTTCAACATTGTACAACATGTGGACACTGCTTGCAGACGACCGAAAGTAAAGCTTTCCATATCTGTGTTTTGATTGGTCTGAGGATCGATGTTTGTCAGTTGCACCCACATCACCTCGGACCAATCAAAACAAAGTGGAAACCGCTTGTTTATCCAATGAAATCATTGTAACCCATGAAATCACTGGTTCTGAGAAGCAAGTACCTGTCTTTATCCTTGCAGATAAAGACGGGGACTACATTCTAGGGTGTTTGTTGCATTAGTTCATTACCGACAAGAGAGGGCAGCAGATAGTTCTTATAAAGTATTTAAGTAAGTTGTAGTATATAGCCTGAACGTCTGATGTCATTCTTAGAGGCTTGTGAATAACGCCAGAGATCGGCCTAAAAGAATTGCAAAACTGGCGTATAGTTTGACCTCTGACCTCGGTCATTTCACATAGAGATACGCTGTCAACTTCTATTGCGGACGTGACAGCAGTGATTTTTTGGGCATCTATGTCACTGCACGTTTATCAAATGATGATTGCATCCAAAGGAATCAAAGGATCTGACAGCGGGGACCTGCCTTTATCCTTGTGGATAAAGACAGGGGGCCCATTCTAAGAGCAAGTTTGAGTGCGCACATTTAGTCCACCAGTGGGCGACCACAGACTAGCAACGCACATGCCCAGTGACGTACTCACCCGAACGACTCGTTCCACCTTTTCGGGCTCGAGGCTGGTTCCAAATGGTCGACCACAGTAGTCAACCAATGGTCGACCAGCCTGGGTTTGAGTCAAAATGGTCAACCTTTAGTTAACCATTGTGCACACTCGAACTTGCTCTAAGTAAGTTGTAGTACGTCTCTTGTTGGTCCTGATCCTTCAGCAATACTCAATGACAGATGAGGGTGGTATATCCTGCAAACAATCTCAATACTAATCTTGACATACCTTGCACAGACCATCCACACAAACATCTGTAGTTGAGGAATTCCAGCAAGATGTGCCGTCAATGACCTTATCCGCCAACTTAGCAAAGAAACGAGAACCAATGGCTTGACAGTTCAGCTCACAGTAATTGGATTCTGAAAAACAAACATTTGCTTTTTTAAATTCTACCGAAACTGTCAAGGTGACATCTGCTATTAAGTCGGAACTAAAACAGAGAAATGTAATTTTGATAATAGTCATTAAAATTAATTGTGTGCCTGCCATCCCAAGACAATATATAACAAAAAAAATTGAAAACTTTCCATATCCTTCCACCATTTTTTCACTCATTTTTCAAAAATAAATATCTAAAAAATTAAGGAAAAGTTTCTGTATGGCGCCACCACTTTTTCATTCGATATGAAATAATATAAAAAATAGTATCTAATTTACCTCAATGAGATATCCCTTTTTGTAAAAATGAGTGAAAAGGTGGTGGCGCCATACGGAAAATTATCCGTTTGATGCAGCCCCACTTGTGGCGCTAGCCTATTAGTAAACACGTTTGATATACACCCCATCAACCATCATTATTTTTTCCTCACTGAAAACTAAAGGATATTTGCCTACAACAATCACTGAAAAAGTCCAACTGTATTTTGCTGTTTTCGATGTTCATACATTACCTTTTTCTATTTGTCTCCACTGGTAAAAGTTTCCCATGAAAGGTACACCGTTGAAATTCTCGCACTGTTCTTGCCTGAAGTCGGTGTCGTATTTACATGGCTGACAGATGAGAAAGTTGTCAGAAAAAAAGAAAACAATGAGTAGTCTTGGCTCGAAACGTCAGTGACTGATAGTGGATCGTTTGGACATTATGCTACAAGAGGGCGCTGTTAAAAATTCCGCGCATACACCATTATTAATTTGTCTTCGACTTTTTGTATGCCAAAATAAACACTGTTGTGACAATAATTATTCTCATGTATACACTGTTGTTTTAATCACAAAGAAATTACGTCTGCTGACGAATTGGAACGTTGTTTTTTATAACCATAGAAGTTGAGGTTAAAATAGAAGTTCTTTTTCCTGACTTACCTGTGTATTGCACAGTTTATACTGCTTGTAAAGCCCCACACAATGTGAGCTTTGTCTTAATTCCCCACTGCAATGAAAAGCATACAAATCCCGTTTAAAAAGCATATCAGCGATATCAAAACAATAAGAACTAAATATTAAAGTCAAAGAGACCAGAAGAGTTTCGACAGAAAAAGCGTCTGCAAGTTTTCATATGAAAGACCTATCCAGCATTGGGTTTGGTTTGTTCAAACTTTAGTGATAATAATACGGAAATCTTTAAGCTAATAATAACGTTGAAGCATTTCAATCAAGTGATGTTACTAAACTTATACAACACAACAAAGTCCACCCCGTAGAGAGTAAACACAAAGTCAGTGTAAATCTAGGTAGAATGTTCTTGTCTCCTGACGGTTATGTTACAGGGCGCCCTCTCGCAGAACAAGGCTGCTTGGGGAATTCTCTTGGCAAGCGCCACAACTTTGACTTTGTCGATCACCACAGCAGCCGCTCTAATGATTTCCCACGGTATTATCGAATACTTCCCTTTGCAGTTCATGTCAGAGCTGCTAAGACATGATGTTACAAGATAAAAGGGTTATAAATTATTCCAGGCGGTTTAGAATTTGTGTTTCTGCTGGCACTGTTTGCATTTTTTGTGTGTCAAAACTGTTTCACTAAACTATACAAAATATATGTGGGTAGTTCTTCTGGATAGTTCGGTAAACTCTAGTTTGGATAAAGTAAAGGCAAGATACTTTTGGTAATGGTAAAAGGCCAGTATCCTCACTAAGTATACCCCAACATTATGAAATAACAGACCTGTGAAAATTTGGGCTCAATTGGACGGCGAAGTTGCAAGAAAATAATGAAAGAAACAACACTCTGAATTGTTCGCTCTCAGATACACACGAGGAAGGTTTCCTGCCGAATCATCAAAATAATGGTTCGAGTGCGTAGGTTCTACCATTCTACCTCCATGGTTCTACAGAACAGTTAATCGACTATAGACAGAGCTGCTGACTATAATAATACAAGAACACTGCCCTCTGTTGACAGAAGAGTCTCACAATATTCAGTAGTGGAAACATTAATTTTCGAAAGTACATTCGCAAGACAAATTGCATTGGTTTTAATTGTGATGATTTTACTTCAAAGTGAGTCATTTGAAAAAGGGGGAACATACCAGTCCATTGTGAACATCTTGATCAAACCATCATTAGTTTTGTTTTTGCAATTTGGATTCAAAAAAAATCAAATCCGAAAACGTCAGTTGTAATTTACGTCAACCCATTAATGGCAGTTTGAAATTTTAAAGAAGGTGAAAACAACATTGTTTTGGTCAAGGATGGCTCCCCTTTCCCAAAAGCTACAATTGGATCAGTTTTCAAGAATACATTTTTGATTTCTACCGAGGCCAACTACTGGTAGAAAGAGCATACATGGAAACTTTCTGTCACCACTTAAAATGTCTCATAAATTGAAATCAGTCTTAAAAGACTCCACTCGTTTATCTTCCAAAAGTATTTGAGTCATGTTGCAATCATGTTGACCGGCGCCAATACTATTTAAAGATACTGTTTAAAGGCACTGGACACTATTGGTTATTACTAAAAAGTTAATTTTAGCATAAAAACTTACTTTGTGACAAACAGTGTTGATAGTAAGTATAAAACATTGTGAGAAACGGCTCCTTCTCAGTCTGAAGTAACATAGTTTTCGAGAAAAAGTAATTTTCATTATAATAATATTTGAATTTGATTTCGAAACCTCAGAATTAGACTTTGACGTCTCGACATCAAGCATCTGAAAGCACACAACTTCATGTGACAAGGGTGTTTCTTCTTCCATTATTATCTCGCAACTTCGACGACCAATTAAGCTCAAATTTTCTCAGGTTTGTTATTTTGTGCATGTTGAGAAACACCTTGTGAAAAGACAGATCTTTGACAGTCAACAAACGTGTCCAGTGTACTTAAAGGAACACGTTGCCTTGGATCGGACGAGTTGGTCAAAACAAAAGCGTTTGTAACCGTTTTGTATATAATGCATATGGTTGGAAAGATGTTTTAAAAGTAGAACACAATGATCCACACAAGTTTGCCTCGAAATTGCGTGGTTTTCCTTATACTCTGCGAACTAACACGGTCGGCCATTTATGGGAGTCAAAATTTTGACCCCCATAAATGGCCGACGTGTTAGTCGACGAGGTAAAAGGAAAACCACGCAATTTCGAGGCATGTTTGTGTGGATCATTGTATTCTACTTTTACAACATCTTTCTACCCATATGCATTTTATAAAAAACGGTTACAGAACGCTTTTCAAAGACCAACTCGACCGATCCAAGGCAACGTGTTCCTTTAAGTAAGGAAACCTCCAGAAATGATGGTACTCTGTAAACTTTCTCATTTAACTTCCCATTCAACCAGCAGCCGATTTCACGAAAGGCTAGGATTAATGCTATCTCGAGTTAGGACGAGTAACCCGTCCTAACTCAGGATGGGTTCATGCGTCGTAACGTCTTTGGATACGGAACTGAACTCATCCTAAGTACTTAGATCAATCCCAAGTCAGGAAGAGTTTGGTGAAATCGACAGCTTGAGAATAAGCTGTTTGAAAGTATAAAATGATATCTCTTTTCATGAATATAGCGTTCAATTGTTTCGTTCCCTGGGAAAGTAAACATAAGAGATTCAGTTGAGAAATTGACAGATTTACCTTTTACTGTATTATAAGTCGTGTTCGCTGTTCTCTCATATGAAACAAAACCATTCCAGAAAACCCAGAATTATAAAGCACTATATCTGATTATAATCACCACTAAACACATAACAATACCTTTTTGCATGTGTTGGCTTGTATTTGATCTTTTGAAAGACATTTAGTTGCCCAGTGCACGTTTATGAAAACAGTCTTCTTAACAGATCAATGTGATTCGAGTTTGAAACACCATCCCAACTTTTTAACTTTCCAAAATTAAAACGAAGTAAACGGCTTGATATCAAGATTCACTGCCTATTAATTTCTAATGACAGTTTTTTTTAATCAATGTTGTCCACGTAAATAATTTGTATATCTGATAACGACACTATAATGGCCCGCTGTATTGTCTCTAATGAAATACATATAAAAAAATGTCCTCCTTGTACTTTAACTATTTTAATAGCGTTCAATAAAATTAACGTAAAGCGAATAATATAGTCAATCATAATAATACTTTAGATGAATTGCACGTGACGTCACTGACCGCCATCTTTGATGTAACGCAATGGGAAAAGTACATGCCTGAATACGCGCTGTGCACGACTCTCAGCCAATGATAGCCTTTCACGCGTGCATGTTTTTATGTAAAAGATGGCAGCCAATTTTAGATGGCAGCCGATTTTTTGAGGGGTCTATAGGTTCTGTGCAGCTAATGGACAAGTTAAAGCGTGTATCTAAACATCAAACTATAAATCTTCTGACACAAGTTGGGGCTTAAAGTTGAGCTACCGAGACTGTATCTGGGGTCAGCACACTTGACCTTGAGATTGAGGTCTGTTTCGCTTCAAAAACACAGAGGTCTGGAATGTCAAGCGGTATCCATCTATCTGCTTATGCGACGATGTATTTCGTATTGCCATACCCTCCTTGACACCTACGATCTGGTTGCCTTTTGTGTGTGGGCCATATGGGAGAAATCTTTCAACAACAACGCCATTATCACAGAAACATCAAAAACACCAACATCAGTGACAACAACAAACAAATACATTCAGCATAGCATGCAACATCATCCTCAATGACCACAACAACAAAACTAGTGCACATGACTGTCACGTGGATTAACTAAGTTGACTTATTAGAAAACGCTTATTTTTGTCTCCCAATTTTGTTTGCGGCTTTATTTCCCACCTCTTCCATCCTGTATCGACAACTGAAACATTACAAACTGATTTTGACATTGCTTGGTACTCATTCAACACTAAGATGACCCTCGTGGGATAATCCATGGGATTATGGTGGATTTGCAAGAGGAATTTGCGTTTCACGTTAGCCACAAAGACAGAGTTGGTTACGATCACTATTGAACGTCCCCCTGACTCCTCTTCCAATGTTTAGCAGCTGCTTGAATACGGTGTCTCGCTGCTCAGTTCTCGATTAGGGAACGAGATTGACACTTCAGATAATGTGGAGAGAACAGAATCCTTTCCATCACTGGTTAGATCGGTCGAGTTGGTCTTTGAAAAGCGTTTGTAACTGTTTGTTATAAAATGCATATGATTAGAAAGATCTTTTAAAAGTAGAATACAATGATCCACACACATTTGCCTCGAAATTGCCTGGTTTTCCTTTTACTTTGCGAACTAACACGGTATGCAATTTATGGGAGTCAAAAATTTGACTCCCATAAATGGCTGACCGTGTTTGTCGACGAGGTAAAAGGAAAACCACGTAATTTCGAGTGATACTTGTGTGGATCATTATATTCTACTTTTAAAATATCTTTCTAATCATATGCATTTTATAACAAACGGTTACAAACGTTTTTCAAAGACCAACTCGACCGATCCAAGGCAACGTGTTCCTTTAATTTGCGTGTATTTACGTGGTTTACCAAGCAGCCCAATGGCATGTTTTCTTTTAGACGTTTAGTACAACTCTTCTACAATATCTTTGCGTGCAACCAATGGACGGATGACGTCACAGTTTGTTTAAATCTTTTGCAGAAGCATGGAAACCAATTCTGCACAGTCGGAAGTACCAAGTCACAGCACTTTACAGAGTAATGCGGTAAACAAACAGTGACGTCATCTAGTGACTTGTCACCACTAGGTCACTATCATTATTCTTGACAACACAACTGGAGCGTCTCGAAACCAAGACTAGTTTATTGCTTACCCATCACCGCTGCTCATCTGAAGACACACCCTTGTCTGTTTGGACACACCCCCACCGCACGTCCTGGAGCACGCAGACCACGAGTCCCATTCACCCCAGTATGATGCCACAGGTGGTCTGCTCAGACCCCTTCTCTGTGAATAGAGGAAATAATGAAGAATACTAAGCGATGAAGGGAAGCGATTAGTTAAAATTCGTGTTGAAACCTGACGCAATTCTTCTCAACTCATTCACATAATTATGTTGTTTTGGGGCGGGAAATCATGAATTTACCTAGATTTCGAGAACACTTTTCAAACAGGGTATGGGTATATCTTGGTTCAAGACAACATTTCCGGCTGTCGGTTGTGCAAAAGAGCCATTTGCATAAATTTTTCAGTCAGGCTCTTTATCAAGGCATGGTCAGACAAGAATAGGCAATGGCAATGAACACTAAAATGACATGTTTCATTAAAATCTCACGGATTCTTCGATAGGGGAACGTGAAAAACAGCAACAAACAAATGAGTTTATACCTTATGACATTTAGACTTGTGGAGTCGAAATCGGGGAGCCATCAGTTCGCGCGAGAGCAGTGATCTCGCGAGACCACTATCTCAGCGCGTGGGGCCGATTTAACGACTTGTCCACAAGTCTATATGTGACATTGCGTGCATTGAAAATGTAAACCGTATGTGAAGCACTATTGAAGTGTCACTGTCAGTGATCAATAATTTAAAGATCGGCGCATTCGAAAAAGTGTGCATAATTATGTTTTCCCCCAAGTTCATAACAATAATAGAGAAAACGTTCTTGGGCCAACCCCATCAGTGAACGGGCGGCTTTTTACAAACACAACCGGGTCGCGGCTCGGGTCGTACAACTCAATGTATGGACTATTCCATGTAATGGTTTGATTTACAGATGCATACCGGTTGTTTACACAAGGTCCTCGGAAAATGTGTAAAATATCACACACGATCAAGGACATTCTTGGAGCTCAACGATAATTCATAGCAAAACTGTTTATTTTACCAGGCCACCATAAAATGTTGATGGCTTCCGAACGAAGTATTCAACATGACTTTAGGTCAATCTGATGTTTAGTTTAGACATATCCTGTTGCAGCTCTCATTTTTCTCCCATTCGAAGTAATGTAACCAAACGAGACTAATATAAAGGAAGAATTCGAAAACAGCAAAAGAGCTATTTGACGCAAGAGTCGTTATTTATTATAACAGGCTTTAGTCCTTGGAAACAAGTACAGGAATATTGGCACTTTTCCATTGCGTTACACTTGGTGTAGGCTTTAGGCCTTAGTAATATTAAAGGAACACGTTGCCTTGGATCGGTCGAGTTGGTCTTTGAAAAGCGTTCTGTAACCGTTTGTTATTAAATCGGTATGGTTAGAAAGATGCTGTAAAAGTAGAATACAATGATCTACACAAATATGCCTCGAAATTGCGTGGTTTTCGTTTTACCTCGTCCAATAACACGGTCGGCCATTTATGGGAGTAAAAAGTTTGACTCCCATAAATGGCCGACCGTGTTAGTTCGCGACGTAAAATGAAAACCGTGCAATTTTGAGTGATACTTGTGTGGATCATTATATTCTACTTTTAAAACATCTTTCTAACCATATACATTTCATAACAAACGGTTTCAAACGCTTTTCATAGACCAACTCTTCCGATGCAAGGCAACGTGTTCCTTTAATAATTTTCTTTTGGTTAATCCAAGGGCAAAATAGTCTGAAAGTATGAATAATATCATGCCCTTTATTATTAAAGCAAAGGGAAGTGACTGGTGACAGCCTAGCCAGGGAAAATCAAAATTTTCATCAGGCTGTGTGAGTTAGCGTTCTTGCCTCTGCAGCATGGGGGTGGGGGGGGGGGGGGGACACAGAATCTACAGGGGAACATGATCCTCTTGACACGACATCACAATTAGATTTTAATTCTCCGCACCCATAACTGAGAGGGAGAGAGTCCATGGGAACAGCATACTGAATGGCCAATTGTTTGTGCATTATAACACAGGGGAAACGAAAAGCAATTTCAAAGATTGGACTGGCGGTTCATTTTTGTCTCTTTTGTTACAAAGTCACAAGGGAGTTTTTGCTTTCAATCCCAAGTTTAAACAAACGCGTCACCTTTGCCCCGTCGTCAAGAGGTGGAAGAAAATTCTACATAGTGTTTGGACGGCCAACATAAACATTAGGTAATGTCGAGAGAATGTTAAGAAGTGTCAACATTGTCACTGAGTGGCAAAATGAGTGGGAGACAAAGAGATAGAAATATAAAATTGTTGATTTAGTGATTACAATGCTGGGACATTGAAGAAAGACATGGCGGGCAATAACGCGTTCAATCACGAGAGGGCGCTTGTTGTAGCGCCGCTAACCGAGTATACATTATTTCAGTGAGACTTTACAAATTCTTTTGTAGAAAACTGTAGTCAATAACTAATTCGAATGAGTTGAATAATTCGGCCTTTTGAAATTTTGAACGAGTAAGATAACATTTATTCTGCATATTAATCAGATTAATCAGATCATTAAATATGCATAAGTTGGAACGAACAACACAATATTCATCAGACAACATTATTAGTATTAATTTTGGTTTTTACCCATACACCGATGTGTGTTAGCACTGTATACTCAGTACTTTCCCCGAGTCCTGTGAAAAAAATATCACAGGCATGTTACTCGGGTGGGATTCGAACCCACGACCCTTGCAATTCTAGAGCAGTGTCTTACCAACTAGACTACCGAGGTTGCCCGGCAGCTAGAGGCAGTTCGAATCCTATGTTTTGGCAGCGGGTACCGCATCGATATAATAGATGTTTAACATCTGTTATTAGTATTCTACTTTGGGGAAAAAATGAAATCTTGAACCGAACCAAAACACTTCCAAAAGTAATAAAACCTACTGGAAAAACATTTCAGACTATGTTTTGTAAAGACAAAGGACAAAGGAAAATGAGTGTATAAAACTGTTGCTCTAATGACCTTCTGTCAAAGTTTGTTTTTGATTTTTGGGGTTGATCCCGTGGCTGCCGCTTCCCAGGTTGTATCGTAATTCTGACTGGCACCCCCGAACAAAGATATTGACAAAAAATAATAATAGGGACACCGCCATCATAGGGCTAGATAGCTCAGTTGGTAGAGCGCCGGCACTAATCAGGAGGTCGTTGGTTCGAGTCTACTCTAGTCAATTCTTTGTTCAACCCCCAAAATCATTTCAAAAATTTACCCAGTCAGTTTCCCTTGTGGTTTATATTGATAAAGTTAGTTTTTGACAGTATAACTCAAAGTACAGTTCCTTTGGCTACGCAAGGTTGAATGGAAATTACATTATTAGGGGAGGTTTGTGGTAGCACATGTGTAAATCTGCTGTTGAGTAGTGTTGGTTCTGAAAAGAACCGGTGGTTGATGACCCAACGTTTCGATCAGTATGCTCTGATCGTCTTCAGGAGGATGCTTGACTCTGTTGCTAAATGCTGCTTACGGAGATTAGCTGGTAACCGGGCTTGGCTCTAAGTTACATAATGTTATTATCAACTTCGCAACATCGACATGTGTGAAAGTAAGTAGGCTATGTCACCGACCGAAGTAAACAGTTTGTATTTCAGTGACTTCAACATCGGTAGTCCCTGAAAATGGCATTGAATGAAAACGTCAATACAAAAGCACAATGCTTTGTGGTTCTACATTTTACCCTGAAGTGTTCAACAACAAGAAATGAAAACCCAGAATCGGTAGAACGATTTTGAATTAAGCAAATAGCCAAAGGGCATGTTCTGTTGTGACAAAACATGTTTTATGAAAATGTCCTTTTCAAAAAATGAAAATTTCTGATATTATTTGCCTTTCTGTGGGCAATAACGTGAGGTCACACTGAGGCCTTCCGGCATTTCATGTTGTGAAAATGCCGGGATAAGAGATCCATTTGTAAAGTCACAGTATACTGTGGAAGTTGGTAACAAATTGAACAATACCTTAGTGTGTAGGTATATGGGTTGTTACACATACTAAAATGTGGTTTCTAAAAACATATCAATATTATGTCTGTCATCTTGACAAATTCATGGTTTCTCCTGGCCGGGTTATTTTCAGCTCTGTGACAACTTTTTCTAATTTCTAGGGGAAATTCCTTTATAAATATTTTTTCTTTTTACTAGTTTCGAAACTTTTTTCTTACAGTATTTTCAGGTTATGCGTCCGAACAAATTTCCAGTTCGTTTAAAAAATTCATAATAAATTCTTTGACAAACTACAAAGTCATGTTAGTGTTTTCAACCAGAGGCCTCATGCCTTTTTATTTTTACCGACACCTTTGATTACAAAGAGACAATAAGTCTATTATTATGCAGTGTGTACTATAGAAGCACGCGGCTTTCATTCTATTCCACATCCCTATCTTGATTCATATACAATGCACTACAAGAAGTACATGTTTGCACCGGCACTTGTGTTTTTGACACCATTTCCCCACCAACGTTGCACTTCGTAAGTTCGATTCAAAATAAAGTGAAACCCCCACTTGCAAGTTTCACAAAGTAGGCCGAATTGACGTATTGCCAACATTGCCAACTGCATTACCTCTCAAACAGCATTTACGGGGAAATGTCCTTTTAGTCTGCCTGGTCGAGTTGGTACCCCGTAGTTTGATGGCCTAGCCAGCAGACACGCTTGACTCTAAACACGAAAGTATAAACCGTCATAAGTCTATACCGCCTAACTTACTACCGCCGCGTGCTTGCGAGAGAGCATGCCAGGGGTGCCTATCACCTCATGTTCACCCATTAATGTTCATCATTTCTCGTGGGGAGAGTTTTTTACTCCACAGCATTCCGTATGTGCACCTTAGACATAATTCGATCAAAGTCTCCTATTTCCGACACTGGGTCGACCGTGGTTTCTTAAACTCTCTCCGGGTAGATAGGTCGGCTCATGACAGCCTCGTATTGCGATTTTTTATTCACATATAATAAATATATATTTATAAACAACTGCAGGGGTCTTTTCTCAGTTCGCCCTTTTGTGTTGTTGTGGATGTTAACAAAATAAAATAATATTTTATTTTGTTAACATCCAACTTATATTATAAGTATCCACATTTTCCAATAGGCTATACACGTTTGTCCTGTGTACAAAAAAAGGTCGCCGTGCGGGTTGTCAACTTGTCTCATTGTGCGAAGGGCAATACATCAGTTGCTCTACTTCTACAGAAACACTTATTTGTATAACTATGTTAAAACTGGGCCTGGTTCAAATTTAAGCACAAAAAGTAGCCAAGCACAAAAACATTATGCTTAAAGGCAGTGGACACTATTGGTAATTGTCAAAGACTAGCCTTCACAGTTGGTGTATCTCAACATATGCATAAAATAACAAACCTGTGAAAATTTGAGCTCAATCGGTCATCAAAGTTGCGAGATAATAATGAAAGAAGAAAACACCCTTGTCACACGAAGTTGTGTGCGTTTAGATGGTTGATTTCGAGACCTCAAGTTCTAAACTTGAGGTCTCGAAATCAAATTCGTGGAAAATTTCTTCTTTCTCCAAAACTATGGCACTTCAGAGGGAGCTGTTTCTTACAATGTTTTATACCACCAACCTCTCCCCATTACTCGTTACCAAGTAAGGTTTTATGCTAATAATTATTTTGAGTAATTACCAATAGTGTCCACTGCCTTTAACAGAATAAGGTTACCAGCCGAGCCACCATACCACGTTTTCAATTTTGGACTGCATGGTATCCTGCTCATTTCTGCTAATATTGTTAAGCACATTTTTCTACTTAAGCAGGCTCAGGTGTGGTTACGTTTAGTCACTTTCGTTTTGAGACCCTTCGGTGTTTCACATGTGTTTAGGCCTAATTTTCTGAGAGCTTCAATTTTAGCCAATCGGAACCACACGATTGGGACGCCGTTGCTATCTCTGAAAGCACTGCTGTTATCTGACAAGTTGCAATTTGAATTTGGCTTAGTTCTTGTTCATCACTGGGTTGGAGTCAGTACAAGACACCTTGCTCGATGACATACATCAATTGTATAACAATTACAAATTTAAGAGTTCGCTGGCGAATTTGGGAAGCCATAAAGAGGTATCGTGAAATCGGCTCATTGACGAAGTGCACTGATTGTGTCGGAGAATGGGCTTCGATGCATATCTTATCTGGGGTCGACCAGGCCGGGATTAGCGGGAGCCGTCGTAACCCAAGTCATGGACACGGTGTCTGGTAGTTCTTCAACATGATCGATGTCTAATCATTTCAAATTAATAACTCAACTGCAGACTGAACAAGTATGTCTCTGGATACTTGCTTTTCAACTTAAACTTTGTATTTTTCCATCAAAATTTTAATAAAGAATATGAAACTATTTATATATACAAAAGAATGTAATTCCTTCCTCAAACCTCTTGTGATTAGACATCACAGCTGCATGATAAATATGAATTATTCATTTACAATTGGGTAATAATATCGATACCAAATGCTTATTACTTAATGTGTTTCTCTCACTCAACCCCCCTATGATTTTACGGTACAGGTGAGCGAAATTTGTCAGTAATTATTTTATATTTGTGAGATATACTTTCGAAACCATTTTGATACTGATACTCGTGTTGTTTATTTTATTCGAATTCCCGCGTGAATTAATGGCACACAGGTGAATTTTAATTGGAGATGATTTGTGGACATTTGTAGATAATTCAGCAACCATTGTATTAGTAATAATATTTCTCCACTTTAAGATGAACGACTTGAATCACATGAGGACCAGATTTGATTTAGATTCGAATCTAATAGTCTCTCTGATTATTAAGTTAATCGGTGACCCCAACATAGAAATATTATAGTTTGATTTATTTGGGCATCTTAATATATTTCTGTGTGACCAGAAATATGTGTCAAATTACCGAAAAATTAGTGAAATCGACGCAAGATCCGTATCGAAATCCCACCATTGCTTTTTGTTCTGTTTGTTTTTGTTCTTTTCTTCTTCTTTTTTGTGTGTATGTGTGGGGGGGGGGGGGGTAGGGGGTATAGGGGGGTCTAACCCCCTGGAACCCGGGTCAATGGTATCATAACCCGGAAATTTGTCGCCTATTTTGATGAAATGTTCACAGATTGATTTAAAGTGTTCATTCAAAACTTAAGTACGGAACTGAAATGAACTATTCATAATTCAATAAATGTTAAGACACCTTTAAACCCCACCCCCTTGAGATTTCTAGGTACAGCTGAATGATGACTGTGTGAATAATTCCTCTAATTACAATTCGTATCGAGTGACTTGGTTAGAAGCAGGGGGTGGGTTTACATGAAGTGATACGATAGGCACGGTTGCAACACGCTTTGCTATCATCTTCAGACACCGACCAACGACCCACAAACAAACTAAAGTGCAATTCGGAAACATTATTGCGAATGTTTCACAAGATGGCCGACATGTTCGTGGAGCGTTGCAGAACAGATACAGATTAGCAGTTATAGCGCAGCTGACTCGGGGAACGAGTTGCTAATCATGGCATCGAGTGGCGTGTGGCTGGGCACCTGCATTTTTGCTATGAGCACATGGCACACTATAATCAACGTCTGGGTCAAAATCGACCCGAATTCCACGTCAATTCTAAACGTATGCTGACGAGGAAAGTGGTTAAAAATGTTGGATTTTATCTCAGTTTGACCCATTTTGGGACCATTTTAAAACAGATTTATGGTCATTCTGACCCAGAAATGTGCCAGGCCAAACTTGTTTTAAAAGAGTTTATTATATTTATCACTTTTGGACATGTTATAAGTATCAGGGCCCAATGTCAAAGAGCTACTTCAAGAAAAAAAAATGTCGTACCGTGAAACATGCACAACTTGTGGCTGGTATCCTGTTTTTCTGCTAACCTTGGCCCAATTTCATAGAGCTGCTAAGGAAAAAAAATTGCTTAGCATGAAATTTCTTCTTTGATAAAAACAGGACTACCAACAAAATTTCCATTTGTTGCATATTGCTTGTTACTGGTATTCAGCTGATGTTTGCTCATCCTGAAAATCATGTGGACATTTTGTTGGTAATCCTGTTTTTATCGAGGCAGAATATTCATGCTAAGCAAATTTTGGTGCTTAGCAGCTCTATGAAATTGGGCCCAGAACCAGAACATTGTTAAGCAATGTGATCTGCTTGAGCACCTCTATGGAATTGAACCCTTTTCATTTCGGCACGCTTTACTCATTTCCTTATTCGATTCGATTCAATCAAAGTGTAAAAAAGGTCTACAAAGGTTCAATACACTGAGAGAACTAAAGTTTATCTCAAACTGAAATTCCCCAAATGCTTGAACTAATTCATGAATAACACAAAGGACAACCCTCACAATAAAAACCTCGTTTAACCACTCAATCAAAACCCACCCAAATCTTCCTTTTTGTTCAAGAAACATTGAAAGTATTACCTATGTGGAAAACAACAAGGCCATGGCCATCGCAACCTTGTAAGCTTCATCATGTGAAACGCGTAGGTGGTTTGCAACAGTCAACGCGGGAATGTCAATTTTCAATTTAGAAAAAAAAACCACCCACAAAAACAACCAATTTTACTTTCAATTTGAGATACTTTCCCATCTGGTGGGTGTAACCACTGAGTATATTTATCGATAATGTATAATCCCACGATATATTTAAATCTCATGGATTTACAGAAGAGCTTTTACGCAATAACATGTGGAACGTAAGCCTATACATGTATTGTATTATGGAAACAACGTAATGAATCTTTTGGGTTGTATAATGTCCCTTTTTCGGAGCAAGTTTTGGAAACAGGACTTTAATGTAAACATATTATGTAAAAACGAGAAACTAACTCGAAAACCCCCAAATACCATGAAATTTATTATACAAAGCTTTTTGGTGGCACACAGCACTTTTTGAACAACAGGTCTCGGTTTTCTCTCTTGCCGCCTTTTGTAAGCAGAAAGCGTTCTAATTGTTGTTTGCAAGTTTGTTTTCTTCATTACACTGAATGCCATTTTGTACAAAAGTACAAGTCAACTGAAATTGTAAGGGAATAACTGAAGGGAAAAACATCCGTGTACTTGAAGGAACATACCAATTTTGAAGGTTTTTGAGGATTTTGTTCGATTCTTCTAACTTTCAATAAGCATGTCAGAAAATAAAATGTTGTAATTTGATTGAATTATGCCAAGGTGAACGCGCTAACAAGAAAATTGCGGCCATGTGTATCGACGTTGGTTCACTTCGAAACTACGGCTCATGGCTTTGGCTTGCCTCTGGCTTAGGCTCTAGCTTTTGAAACGTACGTACATGACTTCAAATGGCGAACTTAGGTTAAGCCGAAGCTGCAGTTTCGAAATAGGCATTCGTTAATGATCGTCGTAACACGTTTAATATATCAAGTCTGGCCTACCTATCATAACGACCAAAATCTATAGGCTGACTCGTTTTTAGTGTGTCTTTTACAAAAGAGAACAATAGTGACGTCAGGGAAACAATCACATTGATCCGGGTCAAGTGGGCTGACCCTTTTCTGGGTCAGTCATGACACCGGAGTCTGTGTCAAGGAGACCAAGAAATGGGTCAGACTGATGATGCAGAATTTGAGTTTAAAATCCCATTTGTAACCACTTCTGGTTAAGCCTGACCCATAACCCCAGAATCCGGGTCAATTCCGACCTGGAGTTTTGTGGGATGGGCTGCTGGCTATCCTAGGCGCGGTCCTTGGGGAAAAAACTATGGAAATTGCATTTAGTAAAGGGCTGGCTTACTATACAGACTTTCGTAGTTCAATCACAGTTGTTCTGACTACATGTTATTTTAAGGGTAACAACAAACCGGAAATCAGACTAAAGTAGAAGGAATATCATGCCTGCTTCCGAGGCGTGTTAGACTTGGTTCCAAGTCTTTGGTCGTGGTTTTTTAGTCGTCTTGATAGCCGCTACAAACAGCCGCTACAGGGCGCGTGCTAGCTAATATTGTGGGGGCGTTTTCGTGGCTGAGATGCAGAAGAATAACCGCCTGCTCAAGCACTGTCCTAGACAGGTAGGCCTAATTCGTAGGTATCTCACAAATCTAATTTACACAACAAGCCAGCAACTGTCACCTTTCATTAGCATATCCCACACATCAGACATTGTATAAATCAACAAGAAGTTGATGTACTTGCGATGATATCGAAAAAGTAATTTCAGAATGGACATAACCTTTTGGTGGGAGGCCTTGTTATTAAATTCACTTTAGGTGTCGGGTCTGGTAATGGTTTCTCCCCAACTGCGAACCTCTGCCCATGCTGGGTTCATCAAAGGGACCCCAATTCCGAACAGGTGTGCATGGTGCAACTCAATTTAAATACAATGATTGCTTCGTTTTCAGAATCCTGACTATGGACGTGACTTGGACGTGACTACGACTTCAGAATGTGTTTTCCAATTCCACCTTTGATCACACTGTTAATATTATTATAAACCACTGAAGGAACATTATTCAAATATAAATAGTGTGTCCTGTTGGCTTTCATGGTTGCTTTGTGGATCCCAAGTTGAAGGGTCTACATACGTTTGGTAATGACTCTGAAAATGAATGCCAATACAAACTTACTTGGTAAGAAGTACAGCAGCTTAAGAAGTAAAGTACAATGCATTTTGAGAAACTTTTCACTGCAAAGTACTGTGGTTATGAAAAGAGGTATCACTTTGTATTCCTCAAAAACTTGAACAATTTTATTTACCTTCCTCGTCGGTGAGGGCGCTAAAAAGTCCCCTAAGAATTTAATAAAACTTTGTATTGTGCATATAGCCCGTGATACATGATACAATTAGGCAACCGGTTCCAGGCAATCTCTAAGAACAAAAAAGACTTTCACAACTTAATGTTCACATATTTTTCTTGGGAATCGTATTAGAAATCGTTTGGAAGTTACCCATGAGCTACCAAAGTGACCCTGCACAGTTGGTTGCCTCCATGTTGCCTGTAAAAGTTGCCTCACACGTCAAGGCTCTTATTCAAAATAAAATAATAATAAGGCTCTTATAGTCACCTGTAGTTAAAGACCTTTTTTGACAATCGCTGAATGAAACCTGAAAAATGTTATCTTTTTTCATTTCGAAGGTCGTGTCTACTACTGAGGGATTACCGGTTTTTTACAACTGCCAAGTTCGATCAAGTAGAATGAAGGCCGTAAGACCAGTGAGCTGTGAGCAGTTGTCCCTGATGGTCAAAACATGTCTTAGGGTCTTGTTTATTATTCACAACGATTGATGAGGGATTTATGAAATGGCCTCGGGTTTAAAGTGGACACAATTCGTAGCAATGGGAAGCGACAGTGAGGTATCATTGGTGAACATCTAAGTAAGCATGCGTGTAAAGGTTTAGTCTTGGCGCAATACGTTGTTGTTCGTTATAACTGAACTACCGCAATCCCCTGGGTCCACTCCGCGCCGCGCACATGCCCTACTCATCAAGAACGTCTTGTAACAAGACTATAAAGGTTGCGTGTTGGGATGTTTTGTAGGTGGTTCTTATTCATTTGCACGAGCATATTACTGTAATCATCCTGTTTTCAAGACACGCCTGTTATTTTGAACCATGGTTGAACGGTCTTCTTCTTTCGAGTCCATCATGATCTATATTCAAATATGTGGCCTGGGGTGGATTTCACAAAGAGTTAGGACTAGTCTTATCTCGAGTTAGGACCAGTTACTCGTCCTAACTTAGGACTATCCATGCAATTGTAAATCTCCTAGGACTAGTCCAAAGTTAGGACTAGTCCTAACTCTTTGTGAAATCGACCCCAGGGCCCAATAAGCACACAATTTTGCTTGCAAATATTGTGCTAAGCAGAAATGAGTAGGACACCGGTCACAAATTTACTTGCAAGTGCAGCTCTATGCAAGTGGGCCCAGGGGTGGATTTCACAAAGGTAGTCCTAACTTAGGACTAGTCCTAGGCAATGCTAAGAGATAGGAATAGTCCTAAGTTAGGACCAGTAACACATCCTAACTTAGGACTGGTCCTATCTCTTAGTCTTAGCATTGCCTAGGACTAGTCCTAAGTTAGGACTACCTTTGTGAAATCCATCCCAGGGTGTCCACAAGTATATGACAAGGAAGTAGTGTTTCCCATGTGAATGTGAGAATCTGGGTTGCGCCTCGGAGCCCATCTGTCAACGGGCCAGTAGGGACCCACCAGTTGTCGACTGTAAGGGGATTAACCGCAGGGGCAAACAGATGTCTATGCGGAAGAAGTGACGAGAAAAACGGCTGTGAAAAAGACTAGCAGAACCTTGGACTTGACAGTTGCAATTTTTAGGATTTGACAGAAAAACGCCTCTTGTAAATGTTTTTCTTGTTGTGCAAAATGTCAGGCCTGATACGACACAGGGAGGCAACGAAGGCGATTGCCTCAATGACCCCTGGTAAATTGCCTTGGTGCCCTTGAAATGCTACAGTATAAATTGACAATTTCCTCATATGGTGCCCTTTATAACGAAGGAGAAAATAAGTGCCTTGTTGCCCTAGCCCTTTCAGAAACGAAGAATACAGGCCCGAAATGTAATTCAGGGAAAATGTTAGTCAAGCTCATTGTGGATGTTTATAATTGGTAACTCATTCACAGCGTTTTTTGCAAATAGTAAGGAAACCCTTATTTATACCAAACAAGGTGACTGAGAACCCATAGAGTACATGCACGACAGCTGAAGGACCATGAACAGATGTCTCAAGTTACATATCTCATAAAGTGATTATCTCTTTTTTGCAAAAAATGTTTTCGTTTTCGTATATTTTATAAGAATCTTCAATTAAATACAACAACCGGTAAGCCAGTGAGGGATGTTGTCAGATTCTCATATTATTGAAAAATACTATTGTCTTAAAGGGTCTATGTACTTTTTCCTAACACAAATCACAATGTCCACATATTTACATTAAAGTTACACAGTTTGAAGATAATGATAGTAGAAAGCGTCCCTTGAAATTTTACTTACTGAGGTGCTGTAGTTTTTGAGAAATGAGTAAAACAAATGATTTTCGTCTCAGTTTTAGCATGTGAAAACGTACTCACCATGTTATGCTATGGTTTTGGTATAATATCATCACTGGTTAATTGGATTTTACATGCTAAAATAATTATCATCTTCCTGAGGCGAAAATTATTGTGTGACTTGTTACTCATTTCTCAAAAACTACACAACCTTAGTTAGTAATACCTGAAGGGAAGCTTTCCACTATCATCATCTTCAAACCCTGTAAGTTTAATGTAAATCTGGGGACATTTTGAAAAAGTACCCGAATCCTTGAACTACGTCCTGGTCAGCACATTTTTTCGATGATATCCTTTTTGGACCATGCCAAAACCCTAGAGGAAAGGAAAGGATATACAAAGTATCTGACAAGACGAATTTGTTTTCAAATTATGTAAACAGTTGTTCTGTGCAAATAATGTGTATTCGATACACACTTTTGGTTGGAAGCCTCAGCAGCGTTCGGAGTAATGTGGTTACGTGAAAAGATACCAGTTTGTATGCCCCACAATTTGAATCTGAGAAGAGTGTGTATTCTTAAAGGAACACGTTACCTTGGATCGGAAGCGTTTGAAACCGTTTGTTATGAAATGCATATATGGTTAGAAAGATGTCTTAAAAGTAGAATATACTGATCCACACAAGTATCACTCAAAACTGTACGGTTTACTTTTTACGTCGCGAACTATCACGGTAGGCCATTTATTTGACTCCCATAAATGGCCGACCGTGTTATTGGACGAGGTAAAAAGAAAACCACGCAATTTCGAGGCATATTTGTGTAGATCATTGTATTATACTTTTACAACATCTTTCGAACCATATGCATTTTATAACAAACGGTTACAAAACGCTTTTCAAAGACCAACTCGACCGATCCAAGGCAACGTGTTCCTGCGTGGGAATATTCGCACTGGATTCTCGGCGATATCTCAGTACGCGACCAAAAATGAAATTAATGAAATTTTCAAATGTTTAGTTTTTATTTTAAATCGAGGTCAGCCACCACCACACTGATGACTTTTCACAATAATTTAATTCCGTATACATGTTTGATGCTTGAAAAGTAAACAGCTATATAATGAACAATATTTTAGAATGAATTACAATATCCATCAATTTTTGTTTCCGGCAGTGAGTTTTGATCTCGCCCGACTGATTATTGCCAATATACACTAACCTTGGTGTTTACTCTCTTCCTATTACAGTTTAATCAACTTCAAATGAAATCACCTTAAAGGTAAAGTATACCTTCTTTCTTTTGTCACCGTGCAATTGTTTTAATCCTAAATAAATTATATATACATGCCTTCATAATAATAATAATAATAATAATAATAATAAACCATCTCAGCTCCCTGGTAGGGAGTATGCAGCCTGTGCAACATTAAATATGCGCTACTCGGCTTAATCAATCACAAGAACCATCTCTGCCCTCGCAGGTACCCATTTACCCCTGGGTGGAGAGAAGCAATTATAGTTAAGTGTCTTGCTCAGAGACACAAGTGTCACGACCGGGATTCGAACCCACACTCTGCTGAACAGAAGCATCAGAGCTTGAATTCGGTGCTCTTATCCGCTCGGCCACGACACCCCCACCAATAAAACTAACTTGTATTTTAAAGGGTGCGTATAGCGTTTTTGAGATATCACAGAAAACCCGGAGCGAATATAATGTCCTCGCAGGAAAAAAAAACAATCCCGAAATAGGACTACCCAATTTAAGGAGCGTTGTTGCAGTAAATTTGTGGGCATAAAAAACTGATATCTTGTTGTCAGTTTTTTGCACAACCACATTACTTCGCTCAAAATGCTTTATGCCATCAATAGCTACTAGCTGTAGGCTTCTACAACCAAAACTTGTGTTATTGTCATTCATTTTAAGAGTGATATCCAAACGTATACCTTCTCTTTAAGGACATTTCTATATCTCAAATTTTAAGGTTCGTTTAACGATACGACTGTAATTAAAGGAGAAATATACATACAAGGTGTTTCCCTAAAATAAATCTTGTTGAATATCCCCAAAATTATTTTACAGAATTTCCATTGACAAACACCATTATATTTAACATCCGCCTGACATTTTTTTCAATATCTTTCTGGTACGGTAATGAAACTTTAAGGATCCATCAAAGGTGCCCCGGCCTGCTTCGTTTTGAAAGGGCAAGGGCACCACGGCATCTTCTCCTTGTATTGGTAAAGGGCACCCTATGAGGAAATTACCAATTTCTACTGGAGCATTTCTAAGGCACCAAGGCAATGACCAGGGGGTATGGAGGCAATCGCCTGCGTTGCCTCCATGAAGTATCGGGCATATGCCCCTAAAAAGGCTTCCCAACCTTTGGCTAAATAATGAATATTGCAGAGAAGATGTTGAAGAAACATGTTTCATGGATGTGGGAGGGAAACCCCAAGTGGGGAAAACCTACGCACCTTCAGGTATAGGGACTGAAAACCCAATCCACATGTGGAGGGGGGGGGGGGACTCAATGAAGACATGCAGTTAAACGTATTAACTAAAGGGACTTTGTCTTGGCTTTTTCCATTTCACCATTAATTTGTTGGTTATCAAAATTTGTTATTGACAGACTGTCAAGTCGTGATATGTGGAAATAAATTTAAACAAACAAAAAACAAAAAACGAAATTAATTTGTTTTCTGGAAAATGGTGTCATGATGCACGTTGAACTTAGGCTTAGTTATGACTAATCACAAGGGTAGCCTACTGGGGAAACTAGTGAATGAGTGAGACTGGGGGTTTGGGGGCGACCCAATATTGGTGATGGGTATCTGTGACCATGTGGAGACAGACCTATTGATCACGACGGACCCATGGAGGAAGGGGCCTATCACGGACGAAAGGGGGGGGGGGCGGGAGGCATAGTTTGGCTTGTGCGTAAAGCGCTCGCCTCTCACCAAGGTGACCCCGGTTCGATTCCCGGCCAGGGCCATATGTGAGTTGAGTTGTGCGTTGGTTCTCTGCTGTGCCACGAGGGTTTTCCAGACTATCCGGTTTTCCTCCCTCAGGAAAAAATCAAACACTTTCGATCTTGGCTGTGCTGCGTGGTCATAATGGGTTGATGTGGCTGGCAGCTGAATGCGCCCTTGCATGCCTGCTTCTCGAACACGTTGTAGCCGCGTCCTTCGCAATTCAGCTCTAGCTGCGAGTAAGGACGATTAGCCCCCCAAATTATTAATTATTTATAGTCAGATGTGAATATTTTGCTGCTAATTTCTCTTAATGTTAATTGGAAGGGCATTCCTGAGGTTAGGGCAGCATTAACAAAAGCGCGATCCACAAAGGGTAACTTTTGGTACGGCGAAAGGGCAGCCCAGGAGAGTGTCATCATAACAGCTACAAAGATTGTAGCGAGGAGGGATTCAGGTAAACTCGAACTAAACCATAAAAACATTTATAAGCCAGAATATTTATAAAAACAGAATTTTATAATTAATACTTTTTATCGCAGAAGCCTTGAAAAAAGATGGTTTGTTTTTGACTCTCGGTGGCCTCTTTAGTTCTCCTTTAATGATGGGTCTAAACGGGTGTGCTATTTGCATAGAACTACCGCCTATTTCTCCACCATGCGAAGTTTTACAAACAAACTATTTTAAAACTGGACAATTTCCAAGCACTAAAATGTATGTGCTCTATACTCCAAGTAACTTTCCAGTCGAATAATTTCCAAGCCATTTCCCCATTCCGATATGACGCACAGATAATATTTACAGATCAAAAAGTTTACATTTCCCGGACGTGTTGATGGAGACTCATCGTTTCACCTGTCCGTCGCCAACATCTGAAACATTCGGAACATTCGGAACACTGTTCAAGAATTTTCCGCGGGAATAGATGCATATTATCTGCGGATTACGTGCAAAATTGCCGTTATTTTAACTACATTTCATTCTGTGGCATGTGAAGTGTGTCGACTAGCGGTAAGTTCGGGGCGGGACGCTGTGATATGCAAGGCTGCCCCTCTTAGCCAAGACTCTATTGCAATAACAATCATCTAAAATGAAACATATGGCTTGCCTCGTCAAAATAAAAAAATATAAACGGAAAGTCGGCCGTATTGAATTACACGTAAATTGCAAACAGTGCGGTTTTAAAAACAAAAACAAAGGTATTCCTTTGCCAAGTTTACTGTCACTTTTCCATTAAGTTTGAGGTTAATTCGTCCCGCTGGACGAATTGTTTTAGGAAATGAGAAAACAAGCTTTGGGGATAATCTGTTACTAGTGAAAGGGTGAGAACCTTTGAAACATTTTTTTGTCCAACGGGAGAGGGTTTAATAGGGGGCAAAGTGGGTATGACCCCGCCCCCGTTCAGCCAGACGGCACTTTCATGTTTGTAATCTTTCGGATTACGAATGGATAACCGCACGTGCGGATTACCACACGTACGGCCCTGAGTTATTCATTGAAAAACTATTCAGTACATTCAAAAATTACTTGCGGATGAAAAATTCGTACGTACGAATTAGAAGTTCATTTGTACAAACTTTTTTTTTCAATGATGTGACCTATAGACACACTTCCATTTTTGGCACAGATCGGACGTATAGTAAAAAAGCAATTCGATCCCGCTACAACATCAAACCAGGCCTCAATTTCAAAAGCTGTTATAAGCAGAAAACGTTGCTGCTTTTCTAAGTAAGAAATGGCTGAATGTGGTACCAGTCGCTATAATGGTAACTGTATGGTGTTCAACATGAAGTTATTTATGCTAAGCAAAAAATATTTGTTTGTGTTTAGCAAGTTTGAATGCGCAGGCTTTATTAAGGTGGGCCCTTCGTCTTGCAACTCGCAGCCTGGTTTTGATCACGGTGTCCTAAGATCTAAATCAGGCCACGTCTCAAGACAATTGTCGTTTAATGTCCGCTCCAGCTTCCGTGTCGAAGTGCAAACTGTCAGGATATGGCATTCCGGCATTTAGGTGTCGATGACAGCCCCCGACACGTTGTCCGTAACGGGACAGGTGAGACAGTTCAATCTATCTCACCCCGGTGGGATCGATTTATCATATGACACAGGTTTCCTGGGGACGAGGATTTCAGTGGATGGTGTTGGGACCAACACATCAGCCTTTTCATAGCACCTTAGAAAATGTTTTGTATTAATTTTGATTTTTCCCTTTCACCGATGTATGTTAGGACTGTATTCCCAGTACTTTCCCGAGTTCTGTGAAAAACAATCACAGGCATATTATTACTCGAGTGGGATTCGAACCCACGACCTTCGCAATATACATTTTCCCCCACAAAACTCGGAAAAGTACTGAATGTACAGTAACACACGTAAAGGTCAAACCGGAATGAATCTAATTATCTTCTTCTCGATGCAAATTTTGCATCTATTAATGGTTTTATGCAACTTGTTAAAGTTGGGGAGGAGCGCACGCAATCAGGTAAGAATATGAAACCCAACTATGCTCCGTCTGAGATTGGAGGTTGGATTCGAACCAGGGTGCACACAGGTGAAAAGCATGACAAGATTGATTGTTTTTAAAATTGCCATTATTAGTCCCAACATCACACTGTGACAGCTCAAACGTAGCATGTCTGACTATATCTTCCTTATTATGCATCTTCTTCAAACTTGACCGTATGCCAAGTCCATGAATCACAGACGAGAAATTCCAGCACCTTGGGCTAATCTAATGTCATCTTCGCCAACATCAAGCGTAGCCGGCCCAGAGTCCCGAGGAAAGGCTGACATAACTTGAACTCAGACTTCGGGTCTTAGGATGACCCATTTCAGAGGAAAATGATTGCCCGGAAGTGCATGAAGTTTGTGATTCATCTTATTATCGTAATCCCCTAAGACAAGATCGGCCTGGGTAAGGATCTGCATTTGGGCATGTGGCTAAGCTTGTGGCGTGGAGCTCTAGCCAGAAGTCTTGCTTTCGAAAAGGCTCTCAAATTAAATGTTGAACATGTCTCAATGAAGACGCTGGTAACAATCTTATCACCCTGAGAATGTTTGGCGCGTGAAGGACTCTAAATATTTAATTGATAATGATGACTATATAATATAGCTGGATGTACTGAATTAGAAACACTACACTTATTAACAACATGAAGATGTTTTCTCTTAATCAGGCCGATCTACTTTTAATTAGATTTGCAAAGAATGTAGAATGTTTCTTCAAAAAAAAAGCGGGTTTGAATGGATGTCTAGTACTTCCCCGAAAGTCACATAGCTGCCAAAAGACACATTATTTTGGCAAAACAACTATTGGGAACATATCCGTAACAAGACTTCAGACATGACGTGATGAAACCTTTATTATCGACTGGCACTTTTGGAGACAGTCTTAGATTTAGTTCAATTCAATCCAATTAAATCAACTATTGATTTCCACATTGTATACACAATTCACGAAGAAGTACGTGTGCTCACATTCAATGTTTGGTAATCACTTTTAAAATGAATGGCACAATGTTTTAGAAGTACAGCAGCTTTCGATGGTATAAAGCATTTTTAAGAGTCATCTGACCTCGAAGTAATGTGGTTCTGGAAAAAGATACCAGTTTTTATGCCCCAGAATACGAATCTGAGAAACGTTATCAATTTCGGGTCATTGTTTTCATGCTGTGGATTTTACGCGATATCTTAAACAAAATCGATTGAACTTTTCACAGGTCAGTTTTATTGTACATATCTACATTTTGAAATGATTCAAACAATCGAACGGTTTAAAACAACAAAATATATACTTTGCCTTAAAAGCATTAGGTAACAATAGATAAACACACGTATCAGGCAAGGTAAGTCAATGATTGTAGCGGCCTGACTTTTAAAATGTATTAATGAAAATAATTATACAGTCACAGAGTAACGACACGAGTTGCGAATTTGAAAGAGGAAGAGCTTAGGATAATAAAAATTCAGCATCGGAACAGGTGCATCGATGTATAAAGCGGAACCTGGAAGAACAGGTGGGTCCCGAATCCCGAGTGGGACGCTATTATGAGCGGGTTTACCGGAGGTTAACCGTTATTATAATGGAGTCGGAACCGACGTGGAACCTTCAGGGAATTTGTTTATATTATGTGTAGAAATTGTTTATCTCAATGCGAAGTTACAAACTGAATTTGTTTTCTATTTGTGAAATATTCACATCAATGCGAAATTACAAAACGAGAATTTCTTTTGAGTGAATTGCTTACCTCAACGCAAATTAACAAAAGGAATTTTTTGTTTTTAGGCCTATTTGTGAAGATGTTTAGCTAAAAATGTCTAAGAACAGACCATCCTTCTAACTATTCAAAACTGAACTCAAAAATTATTATGCCATGGACAAATTTGTTTCCACTTGTAACAATAAGTTGGCCAGTTTCTATCATAAATGGGATCACTATTCTGTTCTTTTCCAAGATTAATGTTCTAAGTATTAATTCTCTTTAAAATCGATATGTCTTGATTTCACTATTACTGTATGTTTCTTTTATCGATCTGACGTAAAATTTTGTGAAATGTTATAAATAAACCATTATCCCCGAGATAAAAAAAAAAATAAAAAAATGTTTAACTTGGAAAATTCGAACCCCAAACCTTGTGATTGCAAGTCCAGCAGTCTAACCACTGGTTTACGGTTACATAGAATGGAAGCACACATTTTGTTTCTCATGAACTTGACAAAAAGAACAAGGGAAAAACTTTTAAGTTTCCCTGGGGCAAACTTAACCGTATCAGCACAAGTGCCAAGATTGCACCTATAGAAAGAAAAGCTACAAAAACACGAGTTCAATCATGGTTCAAGCTCAACTGACACTTAGCAACAAAAAGTGTTACCCCACGGAGGGAGATAAATGGGAAAAGGGCACATGTTTTCGATCACAGTAAATTAATGCAAAACGGCATGTAGGTTTAAAGACAAAGTACAGAGTTGGTTATATCGAGAGAGAAATAAAAGAAAGGGAAGTTTGAAAACTCACTTATCTTATTGTGTAATTATAGTTTTACTTATTTGTTTATTGTGTAAATATTATATTTATAACTAACCTCGACAATACTCCATGGTAACATATTCGTCTGAAGCATTAGAACTTTCAAAGTTGAGGAAATAGTTGTTGGTAGACAAATCAAAGTTATCTATTGTGAACACTACAATCGAAATATAAGACGCCAAAGAATGTTAACAAAATCCCCGATAAAACATAAACCATTTTTCATAACATTCATAAAAACGGACCACCTAATTATATAGAATTCACATTTTAGTTATTTGCAAATTTGGGCATGGAAATTCACTTTTAAAAACCCAATAATGTGATCATCGATAAAGGCCACGATATACCTTTAATTGCAGTCAAGGTTCGCCTTGCAATTTTACACCAATTCCCCGGTGGTTTCAGATAATATTGTTCAAAAAGCCCCGGCCATATTTTGATGATGTAAATATTTGGCGAAAATGCCTGCGGCTGTAAACGAATTGAGTGGATTTTGATTGGGGAGTTATTAACCAAACGGCGGGGGTGTAATGTAGATTCCCGTCAAAGTCCACGACACGCAATTTATTCTGTATTGCGAAATTGCCACAGTCGTGTAGGGCTTTTCATTGGGGAATTTTGCTTTTCTAAATCGATTCAAAAAGGGAATTCTTCAACAACAAAAAACATCAGAAACAATTTTAAGGATGTCAGTTCAAGTGTGCAGAAAAAATTTGCCTACGGCAAACAACACTTTCGGAGTCAGTAACAACACTTTTTTATTTTTATTTGCTGTATCACTATCAGGACGTTACTGTGTCATGACTTGAGCAAAAAAAAAGAATTCCACAATTATTGCTATTATTTATTCGGCATAACAAGAAGTACAATACAAAATACAGGGGAAAAAACAAAATCAGCAAAGACAATAGGCCAATGGCACATGCCTGGAATTAATTTGGTCAAGATTGGTCAACTGGGTTGACCTCGAAGATTGGCCCTGATTTTTGTTTCGTATTCTCAATGCCCGTTGATTTCTTTATAGCAATTCCCTGAGGAAGAAAGCAAAATAGGACATCCTTGTGTAGCGTTTTGGAGACAACAATATTTTTGTTCAGTTCCGGTCGAAGTTTTGTCTCAAATTGACCGTCGTACACCAAGGGTGCACCAGGGACTTCTCTTCGGAGGCATTTAGGGAGAAGCTTTTTGCTTTCACAGGGTGGCCATGAATGGTATTAGGTCAAACCTACCCTTCCCACAGGTGAAGGTCCCCAGACAGAAAGTGTGTACAAAACCATAGGAAGCTGTTGCAAACAAGTTAGAAGCAACAAATAGGAACAATACGAGTTCTTCGATTGCAGGTTTACGCATGGACCTTTGTGGGGTCTTTTGCACAACGGAACAGTTCGGCCCTTCGTGGCAAAACAGCCTAACTAAGACATTGAGTTTCTTAAACATTTAAGGTCATTTTTGGTAAGTTGAAGGTGTTTTCTTCCATTTCAAAGTTTGTGAAGGCACAAATGCTTTTAGCTGTTATTGTTCAATGATCTGCGTCCTTTTGCCTATTGAGGGCGCTGTTTGAGAGTATGACGACATATGCAGGGGGTTGGTTGTGTTTTCTTCAACAAACACCTCTCATCCCCGAACCCATTTTGAGGGCTGAATAATCGCAACTAATCCAAAAAGATTTACCAAAGTAATATCATACAGGCGTGGAAGGGGGAAGTCCGACTCAAGCCACTGAGTAAGGGGCATCTATCTATCTACTTGGTGACTCATACACCAACCCGTCACTTTGCATTAGCAATATTTCATGACATAAGCCAGATTTTTCCAGGGAAAACTTTTCATCATCTGAAGTGCGGACTGGGGACAGGAGGAGTGGGGGGGGGGGGGGGGGGGGAACTCGGCCATGACGTCACACGCCATCCTTCACTTCATGGCTCAAGAGTGGATGTTTGGACGGTTAGACACGCACGCGTGTTCTAACAAAACCAGCGTGACGATATCAAACAAGTTTGCTTAATTTACCGAGTGTTTTCTTCTTTTTTAATTAACCGTATACTCAAGGGTCAAGGAACTACGCACGCGGGTCATACTGTACACAAGACAATTGACTCAGGTGGAAATTCTTCCATCTCCAGGGCTAGACAAATATAACAGGGCAATTGAAGAGAAGGACAAGAACCCACGACACTTCAACTGCCGTCTCGGTGTTCAACCAAACTGTACACATTTGTATTTTTGTGATTATGAGTAGGCCTATGTGTTGCACTGCATTTTGTTATTGTTCAATTAAATGTTCAGTTTGTGGGAAGTTTAACAAAATAAGGACGTTGTCGACGGGGTCAATTTACAACACCGCCAAAGTTAAAGGAACACGTTGCCTTGGATCGGATGAGTTGGTCTATTAAAAGCATTTAAAACCGTTTGTTATGAAATGCATATGGTTAGAAAGATGTTTTAAAAGTAGAATATAATGATCCACACAAGTATCACTCGAAATTGCACGGTTTTCCTTTTACGTCGCGAACTATCACGGTCGGCCATTTATGGGAGTCAACATTTTGACTCCCATAAATGGCCGACCGTGTAAGTCGACAGGGTAAAAAGAAAACCGCGCACTTTCGAGGCATATTTGTGTAGATCATTATATTCTACTTTTACAAGATCTTTCTAACCATATGCATTTTACAACAAACGGTTACAGAACGCTTTTCAAAGACCAACTCGACCGATCCAAGGCAACTTGTTCCTTTAAAGAACAAGTTCCAGTGACAGGACATTAACCAATTATTGGGATACAGACCATACCTTACGTAATGTTGTAAGAATCAATCATTGTGTCTAAATAATATGAGTCACCAGTTGAAACCCTCGACATGACTGAGAGGTCTCTGTATCTGCCAAACAATCTCCTCACTGGGATATTACATATTGTAGGTCAACAGCAAGACTCAAATGGGGGATTTTAAAAGAAGTTTCAAGTTCACTGTGAGGGTTAAATTTTATACGCATCATCAAATGTGCAGTCGCCTTATCTTTTTTTAACGTTTTGGTCAATGTCGACCGAACTCAAGCTAAAGTGTCTGTAGCGCCATATTACACGATGGCCATTTACGGATTTCATGCCGCCATTTACGGGTTTCACGCTGGTTGACATAACGTTTCAATAGTCGGTCAGCTCGGCTTGGTAAATTATTGAGAAAGGCGTTCCTCCGTGGGTCAATAATCCCGTTATTTTGGTTAATGGTAATGGGGTAGGGCACCCCAAAGCTCCGTAATACAATAAGTATTTTCAACCAACTAATAAGTGCAAAGAAATCAACGCCTACCTCACGTAACCTGGGTTCACTGATGAACGACTCTGATGACGTCACAGCCACGGAAACTAAAATAATGATGAATATTCTGAACGTCATAGTCTGTATCTTGGATAAGAGTATGCATGAAGCACAGCTGAAAAACAAACAAACAAACAAACACAATACCATTATCAAGACAATAAATCAATCTTCTTTTCCTGCATGTAAATCTACGTGCCCCAAACCGAGGCTGGAAGTGGACTTGGGCCAAATTTCATAGGGCTGCTTAACGGCCGGTTTTGTGCTTACTGTGCGATTTCCATTTCATAGCTCTTTGAACCGTAAGCACAACAAAAGGCATGCTAGCCCGGTGCTTACTGCACGAAAATGAATGATGTAATTACAATACAAATCCATGGGGAACGCGAAAGAAGGCCGCCTACTTTTCTTGCTAAGCTGTGAAATACGTTTTCATCTTAGCAACTTTTTTTCTGCTACAGCAAGCACGAAAATTTGCTAACGTTAAGCAGCGCTCTCAAAATGGACCCACTGTCGTGTTCCAATGTGTGGTATGTTATCCAAAGGAAGTCACATGTGGCGCGTGTTCCACCAATCAAATGACAAGGATCCCTGTCCCTCTAAACGGTTTCCATGCACTTGTCAAAGGTACCAAAAACCGTCTTCAAAATCTCCCCCTGAAACTCACACCAGGGAGCCTCAACCATTCCTCCCTTCTCAGTCCTCGTGCCATCTTGTAAAGTCCTTAACGAATAACCGAAGATGATGTGAAGATAAGTAGGCCTATCACCAAATAGCTATCAAGGTACCCCAACCATACGGCAACGCAGTTGAAATTCTTCATGGCACTATTCCAGAAATCGTTACGGAATGAACTCAAGGCCGTCCCAATCCGTCATCCAGTAATTTCTTCCTCCAATTAGAGATTATCATTTATGGGATTGTTGAGATGTGACGTTTTAGTTGCATGACCACGTACTGTTTATTGCAAATCATTTTCGTGCTGTGTACCACAATATCAAAGTACAGTGCTAGTGTGGTTTAATGATTACACTCACGTAGCCTACACCCAATTTCATTATTTTCTTGCAACTTCGATAACCAAACGAGCCGAAATTTCTACATGTTTGTGAAGTGAGGATACTGGTCTATGACAATGACAAGAAGTGCACACTTCAGCGTAAGAAACAAACACAGAGCAAACTTATCAGCAAGAAATGGCGGAAGACGTCACAGACTTTTAGGCCTCATTGCATGCTGTTGTGATGCTGGTGGTTGTAATCAAAGAAACCCAGTATAAAAGTTAACCCCTACTTTTTGAAATTGGCCCCTTGCCTTGGTGTGACTCGCAAGGGAGTGGGGGAAACAGGCGAAGTCATTTCCTTAAACGGGGTTCAACCGGGCCCGAACGCGCCGGTGTAGTTCCCTTTTCTACCAGGGCGTGAAGTGCAATGATCCTGGTGTCGGTTCACGCCACTTTACCGGTACTCATGATCCCCTACCTTTCAACGGATGACTCGGTCAATGTTGAATCTTCAAATCTTAATACTAGGCAAGAGATAACTCGATCTGAGCAAGTCAAACAGATTTCTCAGTCCTCCTGGGCCCAGTTTCACTTGTGTTCTCATGCAAGTGTTGGATTCAACTCACTAGTTTTTAGAGTGTTGGTGTATTCCAACATTATGCAATAACCAATCTGTGAAAATTTGTAACCATTATTGGTCATCCAGGTATGCAAGAGAAGAATGAAATAAACAAATAAAACACCCTTGTAAAAATGTGTGTGCTCTTAGATGCCTGAAAAGGCTTCAAGCCTGAAGTCTTTTAAAATTTGAGTGAGAAATTACGTCTTTCTCAAAAACTACGTTACTTCAGAGAGAGCCGTTTCTAACAATGTTTCATACTATCAACAGCTCCCCGTTGCTCGTTACCAAGTAAGGTTTTATGCTAACAATTATTTTGGGTGTCCAGAGCCTTTAAACATTGACCGCAGCTGGCGCATTGATCAGTCGTATTCGTTATGATTAAACGGCTTTCAATGGCAGAAAATGTCCAGAAAGATAAGGGTTGTCTCATCAGGTGGGTGTGAGAGAGAAAGATGGCTGGGATTTCCTAGGAGGTCCAACTGGAATTGACTGAGGGTCAGCATTGAGTCACTTTAAGTTCTGACTTCTTGGCAGTGTTCCATGCTCAAAGAGGACACACACAGACCACCCCGTATTCCAAATATTAAGGTAGAGTTATGATTGGGTACAGGCTTATGGAAATATCAATATTGGAGTCCTATAGACGATGTGACACCTGTGACATCACATGTTTACAAAAGAGCCACAGAGCCTGGACTTCCTGCAGGCTCTATTTGTACATAGCTCAATAGAAGAAAACATGAAGTCTTACATTTTATAAAGATTGCACTGTCTAATTCTTTTGAAATGATGAAAGGGGACACATCTCAAAACTTGACCAGCTTTTACTTTCATAACCCTTGGTTTCATGTGGATGACACAAAATGTCAACTTTTCCCATAGGACCAGTGTAGTATCTTGCCTGCCAGAATACTGAAAGAATGTACGAGGTCACACTTATTGTAAACAAGGTTCACAATCATGGTCTATACAGCGACATACAATATGTTCCAATTGATGGCTATGGTTACGCCCAGACATGTTCAGCTCAGCATACAAAACTTATCAGAATAAGGTGAAGCACCATTCCATATGTACAATCTGTGACAGGCATCCTACTTATTTTTGCTCAGCAGAAAGCCGCTAAGCATAATTCTCTGCTTAAGCACTCCATGAAAGTGGGCCCTAGCCGCGGCCGAAGCCACCAACTATAAGGGCACAGCCCATGTCTCCAGCTTATAAGCCCAATGAATTTTCACCCCAAAAATTAGACAGGCCGAATCTATAGAACCTAAAGATAATTTCGGACCAAGGCAAGAGGTCCTGAGGTCATCACACACAGATATTACCCGAGTACACAACAATGTACAACTAAAATATAGAGCGAAAAGGCACAATTCACTCAGGTCTTATGGACCTCATTAGACGAATATATAATTAGAACATACGACCAACGGTAACTTTCACTTCTGATCTCATGCAAATTCAAAGTGAACCAATGTCACGCTTGAGAAATAAGGGTAACTCTTAATTTCCTTCTAGACATGGTACCGTATATTTTGATCAGCAGAAACATAAATCAACTATAAACTTAATTTAGTTTGGACGTTTTGTTCATTGTTGCTACTGGTGTCAATCGTCAATGGAAATATTTCCGTCTGATGAGGTCATCTTCGAGCAAGTTGTATTGAGTAAATCTGATCTTATTTATATTAATGTATTCAAGGTAACATAAACAATTGTGCGGTTGAACGCTTTCAGTGAATTAGCATATATTTGGTTTCTTCAGATTGTATTCAATGTCTTTTATAAAACTAATAATGCATAATTAGGTCTGCGCGGTGAAATCAAATATTGCGCTTTCTTAAACTAAAACAAAGTTAAAACACATCCTACAGTATGGAAAATGACAACCAGTTTTAACAGTTCTAACTTTCACAACTTAAACATTTAGCAAACTGTATAAACCCTTTTTGTGGAACCATTTTGTTTGATTCCCCATGTCAAATAACACTCTTTGATACAGATTACCAGTTGGACAAAAGGTAGCCAGACCATTTCACCTTGATACTAAGTCGAACGAGGTTGTTCGGGGCACGGATCATCTGAAAGAGAATCCTTAATACTCGAGATACCAAATGAACTCAATAAAGTGAACGTAATACCCCTGCAATTGGTATCTTCAACCCCCTCTCCCTGGCTAACAAAAGCCTGAAGCCCAACTCAAAACCCTATGGCGTTCCCAATCCCACAGTTTCAATGTCCACATTTCTGCCTCTAGTCAGTACAATAGAAACTTGGCCTTAAAACCAGGTTCACCAAGGTTAGATGGATTTGGGTTTAGCTTCAAGAGATACCGTCAACAACTACTGACCGGTGTTCGAACTATTCTTGTGTCCTTTTCTGTGCGTTAAACACACTGGATTCATTTTCTTGTAAAGGATGCAGTGAGTAATTAACCCCTTACAATAAATAAAGGCACTTGACACTAATTGGTAGTTACTCAAAATAATTGTTGGCATACAAATTTACTTTGTAACGAGCAATGGAGAGCTGTTGATAGTATAAGACATTGTAAGAAACCGCTCCCTCTGAAGTAACGTAGTTTTTGAGAAAGAAGTAATTTCTCACTGACATATTTGAATCAATAAAAGACATCAGGCCTGAAGCTTTTTTGGTATCTGAAAGCACATACAAATAACTTTTCTTCTTTCATCATTCTCATGCAACTTCGGTGACAAATTGAATCCAAATTTTCACAGATTTTTTTCTTTTATGCATATAATGTTGGGATACATCAAGTGAGAATACTGGTTTTTGACAATTACCAAACGTATCCAGTGCCTTTTTAGGGCTACACAATTGAAACGATTTTGGTAACACTATTTTGAGGATACAAAATAACAAAATGTTTCGTCAAAACTGGCCCTCTGCATCATCTCAGTATGGTGTCCCAACAGCCATTTTCTTGGTACGGATACAAAGCATTTTACGGATCAGTATAAGCGGATTTTACCACGTGGCATACACAGACATTTGAAAAACAGGTCAAACTTTCAACGGTCGATTCAAAAGCGGACCGTGTACTAACACACACCCAACATACAGACTGGATTTCAAATGTAGCCAAGGTTGCTCGGCATGGTTTGGGATTCAAAGTAGATCAGTATAAATACGTAGGCGCTAGAATTTAAGGCTTAACGGTGGAAATGCTAGGTCACCGAGGAGTGACTGGGAAGTAATGTGGTTATGGAAAAGTATGTAAGTTTTTATGCCTCAAAATTTGAACCTTATAGAAACTTGAGTGTCAGTTACGTTTTATCAGATTGTGTGTTACAATTCTGGATTAGTCTCCCTGCGGGCGTAGACATAACTGTTCCGGATTATGTTCAGTGATAACTAAAAGACGCAACCACCTTTTAAAATGAAATTTACACGAGCTAAATATGATGCATCATATCTACCTCTCTATAGAGGATTGAAACAATCAAACAGATCCACAAAACCAAAAGTCAGCATAAAACCTTTCTTGGGGATGAGTAACGGGGAGAGGTTGATGGTGTAAAACATTGTGAGAAACGGCTCCCTCTGAAGTGCCATAATAGTTTTCGAGAAAGAAGTAATTTTCCACGAATTTGATTTCGAGACCTCAGATTTAGAACTTGAGGTCTCGAAATCAACCATCTAAACGCACACAACTTCGTGTGACAAGGGTGTTTTTTTCTTTCATTATTATCTCGCAACTTCAACAACCGATTGAGCTCAAATTTTCACAGGTTTGTTATTTTATGCATATGTTGAGATACACCAACTGTGAAGACTAGTTTTTGACAACTACCAATAGTGTCCACTGTCTTTAAAGGAAGTGTTTTCTTTTCTTTTCTTTTTTTAAACGAAATGTTTCTCAAAATGCTTTGTACTATCGAAAGTTTCTGCACTTCTTGAGATGGGAAATTAATTTCAGAGTGACAACCAATCGTGTAGTATACCTTCTCTTTAAAACCACACACAATGAAGAGTCGTAAAAACATGAAGAAACAAAACAAAAGAAGAAATGCTCACGTACTCTCTTTCCGAAGTAAACATTTAAGTCGACATCATCTGCAACTTGTCACAAGTTTTACGAGTAACCTTCCCTTAGTATCATACACAAACCTCTTAAAGATAGATTACAATAATCCTGCTGCGCAATGCCCTGGCATGCCGTCAACATTCCTGTCTTTTTAAAAAAAATAAGGAATAAGTGCGAATGTGACATTGGAAAGTACAAAAAAGAAACTCAGACGTGTTGAGATGGTTTGTTTAGGGTGACCATGAGCAATGCGATTTGAGAAGGAAATTAACAAGTTCTGGCAAAGCGATAGAGAATGTGTACATCCCAAGAAGATTTGGATTTTGTTTTTTGTTTGTTTAGATGATCTTCCCATCAAGGGAACACGGCAAACCCAAACAAGGGGATACCAAGCTGGCAACAGCCAATCTCTCTCATACAAACATTGGTGCGTCAATTGCACAAATGAAGAGGCGTGCTTCAGTATAAATAAGATGACAGTACTTATTTCATTGTGAAAATCGGCGGTTAGCTTGGTGGGATTCGAACCCACAACCCTGTGATTGCAAGTCCTGAAATCTAACCATATTATACCCTTTCTTCAAAACAAACATCACACAAACAAACAAAATCTGACAATTCTGAGAAAACAATGTCACGAAAATAATTTTCGTCTCAGTTTTAGCATGTAAAAACGTGTTAACCAGTTACGGTATGTTATGGTATAATATCATAACTGGCCAATAGGTTTACTATCATTATCTTCAAACCCTGTAAGGTTTAATGCAAATATGTGGACATTTTGAAAAAGTACCCGAATCCTTTAAAGAAAACCGTGCTCTTGTATGAAATGGGCGTGGCTTAAAGTTGATACTACGTCATCACTCGCAGCTTTATAACTTCAACATGACATGTGCAGATAAATACAACAACCTTCTTGACACAGGATTTCGGAGACGCTTCAAATTCTTTGTTTTTATGGAAGGAGACCACCCAGTTCCGACGAGCCTTCAATTTGAATTATCTTCAAAGACCTAACAACATCGGCACACCTCAATCTATCTTCGTAATAAGTGCGCCAAGTGCAGAGATCGCATGTTAGTAAGATGCAAAACAACATCATCCCACACCCATTCTTGGCTACACGCCTAAAGTGATAAGATTGGACCCTCCACAATGCATAGATTGGGAATCACTTTCACCTTATAGTATTTGAAACTCGTTACAATTTGGCAATCTCTTGTTTTAACCATTATTAAGAGAGCATTCCATTATGACTTCTACTGAGAAAAGTGTGTCTCCCATTTCGAAGATTAAACCTACGCCTATATTTGTTTACTTGTCGTTGTAAAGAATGGATGCCATGTCATAATCTATCTCGGCGTAACAAACATTTCTCATTATATTCTACTGAAAAACAACATGTCAATTGCCGTAGTTTACAGGATGTTTTGTGGCATCTCTCATTACAGTGATTAGGTAAATACATTATATGAATCGTGTCGTGCACACGCCCTTTTGTGTTTTCACTTCTTGCCTAAAAATGTATCGTTTTTAACAGTTCATTGTCATAGTTCATGACATTTTTTTTTACAACTTGTGACTTTTCAGCAGGGGTATATAGGCCTTTAGGGAGTGGAGATCAAGTTTCGCATTACATTGAAAATAGGTTCGAAGGGCGTCCAAAACAAACGTACACTTCAACAATTGACCTTAGGCACTGATGGACCAATGAGCAACCTCCTTTTTGACCTCTACAAGGCGCCCTACTTAATTGATGTACAATACATGCGAATGAAGAATAAAACAGGGTGTGCTAAAGGCATCTAAATCAAGGCGCAGATACACCATTAGGTGGATGGCATAGGTAGTGATGGGATTACGTTATTGCCTTTAACGACACTGGACACTATTGGTAATTGTCAATGACCAGTCTTCTCACTCGGTGTATCTCAACATATGCATAAAATAACAAACTTGTGACAATTTGAGCTCAATCAGTCGTCGAGGTTGCGAGATAATAATGAAAGAAAAAACACCCTTGTCACACGAAGTTGTGTGCTTTCAGATGCTTGATTTCGAGACCTCAAATTCTAAATCTGAGGTCTCGAAATCAAATTCGTGGAAAATTACTTCTTTCTCGAAAACTATGGCGCTTCAGAGGGTGCCGTTTCTCACAATGTTTTATACTATCAACCTCTACCCATTACTCGTAACCAAGTAAGGTTTTATGCTAATAATTATTTTGAGTATTACCAATAGCGTCCACTGCCTTTAACTTTAAGAGTGATAACCAAACGTATACCTGCCATTTAAAGAGAAAAGCAAACTTGAAGACCATTGCCAATTCGTTCACCCACATAACAACGTAATAATGTAAAGTCCACTTTGCTACTTTTGTTATAGATTTGTAATCTTTTTTTTTTTTCAATTTGAAAAAAAAACCCGACTTTCCTTTTTTGATTCACACGCATGAATCCGTCAACACTATGAATTGATGATGGAGCAGCGGAGCCCTGGGGACGGTTGCGATTATACAAAAGAGCACTTCCATGTTGCCCCCGGGGGTGTCGATGAAACCATTATTCTTTAGAAGTCCAGTTCAGTTAAATTGAATTCAGAATCTTATTCACTTCAATGAGGTTTTCCGGAACAGACTTTTAGTTAAATTGAAAAATCACATGAATATTTTTTTCAACCTGATTTTATGATTCGTGTGGAAAGACGCGAACATCCATCATCGAACTCTATAAGAAAAGTTCAGAACAAGATTGTGATAAATACAGTGTTAGTCAGGAAGTTTGATCCCTCAAGAATTAAGAAACCCTAAGGTTTGGCTGGCGTGATTGTTCTCTATATTATTGACGTTCGTTCCTTAAAGGCAGTGGACACTATTGGTAATTGTCAAAGACTATGCCTTCACAGTTGGTCTATCTCAACATATGTATAAAATAACAAACCTGTGAAAATTTGAGCTCAATCGGTCATCGAAGTTGCGAGATAATAATGAAAGAAAAACAACCCTTGCAACACGAAGTTGTGTGCGTTTAGATGGTTGATTTTCTAAACTTGAGGTCTCGAAATCAAATTTGTGGAAAATTACTTCTTTCTCGAAAACTATGGCACTTCAGAGGGAGCCATTTTTTACACTGGGTTATACCATCAACCTCTCCCCATTACTCGTCACCAAGTAAGGTTTTATGCCAATAATTATTTTGAGTACTTACCAATAGTGTCCACTGCCTTTAAGTCCTTTGACTTTTTGTATACTACGCGTCCAAAAGCGACTAAAGAAACCCCATTAACCACCTCGAACCCCCGGCTAATTCAAATAACAGAACAGTTCTCTTCATGACATCCAAGAATAATTTACCATCTGCTGGCCGGTGCCCCCGAGCTGGCGAACCAACAAAGTCACATAATCTTGACATTGAGAAATAATCAAATCCATACATAATCCTTCAAACGCAATCTACACCCTTCAAATACAATCATGTCAATAATGTTAACTGCCTTACCACGCGTTGCAGCGGCCTTCCAAAGTTAGGGTGCGTTCGTTTAGCTTCCCCTGGTAGACCCCGGTGTGTGGCGTGTTTTTTCCCAGGACGAACGTGTGCAGATAATTACCCACGTTCGTCCTGGGAAAAAAAACGCCACACACCGGGGTCGACCCAGGGAAGCTAAACGAACGCACCCTATATGTTAGATAAAACGTCACAGTCTGTAATAAGAGATTCAGGTAATTGAAAGTATTGCTGCGATTCGGCCATGGTTCTAAAAACTAATATCAAAACATTAGACCTTGTTCGATACGGGTAGTGGGTGTGTGAGTGGTACTATGTGAGTAGGGGAGGGGCAGGGGGGGGGGGTTGTGAAATAGAGGCCTTTCCAAAGTTATATAAATAGCCACACACAGTCAGCTTCGAGTAATTCAAAATGTTGCTGCTATTCGTGGTTCCAAATTGAATTTTCAAACTTAGATGTTTTGATGTGGGTAGTGTGGTTAGACTTGGTTCAAGTCCCGTTCTTGTGCGAGAGTTTTCTTATCCGCCGTCAAAATGAAGGTGGTCCCGAGAATGGCACGGCACAGGTTGGGGGAGATTTCTGATGTTAGGCGATGGGACTGTTAATAAAAAGGACTCACAATGGATTGGGACTTGAGTCAAGTCTATTGTGTGGGTGGTGCTGTATAGTAGGGGAGGGGCAATGGGAAAGAGGGGGTGAAGCAGAGGACAGTCGTGCAACGCGAAGGCCTAAACATGGTATGTGGTCCGGTGCGTGCATCAAATCGTTTATACAGTTCTACGTGGTCAGTGATGCAAACAGGGTCTCATTTCCGAACAGCATTTCAGGCGTCGATATTTCGCCAATTTTGTATAAACCATTCGCAAACTTTATTTCAAGCTGACTTTTACACGGGAAGCTTTCAAGGATGTGTATTATAGTTCTGAAAAAAAGAAGCTTTCTAGAGGTGGTTTACGTTTGATATTTTTCCATGGTAGATCCACTGGTCCTTGCTCTATGGTAGATCTAATGCCTTCTGGTCCAAAACTCGGCATGGGCTCCAGGCTTCCAGCTCCGGCTTGGTGCATTTCGGAGCAGTGTCCATTTAGCACGGTGCTTCATCGTCAAACGAAGCCCGGAGCAGGAGCCTAAGACAACAAAAAACTAGACCAAAACGGCTCCAGGCTGCTGGCCCAAGATGCCCGTGACAACAGTCTGATGTCAGCTCCAAACATCGGCTATAGAGGGCTCCAGCTCTAGGCTTCGCTTGATGTTGGAGACATTGCTTCAAAGTTAACGGCGGGGTCGGAACCGGAGCCCAAATTGATATTTGATAAAGGCAATTGAATATTACGCATTATGTGGTTGAAATATCGTCACACATGGGTGACATTTTGAATCACCTCGATTTTTGTATGTTGCTTGTGTTTTTTTTCCCCGCCAAAATTGTTCGGTATTGCCCATTCTCGAATTTGACTTTGAAATTTTTCCCAAATTAACAAGGTGTAGATACAAGATGCCATGACGTGGTCCACATGGACTCCATGACAACGCGGAAGGATTTGTGGTGAAGGGGTCAAGTGGTTTGGAGGTCGCAGAATCCCTTGGCACTGATTGGGTGACATTCGACCAAATAATTGGCAAGCGGTCATCCGTCAAACAACTTTTTGATTTACGGTTTCAAAAAAAAGCGGCAGACCGTGGACACAGACGATTTATCAAGGGACTTACACATTCCAAAGCTGATTTAATGACAAAGACACATATTATTAGGTTTTGAATAAAATGATTTGCCGATTTGTATGCCTGAAGCACAAACGGAAGTTGCTTTCACGTTTTGTATCAATGAAACTGCATTATTGCATTCTGTGCCTTCTGTGTTTGTCCACTGCACATTTAATATGATTGATTTGCTGTGTTTTTTTTCAACGACTGGACTCAATTTTTTCAACAAATTTAATATTATGTGGCAGTGGCACAAATATTAATACATTTGAAAGTTTTGTATACAGTTTTGCACAAATTGATATTTTTTATTCCAAAGTTTTTTAAAGGATTTTTTTTTTACTCGGAACACTTTTACGAGCACTTGAAGAGGCAGAACGCGCTAAGTATATAGTATAGCCTTGTTTCAAGTCAGAAATCATGGTTACTCTCAAGTAGACTTTCTATGAAAACCTATATAGTAATATCAGTAAGTGACACTCGAAAGAAATGTGTCTATAGGTTAGAATTCAAGGCTACAACCACAAAATTGCCATGGTTATAACTAGTTGTAATGAATTATGAAAAATGTAGCGTGTTAGTGTTTGGTGTGGATGGGTCGTGGAAGTGTTATTTGCGGTCAAGGTGTGATGGATTCAACGCTTGATTTGCGGACCATAAAAAGCCCTTCATAAATATTGCATTAGGGTTAAAATGGTTCAGCAGAAACTATTGACAATTGCTTGACAATGTTGTTTGTTAAAAATACCAAATAGGGCATTAATAGTTTGACTCGCTATTAACATTAGGTATTAATACAAAGACCATAAGAAATCAGTACAAGCCAGAAATTAGAAGTTTAGTCAAATTAATTATTGGCTACATGAAGAGTTCCATTTGCCAAATGTCAATACACGAAATCGGGAACTCCAACAATAAAAAGAGTCGCCCCAACTCTATTGCCTCACTACCATCCACACTCTACTCACAAACCTCATATAAAAGTAATCTTGTCACATACCTTGACACAGGTCCATTTCTTAAACCTACTTTGTAACTTAGTCAATGAAATTAAAACAGTTAAATGTCAAACTGTTGTATGTTTCGTGGACCCAGTCCCTTGTGCAGTGTGACAAAACTGTAAACCCCTCAAAACCAGACTTACGTTCACACAATGGCACGCGCCCCGTGGTTTACGGTTTACTGACAAACCAAATAAACGTTTAGAAAAATATGCGCAATCCGTCATTGAAGGTAAACAAGATATTGTCACAGAACCGTCACAGTTGGCAGCTAGCTGTAGTGTAAGGTACAACACTGGGGCCAGGATACTACACCATATTCTGACCTGTTTCTGGGACCCCTAAATTCCTGCTTTTAAAAGCTAAATTCACCGTGAGTTTGTGTAGGAGTCCGTATTGGACCCATCATCTCTGTGGAGAGGGGAGCAGTGCCAACGACCTGCATGACACTATAAAAGCCCTGTAAGAATAGGGCCAATCCTTGGCTCTATTTATAGGGATATGGGATATAACAGACCATTTTCAGTAATATTAAGACCATTATCAGTAATATTAAAACCTAACAAGAACATTAAACACTTCAAACACCTATCAATCAGCTGCTATACCTACGGGGGCCTCTATATGTGCTTCAAAATGTAGGAGCTTAACTTTTGAAGGAAACAAAAAACTTCAAACAATTCTACATCACTACCCGGGGTTCAACTTCGATGTATAGTTTACATAACTACATCCTCGGTGCAGCTGTTCAAGAAAAGTATCTAATCAAGGCGTTATCCCCTTTAAAAAGGACCTGGCCATGTCATTTGCAAGTAACCAAAATTGGGACAGGCTTCGAAAAAAATTCTCAAAAACTAACCTTCACATCTTTGTTTTTTAAGAAAAAGGTACCGTGCTTCTCTTGTGCCACTGAAAACCTCATTTTTTTAGAGGCCGTGCAATTGGTTGCCTCCAAGTTGTCTGTACAAATTGCCCGTTGGGACAAGACCCAAGATGTAGGCCTGTAGGCCTACATGTAGTAGAAATATGATTGCTTACAACTTCATAACTAAACGACCAAAACCACAACAAATCCTACCCCAATTAATGTTACCCACTGACCTGGATATGTTGGATGTCCTCATTCCTTGATCCGAATCTCGCCACATCTTGTCCTCACACGAAGCCAGCCGAGAATATAAATCCAGCCTCTGTCGTCTGTACGGTAAACAGCTCGTCCAAATTGAGCACAATTCAACCTCACGTAATCAAACTTATCTTTTGTTCTTGGACTACGTTATCTCCTCCGTGCGTATCTTAAAAAAATCCAGTCAACTTTCAAAAACTGTTCTCCGTTTGCTGAATAATCACATCAGAGAAGAAGCAACACTCCCTGGTTCAAATGTAGAACTGGCTTCAGCAGGTTTTTGAGATGACAAATAATATACCCTACAGTCAAAAAGCACCACGGCAAAATCAAGTTGAAACCGCGTTCCAAGTTTCAAACCCGCCTCTCGACGGTTCCTCAAAAAAGTTTCTCAGGCGGAGAGAGCGTCCCACTTTCCCCGTGGAAATCCCACCGTAAATGTAACAACTACATGAGAATAATTCATCAACTCACACGTATAAAGTACACCTGAGTAGGTATTTTGACGTCTATTGTCGTCGTATCGTGTTAGACACACATGGAAATCCTTCATACCATTAACAACGCACTGCAACTCATGTGTTAGCTTTTAAAAGACAGCATTCCATTTCATTGTGAGACCATGTAACATTATTCAATTTCAATCACGCCGAAGTTCCGCTCTGGTTACCGCAACAAAATTGTTCATAATTCCAATTGGGGGGATGACAATCCAGCACAGCATGCACGTCTGATACTAATAAATCCCGTTCAGTTGATGAAAAATTCACTCTTGGTAAAAAAATATCACACGGTAGATGGCAGTTTGTTTATGGTGACGGGTCATCAAAACACGTGGGGCTCGAAGCTTGAATCATCGGTAGTGATGTACAGAGCAGAGCCGATGACTTACTTCACAATCACCTTGCTTGCAACATCCAAAACTAAGTCAACTCAATGACCTTGACGATATGCAGTCAAACTTCGGGTGATTTCTGTCTATAGCTAGCTCACCTGTAGCTGGTTGGAGCACAACTTAATAACTGAGTCCCTGAAGTGTCTGCAGTGTGAATAAATGTAGTATTTTCTTCTATTTCAGGCCAATGCCCTGGTGCGTTGGTTTATTCGGCTCCCGATCTCCTGAAAGTGCGAGTACTCTGCTCTGGCGGTTATTGAGAAACGCCACCAATCGGCGAATCAGTGTAGAGCTTAGTCAACGAGTGAAGAAAACTGCAATGGGAAAATCATCTTATAACATTATGTTGTTTTGATTTTTTAAATTGAGGAGTTAAATAAAAGAGAATAGAGATGATGATTCTGGTCAGAATGAGTTGTACTTGTACTCAAATGAATTTGGCAAAGTATAATGGACAGTAAGGCTCAACAAATTTGCTAATAATGCTTACAGCAGCGCTGCCAAGTTAAATGCTATACGTCATTTTGCTTCGAATAACTTTTTGGGCTTTGAACTTATGGTGTGAACTGTGTTACCGAAATTGCATGTTTTTTTCTTCTGAATTTATTGACGGAGCCCAAGACAAATGTAAGAAAAAAAGAGAATGTAAAATTGTTGTAATTCAGCCTATTGTGCTGGGACAGCTTTATCTATATATGTATCTATCTGTGGTCTCAAACGTGGATCTGAAATTTAGACAAGGCTGTAGTCGCCCGAGGAATGATGGGCATGTAATGTACAGATTTGGGGGACAATTGGTGTGTATGGAGCGCATGAAGCGGACAGTGTGGGCGGGGGCGAGGGTCCAAACTTTGGAAGGACACAACGGAGCAACTTACGATTGTCTGCCAATGGGTGCGATCCGAGCTCGCCTTTTATTCGGCGGCGTAATGTCATTTGTGTATGTTCAGTTGAAATAAATGCACTCGTTCGATGGTTCTAATTTGTTTGTAGAAACAAACTACCTAGCACTACCGTAACCAAGCATGGTATTGACCAATGGCTGGAATGACGTCAAATATCGCACATGGTGGATTATTCGACCTTGGTTGAACCATGTCCCTGTCTTTATCAGAGACGCAGAAACAAAGATGGATCATTCAACAACACAACCTTTTACGTGTAGTAAACCTTGTACATTCCACGAGTAAACAGTGTCACATCAGATGATAATATTTAGACAGAACTTTGAATACCAACATTGCATTATTTGTCTGTTGCCCGGTAGAAGGACATTTGCCTACAATAACTTTTTGTCATAGCGTGACAACTTATCAACAAGTAAGATTTGGTACAGTTTATTATCCCCTATAAGTTACGCGTGTATAACTGTCTATATTATTATCTCAAAGCCATTCTCTTGTTGACTAACTTGACTTGAAGATCAAATAAAGCAGGGCATTTTGTGAGTTAACTCTTTAACACAAAACATTACGATGCTGCAAATGGCAAAATACCGTCCCGCCAGTTTTGCAATACCATATTTCCTTGAAGAGTTTCTGGATAATAAAAGTGCGTAAAAAAGCAAGAAGACAAATATAAAGTAATTTTTTAAATGTAACACTAAAACAAATCTGATTTTGTTTTCGTTTGCCCAAAGGAGAAATAAGACCTGCATGTTTGTTGTGTTGTCATCATTTAGCCTTCGAGAAAGACACTATATAGCTGCTAGGGTCGAAACGTCAGGCCATACCATCCGTCTTTTGGTTGGTAAGTAGTCTGCAACAGCTTATTCTGTTTTCGGCAGAAACAATCTTCAAGGTTTAGGTGCGAACTGGTCATTCATTGAACGAATCAACAACTAATTTGAACTAATTAAGTAAATAACCACGACTTGTAACTCACCGTACATGTTAATCCAATTGGTGCACTAATCCAAGACACTGCCAAAAACTTATCAGGATCCCAAAATAAATCCCGTGCTACCCGCAACTTTATGTCAATTTAGCTTTCGGCCCACTGATCACTTTTTGTGGTCTGGTGTTTTCCGCAAGCTTACACACACCACCGTACTAGGGCCGCATTGGTCGTCTGTCAATCTACTGAGCAACGACCAGACCATCTATTCATACTTGTACAGTTATATTCAAAAACCTGGCAGCCCCCCCACGCATGTATCTTTTGATCCTCCTTTTTAAGGCTATATATTATAATGCAGACGAGCTCTCTCTGCTGGGTACCTCAATCACCTTTGGGTATATAAAGAACCTGTTCACCCTGGATGGCTCTCTGGCTGCAGTTCAGAGAAATTACTAGGAAACGGATTGCGATGGTTTTTTGACGTGATGTTTCTGACATTCCAGCGAAAGGGAACAATTCAGGTACCCCCTTTTTGATGAAGAGAGAATAGTAGCTGGTATTCTGGGGTTGAATAGATAAGATGAGACACATGCGTGGGAAGACAGCTCTGGATGAAATTATCCATGGTGGACAATTATTTTACAGGAATGTTATTTTTTAAGGTAAACCATGAAACGAAGATTGGACATTCGAGGAAGTTAACTGGAAGGGACGAAACAGCAGGTTTTTAGGGATGACTGAACTTTCAAACACAATTTTTTTTTAAATAAAAGAAGTAAACCTGCGAACTTTTCGTAGTCTTAGCATAGCTCCGTCGTCTAAAAGAGCAGTCCACAATGTTGTCAAAGTTTTCAGGCCGGCGACCCAAAGTTAATTTCAGTGACTGACTGCGACGACCCGAAATTATTTACTCAAGCAAGTTGTTCTTATTAACGAGTAATTACATTGAACTGATAATACATTGAACTGACAAATTTTGACGAAGCAATCTGTATTGATTACAGGACCATCAAAATAGTTTCAAACTTTGAACAGCCCTTCGTGATAAAGTTTCGAGACATACATTGTACAGTACAAAATGAAGAGTCCTATAGGGCTATAGGTGACACGCCTACATTTTTTTCGAAACCCACTTTTATGGTTTGTTGGTATAACCAATTGAAGTCTACTTGGAATCAGAAAATGACACTAAATAGTCAATTATTGGTAGTTGAATGTCTTGTTAAAAAGAAGTGAAAAAGGTCTACCTTAACACCCATCATTACAAACCACGCGTTGGGAACTCACAGACAAATGCCTTTCTCCACTACACAACAATAAACTTTAGAAAGCTTAATGTGGACCGATCCCGTTAATAGAGTCAAGCAATCTGTGGAGAAGAATGCGTTGATAAGATTACTTCGTTACCTCTTTGGTGCTTTTCTACACGGGATGACAAAAAAAAACAGCGACGTCTGAGAATACAGTTGAAGTTGGTGGAAAGGGTTCCTACTTTCACTCTCCTTCTTGGGTATCTTAGTGTGCATTGAGGTTTGTAAAACTAAAACCAACAGTAATTTGCATTTGTTGTAGTGAAGATTTAAAAACTCAATTCATCCGCACATCACTCTCAAAGACTGACATCATGTCGGGAGGGGGGGGGGGGGGGGTTGCAGGTTACCACGAGTATGCCAACATTAGGCAAATTCAAGCTTTATAAATACTAATTACTAGGTCTGTGTCATTAAAAACACCTCAAAGTTGGAAGTTAAAAAAAAACCAGGTCACAATAGGTTAACCGTTTCACACTGTATCCCTTTTCTTGGGTTCTCAAATTTGTCCAGGACAAGGTTAAGGAACAGGCGGAGAAAGCAGAGGAAGCCACAGCCAAGAAGGAGAAGACCAGGAAAGCCAAGATAACCAAGAAAAAGTCTCCAAAGAAAATCTTGAAAGAATATAATATTTTGAGGGCCTACGGAACATAAATGAGGCCGACGCAATGTTTTCTCCCTATAATTACTGCCCTAAAATGACCACACCCTGCACTGGTTGACTGCCGTTTGATGTGATGTCCAATGTTTGATTAAACCAGCGCCATTTAAAGCATTCTTTACCCCCCCCCCCGGGCCCTCTGCCGTTTCACACGAAAGACAAGAAAGAAGAGAAAAGGTCCGGCCCCCACCGCCACATCCCAAACAAAAGCCGCGGCATACCATCCCCAACAACCCCTTTACACAGCCAACCTCAGCTACACTGGATTCTGTCACTCTTGCTTCGCCACTTCGGATCAAACAAAGATTGACGTTTCTTTAGTTTCTTAGCAAGTAGACGGAGAAAAGAGGGTGGTCCCCTCCCAAGTTAGATGAAAGACGTGGCATACCGACCGATAAAAACCATTACATCAGTCTGTTGTCACTGGTGAACTTTTGAAATCTGCTGAGAGTGTTGAGAGCCATGAAGTCGTTTTGACAGAGAGATAAAATAGTGAAGAATCGAGACAGCGAAGACGAGTGTGCCAGGGTTTCACAGACCTGGGGACACAATTTCATCTACTTTAAAACAGACAATTTCGCTTAAAACTTTGTGCAAGTAGACAGTGAGCTTGCATTTGTTGGGCTGCGACTTGTTTGGGGCCTTTTTGGGGGAATGAGGGTATCACCCAAATTAATAAAATACTCCAGGCCCGAAGCCCTTTATTATGCATCTGAAATGACACAAAGTTTTTGACAAGGGTGTTTTTTCTTTAAATTATTCTCTTGCAACTTCGATGACCAATATTATTGAGTCCAAAATTTCACAGGTTTGTTATTTTATGCATATGTTGGGATACACCAAGTGAGAATACTGGTCTTTGAAAATTACCAAAGGTGTACAGTGCCTTTTTAATTGAGCTCTTGTACTATTCAAGTCACAAACTAAGGCGACTTTCGAGTCTTTCTTTGTAGATATTTTAGACCAAGCTGAATAAAAACCGATTGATTGATGCACTGGGCAAAGAGCAGCACGACAACACAACGGTTTCAATTACGAAACATTATTAGCTGTTTCAATGGCACTGTGCCAAGCGAATTGGGAAAACTCAGCTGAATTAAAAAGTAATGATTCGGAGACTGGAGAAAGCCATCGCTCATTACTTATCCTTTGACGTTGTTTTCTACTATACAAGATTACTATACTTCAAAGGGTGACTTTGTTGAAAAGCTACCACGTAGGCCCTCTATACGCATCTGACTTCCTTTAGAAGTATAGCCGGCTCTTGAGCTCATCTTATCTCCGGATAATCGCCCCAATCCTCTTTTGGGACATTAAGGTCCCAGGAGTTGCGCTGAAGAAGATGGTCCATCTTGAAAATGGGACAAGATTAGATAATCCATGGCCGAAAGTAATTATTAAACTGGCTAATAAGGCGATTAATGATAGAGATTAGTCGCGATTAATGAGAGAGATTAGTTGAGGATTAGGCTTCTCATTACATCTGATTCTTCTCGCTTCAGTTCAGCATTATTCAGTCCTAGAATGTTGGATGTAACTCAAAGACTCTAACGCACACTAACGTGTGATACTGCTTGTATTTTGTTAGAGTGCTGCCGCCATATTGGTCTAATTCCCAGTTCACATTAACAATAGTTAATAGAGGGATATTGACTCTTATTGAGCAAATATGGACCCGACTATTTTCTTTCAGCCTCGCTTACACATGCCGTGTCTTGGCGGCTACGGCTAGATTGCCTGGTTATCATGCGTTGACGTATAGGACGTCCTTAGCAACACCCTTGGAACAGCCGTAGCCGAAGCTGTATCCACGAATTCGGATACGGCCTTACACCGTCTTTGAATGGACGACACGCAAGATGGTCACATTGAATGCCTTCTTGTTTGCCTTAATCTGCTTCGCTTGTTTAGATGGGCATTTTAAGCTCTATTGACACGAAACAGATATTATGCCTGTTTTGTGTTACTGAAAAGAGATAATCCTGATCAAATGTTGGAGCCAGAATTCAAGGAAATGCCGTTTTCGAAATAAAACGCCGTTTCGGCTTAGCTTCTAGCTAAGGCTAAGCATGGAGGTAGAGGGCTAACACCTGTGTGAAGCCCCGAACCTAAAACACATATTAAAAATATAACTGAGCTCAAGTCGCAGCCGTTGCTCCACAAATGAAAGTTCACATTAAAGACTATTGGTAATAGTCAAAGACCAGTCCTCCCACTAGGTGTATCTCAACACATGCATAAAGTAACAAACCTGTAAAAATTTGAGCTCAATTGGTCGTCGAAGTTGCGAGATAATAATGAAAGAAACAACACCCTTGTCACACGAAGTTGTGTGCTTTTAGATGCTTGATTTCGAGACCTCAAATTCTAAACTCGAGGTCTCGAAATCAAATTCATGGAAAATTACTTCTTTCTCGAAAACTATGTCACTTCAGAGGGAGCCGTTTCTCACAATGTGTTATCAACCTGTCCCCATTACCAAGTGAGGTTTTATGCTGATGATTATTTTGGGTAATTACCAATAGTGTCCACTGCCTTGAACAGCAAGTTGCCGGGGTAGACCAGGGTAAAACAATCCAAGGGCCAGCCCCCGGGGAATAGAGCGGTGTGAAAATGGCTTTGGTGAATAAAAATCACACGACCGGACAACCGAGTTTGTCAAATCTACGTCTTTCCTTTATTCTTTGTTGCCTCAAACATATTAAAGTTTTTTCTTTAAAGACACAATGTGTTTAACATACTATAACATTACATAACACTTAAGGTAGACGAGGCACAGTATTTTAAAAAATAAATATAAAGGGCTGTCAAAACGCACACAAAAATAACAAAAGAAGAATATATATGATTTTAAGTACAATAATAATTAACAAAAGAAATATTTGTTTTTGAAAATGTCGTCATTCCACAAAAATATCAAAAGAACAATAACTTGTTTTAGGAATGTACTTTGCTGACTTGATTTTGTCTAATGAAATGACAGCACACAATAAGAATATTTAGGCTGTATAAAGGACGGTACTGCTTAGTTGGTACACAGCCTGCATGCCAAATTTGTGCTTAGCTGATTCTTCTGCTCAGCAAAGGTTAGCAGGACACCAGTCAGTCACAAGTAAACATTACATGGTACTCTGGCTGGTCGACTGTTTCTGAAAGCAATTTTGGCTAGTTTTTTATTTCTACGCGAGCAACTTTATACTGCTTAAAGGAACACATTGCCTTGGATCGGACGAGTTGGTATATTAAAAACGTTTGAAACCGATTGTTATGAAATGCATATGGTTAGAAAGATGTTTTCAAAGTAGAATATAATGATCCACACAAGTATCACTCTAAACTGCACGGTTTTCCTTTTACGTCGCGAACTATCACGGTCGGCCATTTAAGGGAGTCAACCATTTTGACTCCCATAAATGGCCGACCGTGTTAGTCGACAGGGTAAAAAGAAAACCACGCAATTTCGAGGCATATTTGTGTAGATCATTGTATTCCACTTTTACAATAACTTTCTAACCATACATTTTACATCATACGGTCACAGAACGATTTTCAAAGACCAACTCGACCGATCCAAGGCAAAGTGTTCCTTTAACGCGGAAATCTGTGCAAACTATACTACGGCCCATAAACCCTGCCCAGAGATGTAAGCACATAAATAGGTGGTAAGAAGTTTCATCATAACACAGGGCCAAATTTCATAGAGCTGCCTAAACATACAAATTTGCTAAGCACAACAAAATTATGCTTACTAGAATAAGGTTAGCAGCTGAAATACAAATTTCACATGTACAAAATGTAACTGGTACCCTTCTTAGTTGTGCTTAGCAGAAAACAAATCTTAAGCAGCTCTATGAAATTGGGCCTTGGTTTTCAGTGATGCAGTAAAGTCTATAAGAGTCATCAACAGAACTGCTCTTTGTCTCGAGCATTAAGAAAAGAAAAACCACCGACAGCCTTAGCACTCCATGAATACATCCTTTCCTTTTTTAGAACTCTTTTTCAAAATCTTAAAAGGGGCCACCAACCAAAGCCCACTTACTTCACCTATAGAGGAGGGCTTCACCATAAACAAAATACAGACCTATGGCATTGTGGAGACATCCCATACACCTCACCTACCCCCTCAAGGAACCATTATGGGTACTTCATCACTCCCCTCCCACAACCACCCCAAGGTGTTAAGTGTCATTACAATTAGCTCCCATCACTAACAATGAATCGCATTTGTGTTGGAGATGGATTGGGCATTTACAGGTAACCAGTGTCTGTTGGATTTCTTTAGTCTACTTCAAGGGTGCCAACCCAATGATGCAAACACTTCATAAGTACGAAGCCATATCGGCACTTCATCGACAACTGCACCAAGCCATTTTGTGTGTGGGTTCTGGGAGTTTGATTGTTAACTTAAACACTCTATAATTCAGACATGCAACTTTCTAATTGCAAAAAGAAAGAAGGAAATGGCCTATCACACTTAACTTTTGTAAAAAAAATTTCAGTTTTCTATGGCACTGTTTTGAAAAGATAAAGAGGAAATCAGCTGATCAGCTGAAAAGTTGCATCCCTGATAATTTGGGTGACACTTACTTAGCAAGTTGGATCAAAAGATGATTAGTCCTCCGAACAATCACACAAGCTTTTTAAAACCTTGACATTCTTTTTAACATTTTAAACAAAAATTTGTCTAATTGTTCAAAGGGTCTATGTACTTTTTTTCGAACAACATGTTCACAGATTTACATTAAACTTACACAGTTTGAAGATTATGATAGTAGAAAGCTTCCCTTGAAATTTTACTCACTGAGATGCTGTAGTTTTTGAGAAATGAGTAAAAGTAGTAATTTTCGTCTCAGTTTTAGCATGTAGAAACGTATTAACCAGTTATGCTATGGTTTTGGTATAATATCATAACTGGTGAAGGGGATTTTGCATGCTAAAATAATTTTGGTCTCATGAACCAAAATTATTTTGGGACTTGTTTTACTCATTTCTCAAAAACTACACAACCTAAGTTCGTAATAATATTTGAAGGGAAGCTTTCCACTATCATTATCTTCAAACCCTGTAAGTTTAATGTAAATCTGTGGACATTTTGAAAAAGTACCCAAATCCTTTAATAGGAAGTTTCATTCACATTCATCAGGTTTCTATGACCATCACCATCCAAATGAAGATGGAAAAGTTTCATTAAACTTGGTGGTCATGTTTTAGTTGAAAACAACAACAAATGGTCTAGGTTGTGTCTGGGATGACATGTTTACTAGGCCTAAAAATTACACATTATTTTGGTTGCGGCAATTGAAATAGGCAACATTAATTTGCAGGGCTTCACATGTTATTTCCTTGCCTTTGTCAGAAATTTAGAATAACATGTTCTACTTGTGAGAAACAAACATTGCAACTTTTACAACAGATTTGGTTACAACAGATTCGGTTTGGAGCATGGTTTACAAAAACAGATCGTTTAAACACGTGAAGGGTGCTTACTATTAGCGTACAATTTGTGAAAACCTTTCAAACAAACCAGAAGTGATACAAAATCAATGGTAACAGCGGGGAGTATCAAAAGTGACATCATTCTAAATGAAACAATAGACAAATTAACAATGAAAGACTGAACATAAGTTTAATATAATATTAGGGTCCATCTACTAAATCAATACACAAACGCATCATAGGTGGATTACACTAAATTTGTATTTAGAACTATCCCTAATTGGGAAAGAAAGTAATGCCCAGATTGGAATCCTCAGTTGTCCCAAAATATCAAACACAATCCCAACTAGTTACAACTGTTGCCCAGTTTGGAACACCTCTTATCCCATTCAGGACAACTGTGGTCCCAAAATATCCCAAACAATCACAACTAGGTACAACTGTTACCCAGTTTGAAACTGGGCAAAACTTGTTGCCCATTTTGGAACACCTCTTATCCCCTTCTGGGCATCAGTGATCCCTACTTATCAAAAACAATCCCAACTAGGGAAAACTTGTTGCCCGTTGGGCATATAGGGCACAGTGGTCCCCATTTGGGGACATTTGTGAGGAACAACAAATTCTGACATCAACTTTTGTCAGATCATCTCATAACACATACAAAACCAAATCTTTCAGTTTCAAACTATTCAGAGTGATTCTACATACATATAATAACATATAATAAAGGTATATAATTTTGGATATTGTCACAGGTGGTATTTTGTACAGGCAACTTAGTGTTGACCAGGGCACAGTTTCATAGAGCTGCTTAGCATGAGTTTTCTTCCTTGATCAAAACAGGATTACAAACCAAATTTTCATTTGTTGCATATTGCTTGTTACTGGTTTTCAGCTGTTGTTTGCTTATCCTGAAAATCACGTGAAAATTTGATTGGTATAGTTGTTTTTGTCAAGGCAAGAACTTCAATGCTAAGCAAATTTGTGTGCTTAGCAGCTCTATGAAATTGGGTCCTGATCTATCAAAAAACTTTGGATTCACATGAGACATTTTTCTCACTCAGACGCTTAGAATCCCCAAGAAAGTTACAGAGGTGAGAGTCATTGTTAACAAACGATCTGAAACTTAGATCAAAATCTTAGAAAAGATATAGAAAAACTACTTCTCAAAAGAACATAACCTAACCAGCAAGTAGGTATACACATGGTGTTACTGCATAACAACTATTATAAGTTATCACACAAGCGCGAGTGGAATACGGGCAAATATAGCGCTTCTACGTCCCATATCCAACGAGGCCGTAGGCCAAGTTGGATATGAGATGCAGACGCGGTATATTTTTCCGTATTCCACGAGCACGATAACGAATTTATCTTCCAGCCCCAAAGTCAAGGAGGTTAGGTTATGTTTTTGTTTTTAGTTTTGCACGAGCAAAGTTTAGAATGTAATTTTTGCACTGACTGTATGCGGGGCGTGATGCATTACACTCACAATATGCAGAGTGCAATATAAAAACTGGGAGTAGTTTATCGTCTGATATCACACTCCGATTCGTGCATCTGATTGGAGGATTAGCGCGCACTGGAAAATAATATGTAGTAGTATCTATTCTGCTATGTAGATTATTCTTATAAAAACTACTTTAAGAATGCCCAGAACCGGTTGCCTGTTAAAGGAGCATTACAGAATTGGTTTTGCTAGCATAACAGTTGCTGGCAGTGTAAGCACTTTATGTAATCCACCATCTACATAAACTGACAAACCTGTAGAAGTTAAAGATCGATCAGACATCTGGGTCACGAGAGAAAAGTGAAAAACTGATTACAAATTTTGCATCGCATCGATGCCAAAACAAAAATGAATAAAACGCTCACTGAGTGATAAACTCCAAATGCGAAATCAGATTATTTATTTCTCACCAAATTATGACATTTCAGACAGAAATATTTCAAGGGATGTTTTCAACTGTCATCATCATTAGACCGTGTAAGTTTTATGTAAATCTGTTATCTCCACGACTTTTGTTTCTTACCAATTCTGTAACGTTCCTTTAATCACCTTGTGTGACGTAGCCCAATACACAAAACATTTTCTGTTTTTGACTGGCAAGAATAAAAAAAAAAAAAGTACAAACATTTCTAAACAAAATTAGAACTTCTGTAATTTCAACAGGTCTTCAAAATTATTTTTTTAGCTTAATTTTCCTGGATGACATTTTCATACTAAATTCAATTAATAGCAAAGCATCGCCATAACATGGCAAAGCGTGCACTAATAAACTTCTTACATGGTGAGGCCCGTGCGGCACTGCTTTGGTTCAGGTTTCCCCAGTAAATGAAATCCTTGACCATCCAGTACAAATTAGTGATTGCGGCTACGGCTATGGCTGGATCACCACGCCAACATGTGTTGAAGGATATGTCATCTAACGACAGTCAAAGCAATAGCTATAGCCGCCAATTCGGAAACGGTCTTTGTGTTTTCCATGATCAGATCTCACACTGTTTTTGATATCTTAGGAGTCTATGAACAATTCACCGGTCAGTCATCACACTTGAAACAGTGTCAGGGATGAAATTTGATGACTGTGGGTTCTTCTGGGTTCTCCAGATGTTACAAACTCTGTGAAACACAAAACTACAGGTTTGGACACAATGCCAACTTGTTGTTTTCTCTTTGATAATTTACTTTACTTCATTCAAGAAAATGTTTATGGTTCAAGGAGGTTTTGAGGAAATCCTGAATAAAGGAACAATCCTGAAAAACCATACTCCTGTCGATTGTGCTTCTGATAGCTTAAAATTCCATGATTTTGATAGCTGGAAGTTCCTGGATAGTAACTTAAAGTTCCATGATTTTCCAGGACTCTGGGAACACTGACTACATCATTACTATATCGATGGTACAAAAAGGTAGGGGAAAAGGAGAAAATAAGAAAGGTGGCTGCACCATGCTACTGATCAACATGTTTTTAATACATGAAAGAAAGAAAAAAACGATTGCAATTATCGGAAAGATAAACTTACTTATTATCTTCACTCAAGTCTTTTTCTTAAGAAGGAAAGTTAGATAGAGCTATTTGAAAACTGGGCATATTGCTGAAGCATAAAGGACCAATACAATAGATCATTTTAAAATACCTCATCTTTAAAAATTGTACATGACTTTTTTTACACAAATAATGGAGTTGATTTGACATGGAGGAAAGCAAGACGAGACCTGCTCCCATGGTTAGATTGATGTTGGCGATGTAATCAAAAAGAAGCTGGGCCCAATGGGGGACTTTTGGGACGCTAGGTGGCAGCAGACTTACCAGTTAAAAACCATTGTTCTCTGTAATGTGCGCATGTTCAGAACTACGTAAACAATGGAAATTTGCCTGGTAAGTCTGCTGCCACCTAGCGTTCCAAAGTCTTCCATTACAACAGGCTGTGTAAGCGAAGAATGCCTAGTTTAGTGGACTACGCACACGCATAAGCAGAAATTATCTGCTAACCTGCTTACGTAAGCCCCGATTCTTTGCTTACGATTATGACCAAGTAAAACTTTTGGCCAACAAGCCTTCGTTCTTCTAGATTTTCCCATCAAATTTAAGCTTTGAATTTGGTGGAGAATTGTGGAGGGTTTTAGAGGGTCTCTAGTCAAAGACACTAGAGGGTTAGGGTCTATCTTGTTATTTAGGTATATATTTTAACTTGCAACTTCCCTTTTACAACTTCTTTGGTCCGTAACTTTTGTTTCTCCTCACCTGGAAATACTGTTTTCTTTGACGTCTCTAATATTTGCGATTCTTTCTCCCCCAATTTTGCTGCTGACAGAAGAGAGAACAAGAACATAAAATTCCAATGATTTTTCAACACATGTTAGAAATTACTCTCAATGGAAATATTTATCCGATTAATTCTTAGTGATCAATCTTTCATAGACAACAAGATCCAATTTTCAATGAAAACATAAAATCTTCTGTACCATAAAACCCCAATGTTGGTTGTCTCCATATTTTGTTGATTTAAGGGTGCCAGTTAGAAGCCATTGGTATTAGTTAAAGAAAAGATGACTAGTCAGACAGCATTTATTCATTCATTATGACAAAACAAAATATCTTATTTTACCCAAATAAGAAATTTCTTTTGGTCATCTTGAGTGTTAAAGTGGCAGTCAAATACAGCACTTTGACCCTTGTTATCTGTATTTTTAAAAAGTAAGAAAATTTGTACTTTTGGTTTTCTTTTTTTTTATCATTATAGAGATTCAAATGATACAAAAAATAGGCACCTTTGACAAAACATAGCTTTAATTATAAGTGATTACACTAATGTAATTATCTAATTGTAAGCTTCTAAAATGTTCTTTTTACACAAAATGATTAAAAACATATGAATAAGTTTGGACTGCAAACAGATGACAAAGTCAAGTCTTACCTTTTTGTTTCCGCCTTTGTTTCTATAGTTACGGTTTTGAGGGTCGCCTTTCTTTGGGCAGTCATAGCTGAGATGGCCGAAGTTGTTACACACAAAGCAGCGTTCACCTCCTCCTCCACCCCCACCATGATGACTGCCAGAGAGAATACATTCATAAAAGAGTTACATACACTGTACATCGGGAAGACTGGCCAGGGATATTGGAATTGAAGGCCTTTGGGCTACAGTTTTTTGGTAAACTTTTTTAACTCGAGGCATATGTCCCTGGCTTTTGTTTTGTTTTGATTATGTGTTTTTATGTCGAATAACTAAACAAAAAAACAATAATAAAAAAAGAGGGTTTCTAAGGACCATGTAACATGTGATGACATTTTGCCACCATATTCATAAAGACACAATTCAGCAAAAACCATGTGTAGAGTCAAACTATTTCTGAAATCAATGTTTCGGACACTGTTTGCCAACTAACAAACGCATCTCTTTGTGAAAGCTAAGCAAACAAGATCTGTAATTACAAAACTAAATGCATTCCTGAAACAACTTCAACTCCTTTGGAGTGTGCAGCACTGTTAACCCAAACAGAAGGCAAAGGTCACTGATTATTCACATCCGACTATATCTCAGGCCTGGAACTACATGCAGCCCACGACCTCAGTTGCCCCTGGGTTTGGCATTAGTGCCCCTTCAAAAGTTCCCCATTGCCTTTGAGATTTTCCAATGGAAGTGCCCTTTACGAAATAAAAATGGCCTTGCCCTTTCAAAGATGAAACTCCAGGCCTGATCTCTATTCTTTAGGTTTAGGGGTATGAATACTCACTCATACTGGGGCTCGTAAGGATTGTTCGGCCGATGGTGGTCATCATTGTACGGATGATCATCATTCTGGTCTCTGTGTCCGCGGTGGTGGGAATTACCGGCTGGTGGGGGTTTCTCCTTTTTCACATCTGATAGAAGTTCAATTGTATAGTCAGTAGAATTTGAAACTTTGCATGGGGAAGTATAACTAAATTGCGGTAAAACAATGTGAATATCTCTTTTGAGTAGTGGCGAGTGTAAAAAGAACCTGTGATGGAAGTTTACATTTTAAGTCAGTAGGATTTGAAACTCTGCATGGTGGAAGTAAAGTTAAGAGAGGTTTGCGATAACACCATGTGAATATCTCTTTTGAGTAGTAGTGATGGTTCTGAAAAGAGACGGCGGTTGAGCAATTAAGACAATCAGAGCATACTGATCGAATTGTTGAGTCGTTAACCACCGGTTCTTTTGAGAACCAACACTACTCAAAAGAGGTACTCACCTGAGCCCAATTTCATAGCGCTCCTTAATAACGGCAAACAAATTTTCGTGCTTAACAAGCTTAACAAGATAAATTTGCTAAAGTGCAAGCGTGTTTCACAGGTTAGCAGACAAAATAGGCGGCCATATTGCGCAATCACCATGGATTTGCATTGTGGTGTCATTTATTTTTGTGCGGTAAGTACCGGAAGGTGAGCAAGCCTAGGGTTAGCAGCGCTATGATATGGAAATCACACAGTAAGCAGAAAATCAGCCGCTAAGCAGCACTATAAAATTGGGCCCTGGGTTTACCGTAAACCTCTCTTAGTTACGTAAGTCAGTACAGATCAAAGATTTCTAGTAGTAAAATAGTCGTGGATCAAGGTTTGAAGAGCTTATACCATGTTTGCATTTGAATGTCGTTGGTGGGAGTTTGAAAACTTTCTCTGTTTAAAGTCATTATACACTTTCGGAACAGAAAACAAAATAAAAGTTCACAAAGTTACAAATAACATACAGGGTTTACAGAAGGTATTGGTAAAAGACTTCTCTCAAAAAATTATTCCATGAAATGCTTTACTTTTTGAGAAAACATTGAAATAAATATCAATTCTCGACAACGTGCGGAAACAAGGGTGGGTTTCCCCGTTATTTTCTCCCGACTCCAATGACCGATTGAGCCTAAATTTTCACAGGTTTGTAATTTTAGATAGAAGTTGTGATACACTAAGTGTGGGCCTTTGTACGATACTGTTTAATGGTTTTAACTGGTAACCAATGTAGATTGTACAACAAAATCATACCTGTACCACTCTGTGGTGATGTCTCCTGGTTGACTTTCAGAATAGCTGATGAAATATCGTACACTAGATGATTCTCATCTATGTATGATAGTTTGACGAACACAATCTTAGACTCAGACGCCACCTGCGAAAAAAAAACACAAAAAAAAACAAAACTTGCAATTGTTAACTGTGCCGTGTTTATAATATTTTTTGAATTATGCTGTTAAAGGCAGTGGACAATATTGGTAATTACTCAAAATAATTATTGTCATAATAGCTTACTTGAAAACGAGTAATGGGGAGAGGATGGTAGTAAAGAAACATTGTGAGAAACGGCTCCGTCTGAAGCAATGTAGTTTTTTGAGAAAGAAGTTATTTTCCACGAATTTGATTTTGAGACCTCAGATTTAGAATTTGAGGTCTCGAAATCAAGCATCTGAAAGCACACAACTTCATGTGACAAATGTGTTTTTTCTTTCATTATTTCTTCCAACTTTGACGACTAATTGAGCTCAAATTTTTACAGGTTTGTTATTTTATCAAGTAAGAGGACTACTCTTTGACAATTACCAATAGTGTCTACTGTCTTTAATAATTTAGTTATAAACTTTTAAAATATTGATTCTGTTTTGTAGTTGCTGGGCGCTTCTGAAAAACAGTGTTTCACTGAGAGGTTTCCCCAGGGTAGAAGAAAAAGGGAAAATAAATAAATAAAAAAATAAAAAAATAAATAAATAAATAAAAGTAAGATTTTCTGAAGAGCTTAACTGCACACTTTATTTCCAATCTTATGCTTCAGCTGAGTCGACATGAAGCAGAATAATTGAAATGGAACAATGACCAGGATGTGTATGCTCCACTTCAAGAACACCTTAAAATAACTGCAATTTCAAAGAGTTGTTCCGGTCAGTGCTGAAACACCTAAGTAAGTGCATTTTCACTAATTGGTCAGCATGAATTTAAGTTAGGAATGAGCTGGAAGTAATGTGACATTTTCATTATATATTGTTTCTGTTTTAATGTCTACGGTTCGTGTGTTTTGTGCTATTTTTAATCACTGTGTTTTAAGGTGCAAATCCGAGAAAGTGATTGTCATGCTGGGCATGACATATAAAATCTAATCTAATAAGACTTAAATGCCTGGCAGAGCAGAACCTGAGTGGAGCACCAGTTGCCCAGGAGAAAATGAGTTGCGGACCAGTTGCAAGAATGGCAACTTTACCGAATTTTAGCTGGAAACTTGTTCCTGTTCAGCAAGATTTGTCTGCGCTTAGCAAGTAGTTTATGCTTATAGGCTTTATAACAATGGGCCCAGTATTTTCACTTGGTGTATCCCAATATATGTAAAATAAACTGAAAACTTGGGGCTCAATTTGTCATCGAAGTTGCACAGAAAAAACCCACAAATTTATCTGTTTTCAGATACCTAAAAAAGGCTTGAGGCCTGAAATCTTTTAGTATTTTAGTGAGAAATTACCTCGATCTCAAAAACTATTTCTGTGCATACGCCGACTGTGCATCCGTATTACAGACTGAGAGAGTGCGTCTTTAATGTAGAGTTTGTCAGAGGAGAGAGAAATTAACTCAATACAATACCAAACCCAAATAAAAATTGTTTAACTCAGGGGGTCGCCATGAAGAATTTCACCATTGTAAACTCAAGAGCAACTGAAATCGATGAAGAGATCACAAGAGGGCAGTATTTAACTGCTGTGAAATCGTCATGGCTATAGAGGTATTTGTTGATGTATCCTTCATTATACTAAAGTCAGCAGAGATAGAAATCGCCATGGTTACAGGGCAATCACTGAAGCGTCAGTTATGATTTATTAACCAAAGTAAGCAATCAAATTAACCATAAGCTACAAAGTCACTTTGCCCACGACCACTTTGAGGTGTGACACAGACAACCAAAGATCGTAAAATTGTGACTGTGCGAACATTTTACCGACTTTGAATCAAATCAGAGATCGTGAAGTCAGAGTTGTCAATGTTAAAAATAAGTGAGATAACTAACTCCATACAATACAGAAAAGAAATCCACATCATTTTTTGTTACTGAGGCAGTCATCATGAAGAATTTCACCATCATTCTCCTGTCTTCATTCCCACTGGTTGTTATGACCTTCCTCCAAAACAATGGTGAGTTTAACCATGTATTTTTCCCCGCGGTTAATCAAGAATTTCCGAAGAGTACTATTAAAACGAACACCACAAGATCTCATGTAACTTGCGCACGCGACTGCTCTATGACATCGCAGTGTGTCTCCTTTAACTTTCATCAAGAAAGTCATCTCTGTCAACTGAACAATGCATCAAGAGAGCAGTATCCTCAAGATTTGATCAAGAGTCGCGGGAGTGTCTACTTTGATACCAATAAAGGCACAGCTGGGTTATCCATTCAAGTATTCAAAAGTTGCAAGAAGCTTTTAGAGTCTGGATACGAGAGGAGCAGCGAGTACACCATCTTTCCTAATGGTTTTCAGAAGGGTCTGAAGGTCTATTGCGATATGGAGAATGACGGCGGGGGATGGATCGTCATCCAGAGGCGACAAGACGGTACCGTGGATTTCTACCGCGACTGGGAGACCTACAAGGCTGGTTTCGGAAACCTCTCCAATGAATTCTGGATTGGAAACGAGAACTTGCGCAAACTCAGCGAATTGACGGGATGGTGGACACTCAGAGTGAATTTACTGGATTGGGTAAATAACACGGCCTGGGTAGAGTATGGCGAGTTTGGTTTGACAACCTTCTCCTACAGGCTTCATCTTGAAGCTTATAACGATACAAGCTCACTGGACACGTCACTCAACTTTCACAAGAACAAGTATTTTTCCACCTTTGATAGAGAAAACGACTCCAGAGATGAAGAAAACTGTGCCAAAACTTATCAAGGTGGTTGGTGGTATGGGAACTGTTTGATAGCATGCTTCAACGGCCAATACTACGAGCAGCCCAGAGTGCCATACCGAAGGGGAATACACTGGGGAACCTGGAAGGGCAACTATATCACCGCAAAGGAAAGCATCATGAAAATAAAGTAAGGTGTATCCACTTTATCGAACGTGATGCGATGAAGTGAGTCCTTTGTCCGAAATATTATTATGGAGAACTAAACCAAAACAGGGGTGAAATTCAAAAGTTTTTTTTTTTTTTTTTAAATACTAAAATTTATCTCCATTTGTATGCAACTTTCTCCCAGATAAATAACCTGAAAATGGGTTAACTTTAGCATCAACAGAAAATTTGCCGATGTACAATCTGACTTATAATTCAGTTTTTCTCAGTTTCACTCTCTTATCACTTGGTGTTTCTACTTTAAACTACAGGTGGTATCAATATCACATCACAAATTTGCTAAAACAAAAAGGTTGTTGTTGGGGCAGATTTTGCCAATCCCATAGGATTTTACAAGCATCTTGTTAAACCCAACAATTCATACTCGGCTTATATATGTTATCTGAACAAAGCTTAGGGCAAACTGATTCAAAGAATTATAGTAAATAATATAATGTTAAGCCGTAGTAGATTTCATTAAATATGTAGTGTGTAAAACTTTATTCGTAAATTCAAATGCTGCAAAATTCAAGACAAATCTTATTTTGTATGAATGGTTTTGTAAGGTTCGTGTAACATGTGGTGTATTGAAAGTTCACCGAGCCCAACCACGCGATATTAGTTCTGGAGCATTCTATAGTTTTTTCTTGATGTTTTTTTTTTTTTGGGGGGGGGGGTGAAATTCCTAAAAACAGGCGTGTGAGTAACTATCCATCAAAAAAGAGGAAAAGAGAAAACTGGTCGCCATGAAGAATTTCACCATTGTAAACTCAAGAGCAACTGAAATCGATAAAGAGATCACAAGAGGGCAGTATTTAACTGCTGTGAAATCGTCATGGCTATAGAGGTATTTGTTGATGTATCCTTCATTATACTAAAGTCAGCAAAGATAGAAATCGCCATGGTTACAGGGGCAATTACTGAAGCGTCAGTTATGAGTTATTAACCAAAGTAAGCGATCAAATTAACCATAAGATACAAAGACACTTTGCCCACGACCACTTTGAGGTGTGACACAGACAACCAAAGATCGTAAAATTGTGACTGTGCGAACATTTTACCGACTTTGAATCAAATCAGAGATCGTGAAGTCAGAGTTGTCAATGTTAAAAATAAGTGAAATAATTAACTCCATACAATACAGAAAAGAAATCCACATCATTTTTTGTTACTGAGGCAGTCATCATGAAGAATTTCACCATCATTCTCCTGTCTTCATTCCCACTGGTTGTTATGACCTTCCTCCAAAACAATGGTGAGTTTAACCACGTATTTTTCCCTGCGGTTAATCAAGAATTTCAGAAGAGTACTATTAAAACGAACACCACAAGATCTCATGTAACTTGCGCACGCGACTGCTCTATGACATCGCAGTGTGTCTCCTTTAACTTTCATCAAGAAAGTCATCTCTGTCAACTGAACAATGCATCAAGAGAGCAGTATCCTCAAGATTTGATCAAGAGTCGTGGGAGTGTCTACTTTGATACAAATAAAGGCACAGCTGGGTTATCCATTCAAGTATTCAAAAGTTGCAAGAAGCTTTTAGAGTCTGGATACGAGACGAGCGGCGAGTACACCATCTTTCCTAATGGTTTTCAGAAGGGTCTAAAGGTCTATTGCGATATGGAGAATGACGGCGGGGGATGGATCGTCATCCAGAGGCGACAAGACGGTACCGTGGATTTCTACCGCGACTGGGAGACCTACAAGGCTGGTTTCGGAAACCTCTCCAATGAATTCTGGATTGGAAACGAGAACTTGCGCAAACTCAGCGAATTGACGGGATGGTGGACACTCAGAGTGAATTTACTGGATTGGGTAAATAACACGGCCTGGGTAGAGTATGGCGAGTTTGGTTTGTCTACCTTCTCCTACAGGCTTCATCTTGAAGCTTATAACGATACAAGCTCACTGGACATGTCACTCAACTTTCACAAGAACAGATTATTTTCCACCTTTGATAGAGACAATGACGCCAGAGATGGACAAAGCTGTGCCGAAACTTTTCAAGGCGGCTGGTGGTATGGGAACTGTTTGATAGCATGCTTCAACGGCCAATACTACGAGCAGCCCATAGTGCCATACCGAAGGGGAATACACTGGAGCAGCTGGAAAGGCAACTACATCACCGCAAAGGAAAGCATCATGAAAATAAAGTAAGGTGTACCCACTTTATTGATTGTGATGCGATGAAGCTTTGTCGAACGTGATGCGATGAAGTGAGTCGTTTGTCCAAAATGTTATTATGGAGAAATAAACCAAAACAGGGGTGAAATAAAAAAAAAAACATCTTATTTTTTTATTTTTAAATACTAAATTTTATCTTCATTTGTATGCAACTTCCTCCCTGATAAATTACCTGAAAATGGGTTAACTTTAGCATCAACAGAAAATTTTCCGATGTACAATCTGACTTAAAATTCATTTTGTCTCCGTTTCACTCTCTTATCTCTTGGTGTTTCTACTTTGAACTACAGGTGGTATCAATATCACATCACAAATTCGCAAAAACAAAAAGATTGTTGTTAGGGAAGATTTTGCAAATCCCATAGGATTTTACAAGCATCTTGTTAAACCCAACAATTCATACTCGGCTTATATATGTTATCTGAACAAAGCTTAGGGCAACCTTATTCAAAGATATTAAGTAAATAATTTAATGTAAAGCCGCGGTAGATTTCATTAAATGTACAGTGTGTAAAACTTCATTTGTAAAATCAAATGCTGCAAAATTCTAGACAAATCTTATTTTGTATGAATGGTTTTGTAAGGTTCATGTAACATGTGGTGTATTGAAAGTTCACCGAGCCCAACCACGCGATATTAGTTCTGGAGCATTCTAAAGTGTTCTCTTGTTGTTTTTTGGGGGTGAAATTCCTAAAAACAGGCGTGTGAGTAACTATCCATCAAAAAAGGGGAAAAGAGAAAACTGGGCAAGAAAAAAAGAAAGAATAATACTTGTATTATACTTTTTTTCACAGAAAGTGAAAAAAAAAAAAAAAAGAAGGAAAATCAAAACCAAATAAAGGAAAAAAAAACCAGGGAAGTCGCACATGCCTGATTAAAAAAAAGTATGTACAATTGTTTTTTTGTAGGCGACGCCCGAAATGTGTAAGTATCAGCTCAATACGATAGCTTATGTATGGGGCTCTCCCTTACTAGTCCCACACATTATGGTGTCCATTAAATTGGCAAATTGGGTTTTCTATTCTCAATGGTTCTTGTCATTGATTTAGCCTTAGTGCGCTACATATTTATCAGCACAGGCTGTATACTCCCCAGGGAGCTGAGATGGTTTAAGGAATGAAAAGGCCCAGTGATCAGGGGCAGCTTTGACGACCAAATGAGTTAAACTTTTCACAGGTTTATTATTGTATGCATATGTTGAGATACATCAAGTGAGAAGACTGATCTTTGACAATTACCCAAGGTGTCCAGTGCCTTGAAACAAATTATTTTGATTGCATGACAATTTAAATAGTATTTACATTTGTAACAAATTGCTATGGGTATTTTTTCATTTTATGAACTTTGAATACATTCTCTTTTATAGAGTCTTTTTTTGTTGTTGAAAAGTTTCTGTATGGCGCCACCACTTTTTCATTTGATATGAAATGATAGAGTATCTAATTTACCCCAATGCGATATCCCTTTTTGTAAAAATGAGTGAAAAGTGGTGGCGCCATACGGAAAGTTATCCTTTTTTTTTAAATAAAAATAATTATAACTAGAACAGCGAAGCTGCCATGGCGAGCTGCCGATTGCCAGATAGAACATGTGACTGACAGAAAAACCTACCATTTGATTAACTGATGGTTAAAGGGGTGGGGACCTTGATTAGTAGGAAGAAATGACCATTTAAGCTTTTCATTGCTTTAGCTCATTCAACTGGAACCAGTGATCTTTGAGTTTTATCTTTTCATATTATTATACATGTAAGCAGCAATATTTGATTAAAGTTTTTTGTCGATACTTCATTGCAATTAAGGAGTTATGACAATTTTATGTTTTCATTTGTTTTAGCTCATTCAACTGGAACCAGTGATTAACTCCTTTAGTTTTATCTGTTCATATTTTCTACATGTAAGCAGGAATATTTGATTTAAGTTTCAAGTCAGAACTTCTTTGCATAAAGGAGGTAGGGCCATTTAAGTTGTTCATTGTTTTAGCTCATTCAACTGGAACCAGTGATAAACTCTTTGATATTTATATATTGTTCATATCTACATTTAAGAAGCAATATTTGATTTAAGTGTTAAATTTGAACATCCGTGCAATAAGGAGTTATGGTCTTTAAAGTTCATCATTGTTTTAGCTTATTCAACTGGAACAAGTGATGATACATTCTTTAAGTCTAATCTTTTCATGTGAATTTACATTTACGAAGCAATATTTGGTTTAAGTTTCAAGTCAGTACATCATTGCAAAAGAAGTTGTGACCATTTAAGGTTTTCTTTGTTTCAGCTCATTCAACTGGAACCAGTGATGCACCCTTTGTGTTTAATCTTTTCATATGCATCTTTGTGTAAGAAGCATTATTTGATTTCAGTTTGAAGTCAGTACATCGTTGAAATAAGGAGTTATGCCTCAGTTTGTCATTGTTTTAGCTCACTTAACTGAACCCATTGATTAATTCTCTGACTTTTAACTATTCATATGAATCTACATGGAAAAAGCAATATTTGACTTAAGTTTCAAGTCAGTACATCATTGCAATCAGGAGTTATGGCCGTTTAAACAAATTATTTGAATTTGATTTTTTAATTGTTTTTTAATCCAGATGTCAATTTTTGAGCCTGAAAAAAACTTTAACATTTGTGTTATTCCAAAAACCTAGAAAAAAATTATCCCAAAAACTTTAACCTTTTTTTATTCCAAAAACTTCAACATTATTTGAAAACATAAGTGAAAATTGTCTCACTTGGGCTCAAAAACTTTAACATTTCCAAAATCTTTAATGCGGACGGTCGCATGGACGGATAGACGCCGGACGGATATTGGTATAACATAGGCTTGCACTGCTTTGCAGCTCGCTAATAATAACAATATCGAAGTCTTATAGCGCACTTATCTACCAAACAAGGTACTCATGGGGCTGAGTATAATACAAACTTTCAGAAAGATAGGTTATTGCAGTGTTGAATTCTGAGACCCAATTATTTAGCACCTTATAAGGGTTTACAAGGTGCTACGGCGCATAATTATAGCAGCCACAGCCAGGAACACTGGGGGGCGTACTACTTCTCTTTTTAATAAGTGCACTGGGTTCTTTTAAACACAATACATGGGACAAACGGCTTTACGTCCCACTCAAAGGACGAAGCAATGGTTAAGTGCTTGCTTAAAGGAACATTACAGAATTGGTTTTTGCTAACAAAACAGTTGCTGGCAGTGTAAGCACTTTATGTAATCCACCATATACAAAAACTGACAAACCTGTAGACGTTTGAGATTGATCGGCCATCTGGGTCATGAGAAAATAGTGAAAAACTGATTACAAATTTTGCATTGCATCGATGCCAAAATAAAAATGAACAAAACGCTCACTGAGTGATAAACTCCAAACGCCAAGATAGATTCTTGATTTCTCATCAAATATGACATTTCAGAGAGAAATATTTAAAGGGATGTTTTCAATTATCATCATCATTAGACCGTGTGAGTTTTATGTAAACCTATGATCTTCACGATTTTTGTTTCTTATCAATTCTGTATTGTTCCTTTAAGGACCTAAGTGTCATGGCTGGGGATTCGAACTTACATTCTGCTGATCAGAAACACCAGAGTTTGAATTTGATGCTCTTAACTGCTCGACCACGACACTATACGTAAAGTTTTTTTAATGATTGCACTGACTAAGTGCTTAGAAACTGAGTCCTATTAATACAAACAATATATTTTACACCATGTAGACAATTTACAATAATGTACATATGTATTATTTAAGTGTTGACATGCAGTGTGCAATTAAGCTGAACTGAGCTGGCTTACCAAATAAGCAAGATCCATTAAAACATAAATAATAAATTATCTATAAATACTACAGGTCCGGTTTGGATCTGAAGCCAAGGCCATCTATCCTACCCTTTTAAATATTACATTTCTGTATAATTTATCATTTATGTTTTAATGTATTGTACACAAGCCACGTAACTTTAAATGCACACTGTGTAAAATGTCAAAAATTAACGACCACTCTATAAAGATCCAGGAGGCTTAATTTTTAGAAGGGCAAGGTTTGAAAGATAAGTTTTGTCATAAAAACATAAATAATAAATTATCTATAAATACTACAGGTCCGGTTTGGATCTGAAGCCAAGGCCATCTACCCTACCCTTTTAAATATTACATTTCTGTATAATTTATCATTTATGTTTTAATGTATTGTACACAAGCCACGTAACTTTAAATGCACACTGTGTAAAATGTCAAAAATTAACGACCACTCTATAAAGATCCAGGAGGCTTAATTTTTAGAAGGGCAAGGTTTGAAAGATAAGTTTTGTCATAAAAAAAACCGAGAGAAACGACCTTTAAACTATTCTTGTTTTAATGGCTTATGTTTCAATGGTCAATGAGAAACCCAAAACGAAGGGAATCAGCAGAGGAGCTAAGAAAAAATTGCATGGCGGGAAGATTGTGATTGTGAACATTTCTATTTTATTGAAACTTTTTCATGGCCTTATTATTGTTAAGTTTTTAAACATGCCAAAACCCAAACGACGACCAAAAAAACCCAACCACTTTGATGTACCATGTAGCTGCTTGTAAATTGCCAAGTAAAAAAAGAAAAAAAAAAAAAAAGAGAGACAAAAAGAAGTAATTCGTTTGTTGTTTAAATTCGAACAAGAAACTGATCTTACAGCCATTATACACTTTCAGTAAACAGTATTGTCCAAATCCCACACTTCGTGTATCACAACTCATATATAAAATAACAAACCTATGTAAATTTAGGCTCAATCGGTTATTGGAGTCGGGAGAAAATAACGGGAAAACCCACTCCTGTTTTCGCGCGTTTTCAAATAAATCCGTAATTCTCGCTATCGAGAATTGATATTGTTTTAATGTTTTCTAAAAAAGTAAAGCATTTCATGGAACAATATTTCAAGAGAAGTCTTTCACTGTTACCTTCTGTAAACCCCTGTAAATTATTTGTAACTCTGTAAAAATTGTTGTACCGAAAGTGTCTATGGGCTGAACTGGTGTGGTAACAATCAATCAAGAATGATTAAACTAGACAAAGTATGCCTTTGGTTTTCGGAACCGTTCGGCTGTTTAATCCTATTGGAATACTTTTGAGTTACCATTGTACAGGTTGCATATAGATTGTATGTAGAGGGCGAGTGCTTTTGACTATTTTTAAACTTATTAATGTTAATAGCTGTAAAAAAAAAACCAAACCCTAATAAATCCTTAAATCTCAAACCTTGAAGTGTTAAACTATGAAGTGTTAGACTTTTTAAAAACTTTAAAGTTGTTAATCCCCCATAAATATAAATATAAGTTGTATGGGGTCATCTAACCGTTGAAACCTAGGACTTAAACAAAAGGAGGACGTCCTTGTTTCACTTTTGTGTACAAAACTAAATTGTGTATTGAAACCAAGGACTACAATAAAAGATCCGAAGTGATTTGACAGCTGCTGTCAATTTCACAAAACTCTTCCTAACTTAAGACTAATCTTAGGACTTAGGACGAGTCCCAACCCTGCACTGTGTAGCATGCAGACATTAAGATTAATCTGAGTCCTAACTCTTTGTGAAATTGACGGCAATTTGCCTTGTTTCAATTCAGCATTCTTCGGCCAAACATAAAAAAATTTGTGTCCGGAACCCCTCCAGTTTTGCGAACAACCCCTGGGTGAATCTATTAAAGCCTGGACGACTAGTGCGACTAGTGATTGCTTTGTCGAATCGAGACTGCCATTTTTCAAACCACCCCGACTACTACAAAAGTACTCTTGACTACCTGCTTGGTGAACAAATTGTGTCGACCATGACTTTTCACAACAATATAAATTACTTACAAAACACAATTCGACATCAGTGACACAATCCTTCAATCCTTTCAGCATAAATTTGACTATAAGTATTGCACCTACTGCAACCAATATGCAGCAATGTTACAGTTGCGACTAGAGTCAACGTCACGACTAATTGGGGGAAGTTAGATAGTAAATTTCACTAGCCGCCAAGGCCTACTGTCTACCATTTATAAGGGAATCAATGTGTGGTGAAGAGGTTTTCAACTAGTGGTTTAATCCCAACGAGGCCTGGTTCTTGATAATTTTACCGACACGAAGTCAAGGTAAATTATCAAGAACCAGGCCTCGGTGGGTTTAAACCACAAGTTGAAATTCAGTTCAACACATTTTGATTCCCATTCATAAATACCTTTTTGGTCAAAAACATCAAAACTATTTGGTCAAAAAGTAAAATAAATGCAAAAATTATAATTGGTCAAAAATTTCTTTCAACACAACACCCCTCCAGCTGTGAAATGGTAAAGCCCTCCGCCGCCCTCGGGTAAACAACTCCTTATAAGGGAATGCTGTGCGCGTGGCACTTATCCCGTGATGTGGCACAACTGTTTCAGCCGTTGCTCTCGACCAATAGGAATGAAGAAACTGTCCAATAAGAACAGGTGCAAGCTCACGTGTCACGCCCATGTTTCAACACTTTTGACTGGTCATAAACAAAGGTTTATACACACCACTGTGACGCACTCTCCACCAATTCGAATAGTGAAACTGTCTGAGGTATTTATGAATTAGAGTCAAAGTCACGACTACATTGTACTTATGGTAGTTAGTTAGTAAATTTCACTAATGGCCCAGGGGTGGATTTCACAAAGAGTTAGGACTAGTCTTATCTCGAGTTAGGACCAGTTACTCGTCCTAACTTAGGACTCTCCATGCAATTTGTATATCTCCTAGGACTAGTCCTAAGTTAGGACTAGTCCTAACTCTTTGTGAAATCGACCCCTGGTCTACTGTCTACCATTACTGAGTACTTATCATGAGCTTACCACTTTAGCACTGAGTGTTCTACTTTGAGTGTACTTCATGAAAGCCTCCTTAGCTTGTTCAGAGAAATGAGGATGATTCTGGGTAGCAATGCTCAGTTCCATAGCCTGGAGGCAGGGGAAGAAAAAGAAACCACAGTAATTTTTGTGATGCGGTTATGACATTTTTTTGTGATGCTAAATGAGTTGTTTGTCGAAAAATATCAGCGTGGGGACACAATACAAAACAGGCCAACAGGGGTGACATTTTCAAAAGGATTGTTGTCGTAATTTAAATGTCAAAATATAGTTATTTTACATTGGCAACTTTCTTTCTGATAAATAACATCAACAAGGGGTTAAAATTAGCATTGAAATAAAATCCATCAATGTAGGCCCTTTTCTCAGTTTCATCTCTCCGCAACTTTTGAACCAAAGGCGGACCAACATGGGGTTTAAGCAGTAATCAACCATAGATAATGTTCTTTTCAAATAAAATAAACAAAAAAAGACATGGGTTTACAATCAACCCACAATTGCTAAGAAAAACAAAATAAATAAAAGAAATCAATGAGCATTGGAAGCTTTGTACATGAATTAACAAATATATTAACTAACCACAAAAAAAAGCCTGATAAACCAGTCTGCAAAGTAGACCGCCGACAGATGTATACAGTATACATCCCCAAGAGCAGGTGATAGGCACAAAGATTCCATTGTGTAGAGCGCAAATGTTTGTATAAAAAAAGTTGAAGATCCACTTGGAAAGGGAAGAGCCAACTATTTTTTTTTTAGGTTTCATAAATTTCGGACTCACCTGGAATGGGAAGAGCTGACTATTCACCGAGAGAGCCTTGATTCTATTCTCTTCCACCACATCAGCTTGTCCGAAGTCAACATAGCGAACATTAACCTGGAGAAGACAACAAAATGTAGTTTAAAATAAACTTGTTTAATCTGGTTTTTTTTTAAGGATTTTAAATTTACACTTCAGAGATTGACTGGTTGACAAGTGGAATGAGAGTGATTTCTTAATTCAAAATTTTTCAGGACTTGTTGTTGACGTTGTCTTTTTGTTCATTTTTGAAAATTTGTATATTTTTGAAGAGCTTACCTTATAGCTTCTTCACAAATCATAAACAAAATAAAATAATTGTTAACACACTATAAAGCTAAGCTAGTTTGTTTATTGGAATAACTTTGCAGAATGGAAAAGGAAAATTTGTATTTATACATTTTTTTTGGGGGGGTCTGTCGGCTTCTGTCAACTACACAACATCTGAAAAATTAAAACCGCTGACTTGCTAACCTCAGGCTTGAAATTACACGCAGGTCATGAAGGCGATGGCCTCCGTTGCCCCTGGTCTTAGCCTTGATGCCCACTTCAAAAGTTTCTTATTTACTTTGAGGTTTTCAAATGGAAGTGCCTTTTGCAAAATGAAAATGGCCTAGCACTCTCAAAAATGTAATACCAGGCCTGTAAAAAAAATCAAACTATTGACTTGCTTTGCTTGTTTGTTGATTGGATTAATTTTGCATGACAGTGAGAAAAAAACAAAGCCAAAACGTACCTTATTATCATTTATTCCTTCTACTCTAGCCCTGCACCATTGCCCTGATGGCGCCTGCACACTAACCACCTTTACTTCCTTCAAGTCACTCAGGCTTAAACTTTCAGCAGGAAGGCTGGCAAAACATAAAGAAACAAAGAAAGAAACAAAATAAAACACAGCTTTCTCCAGAAGACGATCAGAGCATACTGATCGTAACGTCGAGTTGAAACCTACGGTTCTTTTCAAAACCATCCCAACTCAATTGGAGATTATCATTACATGGTGTTTCCGCAAACCTTACTATATCGTAACTACATGAAAAAAATCAAATCCTACTTTAAAATACAACACAAGAAAAATGGGAATCTGCCATGCTCACAAAGCTTTCTGCAATGTTTTTTACATTTTTCTATGATCCCAGAAAAAAAACACACAACAATAATTGGCTGAAAAACTACTAACCGCCGCAGAACCATTCGTCTTGAAAACGTAAGCTCCTTAATGACTACCCTGTACAAACTGACCTGATGTCGTGCATGAGTCTTCGTAGCTGAGACTCCTGGGCTGGACCTCTCAATCTGGAGGCCCAGAAGCGGCCGTTGTCTGACAGCGGAGTCGCAATGCAGATATTGAAGCTGGAATCAACAACTGCAATCCAATAAAAACATAAACGGTTTGAACTTTTTCATTTCATTTTCATTTCCTTCATTTCATTTTGGTTGTGAAGCCAAGGACTCTAAGAAAAGCGAACTTAACCACTGTACTTAGCCAATAACCCAATGGAGAGAAGACAAGGAAGGAAGGTTCAGTTTAGATGTGGGAGTAAACCCCCCCGATAATTATTCCAGGGAAAACCCGCGCAGTCAGGCAGGGACTGAAAACCCAATCCACATAGTGCACCAGCTGCGAATGGTTGTTTTCCTAGTGAGCTGAAACTTTCACATGTACATTTTAATGTATCATTCTTTTTAATTTTGCCTGTCAATCAGCATTAGGTTGACAACAACTGCTCTATGACCCTGTCTTTAAAGACACTGGACACTATTGGTAATTGTCAAAGACCAGTCTTCTCACTTAAAGACAGTGGACACTATTGGTAATTACTCAAAATAATTAAGAGTAATGGGGAGAGGTTGATGGTATAGAACATTGTGAGAAACGGCTCCCTCTAAAGTGACGTAGTTTACGAGAAAGAAGTAATTTTCCACGAATTTGATTTCAAGATCTCAGATTTAGAACTTAAGGTCTCGAAATCAACCATCTAAACGCACACAAAACTTCGTGTGACAAGGGTGTTTTGTCTTTCATTATTATCTTGCAAGTTTGCTGACCGATTGAGCTCAAATTGTCACATGTTTGTTATTTTATGCGTATGTTGAGATACACTAACTGTGAAGGCTAGTCTTTGACAATTACCAATAGTGTCCACTGCCTTTAAAATAACAAACCTGTGAATATTTGAACTCAATTGGTCATCAAGGTTGCGAGGTAATAATGAAAGAAAAAACATCCTTGTTACACAAAGTTGTGTGCTTTCAGGTGCTTTCAGCTCCCTATTACTCGTTACCGAGTAAAGTTTTTATGCTAATAATTATTTTGAGTAATTACCAATAGTGTCCATTGCCTTTAACAAGTTACCTAAAACTCCAGGGACAAAGAGTGAAATAAATAAATGTCGTTGGACAGACTCACCGATCTTAAACCCATCTCCTGTAGAGCTTCCATGATCCTTGCTGGGAGGTTGTGAGCTTTGACTGAAATGCAAAAAAGAAAACATAAATAATCAGTCCAAAATATATGGTGTGTCCCAGTTGAGACCAATATTTTTGGAAATGCTGGTGTAAGTTTTGTTTTCGCCTTAGTACATCAGTGTTCCAAAGCTTTGACAATAACAATTTATAGGTAAAGCTAGTGGGTTTTGTGCAGACAGCATGTACAGAAAATCTCTATGATCGCTACTATAAATCTCTGTGTATCTGAAAAAGGAACTGCCGAAATTTGCGCATATCGGCATGCAAATCACACTTATCGGCCGGATACCCTAACTTGTGCACGAGGAAACCCCGAGTCAACGTGCAGAAAAGACAACTTACTTCGATTCCGTTGAAGATTCGACAGGGTTGAGGCCAAGCGCAGTGGGTGGGTGATATCCCCCTTCAAGCATCCCAGTAGACATATGGAAGCCTCCCCCGCCGTACTGATTGTACGGTCTGCTGCCCTCGTGGTACTGTGGCCCGTCCCCGTTGACTGCCCGCTCCCTGCCACCACTCAAAGACTGGTACATGTTTTCAGGATTGTGCGCCATGGCCTGGTCTGCCCGTCGAGTGTTGATCTCGATCAGATTTGGGTTGTCCTCCTCATCATCCTCCCCGGGTTCCAGGGAGTACTGATCGGCAGCTGCGTCTGCAGGTGCTTTCTCTCGTTGTTTAACCCCTGAACTTTGACACTTGGGGTCATCATTCAAGGAGCTGTCATCCTGTTGGGATTCATTCGGTGTACCGTCTTGACAGGCTGGTGGATCTTCTTGACTTGGTGGATGAATCTGCTCTGCTGCTGGCTTTCCCTGATCTGGAAGCTCATCTCCTCTCTTCAATATCTTGACGGAATCTTGCGTCGGCCCGGACTGATTATCATCCACCTGCTTCTCCTCTTCCCTGCTCTCTACCTTCGACGTTGTATCCTTCACCTCTTCAGTCTTCTCTTGTTTAGGATCACTTGTCCCTGCGTCTGTGACTCCTTCTTGGTTCTCAGCTGTCTCTGGTTGCGCTTCTTCTTTTGGTCTCGTCGTGGCGGATTGTGTGTCGTCCATCTTGTCTTCTTTGTTTTCCGTTTCACCGTCTTCATTCTTTTTAGCATCGCTCGACTCAACAGCTTTGGTCGGCAGCTTTGTCTAATGAGGAAAAGAGAAAAGTTTCAATTTCAGGAAAACTAGTGGTAGTAACTCTCCAAACTGAATGTATTGCTGTGGCTCCATGTCCAAAACTGGTTTGCATCTGGTAGTTCTTAATTATCCCGAACCTTCCAAAGACCTCTTTATGAAGTTGTCTGATTACAGAGTCTATAACCTCGCTGTAAATCTGGGTTAAATGCCACCGTTGGACACCCTTCATTCATTTTCGGAGTACGCTATGACTCTCCTATTCCATGACCCTGTTGAGCTTGTGATACAAATTTTGGCATGTGCTAAAATAAATACTCGGATCATGATGTCATGGACGAGTGGTTTAGAGCATCAAATTCAAGTTCTTGTGGCTGAGTCATCAGGGTCTGGGTTCGAATCCGGGTCAAGGAACTTGTATCCCTGAGCAATACACTTCACTATAATTGCTTCTCTCCACCCAGGGGTAAATGGGAACCTGTGGGGGCAGAGATGGTTCTTGTGATTGATTGGGCTTGGTGGACCACAATTTTGGCAGCACAGGCTGAGGAGCTGAGATGGTTTAAGGAATGAAATAAAATGGCCCAGTGACGCACCATGAGCGCCACTGAGGGACGGACCCGAGCGCTATTATAAGAAGCCACTTGAGAGTTGATCTTACCTTTTTCTCCTCCCCTTCCTCAGCGTCCTTGGGTTTCTTAGTGGTGTCCTTCTTGGAGGTTTTGCTAATTGCTGGTGTGAAGTCTTTCATATAGCGGATGTCTCTGCATTGTATAGAATCCTAGAAGCAACATTAAGAAGTTCAAATTAATTTCTGACGCTCGATGTGTATTCAGGCATCCTGAATTTCTTTGCCTCAATGCTGCAGGCCTGGTCCTGGTTTCCCTCTCGGTTTCTGATTGTTGTTGTAGTTTTTTAATGGTGTTATTATTAATGTTTGATTAGCATTCACTGGATATGTACATGTATTGTTTTGTTGACATTGTCTCTGCTGCGCCTTCAACATCTGTTTAGATTGATTTGGTTAATGGCTATAAAAAAATTTGGTTAGAAGCCTAATTTTGAGAAACATTTCACTTGGAGGCAATGTGGTGATACATGAAAAGATGCACATTTTTATTTCAAGTATCAAAGAGAAAAAGCACTTACCTTTTTACCCGAGGCCTCTTCAACTGTAAAACAAAATAAAAACTTGCATTATAGTTGGAAACAACAACTTAAAGCACTGTCAAAAACATTTTTGTTTATATTCCCATAATTTACTAGGCCGTATCCAAATTGGTGGTTACTGCTATGCCTGTTGCTAAAAGTGTTGCTAAAGACATATTTTTCAATGCACAGAATTGGTTCTTGTTCAGGAGCCAAATCTCAAAATGAGGTCATAGACTACATCCGACGATTGTATCGCAGTCCTCATTGTGTTTTTGATAATTGATTTAAATAATGGCATTAACATTGATAAACAAGCATACCCAAGTCACATGTTTTCTTCTGTTTTCACCAGGGCTAAAATGGTAGTTTTGTTGGATTAATCTCTTAGTGCTAATATCGCCATCTTGAGGTTATAATATGCTCACCAGGGAGTTGAGAACATTTGAGGAATGGTGTGCCAGATCAACAAAGAAAACAACATTGTTAACTAGTAAAGTGCCTAAGTCTCGCTGCTAGGATGTCTGCTCTGTACAAGAACCCAGTATAATTGTTATAAATCTTTTAAAGGCAGTGGACACTATTGGTAATTACTCAATATAATTATTAGCATAAAAACCTTACTTGATAATGAGTAATGGGGAGAGGTTGATAGCATAAAACATTGTGACAAACGGCTCCCACTGTAGTGAGGTAGTTTTCGAGAAAGAAGTAACTTTCCACGATTTTGATTTTGAGACCTCAGATTTAGAATTTGAGGTCTTGAAATCAAGCATCTGAAAGCACACAACTTCGTGTGGCAAGGGTGTTTTTTCTTTCATAGTTATCTCGCAACTGAGATCAATTGAGCACAAATTTTCACAGGTTTGTTATTTTATGCATATGTTGAGATACACCAAGTGAGAAGGCTGGTCTTTGACAATAGTGTCCAGGGGTCGATTTCACAAAGAGTTAGGACTCGTCTTATCTCGAGTTAGGACAAGTAACTCGTCCTAACTTAGGATTAATCTGAAGGTCCGCATGTTAAAGTGCAGGGTTGGGACTCGTCCTAAGTCCTAAGATTAGTCTGAAGTTAGGAAGAGTTTTGTGAAATCGACGGCAGTGTCTTTAAACCCAGATAATAGAGACTTACTTTTCTCCTTGACTCTCTCTTTGATGTTAACGTCTTTGTATTTGTCCTCTAAGTCTACAATGTACACAGGGTATTTACTCTCTGGTGGTACCTGGTCATGGTGGAAAAAAATAAATGTCAGAACACTGTGGCTTGAAATACCCGTTGGACTAACTGGCTAGTAATTTCTCTCTTTGATATTAACGTCTTTGTCACTTGCAATTTGGCCCTTGGGCCACGATTTGTGGTTTTAATAAAATAAAATAGTAATAATAATTTTAGCACTTGACCAGTCACCCCAGAACTGAACAAGTATTTCAAAACCCACTGTGTTTTTTTCCAAACTGGTGTGTCGTGACCGAGCTGTCTAGTTCATCAGAACCCAAGCTCTGGTGTGGTCAGCAGCAGAATATGGGGTTTGAATCCTGATCATTTTTATTATTTTGTATTCAACATTAAAAACACTTAGCAACCGCATAAATTCACAGAGAATTGGTATTTAAGTCAAAATATTATAAAAAAAGCCAGAGGCATATGTCTAACATTTAAAAAGTTTACTGAAACAATATGGAACGAAGGCCTTTGATACCAATACCTTTGGCTTGAAACATAAATTTATTCGAACAATTTTCATTGATGGGCAACAAGCAGGCGTGGCTACTTACTAGTCTCAGCACCTTGCAATCCAGTAAGGCATTAGCGACATGGTCAGAGAATTCCCAACGAGCCTGGTGGGGTACATCCTCCTCCCTGGGTTCAAACAGGGAGCACTCCATAGCCTGATAGTTATAGGGGGAGATCAATCAAATTTGAGAACTTGGAGCAGAGGTTGTAATATAAAGGTAATATCTCATCAAAGGCAATCTTAAAGGTCCTTTCTTTCACATCACAAACATCGGAGTTACATAAAAAATTAACATACAATACCAATTAGTCCAGGGGTTGATTTCACAAAGATAGTCCTATTGTTAAAACTTAAGGCTAGTCCTAAGGTAGGCTGAGTAGTTCGTCCCCAGCCGTGACACTTTAGCAAGACACTTAACCATTGCTTCGTCCTTCGGATGGGACGTTAAGCCGTTGGTCCCTTGTGTTGTGTTACGTATGTAAAAGAACCAAGTGCACTTATCGAAAAGAGAAGGGGTTCGCCCCGGTGTTCCTGGCTGTGGCTGCTGAATGTGCCATAGCACCTTGTAAACCCTTATAAGGTGCTACATAATTGGGTCTCAGAATCCATCACTGCAATAAACTATCTTTCTGAAAGTATGTATATACTCAGCGCCTTGAGTACATGTACCTTGTTTGGTAGATACGTGCGCTATATAAGACTTCAATAGTATTTTTTATTATTTTGTCCTAACTCAAGATAAGACCAGTCTTAACTCTTTGTGAAATCTATCCCAGGAGCATTAAGCGTGGTTCATAATTCCTGCAAATGTGAATTTTGACACCACAAACTCACACAAACAATCCTAGCTGTGCTCAACTCTTCAGATTTTTTTTTAGCGAAAACAAAGCTGTGATGTCAAACTCATTTTAGGCTGATGACTGCATGGTTCATCTTGAGATCTGTATTCTATTTACCTGGAATGGAAGAGTTTGGAATTCTTCTTTCAGCGGTTGTATAGCTGACAATGGAACCTCATTATCATGTGCGTAGTCCAGCCATCGAATTCGAGCAACGCCCTGTTAAACAGAATTAGAACAATACTGGCATGATATTAGGCCCTCGGAGAAAAGTAGGCAATGTAAGCAAGTACAAGGGCTAATAGTACAGCTTTTTTATTATTATTATTATTATTATTATTGTTATTATTATTATTTTTTTTGCAAGTCACCAACAAGACAAATCAGTAGTTTTACAGAGCGGCCATTAGTTGCATCTTGAAATCAGGAAGATTTTGTACAGCAAGTAGGGAGACATTTAGAATTCTCTTCGAATGAATAACAACAAAGTTTCCATAAACAGGGAGATGTTCAAACTTCGTCAAAACATAGAAAGGTTGGTTTATCATCATGGAACGTTCTCAAGAATCAGGGAGAGGTGGCAGCTCTGGATTTGGTAAGTAATTTCAACTCATTGGTTCTCAAAACGCAGGCTGACACTTCAGGGAGGCAACAAAGGCGATTGCCTCCATGGCCATTGCCTTGGTGCCCTTGAAATGCTCCAGTAGAAAATTACAATTTCCTCAAAGGGTGCCCTTTACCAAGGAGAAAATGCCTTGGTGCCCTTGCCCTTGCAGAAACATACAAGCATACAAGCCCGAAAATGACTTGAGTACCTTTTGTCTATTTATCTGATGGACTCTGCCCCGGTACCAGCGATGATCCTCTTGAAACTGACTACAGCACAACATCCCTTCCTCAATCTCAACATGGGCAATGGGGTTCTGCAGAATGTCTTGTCTGTTCCGCACGAAATAATAACAAAGTTTATTAATAAACTGAAGAAAGAAAATCACAAAATTTCCAAACAAAAACCTTAGAACTGTTACTCACAGTGTTGAAGAATAACTTTTTCCCTAAGTGTACAGAAAACAGGAGTGTCCACACAGTGACTGCTGCAACACAGAGCTGTGTGTGGTGGTGGTGGACATTGTAGGTTTTTTTTTTGGGGGGGGGGGGCACCAGGGATTTGGCAAGGCACTTGAAGAACTTCATAATGAAGCGGATGTTTTTTTATAACTGACCTTATTCTGAAGCTGAGGTTCTCGTAGAGGTTGGCCACATCCTCACTCAGGTTCTTACTGACCCAGAAATGACCTTTTGTGTCCATGCGACTCTCCACATACACCTGAAGAGAATCACCTTGAAATAAAATTGAAATGAAATAAAATTGATGAGATGAAAAAAACTTGTTTAAAATCAAATCACATGTGAGAGGTTGTTGGTTAAACTGGTTTAAGGGAAATTTCTTTTTGGTTTTTAGCCATCATCATTATTTCTAATAAAATTGGCATGAAAGTTGTGCCATTTCAGGGGCCAGCGGTCTAGTACTACAATCCCAAGCTCTGGTCTTGGCAGAAGCAGAGTGTGGGGTGGATTTCAAAAAGAGTTAAGACTAGTCTAATCTCAAGTTAGGATGAGAACTTAGGACTAGACTTAGTGTACACATATTGACTGGCAATAAGGTAACTAGTGTACGTCTATTCCCTCCAGGGACTTTGAGTGACCAGAAGAGGGAAATAGGCCCCTCTTCTGGTCACTCACAGGCCCGAGGGGGAATAGACATACACTATAGTTACCGAATTATGCCAGTCAATATGTGTTTTATAACACAGCTCGGTCTTAAATGTGAAATAAGACAAGAAATCTGGAAAAGAAAAGAAGTTTTGTAGCTGCTGTTCACCATTCAAGTCAAGAGAAGGCGCTGTAACCGGGCACCATTTTCAAAGACTAGTGCCCTCTAGACTATATTAGTTCATCCCACGTAACCACAAGCAAGAGGTGTGCTGTCATTTTTAATGGCTAAGTTAGGACTAGTCCCAACTCTTTGTGAAATCGACCCCTTGTGATGGTACTTGTGTCTTGAGCAAAGCAATCAACTATAATGCTCAGGCTGTAATATGCTTCCTCAAAAATTGGGAACCAAATGCATTCTGCTCTACTAGCCAGGCTCCTAGTGGATGGTACCCATGCCTACATCCTTACGGACTGTGAAGGGGGTAACCCTGTTTCAACCCCAGGAGTAGGTGGTTGATTTCATTTGATTGCCTAAATCGGTAAAGTGTAACCCTCACCTTGACGAGGCCGTCCAGCCTTGTGATGTTAAAATAAGAGGGAAAAAAATACTTTACCTTCTTGTGGTGACTGCATCTTCGATATCTTTTCCTTCTGAGCTCCTTGGGAGGATTGCTTTACACCAACCTCCTTCTCCCCCTTGGAAACATCCTCATCAGCCGCGACTTCATCCTCAACAGACTGAAGACATAGATCCTTGATGCTCTGAAGGAGACTGGTAATATCTAGATGGGCGGGATGGCCGAGAGTCGGGAATGGCTTGCTGACTCTACCAACTTCAAAGTCTTGCAGCTGGGGGTTCGATGGTAAAAGAAATTAACAAAATTGGAATCGGTGGTGATTGATTTCCATTTATTAACCTTTTAATGCTCACCGTGGTACAGTGGTTGGACTGCAGGGTTGTGGGTTCGAATCCCATCAAGCTAACAACTGTTTTCACAATGACTACAAGTACCATTGTCTAGTTACTGAATCACAATATCTTGATTTGTGCAATTCATTGTTGAACCAATGTTTGCACGAGAGAGATTGGCTGTTACCAGCTTGGTGTTTACAACCATTCTAGACTTGGACCTGTACTGAGGGAATATGTTGCTAAGCCTGCCGACCTAGTAAGGTTTTACGGTAACACCATGGACATAATCCTCTTATGAACTGTGGGGATTGTGAAATCAAATACCAACCTTTTTCGCAATCTGCTCATGCTGCTCGGCGAACTCCACCAAGTTTCCCTGCAGGAGTTTCTCCGCTTCTTTGAATAACTGCATTTAAGGGCGCAAACATGTTAAGGTAAGTAAACTAAGAAGTCCATGAGTATCTGGGACCCTTTAGAAAATCACTACCACTATATCAAAGTGTGATTTTAGGAATTATATGGTCACTTATGAAGGGTACATCAGTGTGTCTCCTGCTCGTTCCAAAGTGAGGTGGACCTTACCGCTAAGCCGGTATTTTTCAGCGGGTATTTTAATTTCGGGTACCTGATTGTCATTTTGTTTCAGGTTTCGGGAAACTAAAACCAAAACGAGACTCGTTACATTTGATAAAATAAACAAAAACAAAAAACACCAAGCATATTTTTTTTTGCATGCAACTTGCAAGCTTGAGAGAAAACTGCCCACATGGTTTATGGGAAATTTACAACCGGCAACTAGTCAGAATTTCAGGAGTCTAACGATTTTTTATTCGGGCTGAAATTCACGGCGGCCACGCAAGGTGCGTCCATGTCAGTCGATGTCCGTGTTACTGGCCGATGTACACCTGGAATAAAATCACCTACTCATGCTCGCTGCTAAGGTTACTCGCTGCCAGGCCTTTTTCTTCCAATGGCCGCCGTGCCCTTCTTAAAAACTTGTGTATGGTTTTCAGTTTACCAGTTACGATATGACAGAATTTGCTTCTATCCGACCCCGAAGAAACCTACCACCAAATAACAAACAGACTTACACTTTTGAATTCTGACGTGACCTGGCCGACACTCTTCTCACATTCCACTAACAGCGTAGTCTTTTCCTTGCCGGTGCGTTTCACTGGTGTGATCAACTCAAGCTCTTTCTGTTTCAGGGCTTGCAACACCGCTTGGAAGGCTTGAGTTATGACCTGCTGGTTGTACTGGGACCTATGGAGTTTCAAAACATTGACTATGAGACTTGCATTTTGGACAGGGTACCTGTTTGCATAGGTTTTTCGAGCAAAAAAATCCATAACATTTTATAGCTTCATTCCAGATTGTCTTACCTCTGTTCAATATCTTGCTTAGCATAACTGACCTCCTTCAGTTTCAACTGCAGACTTTTCTCCTGGCTACAGATGATAGACACAAGACAAGAAAGAAACTCTTTTAACTCGGGTATACAAACTCACAAACGGTGATACATATTTAGCGCTTTTTTTAATCAAACAATCTGCTTGCTAAGCTCAGGGTGATCAATCTCATGATCTGGCACCAATTTCCTAACTGCACACAGAATTACTTAGCAATGAAAAATAATGCTTAGCTGAAACAGGTTACCGGCCAACAACCCTTGTAATTTATATTGTTTTAGACTGGTTCCCTCCTAACTTTTGCCAAGCAGAAAAACAGTTTGCTAAGCATCATTCTCTGCTTCAGTACACAGGGTTCTTCCCAAGGATTTTTCAAAACCGTGGGGCATTCTAAACCCACTCAAGTTAGGCTAAAGGATGCTGAATTGAAATGACGTCTTCGGAACGTTTTCTACTTGGTGTTTATCTTGGTTTTCATTTCACTAAAGTGTACTTTAGAGAATTACAAATTGTTTTATCTTGATGTTTTTTTGTGAAATTAGTTATTAAAACGGAAGACTTTTTTTAAGTGTGTGCGTATCGACATATAATTTGTGCATAGTGGAAACTTTAGTTTTCTCTTCTTTCAGTTGAACTCTGGTCCAAGGTAAACATTGAATGTTATTAAATTGGTAATCTAGTGACTTCAAACCACTTGATGGTGTCCTCATTTTGAGGGTCTGAAGTCAGGGCAATCATGAATGATATGGCTGAAGGTTTGTGGGCTGGTACCTTTGATGGAAGCTTCAAATTTCAAAACATGTTAAAAACAAGAAAATAAATTCCTTTTTAAAGAATATTTGAAAAACTTTTACCTCTTGAAAGTCTTCAGCTGCTCCTGGAAGTCTGCTTTCTTTAGCTGTCAATCGGAAAAATCAATGAGGAGTTAAGTTTGATAAAAAATTACTAAGCTACAAAGTAACCAGCCAAAAAGATATATATACAATGTCCCAGACAGGTACCCCGCTAATTTCAACTTAAAAAATACAATCTAGCAAAATAACCAGTTTGTTGAAGATGTTTTCATGTAGCTCGGCAAAAAGGCCCCACAGGTGTTGTGAAAAACATTTTGCTTTACAGGGGCTCCAAATGTTGGACTCCTAGTATAAGGGTCACAGGGAGCCTTTCAGTTTCTAGAGGTACATGTACAAGGCAGTTGCGATAACGTAACGTGTACAGTTTTTGTCAAGCATAGATCGGAACGTTGGTTGTGTGTGACTGCGCAACAGCAATGGTCTTGGAACCAAGACTACGGCTGAACAGTTGCAGGGATACACAATGCACCGCACGCAGCGCCGAGTCCGATGACCCCGGTGACGTACGTGCACACAGCCGAAGCTCCGCCCCACTCAGATTCAAATTCACAACATGGGACATTTTTTACTCTTTCGCTTGGGGATCTGGTAAGTTTTTGTAATTTTTCTTCAAATTATTTCCTCAATGGTGTTTTGAGTGATATGGAAGGATGCATTAGACATTGAGGATCCAGTTCGTGTTCCTAGAATTTGTGTCATGATTTTCAAAAGTGGTAAAAATGGAGCAAATTTGCTGACTAGCTGTCGAAATTGTACGTGTTTAACCATTTTGCCCTGCACAGGTTGCGTATGTTTCGTAACCCTCCGGCTCTGCCGTCGGCAGGAGGGTCACGTTATCGCAACTAATGTACAAGGACACCAAGATATAAAGCTAGACTTAAAATAACAGACAGTCTTGTAATACCTTTATTGCCACAGAGATGACTTGATGATCTTCGAGGAATCCGATATGGATTAAAGTATTACAGGGATCACATAACGGCAGCAACTCACCTGTAACATGCAACAAAACCAATAATTCAGAAATATTATACCAAACGTATATGTACCTTTCCTTTAAAGTTAGCTAGTGCCGGCAATATCCTTGCGTAGGTTACCCTTTACTCCTAGAACTGTATGAGGTTTGTTCTGCTATCATCTGGAGGACATGCAACGAACCTCGTTCGACAAACTAGCTAGGACTCATACATGTATAGGACTCGAGTAACCATCCGCAATTGCGTTGTAATACTACTACATTAGCACTTTCTTTAAAGTTTTTCTGTTTTAAAGTTTAATTATTAAATCATGAAATCTTTCTTCCATAAAATTTAAGCAAGACCTTTCAATTTCTATTCAAAATCAAACTCAATCAAAATGTGAAGAAAAAAACTTTTAAAAAACTAACTTTTTTTAATTTTTTTTTATTAATCGACAACCTTAATTAACAATCATGTTTAAGTTTAACACAATTATTTGTAACACTAATTTTCCTATCACCAGAGCTGTTGTTTATTTGAGCAAGTTTTCTAAAGAAATCATCTGCATAAAATTTCATCAGTCGGGTGATAGAATGAAGTACCGACTCGACCTTCATCACTATACACAAAACACGTGGAGTTTGTTGACAAGGTGCCAGACACATTGTTCTTGCTTCTTTTCTTTCGTCTGTCTGGGTGGCATTTTAAGAAAGTAAAAAGAAACACTTACCACGCCGTTTACTTCCTACACAGTCGGCACACTCGAACACTACCTCTCCTTCTTTACATCGTCCACAAACTGCCGACATTTTACCCCCCAAAATTGGCCAAATTAAGGTTTCTTCTGTAGCAAAAACCTGATGTCTACGCACCGACGTCGTCGTATGTCACACACAGCTAGCTCTTGCAAGCTGCCTTCCTGCGGTCGAGTTGTCACACATGCGCGCACCACAAAAAGACCGGCTGACTGATGGTGGTATGGCGCACCGAGTAAACCAAAAATGATTCAAGATATTGAGCGCCTAAAGGGCAAAGTGGGGAACTCGGGCTGAGTAGTGCACTGGACGCAATTATGCAGACAAAGACTATTGCTATCAATGAACAAATAAATAAAAAATAGCTTGCTGAAATGGTCTAAAATACAACAGGGATTCCCACTATACATTACTAGAGGCCGTAAAAGGACAATAAAGTTATAGTTTGTGGAAATCAAAACATTATTTTGGTTGGAGCGAATATTTGCAAGGAACCAAATATTAAAAAAAAAAAAAAAAAAAAAAAAAACCTTACTGTTGTTTGGGTGAATCTGAAAATTATTCCTAAGATTGTATGACTTTCATTTCCATATCTTCTCGGAGATGACTTTCTTAAACCTCCTTCCTCCGTGATCATGCATGCTAGTATTGACACAAGATTATTTTTTGACTCCAATAGTGGCCCATAGCGCCCTCTAGTGGTCGAGCATTACTTACTGTTTTCCACAGCCTCATGGATTGCTTTAAAAAGAAATGACCCAAGTACAAATATTTCATAAATTTATTTATTTTATTTATTTCGGTCTAAAAACACAAAACATTGTTGGTAGTGATCACAGGGAAATACGAAAATGACTTTCATAAACAATAGGTATGTTATCACAAAGAAAACCAAAGAATCCGGACCAGCCAGAAATTAGAAATTAATCCAATACTACTCAGAAAAAAGAAAAAAACAAATTAGAAAATGCAAAAGTCATCACAAAGAAGAAGAATTACACTTAGATACACCTAAACGTAACGAAAAAAACAAAACAGACATTCAAACAAACACATAAAAACTTAGACAAAGCTAGAGGTGATAAAGTTCAAAGGTTATCAAAATACAAGGTACAAAATCTGGAAAAAGCAAACAGTTTTAAAAGCATAATAAAATCCTTGACAAATGTGGAATAGTGAATTTTTCTGCACATCAATTGGTGGTGAATATGATAAAAGATTACTGAAAATTAGCTTCTTGAAAGCCATATTACACCACCTTTAAAAAATAGAGATTGCATACACCTTTGTTTTACAACCCCCCCCCCCCCCACTACCTCCCTAGGTAAAGTAATACAAGATAAATGAGCAGCTGTGGTACATTTGAGCCCCCTGATAATGGGATTCAATTGTTCTCCATTATAATAATCCCACAGCACCCAAACAAATTATCTAAAATTAAGATCCTATATTTTGTGTTTCAACACTACATGAAGTGTGGACTTGAGAACAAAAGAAGTCCACCACATAATGTAGGGACTTGAAACACTATGTGGACTTACACACATGTCCACACAGTGTTATTAACAGTGTTGAAGAATGTTCCTTATGTGTACAGAATAAACGAGTGTCAACACAGTGACTTGAAACACTATGGGGACTTACATACGTCCACACTGTTATTTACAGTGTAGATGAATGTTCCTTATGTGTACAGAATAAAGGAGTGTCCACACAGTGACTTGAAACACTATGGGGACTTACATACGTCCACACTGTTATTTACAGTGTAGAGAAATGTTCCTTATGTGTACATAATAAAGGAGTGTCCACACAGTGACTGCAGCATAGAGCTGTGTGTGGGTTTGTATGGCCTACAAACAAAATTGACTTTACTGGGAAAGAGCTGGATTCATAGAAAGTAAAAGATGAAAAATTTCCATCTGTTTGAAAAAATAAATAGTTGTGGTGAAAGCATCATTGAAATAAATCATTAACACCTTGCAATCTGATTACCCTGTACGATTTTAATTAAATATAATTTTTTTCTGAAAACATTAAAACAAATTTTAAGCAAATGCAATCAAATTGCTTCTATTTATAAAGAAAAAGAATTCATTGCAAGAACAAAACAAATCAAGTAAAAAAATCACAAACTAATTTGGCAATCAAATCTAAAAATTTCATATTTCAAAATTGCTGTAATGGTAAAACTAGACCATTGAAAACTAAAACTAAATACACTTCTTAAAAATTTCAATCAATAAATCAATATATACAAATAATTCTAATGATGCAAAATTGTGTAGCACTTCTTTTACTTTTCAAGGAATGGGACGACGTTGCTCATACAGTTTTTGAAAAAGTTTTTTTATGTGCAAGTTAACCAAAAAAAGGCTGAAAGCGCTCTTGGTATTAAAGGGCTGTAAGAAAGCATTTAAGTAGAATAGCCACATAGTGAAAACGGTGGTGAACTATTTCACCTGTTTTGTGGTTGATGGTTGGAATGAAAGCTGAAGAACTGGAATGACTTTTCTCTGCTAAATGCTGCAGTTGAACATACCACTTTAAAAAGGACGCAATTTTCGCCAAACACAGAATTTTGACTGTGGCACAGATTCTCCACACTGTGGAAACAGTGACAAACTGTTAAAGTCACCTGGAAATAGATTTTTTTTTCTATCAAACATAAGAGTATATGCTTACGAACAATAAAACAATTTTTGTAGTAATTGTTTGTCACGATTTATATGTTTAAAAAATATATAAAGTTGTTTGGGGGGTTGACTCCGCCTACCCCTTTTGTGACGTCATTCAAGGCAGACTTTGCCTGCAATGCGTATAGTAAACACACGTGCAAAGTACATATACGTCCAAGTCGTGAGTTGGTACATTTCAAAAAGTGTTTTCTGCATTCAGCAGCAATACACCTGGTCGGCATTGCCGGAAAAAAACAAAATTTGTGTTTTTTTTAAACGTACAAACTCACGACTTGGTCCGTACATGTACTTTGCAATTGTGTTAACTCTACGCATTACAGGCAAAGTCTGCCTCGATTGACGTCACGAACAGCGCCCTCTCGGGTCGGGGTCTACTCTTCAATTTGTAAATAACATAAGAACTGATTTTTTAAAACCTTAGCTAACTGTTTATTCACATTCCACTCATCAAAACACATATATTAGTGACAAAAGCTTTATTTTGAAAAAATACCACTTCCAGGTGACTTTAAAGCTTTTTTGTGGGGGAATGAAATCCAAAGAGCAAGAATGATTTTTCTCTGCTAATAGCTGAATTTGTACATTCCCACTTAGTACTTTGTTGAGAAGTCATAACTTCATATAGTTGGTTTTTCTGGTTTGTTCATCAGACTCCTGGAAGCATCAAGTTCCAAGTCTCGGCAGCTTTTTAAGATATCTGAAGAAAACAAATTGAAAAAGAGTAAATAATTTGAATAGAGCCTACCTACTTATTAAAAAAAAAAAAAAAAAGGTCATATCTTTCAGTGAGTGTCTATGACAAATGCTCAGCCACAATCATGGATACACGTTTTGTCACAAAGACAAAGACAACACATGAACAACAGCTAAGAAAAAAATAATGAGTAACTCTTTGCAGATCTTGTATTTGTCAAACTCAAGTTTTTTTTTTCTTCATCACTAACACAGCAATTATTAATTGACTGTTGTTCATAAAATGGACACGCGTGTACCCATGATTGTGGCTGTGCACAACACTTTTAACTGTGTCTATAATATATATTTGGTTTGTGGTAACACCATGTGTGTGTCTACTTGCCAGGTAGAGTTTGTGTCTAGAGAACTGCCGTGCTTTATTCTACTACCGCGGAGTAGATGTTTGGGGGTTCTGGAGACTTCTCAGTTCTGAAAAGAACTGTCCTGCTTTTTTAACTATTACCCGGGCAGATGGTATAGAAAATAGGCTGGGACTTGTAATCTTCATTTTCCTTAAAGCCATTGGACACTTTCGGTACAGAAAAAAAAATTAAAGTTCACAGATTTACAAATAACTTACAGGGTTTACAGAAGGTAATGGTGAAAGACTTCCCTTGAAATATTAGTCCATGAAATGCTTTACTTTTTGAGAAAACATTAAAACAATATAAATTCTTCGATATCGAGAATTACAGATCTATTTTAAACACATGTCATGACAGGGCGAAACGTGCGGAAACAAGGGTGGGTTTTCCCGTTATTTTCTCCCCTTATTTTCAAGTGTGCAATGGCTTTAAGAACTCCAAAATGGATGAGAAATTTACCCTGAAACTGTTTCTCCACCTCCCATCCTGTCTCCTCAGTCTTCCCTGGTGCTTTCAGTTGCCAGAAGTCTTTAGAGACCCATGATTCTTCAGGTGCTGTTCTTGTAGGTGGACTTGCTTTAGCTTCATCTACATGTAGGTACAGATAATTACCATTTTAAAATGAAATGCAATTTTATCCAAAAAAGAACATTTCCGACAGGTTTTGAAGTTAATGAATTATGAGACCCATTTGTTTTTCAAATATTTTTACTGTTGCGAGCCCGTTCGAAAAAAGCAAATTTCCATTTTATGGACAATTAATTGAATTAAATTTATGTTGCACTTTATAAATTTATAAAGGTTTACAAGGTGCTGCGGCTCACTCAACAGTCACAGCCAGAAACACCAGGGCAAACCCCCTCTCGTAGTGATCAGTGTTACTGGGTTCTTTTACAATCATTCCACAACAGATCCACACTTTACATCCCATCTGCAGGTTGAAGCAATAATGGTCAAGCTTAAAGACACAAGTGTCACAACCGGGACCCCACTCAGTTGATCAGACTTTGAGTCCGCTGTGCTCGATCGCTTGGTCACAATCAGTCTTGACGCAGGCCATGAACTTTGAACTCTTGAAGGGGCACAGCAATTTTCCTCTTGTGAGGGGCACCTCGATGAGGAAAAAGTAAATTTGTACAAGAACCATGAACAGGGCACCGCAGCAAAAGCACAGGGTGCCACGGCGGTTGATTAACTTTGAGGCCTGCAGCTGATTTCACGAAATGCTAGGATTAATCCTATCTTGAGTTCAATGCATCCTAACGTCTATGGTTATGAAACTTAAATTGTCCTAAGCCCTAAGATTTATCCTAAGTTAGAAAGAGTTTGGTGAAATCGACGGCTGTTGATATAAACAAATAAAACAATAACTATATACCTTCCAACATGGCATCCAGTTTTTTACACAGTTGATACAACTCGCTGCCTTTTCCCGTCACTCTCTCCCCGTCGAGGGTCGTTAACCTTGGCAGGATGGCCATAACGTTGGCTTTATAAGATGCATTGAGGCATATCGGATTGTTCAGATCAGTCACTGCGTCATGTAAGATCAGACTGGTAAAATAGTCTAAGCTGGATAGGGATTGAAGACTATCACTACTGCCAATGAGGTTCCCGGAGGCATTGAGCTTTTGAAGATTCACGAGTTCCTTCAAGGGATCTGAAATATAAAATAACAAGCATCATCATGTAAGATCAGACTGGTAAAGGAGTCTAAGCTGGATAGGGATTTGAGACTGTCGCTACTGCCAATGAGATTCCCGGAGGCATTGAGCTTTTGAAGATTCACGAGTTCCTTCAAGGGATCTGAAATATAAAACAACAAGCATCATCATGTAAGATCAGACTGGTAAAGGAGTCTAAGCTTGATAGGGATTGAAGACTATCACTACTGCCAATGAGATTCCCGGAGGCATTGAGCTTATGAAGATTCACGAGTTCCTTCAAGGGATCTGAAATATAAAATAACAAGCATCATCATGTAAGATCAGACTAGTAAAGGAGTCTAAGCTGGATAGGGATTGGAGACTGTCGCTACTGCCAATGAGATTCCCGGAGGCATTGAGCTTATGAAGATTCACGAGTTCCTTCAAGGGATCTGAAATATAAAATAACAAGCATCATCATGTAAGATCAGACTGGTAAAGGAGTCTAAGCTTGCTAGGGATTGGAGACTGTCGCTACTGCCAATGAGATTTCCGGAGGCATTAAGCTTTTGAAGATTGACAGGTTCCTTTAAGGGATCTGAAATATAAGTAGAACACTGTCATCATAAAAGCAAAGAGTCCTAAAAGGGCTGTTCACATGATCAAATTTTTCACAAACATACAAACCGTACACTTTTTCTAGACCCCTCACTCCTCTAAACTTGTGGACAAGTCGTTAAATGTCTGTTGCGGTGAAAGCGTTCTGACTCCCTTCGCGATTCTGGCGATATTCTCGCGAGACTGCTGGCTCCGCGAGATTACTGCTATCACAACTACAGTCCCAGTTGTAGAAGTTGGCAGCAAGCAGTTCTCGCTAGAGCAGTGATTTCGCGAGAGCAGTATCCGATTTGGGAAACCTGAATCATACGCAACACCACCGCAAATCTACTATCTCACCGCGACAGACCATAAACGACTTGTCCACAACACCTTAAACCAATGTTTCTACGAGAGAGATTGACTGTTGTCAGCTTGGTGTTTATATCCCCTTATGAGTGTTTGCCGAGTTCCCTTGACAGAAAACAAACAAACAAACAACAATCAAACACCCCCAACAAGCAAACAAACAAACCTCATCACCACTTGGCACCTCATACTTACCAATATCTGTAATGCGATTGGCAGAGATATTCAAATAGGACAGCTGCTTGAGAGGGGTCAAAGGACGAAGGTTAACAAGGTCGTTTCTGCTGATATCAAGACGTTCTAGGTATGTGCAGTCTCCAATGCAACCAAGGTTATCAATATCTGGAAAAGAAGTAAGTCATAATTATTTTAATTGACAATCAAGCAAATAATGTATAAATGTGACGTACCATGCCAAGATCAACCATTTCTAAAACAGGTGAAATTGCATTTAAATTAAAGACAGTGGACACTATTGGTAATTGTCAAAGACTAGTCTTCACAGTTGGTGTATCAGAACATATGCATAAAATAACAAACCTGTTAAAATTTGAGCTCAATCGGTTGTCAAAGTTGCGAGATAATAATGAAAGAAAAAACACCATTGTCACAAGAAGTTGTGTGCTTTCTGATGCTTGATTTGGAGACCTCAAATTCTAAACTTGAGGTCACGAAATCAAATTCATGAAAAATTACTTCTTTCTCGAAAACTACATCACTTCAGAGGGAGCTGTTTCTCACTATGTTTTATAGCATCAACCTCTCTCCATTACTCGTAATCAAGAAAGGTTTTATGATGATAATTATTTTGAGTAATTACCAATAGTGTCCACTGCCTTTAAAGAAGACAGAAACTGATAATAAAGTGATGCTATGTCTTGAACAAGGTATACTCCCCAGGGAGCTGAGATAGTTTAGGCCCAGTGACCAGGGGTAATAATGTTGAAGCGCCAGTGTACACTTACACTTCACAATTGATCAGGAAATAAAAACTGTACAAGGAAATACTGAAGAATAGAAACTAACCCATTTCTCTCAGGTGTAGGCTGTGGATACTTTCAATATCGAATTCTCCACTTCTTGTTTTCAATATCTGCTTGTTGACACACAGTCCTGTTAATAAATCTATAAATAGGATTTAAACATAAGAAAGTTAACGGCCATGAACTAGACCCAGTAACTGGGGCACTGTACTCCTTTTTTTCGAAATTTTGACATTCTCTGGCGTACTAGCGCCCTACTCCTAGAACTATTTCGGTTTCGTTCGCTATCGTCTCCCGTAACCTCATAGGTTTATATCCCTTACGACATTTACGATACTGGTTCATTGAATTTTGGTAACACAAATCTCCTTTATTTATTTTTTTTTATCTCGCCAAAACTTGCTCTATGTGTCCTTTGAACTCTCATTGGCCATGTTGGCAACAGAAAATCAACTCCGCAATCTCAAAAGTTTTAAAAAAAGATAAATTCTTACCGTAATTCAGTCCCCAACTACTCCGTTTTACCACTACACTACAAATGCTGATTGTCCCCAAACTCTGCTGAACGTATCGCGAAGTGACGATATGTGACGAGCGTGCGCATATTATTTTTTTCCCCAGGACAAACGTGGTGAATTATCTGCACACGCCCGCCTAGAAAGAAAAAAACACCCGGTCGTGCTTTGTGTACAAAACATAATATGGACACGCGACTGGGAGCAAGAGGTCTGGTTCCCAAAAGTTTTCGAAAAAGGTGTACAGTGCCCCAGAGTAACTGGGTTGCTAGCCTATGGCATGGGAAGCTTTTATTTTAGTGTGGCATCAACAAAGCCAAGACCAGAGGTAATCATGTAATGGCCTCCGTTAAATTACAGTCAGGACTGCAATGACATTTGTAGCTGTTGGCACATTGCAAGGATTCCCGTTGCAATATGAAAACAGATTTTTTACCTCATCATCATCATGCATCATAAAGATCAATAATCACTCGCGATTGAGTACGATCGACATCCTATCCTAACCTAACTAAACTAGTAACTACCTAAACTTTTAAATTGGCCTGACTCACCTGTTTTCTCCCTTGTCCTTGTTGTGGAGTCCTGACTGGCTTGCTGATCCATCATTCATTGCATTATTAAAACTTTGTTTCACTATCTATCAAGTATCAAATCATCATCACAGAAACTTCACCATCCATCAATGGCAACGAATAACGCTCGAGCTCCTGTGCAACTCTCTACATACAGTCTACACTCGACCTCACTCTCACTCGATCTGTTCTGCTTCTGTCATGACTTTTGTGTTGCTTCTTACTACAGTGTACCGTTAGTGTTAGAGATTAACACCAGTGATCACAAACAGTTTTACTCATTGAGTTGCCTTTACTTTACGCGAGCATTATGGCGAAGAACTGGGCAACAACTTGAGAACAAAACCAAGTTATTGTTGACAGGAATGCTGATGTTTTTACTAGTAACCGCAATGTGAAGCAATTATAACTATTGGTGGCGCCCTTGAAAGATCTCAAAAGAGGGCGCTGTAACAACCGAGTCGAAAACACCTAGTCTACGCACAATTCTCAAAAAATGCATCCTTTTGGAGCATTCCTTCGTTCTTTTCCTTTGTCTCTGCAGTTAAATGTTCGCAATGGACTTTGTAAACAAATTTCCTTGTGGATAACCCCAGTCTGTACAAATTTCCTGATGGAGTTTTTTGTTTTCCTTTTTTTTTGTCCTGGTGTCTCTCTCCGCCGGAGCTTCTTCCCCCCAAAATAATGGAAAATAATTAACGTGGGCTGAAGGAGCCTAGAGGGGGGTGACAATCAAAAGTACCCTACCTTGTACACTTCGGGGAGACAGATTACCCTGCCACACTGGGTCTCCTTAAACTTTGTACTACGTGGAGCACCCGATTTAGCTACAGAGCCGGAGTCCGAAGCTGAAGGTTAATAAGACAGTAAGACCTACCCAAAGTCCGTTCCCAACACTCACCAGCCGAAACAGAGATTCAATGATAACTTAACTTAACTTAATTGCATTTTATAAAGCGCTTTCAAAACTTTGTAGGCCTATACAGTCAAAACATTTAAAATGCCGGATGAAAAGATGAGCAGAAATAGCAGTTAATCTGGTTTAAAAGTACACAACCGTTAAAAAAGGAGCACGAACTAAGTAAAATGCCACTACAAACATTCATAATAAAAATAAGCAACACGCTGACCCAGAGAAATCCACCCAATTCCAATAAAAAGGGAATAATTATTGAATATGGAAGTACTCTGCGACCGCAAAACGCACACACTAAAATGACACTGGGTGCACTAGCGTTGTCATTATTTTTGTATTCATTTTGAGGGCGTCCAATTATTATCACTTTTCGGTTCACTTTGTAGTGAACCGAAATCCTTCTTATCGCTATTGACGCATTAAAAATGTATAACCATGGGTCGTGCGTACACATCGTGGCCAGACCGTTTTTTTTTTTTTTTTTTGCTCTCCGATTATAGGGCCCGCAAGTGAACCAACATTCAATTGTTCATAACTACATAATTGAAGAAAAAAAATGGTCCCGGTGCACCTCCATTTTAAGTATTGAATTTTGAGATAAAACATAATATCAGAGTAATTACATGATACAAAAGCTTGAAGAAAAAAAAACCCCAGCAAAATCCCCACAATTCCTATTATTTTCTCACTTGCTAGTTATCTTCCCCTATATGGCGTACATTGACATTATTTAAAGCATTGGTTACTATTGGTAATAACAACGATTATTAGCAACTATTGCTCAGAATTAGATTTTTAGCTTTTGAAATCAAGCACCTGAAAGCGCACACATTCGTGTGACAAGGTCTTTTCTTCTTACATTATTATCCCGCAACTTCGACGATCGACTAATTGATTTCAATTAATGTTCACAGGTTTGTTATTTTGTGCATTATGTTGAGATACACCAAGTGAGAAGACTGGTCTTTGACAATTATTGCCAAAGGTGTCCAAAACACGTTGATTAGTTCTTTCTGAGCATAATAGCGTCACTCTTTTAAAGACACCTTCAAAGGCAACTGAACCCAAGACATCCCTCGTGCTAGGTTTCAGTAAATTTTGTATCGCCGATCGCTAGCTGATTATAATAGTTCAATCAATCAATCAATCTATCATTAAAGGCAGTGGACACTATTGGTAATTACTCAAAATAATAATTGGCATAAAACCTTTCTTTGTGACGAGTAATGGGGAGAGGTTGACGGTATAAAACATTGTGAGAAACGGCTCTCTCTGAAGTGCCATAGTTCTTGAGAAAGAAGTAATTTTCCACGAATCTGATTTCGAGACCTCAGATTTAGAACTTGAGGTCTCGAAATCAACCATCTAAACGCACACAACCTCGTGTGACAAGGGTTATTTTTCTTTCATCATTATCTTGCAACTTCGATGACCGATTGAGCTCAAATTTTCACAGGTTTATTTTATAAATATGTTGAGATACACCAACTGTGAAGACTAGTCTTTGACAATTACCAATAGTGTCCACTGCCTTTAAGCTCTATTAAAACTAGATCTAGGTTTGCTCAAGGGCGCTGAGACACAGGTCATTGATGGCCCTGAAACAAGTGCGATCGATGGCCCTGAAACAAGTGTACTTTCAGAAGTGTCAAGTTTAAAGGTTGCGTATTGCGTCCATGATGTGATGTGATGTGTATGTTCATTTTAAAGCTGGGTTTGAGAACCTTTTTTGTTGATGACACCAAGGCCTGTAACTCATTGCACATTTTTGAAGCACATCGGAAGACTTGACATGGCCATGCATGACATGACTAAAGATACGTCGATCTTAATGTCGTCAGTGACATTATTTTAGCTGCACGCTGTCGATGCTAATCAGTCGAAATTAAGTTTTGCAAAAAAGAGTTACATGAGTTGCACTTCTTGCCCTCGATCATTTCCGCGGTCCCCGATGCGGCTTTCCTTACTATACCTGGTGGTTCATATAGACTTGTTGATTCTCACAGTCTTTCATAGATGAAGGGATCGCTCTTTGTGCCACAGTGCCATCGTAGATGTTGTCGGTCAAACAAGGTGCGTTTTCGTACACCGTCTTCGACGCGAAGCCTGCTGCTTCCATCGCAGGACCCGTCATTTGGTGAGCCAAGCCCCCGCAAGACGGGTGTGCTCCTAACTTGCCAGGGCCCTCATTCTCGTAAGTTGGACCATCTCGACCTTTACTAAACACGACTGGGGCCTGCTCCTGCGTCGGGGTCCTCGGTCGGGATTGTGCTTGATCACGCTGCTGAGACCACGTTCCTCGGAACCTTCGAAGCAGAATAACTAGAACACCGATGGCAAGCCCGACTACTAAACACGAAATAGCTGAGATAATCGCAATGTTAACGGCTGTCGTATCTTTAGCCGATGGCGTAAGTTGTATCAGCCGTTCCCGTGTTGTTACTGACGCTGATGATGTTGTAGCCATAGAAAGTATTTTACTTTGAGCATCGGCAAAGTGAGTTGCCATGACCGCGAGCAACACCAGCAACACCAAACCGCGATTACAACAAATTAAGCTGTCGGCCATTATTTTCTCTAAGCTGTTCACAAAGAAAAGATGACGGTTAGTTGGCTTTAAATCTGAATGTTAATCACAAATTAATCTTCTGTATTATACACCATTATGCACAGTTGAATTCTCTTTCCGCAATGATTTTGTTTGTCAGTGTTTCCTTATATTAAGGACGTGGGAGTCTCATCTATAGCAATAAATTACAAACCCGATTTCCCTTTCGGTCAAGGAATTAAACTTGAACGAGTTGTCAACAACTTGACCAACTTTCATTTCAGATTAGTTTTGTTTTGGTTATTCTAAACATGCCGTTACCATAAAAATATTACCAGAATTGGGATCCTGGTTTGCTTTGTTTTGGTTTAATGGCCCCCAGTGCCCCTTGATCACAACTTTTGCCCCACCTCATGCACCATGAAAGAACCTTTAAAGGGCATGGACACTACTGGTAATTACCAAAATTACGAAAACTTACCTGGGCCCAATTTCATAGCGCTGCTAAGCAAAAAAATTTGCTTAGTATGAAATTTCTCCCTTGATAAAAACATAATTACCAACCAATTTTCCACGTGATTTTTAGGATAAGCAAACAACAGCTGAATATACCAGTAACAAGTAACATGAAACAAATGGAAATTTTGTTGGTAATCCTGTTCAAGGATGAAATTTCATGCTAAGCAAATTTTCGTGCTTAGCAGCTCTATAACATTGGGCCCTGGTAGCGAGCAGTGGAGGGATGTTGTAATATAAAACATTGTGAGAAACGGCTCCCTCTAGCTGTCGTAGTGTAGGTTTTGAGCAAGAGGTTATTTCTCACTCAACTGTTAAAAGACTTCAGACCGGAAGTCCCTTTAGGCACACAAACGATTTAAATTGTATACAAGATTTTTTTCTTATATAAATCTCTTGCAACTTCATAGACCAATAATTAAGTTAAAGGGCTCGCTTGGTGTTTTATGCATATGTAGGGATACACCAAGTGCAAGTGGGAATCCTGATATTTGACAATAATTATTACCAAAGGTGTCCAGCGCCTTTAATTATCATGGCTGACAAATCATACTCAGTGAAGGACTGAGAACCTAAACTAATACAAAGTAAAGCCCGTTCTTTTTCTTTCGAATAATGTGCAATAAGCGGAAGATACTAACACGAATGAAAACGACACTAAGTTGTTTCGTTGAAGTTAGCACGATTTTAGTTTTTAAGTTTGAGATCAAGGTCACTAATGTATGGTGCATCAAACATGCTAAACCGCAAGTCACTATCACTATCGTTAACTTATGATGGCCCTGAAGGGACATCGCATATCGCAAACGTGTGCGCATACGTATGCAATGTCGTGAAACAATTCGCAAATATGTGCGCACACGAATGCAATGTCGTGAAACAATTCGCGAAAATGTGCGCACACGTATGCAATGTCGTGAAACAATTCGCAAATATGTGCGCACACGTATGCAATGTCGTGAAACAATTCGCGAATATGTGCGCACACGTATGCAATGTCGCGAAACAATTCGCGAATATGTGCGCACACGTCTGCGAATATTATTTGCGATGTCGTGAATTTTATTGCATACCATGTTGCATACCTTTGAATAAAATGCCTAATGATCTGGGGGGTTTCTTTCCAACAGTGAGATAAGCGGTAGTCATTGCAGCAGTAGTCTTTGTTGTGAGGCAAGCGAGGCGTGTGGTCGTCCTTGGCCTGGTGCCAAGTTCCTGGGTATACACATGCTTTACAGAGGGAGCCTGCTGTAGCGCCACAGTACTCCCTAGATCGGTAACAAATTATCCACAACTATGACATCACCCTAATGGTATGCAACATGGTATGCAATAAAATTCACGACATTGCAAAACAAATCGCACTCGTGTGCGCACATATTCACGATTTGGTTCACGAAATTGCATACGTGTGCGCACATATTCACGATTTGGTTCACGAGATTGCATACGTGTGCGCACATATTCGCGATTTGTTTCACGACATTGCATACGTGTGCGCACATATTCGCGAATTGTTTCACGACATTGCATACGTGTGCGCACATATTCGCGAATTGTTTCACGATATTGTATACGTGTGCGCATATATTCGCGATTTGTTTCACGACATTGCATACGTGTGCGCACACGTTTGCGTTATGCGATGTCCCTTTGGGGCCACCATATTAACTGCCAGTGGTCCCCAGTCGTATCCATGAGGATGGATAAAGACAGGCACTGGTCTTATTTGATGAAATTGTTTCATTGGATAAGAGTGCAGTGACGTATTGCTGTCCGTGTGCTATGATTGGTCGGGGGTTTGTCAGCTTGCACTTGAGGTCGTGTGCATGCAGTTTGTGCATTATGTTTGGATATGCAGGTAACGGTACGTGTTAGAATTGACACCATGGGTGTTTGCAGCGTTAAGGAGACCCCCCCCCCCCCGCCCCGAAAAAAAAGAAGAAGAAGAAAAAAGGAAGAAGAAGAAGAAATAGAAACAGGGTGCTGTCGAAGCAACAAAATAAATGCAATTAGTGTTGTTTTAACACCCAGTGATGTCAATAATGAATCCCTCTTCGGTATCCAGTAATACGAGAACACTCACGGTGTCAATTTAAATTCAATTCAATTCAATTCAATTTATTTATTTCATCACAGATTACAAGTAAAAAGTGAAAATTGTTTTCCGTGTGTGCACACCCCGGCTTTTGCAGTGTATACGTCACCTCTTTGCTTGGTACCCAGTATGGTCGTCAGAAGTTATGTGATATAGACCATGTATTACAAAATATCTTTCTAACCATATGCATTTCATAACAAACGGTTTACAAACGCTTTTCATGGACCAACTCGCCCGATCCAAGGCAACGTGTCCCTTCTAGAGTGAAAGTGAACTGTGTGAATAAATTAAACAGTTTAGTGGCCCAGAAGGGGAGTCGCAGAATCGCAAAACAAAGTTGTGCATAATAGTCATTGCGATGCTGCATGTTATGTTTGCAAATAATTATATGCCCACACCATGTTTAATAATATTTTTACATCTTTTTTAAAATTTTAGATCAAATTGCATTGTTAATACTTTAGGAATTCTATATATCGAGTAACATGTTTTCTAACAGGTTGAATCTTTACTGCTAATGTTATAATTATGTTTCTTGTTTTTTAATTTGTCCATTATCTAATGCCATGTTCAGCGCCATAGAGCACGTCAACATGATTTCAAGGGAGTTGACACTATTATTGGTAATTACTCAAAATAATTATTAGCATAAAACCTTAATTGGTAACGAGTAATAGGGAGAGGTTGATAGTATAAAACACTGTGAGAAACGGCTCCCTCTGAAGTGAAGTAGTTTTCGAGAAAGAAGTAATTTTCCACGAATTTGATTTCGAGACCTCAGATTTAGAATTTGAGGTCTCGAAATCAAGCATCTGAAAGCACACAACTTCGTGTAGTAGTTGTAGCCCATGATGGTAAGGGATTGGAGGGACTGATGGTAAGAGGGAGGGGCCCTTCGGGAGGGTGGAAAGGGTATGTTTTAGGTACGGGATAGGAGAAGGGTCTGGGTCCATTAAAAAGGAATATATAAAGAGACGGGGAATGCTAAAGACACTGGACACTATTGGTAATTGTCAAAGACCAGTCTTCTCACTTGCTGTATCTCAACATATGCATAAAATAACAAACCTGTGAAAATTTGAGCTCAATCGGTCATCGAAGTTGCGAGATACTCATGAAAGAAAAAAATACCCTTGTCACACAAAGTTGTGTGCTTTCATATGCTTGATTTCGAGATTTCAAATTCTAACTCTGAGGTCTCGAAACCAAATTCGTGGAAAATTACTTCTTTCTCGAGAACTACATCACTTCAGGGGAGCCGTTTTAACACTATTTTATACTACCAACCTCTCCACATTACTCGTTACCAATTAAGGTTTTATTCTAAATTATTTTGAGTTTTTACTAATAGTGTCCACTGCCTTTAAGGTAAGTTTTGCCGAACAAGGGGGTGACATGAGTTGCACTTGTATAGACTCGATCATTTCCGCGGTCCCCGATGCGGCTTTCCTTTCTGTACCTGGTGGTTCATATAGACTTGTTGATCCTCACAGTCTTTCATAGATGATGGGATCGCTCTTTGTGCCACAGTGTCATCGTAGATGTTGTCGGCCAAACAAGGTGCGATTTCGTACACCGTCTTCGACGCGAAGCCTGCTGCTTCCATCGCAGGACCCTCGTTCTCGTAAGTTGGACCAGCTCGACCTTTACTAATCACGACTGGGGCCTGGTCCTGCGTCGGGGTCCTCGGTCGGGATTGTGCTTGACCACGCTGCTGAGACGACGTTCCTCGGAACCTTCGAAGCAGAATAATTAGAACACCGATGACAAGCCCGACTACTAAACACGAACTAGCTGAGATAATTGCAATGTTAACGGCTGGTGAAGTTGTACCCGATGGTGTAGCTAGTATCAACTGTTCCCTTGTTGTGACTGACGGTGTGAATGTTTTACTAGTGGTGTGGTCTGCTGATGACGGGTCCATACTTGAGCCAATGACAGGGCTGGATACGGCAATAATGCCCTCTGCTAGGAAAGTAAAGTCACCCCCGATAGCAGAGTACTCACATGAGTAAGTCCCCGCATCTTCCAGATTTATATTTCGTATTTCCAGTCGAGTGGTTAACTTGTTGTCACCAGCGTCGCGGTTTTCTACACAAACACGAAAGTTGGTATTGGAACAGGCACTTCTGTCATTATAAACCATTCCAGACGCTCGATGTTTCCATTGCGTTTGCAGGTCAACGTGGATGAAAAATATTTGCGGTTTTTGCAATGTACATTTCAGCTCTGTTGTTCCCCCGAGAATCACATGTTTGTCGTCTGGCCCTTCGACGAGTATTTGACTTTGAGCATCGGCAAAGTGAGTTACCACGACCGCGAGCAACACCAGCAACACCAAACCGCGATTACGAAAAGTTAAGCTGTCGACCATTATTTTTCTCTAGCTGTTCACAAAGAAAAGGTGGCGGTTTGTTGGCTTTAAATCTGAATGTTAATAATAAGCACCCTGTACAATGAATCTTCCGTATTATACACCATCATGCGCAATTGAATTTTTTTGACGCAATGATTTTGTTTTTCATTGTTTCCTTTTTAAGGACATGGGCGTCTACATAGCATTAAATTACAAACCTGATTTCCTTTTCGATCCAGGAAATAAACTTGAACAAGATGTCAACAATTTGACCGACTTTCAGTTCTAAATGGTTTTGTTGTGTTTATTCTAAACATGCCGTGACCATCAAAATAACCAGATTTGTCATCCTGGTTTGAATGTTTTGTTTCGGCCCTCCATAATGCCCCCCCACCCCCGCTCAGAGCTCTTGACGTACACCTCATGCTGAACCCATGAGCACACAAAGTAAAAGTTTGATATATTAATTAATTAAACTAGCACATTAATTTTGTTAGCCTGAGTGATAAGCAATGCTCTTGAATTAACTAACCTTAAAGGCACTGGACACTGTTGGTAATTACTCAAAATAATTGTTAGCATGAACTTAACCGGTAACGAGCAGTGGAGAGCTGTTGATAGTATAAAGCATAGTGAGAAACGGCCCCCTCTGAAGTATTTTGTAAGTAAGAGGGTTCTCACTCAAATGTTTAGACTCCATACCTGAAGCCCCTTTTAAGCATCTGAAAGCACATTATCAAAGGCAGTGATATTGGTAATTACTCAAATAATTAATAGGATGAAACCTTACTTGGTAACAAGTAATGGGGACCTGTTGATAGTATAAAACATTGTGAGAAACTGCTCCTTCTGAAGTAACGTAGTTTTCGAGAATTCGATTTTGTGACCCAATAATTAGACTTTGAGGTCTCGAAATCAAGCATCTGAAAGCACACAGCTTCGTGTGACCATGGTGCGACAAGGGTGTTCTTAATTCTTTTACTGTTATCTCGCAACTTCGACGACCAATTGAGCTCAAATTTTCACAGATGTGTTTTTATTAGAAGACTGGTCTTTCTTTAAATTTATGCAACAGGGATTTTTTTATTTAATTCTTCTGCAACTTCGTAGTGTTTTTTTATGCATATGTTGGGGGTACACCAAGTACACACGAGAATACTGGTATTTGACAAATTAATACCAAAGGTGTCCAGTGCCTTTAATTATGGCTGATAAATCATACTCAGTGAAGGACTGAGAACCGAAACTGATATAGTCTTGGTCCCAAGACCATTGGTGTTGCGCGGTCACACACAACCAACGTTCCGATGGCACGGCAAAAACTGTCCACGCTTGTAATGAACGAACGCTAGCGGGCGCTCTGTTTCTCTGATTTAGATCTCACCATGGTCTTGAATATTTGCAACGACGGGTCTTAACTTTTTTATTGTTTTTCGGCAAATCTCCCCCGACTTTCCGGTGGAGCCAATCAGAGGCTGCGTTGCGGTTGGCTCATGAATAATTCATCAGTGTTGTGCATGTAGTGTACAATGCATGCAGTAATTCCGTTGCATGACTTTTGCTTTACTCTGTGTGTGGGTATATATGTTTTTATCGGAGTATAATAATGTCCAGATCAGTAGGATTTGAAACTTTGACACAGGGTGGAAATACGATAAAGAAAGGTTTGTGGTACCAGCACAAACATTTCTGTGTATAATGTCCAGATCCAGACACCTGCATTGCCATGATATGCAGCTTGAAATGCGATCGTGGCGTTATGCTCCCGACGTGCCAGGGCCCACACTGATGAAGCCTGTATTGGCTAAACAATTTGCTTATAGTTAGCACAAAATAGTATTGCTTAGCAGAAACTGGTTGCCAGCCAATTTTTAATTAAATTTGAAATTTTGTAGTGCCCAAGTAAATTTTTGGATAGTAAAGAAATTTTGTACAGTATTTTCTGCCAAACAGATATTAACTGGTGGGCCCTGTAGTGTTATTCACAGTGAAAGTTTTTTAATCTTGGGGGAAGGAAATCTTGAGGGATTCAAAAGCGTCTTTGTGAGAACGTATTTTGAAACGTAACCGTAGCTGCATATCTTGGAACGTAAGCGTAGCTTGACTCGGGATTGAAAGCGTACTTTTTGATATTGTAGCGTAACCTATTAGTATCTTGGAGTGTATAAGCGTAGCTGAGTAGCTGCGTAGCTTGGAACGTAACAGTATCTTTTGGTGGAGCGTAAGCATATCTTGGAACATAATTCGTAGCTGCGTATCTTGGAACGTAAGCGTAACTTGACATGGGATTGAAAGCGTACCTTTTGATATTATGGCGTAACTTGAAGGAACGTAAGCAGATCTGTAAGCGCAGCTGAGTAGCTGTGTAGCTTGGAACGTTGACATCTTTTGGAACGTAAGCATATCTTGGACTGAAGTGTAGCATCTTGGAACATAAACGCAGCTGCGTATCTTTGAACGTAGGCATAGCTTGACTCGGGCTTGGAAGTGTACTTTTTGATATTATAGTGTAACTTGAAGGAACGTAGACCTATATGCGTATCTTGGAACGTAAACGTAGCTGCGTATTTTGGAATGTAAGCGTAGCTTGACTCGGGCTTGAAAACATACCTTTTGATATTATAGTGTAACTTGAAGGAACGTAGACCTAAGCGTATCTTGGAACGTAAACGTAGCCGAGTAGCTGCGTAGCTTGGAACGTAACCATATAACATTTTTTTTTAATGTAGTCGTAACAATATCTTTTGGAATAACTCATGAGAAATTTCGAGTTTTGATTGCTTGTCCAGCGGCGACTACTGCTATTCAACTCCCAGTTATTTGAGGCGAATAGTCAGGTCATTAAATTCCACTAGTTGCCCAGTTTAATCATTACCTCAAAAATAACTCTTCATTCACAGAATTAAAAAAATAATACTTTGTTTGACAAAATTATGCTTTGAGGGAATTTTGTTTTAGCATTATTTTTATTTAAACCTTTTATAAAAAATTCTCATAATTTTTTTAAGCTACTCACACAATAACACTGTCAATGTAACAATATGCGATATTCCTACGTTTTGACATCATCAAAATTACCTGAAAACTCATAACAAAAAGAAATTAGGGGCCATGAATTAAAATGGAGCATATTGGAACGTTGCGATCATAAGAAACAACGGATTCGATACCCGCAAGCTGGGAGTTCATAGCACCTGGGATTTAACACCTCCAACCCCCACGAGACACGGCATGGGCGGTACGTGATATTCCACAAGGCTTATTTCACGTTCCGATTGCTCCACGCCGTGGGGCCATACAGCGTCCGATACACGGACTCTCTGAATGCTAATTTTACGTTCGATTTTTGACCATTATTTACGATTTCAAATCGTCACGTATCCATAATCTGAATAGGTACCTATACTTAAAATTTCACTGTTTTCCTTTTAATAGGCCTATAATGACCACGGAATCACTCTTTAAACAAAGATTATTAAAAATAGACCGCCGATCATATTGACCTTTGACTCGATCTAGTTTGAATAGTCATCTTCAATTCGTCACGTGATATGAATATTGCATACATTAAAAGTAATTTACATAGTCTGGCCACGCCTTCAATTTGCAAATATCCAAGACCATGGTGAGCACAGGACATGGTGAGATCCGTAAATCAGAGAAACAGCGCCCGCTAGCGTTCATTCATTACAAGCGTGGACAGTTTTTGCCGTGCATAATCGGAACGTTGGTTGTGTGTGACCGCGCAACACCAATGGTCTTGGAACCAAGACTAAAACTGATACAAAGTAAAGCCCTGTCTTTTTCTTTCGAATATTGTGTAATAAGCGGAAGATACTAACAAGAATGAAAGAGAAAATAAATGTTTCTTTGGAAGTAGCACATTGTGGTTGTTGATGGTGGGTGTTTAGAAGAAGTGGTAGGGCCGGAAACATTGTTTTCAAGTTTGAGATCGAGGTCACTTGTACATCAAACATGCAAAACCACAAATCACTATCACTATCATTAACTGCCAGTGGTCCCCAGTCGTATCTATGAGGATTGATAAAGACAGGCACTGGTCTTATTTGATGAAATGGTTTCATTGGATAACAGTGCAGTGACGTATTGCTGTCCGGGTGCTATGATTGGTCGGGGGTTTGTCAGCTTGCGCTTGAGGTCGCGTGCATGCAGTTTGTGCATTATGTTTGTATATGCATGTAACGGTACGTGTTAGAATTGACACCATGGGTGTTTGCAGCATTATTAAGGAGACCCCCCGCCCCCCCCCCCCCCCAAATAAAAAAAATAAAAAAGAAGAAGAAGAAATAGAAACAAAGTGCTGTCTCCCTTGTCCTTGTTGTGGAGTCCTGACTGGCTTGCTGATCCATCATTCATTGCAATAAAAAAACTTTGTTTCACTATACATCAAGTATCAAATCATCATCACTGAAACTTCGCCTCCATCAATGGCAACGAATAACACTCGACGAGTCCTGTGCAACTTTATCTACAGTAACTTTAACAGTCTACTCACTCGATCTGTTCTCTTCATTCATGGACATTGCAGTGTCAGTGACACTCTTGACTGATCGTCATGGAACAGTCACCAGTGTACTGTTGGAGATTAACACCAGTGATCACAACAATTTTTACTCATTAAGTTGCACTACAGTTTCCGTTATTACTTGACGGGAGCATTATGGTAAGAGTTGCACAAGAACTTGAGAACAAAATCGGGTTATAAAAAATTGTTGATACTAGTAACCGCAACGTGAAGCAAATGATAACGTTTGGTGGCGCCCTTGAAAGATCTCAAAAGAGGGCGATGTAACCGCCGAGTCGAAAACACCTAAGCCTAGCCTACGCATTTATTAAAAAAAAATGCACCCTTCTGGAGCATTCTTTTGTTCCTTTCCTTTGTCTCTGCAATTAAGTTCCGAAGGACTTTGAAAACAAATTTCATTGTGGATCACCCCAGTCTTTCCCTATGGAGTTTTTTTGTTTTCCTTTTTGTTTTGTCCTGGTGTCCCAGGGAAACCTCTGTCTGCCGGAGTTTCTCCCCCCACCCCCCCCCCCAAAAAAAAAAAAAAAAAAAATAATAATAGTGGGAAATTAACGTGGGCTAACGAGCCTAGAGGGTGTGACAATCAAAAGTACCCTTTTACACTCCGGGGAGACAGATACTGGTTCTCATTACACACAATATCTACGTGGAGCACCCCAAATAATTAGCTACAAAGCCGGAGCCCGAGTTTGGTAAAACAAATAATAGGCCTTCCCCAAGTCCGTTCCCAACACTCACCAGCCGAAACAGAGATTCAATGGTAACTTAACTTAACTTAACTTAACTTATTAATTGCATTTATGAAGCGCTTTCAAAGCGCTGTAGGCCTATACAGTCAAAACATTTAAAATGCCGGACAAAAACATGAGCAGAAATATCAGGAGAAGACGAGCAGAGTATACTGTTCGAAACGTCGAGACCCAACATAATCTGGTCCCCTACCGAAAGATTCCTTGACGTCTCTTGTTAAAAATCTTAGGTCAGGTATCACCCACGGTTAAAAATAGCGCATGACGCAACTTGTCAGGGAGGGTCGGGGGTCATCTCCAGGGAAACCATGTCTGCACTAGTTGCGATAACGTAACCCTCCTCCCGACGGCCGCCAGGCCGGAGGAGATTCTTTTGATCGGCAAATGACAATCTGGTTCAACACGTATAATTTCGACAGCTAGTCACCAGATTTGCCCCTTTTTTACCACTTTCAAAAATAATGACACTTAATCCTCAATGTCTAATGAACACTCAAGTAAAAACATCGTTGTCATTTGAGAGAATATTTTTGAAGAAAAAGGACAAAAACTTACCAGATCCCGGAGCGATTTCCCAGGTTTATATTTTGAACTTGTCGCATCGCTTTGCAAACGCTTTATTTAGGCACAACGCCTGCATTGGCTTTAAATAACAATAGCTGGCATAAAACTCTTGGATCTACGGCCGACAGGACTGACATTACGATTCCATACCGAACATCAACGATACTGTCCGAATGTTGACGACAACACGTTCGGAACATTTCGGATAACTTCGAAAAAGGAAGTTTTTTGGTCACGTGATTTTGGGTGATACCGGACCCTAAATTCGACAGAGCCTAGTCGGAGATTTTTGGGTCTTGGAACCAGACTAGACCCTTTTCAGAGCCAACACTCACCCTAAGAGATTTACACATGGTTGTACCCGGACTCCCGGAGGTTTACTATTTATTTATAGTTCCCCCCCCGAAAAAAGGGTTTCAGTGCTAAGATTTGGCCCAATAATGTGACCTGTGGGTTGTTGACTTCCAACTTGAGGTATTTTGAGTCCTATTTGCTGAGAGGTGAGGGGACATTTTTTTTCAAGATAGATGATTCAGACGATTGGAAGTTACACCTGTCCTTATCCTTGAGGGTGACTAGTCCGGGTGCATTTTCGCAATCGAAACAAAATATGTATTTATTTATTTCAACAAAACCTCAAAATGGAGAAGATTAAAGTACATTATGTACAAGGTGCACTGATACGAATTCAAGGAAACAGGATACCCCTGACACTCATGGACGATCTCCAGACCATCTTGGCTAAATTATTTAAACAAAAGGATTATCAGAACGATCTGAACAGCTGACCGAAAGTACTATAGATCACAACATTCAAGAAACTGGTTACGGAACAAAACTATTTTGACACTATCACAAAAACCATGATTGACACAACGCGTACTAATGTCAGCGTTAAATTTCGGTTGAACTTCCCGCCATCGTTTGATCACACCATGCCGAAACAGTTATTGGTTTTTAACAGCCACGGAAACGCATCCTTTGTTCAACCCTATATTTGTACATTACATCAAATGTTTTTCTAAATAATTTGTTTTAAAATAATCGACAGAACACTGGCGGTCTGTTATGTATGCCCCTACGGCTTTTGATTAAATTTTGGAGCAAACACTGAAAAGGTGTCTCTTATAAAGAGGGAACCATGCCGGCGAATAGTTAAGAACATAGATAACTAAACAATAACACAAACATCACGCCATTCCAGATTCCACTAATAAAATTTATTATAATTTCCCTTAACCAATAAATCAAATCAAAAGTATCTACAATTTGTAAAACTTTATTGTCCGTACTAAATGGTAAATAAACATGGCATGGGCAGTGGTTTCAATGGTTGATCGTGGGAGGCTGTTTGTAAAATCGACAGATGTGGTAGAACGGTGGAACCGCGAGAATGAAGACGCATATATAAACCAGTGATATAGTTACAATCATTGGATAAAAGTGCAGTGACGTATTAGCTTTTTTAATCTGTGACTTGATTGGTCTTAGGATAGGCAGCTGCACATCGTTCATTTGTTTTACATTACTTGGCCGTATGATTTGATTGCGAATGCATGTGAAATTGAAAAGAAGGCGAGGTCAAAGGTGATATCATGTAGGATCATCTCGAGGCAGATCTCTGGCGTAACTTACGAGCGTCGAGGTGTGACGTCAGAATGTTCAGGCTGTTAAACATCATTGTATAGCCTCAACATCTGACGTCACACTTCGAGGCTTGTGTTACGCCAGAGAGTGGCTTCGAGCCAATGCAACATTGACGGTCACGTGGTACGGATGTACCATAGATCTCGCATTCATTTCCCAGTCAAATTGTACGTACACGTTTACATATAAAACATCACTATATATGGATGAACATAATACATGTATACGTTGTATCCAATGATATCGCTGGTTCTGAAGGGGACCAATCTATGTTGCGTATAGATCTAGCCAATCTATAACAATGTCATATACATGAGCTGAAAGAAGTTGAGCCAAAAGAGGGCGCTATTGGACGAAATTTCCACTCGATTCGCAGCATGGCTCTTACCACAACGGCTCCAGAACCAAACATTCACAACCCATGCACAACTTTGAAACATTATTAAACAACGACGACCTTAAGTGTTTTTTTTCATTCACATCAACACGACTCCAACCCATGGTTTTACAGTAGCACTTGCAATGATGCTCGCTGACTGTAGCCTTCACGCCAGGTAATCCAAGCATCGTTGTTGTAGCAGGAATGACTCCTACAAAATGGAGGGGAGATAAACTTTTCTTATCACAACAATATTAATCGTACCGGCAGTGTGACTCCCTTTTAGAAAAGATACTTCTCTCAATGCGCTATGTTTCACCCCCTTGTTACGAAAAGTCATTATGGCACGGATACAGCATAAATACGAATTGAGTGGGAGGCGTTGAAAAGTTTCGTCTCACGTAAAAATGGTTATTGTTAAGTTGGTGCTGCGCATGCGCAAATAATTTTCCCGGGTAAGTCTGCTGCCACCTAGCGACCCAAAAGTCTCCCGTTCAACTTATAAAACAAATGATATTATCAATGGGAACTTGCGTTAACAATCACATTATTTGTATTATCGCGTTCAGCTCTTTTTGTTATACTAAAAACTGCTTTTTACTTACCCAACGAAGCTGTCGTAGTCTTTCTTACTGCACGTTGACCAGCTTGGTTCAGCACGGTGGTCCATAGCGGAAGTTGCCATAACGTATCCACTGGATGAACATCCAACGTCACTGTCATGTTTCATACCTAAACTATGGGAATTAAAGAAATTGCAAAGAATTAAAAAGGCTTGACTATCACAGAATTTACTTTATATTTTCGAGCGGACACTTTAATAAGGGAATAAATATGTGCTTGGCCGGTTTTAAACACTCTGCTTAATACCGGTTGCAGTCTGGATGTGATAATTACCCGAGCCGGAGGCGAGTGTAATTATCAGGGCCCAATTTCATGGCTCTGCTTACCGCCGAATTCTGTGCTTACGATCGTGATTCCCCGCTTACGTGCAAGCGCCGAATTTCTGCGCTAGCCTTGTAAGCGTAGAATGCCTAGTAACGTGGAGTACGCACGCGCAGAAGCCCAAATTCGCCGCTAACACGTGAAATACGCTTGCCGTAAGCACAGAATTCCCTGCTTCCGTAAGCGCCGATTCTGTGCTTACGGTAAGCAGAGCCATGAAATTGGGCCCTGCATCCAGACTGCAACCGGTTTTTAACGGAGTGTTTAATACCGGCAAAGCACATTTTTATTCCCATTCATAAAATACCTTTTCGGTCAAAATACATCAAAACGTTTTGGTCCAAAAGCAAAAACACGCAAAAATTATAATTGTTCAATGATTTCTTTCAACAAAACACCCCTCCAGCTATGAAATGGTAAGGCCCTCTGGTAAACAACTCCTTATAAGGAGATTGGTGTGCGCGTCGCGCGTATTGCGTGATGTGGCACAGGTGTTCCATCCGTTGCTCTTGACCAATAGGAATGAAGAAACTGTCTTGTAAGCACAGGTACAAGCTCGCGTGTCACGCCCATGTTTAAACACTTTTTGCCATGTCTTTATCAGCCGTTTAAACACACCCGCGTGACATACTCTCAACCAATCAGAATAGATAAACTGTCTTAGGTATTTATGAAATCTAACAGCTGGATTAAAAGGGATTGGGTTAGGTTTGTCAGTGTTTCACAGTGGTAGTTGGTGCCACCCCTAATCATTTAAAACTTTATTACCCCGTCAGTTTCCCGTGTGGTTTAATATTTCAATTTGAAATAAAAAGTAACGACCCCTTAAGGTGGTCCCACTTTTAGTACTTTTTTATCTAACCGGTTTCCCCGTGGTTAATGAAATTCTGGTAATTCTTGTATTATTATTCGGTTTTTGGAAGTAACACAACGTGTATAATTGTAGATTGTTGTTCTTTGGGAACTAGTTCTTGCTTTTTATTCTACTGTATGCGGAGTAGATTTTGGAATTCGGGAGACTATACTGTAGATCAGAGCGGGCCTGTGCTTGCGTAAAGAGCCTTGGACGACAAGGCTATAGATTACTACTTAAAGCGTTCATTATATAGAGGATCGCGGAACCTTCGCGTTAACTTCACTGTCACGGAGCGAGTTTTTAAATGGTCACATTCGACTAGCTTGCTCTACTCATCGTCGGAGCCCAAGAGAATGTGAGACTTGTTTGTATAATATTTATAAAGATTCACAGGTTGCATTGTTTTAGAGTCAGTCAATATTTTTATCCGCAATGATAAATACAGGCCCTGGTGGATTTCACAAAGAGTTAAGACTAGTCTTATCTCGAGTTAGGCAGAGGTACTCGTCCTAACTTAGGACTAGCCATACGTTTCTTATATCTCCTAGGACTAATCCTAAGTTGGGACTAGTCCTAAACTCTTTGTGAAATCGACCCCAGGTCTTATAGGCCCAGATATCGATGGATAAACTTGCAGTGACGTGTATATTATAAGCTTAAAATGTCTGCGTTATGATTGGTCTGCCCCAAAGTGATGCAGTATGTCACATACGTACACAAGCATGCAGCTAACTGCTTACGCCACAGCAAATTGTCCTTTTCTTTGCGGAAAAAGAAGGGGGACCAGCTTAGCTAAGTTTGTTTCTTTGTTGGGGCTTTGTTTGTTTGTTTGTTGATTTGTTTGTTTGTTTTATTTCCATTCATACAACAAATAATTTAAATTAATACAATGCGATAGACTAAACAAAATATACTAAAAGTTATACACACGTTGAGTCCAAAATTTAACAACATGTGACGTATGAATGGGGGTGTCATCCGAGAAAATGACAAGGCCTTATGAAGTGGAGCACACAGGTGCCGATCTCTGCTGAACAATCTCATCGGAGCTACTGGTGTAGCCGTACAAAATGGACTCCAGCGTGACAGACATGACTTGTCTATTATAGTCTAGACGTCTAGTCTAACGATGACAATATTGTTACTCCTTCTGTGGAAGTTGTTTTCCCTCTCTGGTTATACTTACTTATGCCCAATCTCATGGGCTAGCGTGTCGGTAGCACCCAGACTACGCAGGGAGGTGACCGATACCGAATCGTTGTTGCCACAAGTGCTTAAATATGCTATTCCGAGCGTTAGTCCGCCGTCAAGTTTCCATCTGTCAAGGTTCATTACAAAATGTGTTAATATTTCCGCCAAGAAGGTATTGTTTTCAACCCTGGATATTAGACAACAGAGAGTCAGTCAGACGATAACCTTTTGATTTGTTTGTATATACATGATGGCGTCATTACATTTAACAGCGCACTCATTTTTGCTTAAAACAAGTTCCAATGTCATATTTTTTATTTTAAACTTATTTGTTGACCAATCCAATATTGAGCCGCCAATTACGGTCATGAATATGTATGAGGTATAGTAATATAAGTTATCACATAAGCGCGAGTGGAATATGGAAAAATATAGCGCGTCTGCGTCCCATATCCTAACGAGGCCGAAGCATAGATATATAGAATAGAATAATTTTTAATTCTATATCTATGGTCCGAAGGCCGAGTTGGATATGGGACGCAGACGCGCTATATTTTCCGTATTTCCACGAGCGCGCGTGTGATAACGTATTTGTCTTCAAGCAAACTTGGCGCGTGACATTGAACACACAATATGCATGGTAGTGATATTAGCCGTGCAATATACGCCTCTCTTAATATTTATGCATGACGTCATAACTCTTACCCAAAATGAGGCTATGGGCGCACGTCCCCATCACTTGCAGTGGCTGCGCCCATCGCCTCGTTTTGGATTAGCATTGTGACGTACTTCATGCATACATATTAAGAAAGGCATATAGGTTTTGATCACCACTCCATTCTGCGAATCTGATTGGAGGATTAGCGCGTACTTGAAGATAAAAAACATTGTGAGAAACTCAGAATTATATTTTAAAGTCTCGAAATCAAGCATCTGAAAGCACACAACTTCGTGTGACAAGGGTGTTTTTCTTTCATTGTTATCTCGCAACTTCTACGACCAATGAGCTCAAACTTTCACAGGTTTGTTATTTTATGCATATATGTTGAGATACACCAAGTGAGGAGACTGGTCTTTGACAATTACCAATAGTGTCCAGTCTCTTTAACAATAAAATGAGGCAGGGCTACGTTAATTCATACCAAGAAATATTAACTCCTAGTTTTAAAATTAAATAAATAATTAATCTTTAAATGTTGTAACAACATAACCGCCCAAATGCTTACCCAGTTATGATAGCCGCGTTATCCCAGTGTCCTGATGAGGATGATGACGGGTTGTTGGCACTTTGCCAAGCAGCTGCAGCTTCTAAGGATTTTATTGAGTCTGGACAGGTCACCAAACCAGACTACACATCAGAATAATAATAATACATGAACGAATAATTATGTTATCTTTATCATGCCCAACAGCTACTTTCACATAAAAACAAGTGGTTAAAAGCAGTGGACACTGTTGGTAATCACTCAAAATAATTATTAGCATAAAACCTTTCTTGGTGACCAGTAATGGGGAGAGGTTGATGGTATAAAACATTGTGAGAAACGGCTCCCTCTGAAGTGCCATAGTTTTCGAGAGAGAAGTAATTTTCCACGAATTTGATTTCGAGACCTCAAGTTTAGAACTTGAGGTATCGAAATCAACTATCTAAACGCACACAACTTCGTGTGACAAGGGTATTTTTTCTTTCATTATTATCTTGCAAGTTTGATGACCGATCGAGCTAAAATTTTCTCAGGTTTATTTTATACATATGTTGAGATACAACAAGTGAAAAGACAGGTCTTTGACAATTACCATCAGTGTCCACTGCCTTTAATGCATGGATTGATTGGGAACCCGTTCATTGGTTTCCACTTGAAACATGAACCAGTAGTTTGTTTTTCTGTGTTTTTGTCCTTTGCCTTTTACGAATAACGTGGTGATGAACGATTGGATTACCTCAGCACTCGTAAAGACCTTCAGAGTCACCAGCTTTGGTTCCGTGGTATTAGATGCATCCAGTGAATTAAGTTGCAACACGTTCTTCGCCTGTTGATATCGACAAAATGTATTATGATTATCAAAGCGAAAAGTAGAATAGCAGTTACCTTTAAGACTTGAACTATGTTATTACCGGTACACCATTCAAAGCAACCTGTCTATCAAAGCTAAATGATGAGATGCATGGTTGATGTATACAGCTCAACTATTGTAATTTACTCACAATAAACACACACAAAAGACATGTAAAGTTGCAACCCCGTAATTGACCCATTTCACCTGACGTCATCATCAGAATAATCTTGGATGCGCCATTTTGGTGGTCAATGTCAACGTGTGTTATTCAGTGAAGTGCGCATTTTTAGGTGACGCGGCGTTTACACGTAAGCCTATTGACCACCAACATGGTGAGCGTGGCATCAGTCGCCGCGTGTGACGCACGTGCAAGGGGTCAATACACATAATTCTACTGGGGAAAAAACCTTCTACAAAGTGGGCGACAACATGAATCGTTCTTTGTGCTGTACACGTAGATAATTGAGGGTCATTTTCATGGGACATTTATAAGGAGGTCACAGGTACGAGTCCCGCTATAGTCATCTTGTCTTTGTTCATCCACTCATGAGATAGATCACTTACTGCATTGAAAAGTGCCGTCAGACTATTGGCGGTGTGTTCGCCTCGAAGTGAAAACAACTCAGAATCGCCGATGACACCAAGTTCCAGATATTGTGTTGACTTTGTACTGATATCATCAAACTTGTCGTCATCAACATCATCATCTCCGAACGAAAAATCAGCTGAAAATAAATTATTCGTAAAATATAAAACAGCTCACTTAACTGATACGAAAGAAAAAAAAAAGGTATAGTTACCATTTTCACAACATGCTGTGCTCAAAGAGTGAGCAATACAGACCTCAGTTGCTGCTCGTTTTGCTTGATGTCCAACAGAAATGAAGACTCCCCCCTGGATCTAAATTTGCGTCTTAAACAGTATAGTCGGCAAAGCATCCTAATGGAAACACTCGAACCAACTCTTTGTAGAGAAGCCAATGAAGACAATTAAGTTTCAGACGTGGTTGGGAAACCCCTTTCAGGAAAGCAAACCAACCAGGTAGGGTCTGAAACCCCCAATCCACACATGCAAAGTTCTGGTCCGGGTTCGAGCCGGGGTCCAAAGAGGTTAAATGCGCGGAGAGAAACCACTCATAACTACTAAAGTACTAGCCCTGGCGGCCTTACAATTTCGTAGTGACGGTATCCGTGTATACAGCGCGGACAAAGAGTTCTATTTTTTTATAGGGCTATAGCTATGGATAAGTACGGGGTGCATATATTTGAACACATCTACATATCTGTAGGCCTATGTATTGTTCGGTAAGGACATGTTGACTATATTGATAGGAACCAAACCTGTAATGGACTGATTAATATCCTATAATTGGTCAATCCTGCATACTCCCCGTTTTGTTAACAATACACAGGTGCAGATGAAACGACTTGGCGATACATTGCAGCGGGCGATTTTCATCAATAAATTATTGGATTGGTTAAGAGTGGTTTCAACCCCCAACAACACACTGTTTGTTTGTTATACCATTGAGGTAGAAATATTGAGGTAGAAATATTTCTACCTCCATGGTGATACCCGATGGGAGACTTTTTCTCTGGTGTCAGCAGACTTACTAAGCAAACTGCCGTTGTTTACTGGGCATGCGCAAAACTAAAGGACAATGAACTTACCTAGGCCCACTTTCATAGAGCTGCTAAGCACAAAAATTTGCTTAGCATGAAATTTCTGCCTCTATAAAAACAGGATGACCAACCAAATTTCCACATGATTTTCGGGATGAGCAAACATCAGCTGAATACAAGTAACACGTAATATGCAACATAAGGAAATTTTGTTGGTAATCATGTTTTTATCAACGAAGAAATTTCATGCTAAGCAAATTGTTGTGCTTAGCAGCTCTATGAATTTGGGCCCTGGTAACAACAGAGCCGTATTTTGAGAGAGTTGGGACAACTTGCGCGCGCTTATACGACATTTAGTCTATACCCGTCGGGTCAAGTTTGTTTGGCATTTGGACCTAAAATTGCGTCGAGCAACCACGTGACCGAAGGAAATTGGACCCTCTATGTCGCCACTCTCCTCAATACACATCTCTGTCTTGATGGCACTAATTTTTTAAAGCTTGTAGTAGGCATAAACCTTATAAGCTCAGATAAATCTTGCTCAACAGAAACTGGTTATCAGCCAAAATTCCATAGGTTTACATTAATCCAGTTGGTGCCATTTTGTTAAACAGTTTTGTCTGCTTAACAACAGTTGTTTTGAATTTTTTGAAGAGTAGAGCATGATTTAGAATAACGTGAGAAAGAATCATTCAGATTACTTGACAAAGCTTTTGTTTCTTTCCATTGTACTCTAGTCTTGGTTTGTTTCTTACCTCCTGTGACAGGGCATGAAGCGCCTGTGTCCGGCATTCGTTTGTAAGCGATATGGGGAAGACCACGCCCTACGTCTCTTTTGATGGCATGTTCTTCATCAAGTGGTTCGATGTATGTTGGTCCATCGGCGTGATTAATCATCGCAATCTGAAGAAACGAAAGTTACCAAAAGAGATGATGATATTCGGCCCAGTTTCCTTCTATTACTTGAGAAGCTTACCCTTCAAATTGACGATTATTTGCCTCTGAATAGTGACTTCGTCTGCGACATTTATTGATCTTTATCATGCCGCCGCCATCTTGTCCATGTTCCCTGTATTCAAAAACAGCACTTAATCATAATATTCATTGCGAAAGGGAACTAGACCATTCCATCTTCGGTTAATAGTTACAAAGTTACAATTAACGAATTGTTTATTTTATTGTGCGACCATTTTGGACAACAAGGACATCCAACGAGTTTGTTGAACATAGAACCAATTGACTCAATCGAGGACTGAACTCATTGGACACGATTAAAGACACTGGACACTATTGGTAATTGTTTAGTCTTCTCACTTGGTGCATCTCAACATATACATAAAATATTAAACCTGTGAAAATTTGAGCTCAATCGGTCATCGAACTTGAGAGATAATAATGAGAGAAAAAAACATCCTTGTCACACGGAGTTTTGTGCTGTAAGATGCTTGATTTCGAGACCTCAAATTCTAAATCTGAGGTCTCGAAATCAAATTCGTGGAAAATTACCTCCTTCTCGAAAACTACGTTACTTCAGAGGGAGCCGTTTCTCACAGTGTATTATACTACCAACCTCTCCCCATCACTCGTTACCAAGTAAGGTTTTGTGCTAATAGTTATTTTGAGTAGTTGCCAATAGTGTCCGCTGCCTTTAAGCCGTATATAAATACACACACATACCCGATCCGGGCTCGGAGAGGTTGGTTTGCGGTGAGTAATTAAGATCTGTTTAAAAATTTAGACTTCAACGATCGTGTTTGGCGATAATATGAAATAATTCTGAGAACAAAAAGGTGTTTAAAGAAAGCATTATTAACTCTGAAAGGTTCTGTGTTACTAAATACATGTTGTGTGAACGTGCATTAGGAAATGTGAATAATATAATGGTGTTGCCAGTGTGTAAGATTTCAAATTAATGTGAAATTGTAAAGGGTGTCCGGAAATTTTGCAACGGTAGATTTACTTAATCCGAGTTGCTGGGCACATTTTTAAAACTGTAGTACGTGTAGGCATACTTACCAAACCTTCACACGCGCTAACAGATGCGAGTGACGTAGATTCTCCTTTGACTTTCCCGGTGTACAGACAGTCAGATCGGACGGGTACAGTGATGGTCCCTTCCTCACTTATGTATTCAGCCACGAGACCTGGTCTGATGAAGCTGCCATCTTGTTCTAATGTCAATTCCAATGTCTGCCCAAACGCACCAATTTGGAGCTCCAACGATGAGTTGGCGATAGCACTACGACCGACATTACGCTTGCTATCAGTGGTTAGAAATTCAGGATACACAATCTCGTACTCAGGAGCTAAAGTTTCAGTGGAAAAAAGAGGGACAATTTCAAATGAATGATTTCGAGTTTCTCAGTATCGTTAATGATGATTAACGCTATGCAAGTTGACATTTTTAATAAAGTTATTCACACGCGATTGTTTGGGCTGCCATTGCCACTGGTGTGGAAGTCGCTTGGTACCATTTGTTTCATTGGAGATGGGCAATGCTCATCACGGAGCACTGTGAACAATAATTACTAAGACTGAATATACTGCGGCAACTATAGTAATTTTTACATGGCTAAACTGCTGAGAATAACTTAACCTAGACTTGTCAGTAACTTGAGACGGTTTGCTAGCATTTGAATTACCATTTTAGGGATCTATTCCAAATTAACTTGGTTTAATTGAATTGAATTGACGTCAGAATAATGAGCACGGCTTGCATCCCGAGCTGCAAAAGCATTTATAGAAGACAGTAACACGGTCTGCTTTACATACCCTTTTCATGACTGTTCACACCAAAGTAACGTTGCAGTTCGTCTGTAGATAAACTGTGATCCACCTGAAACAAACACAAAATGTTCTCCTTTTTAAAATATTATGAAAACAGGCTTTAAAACCATGTTTAGTGTGGTTTAGTTTGCGTAAAGATTCACAAACAATGGGTACACCATTGGTAAACGTTCAACCGAGATGCTTTAGATATCAAACTGTTTTCTAACTTACCCCTGGATTTGCAAAAGCTGTTGCAGTCAGGAAAACACACAAAGCAATTCCCTTCATCGTTTTAGTCTGCATGGTTGAAGCCCGCTTCTTCGAAGAGTGCGGTAGCGAAAGAAATAGTCACTTTTATACGTTTTGCAAAATCTCAATTACATGGCCAAACTTTATGTAAGTCTTCACTGAATGACCTTAATTATAAAAATGTAATTATTGGACTACATGTTGTTTTACCACTTGAACCCCAAAACATTTGTCGGTGTGGAAGATGACTACCCGCAATTTTATTTTTAAATGAATGATTAGACATTAATGTACACATAGTATAATGTATAATGTTCTTAACCAATCAACGTTAAAAAAAAAGTACTTGAGTTAACCGTGAACATCGACAAAACAAATAAAAATAAGGGTGTCACCTTAATGGCTTGAAGCACTCGGCCTAGACCTCATCAAACGTTACCCGCATAGGCTGACGTTCAAGTTCATACTCACGAAAACAATTTTTTTCTTCTTTCAAGCATAAGAGTATATGCTTATGAACAATAAAACAATTTGTTTAGTAATTGTTTGTCACGATTTAAATGTAAAAAAAAAAATAGATAAAGTTGTTTGGGGGCGCTGACCCCGCCTACCCCTTTTGTGACGTCAATCGACGCAGACTTTGCCTGCAATGCGTGTAGTAACCACACGTACAAAGTACATGTACGGTCCAAGTCGTGAGTTTGTGCGTTTCGAAAAAGTTTTTTTTATTGCATTTTCCGGCAGTGCTGACCAGGTGTATTGCTGCTGGATGCAGCAAAACAATTTAAAGATGGGATCATGTTGCATGTGTTTCCTGCAGATCCCAAGTGTAGGCGGTTGTGGGCCGCGAAAGTCAGACTCAAAAGAGCAATAGCCGTCCGGTCCGACTTCTTTTTTCAGCGCTGTGCATGCAGCGAACACTTCCGAGTCGTGCTTTCGGAATACACCACACATTTTGACATGAAGAGAAAAGTTATTCTAAAACATGACGCCATCCCAACAACTTTTTCAACGTGGGGTGTCAAAGAAGGTACCTGAAAGACCTAGAAGAGCATTACCAAACGTGAAAAAATCAGGTAAGTTTGAACGATGACAGCCTCGCTACCATGGGCAGCGCGCCGTATCGATACCTCTCGTCACTAACCCCTGGGAGGCATGTGTCTGGGAACATAGAGTTATTTATAACACCCCTTGCAAGTATTCTGCCTGCTCATTGGTTTAGAGCGCGTCACATGACATGTCTTAGTTTTGCTAGACGACGGCCGTCGGTTTGCCATGCGCTAGTCCGAAGACTAGCACATGGCGCCGTGCGCTAGTCCGACAGACTAGCACACGGCGTGCAGTACACAGACGTCCGTTGCGTGTACGAGTATGATAGATTAATAGTCTGTAACCGTTTCGGATTGCATGACACTACATGCAACACGTTAAGTAAAAGTGTTTGCAATCTGTATCCGCGCCGTCCGTGGATTGTAGCATTTGGGTCTGTAACTTAATAATAATAGTACAGTATTTAGAAATGTTTGGGGTGTTATAAAACAAATATTGACTGCTTTTACTCGTGCAATGGTTAAAAACTATGACTCCCTCGGTGATCCCCGGAGCGTTCTATTTTCCCTCGGCTTCGCCTTGGGAAAATAGAACGCTACGGGGATCACCTCGGGAGTCATAGTTTTAACCATAGCACTCGAAGCAGTCAATATTTGTATAATATAAGAACTAGAGGGCGCACGAGTGATGCTTCGTGCACAAACGCCACGGGACCGCAAGATGACAAGCGCGTTATTCTGCACGCGTTTTGAATATGAAATACACGTTTGAGTTTTTTTATTGAACGCTCACGCGATGCTGTTTGTACAACTTACAAAATGGCCGCACAAACACACGCTGTGAGATGCCAGTTTTGTCAACTTAGAAAATGGCCGCCTGCGCGCATGCCGGAGCGCGTATATAGGCCAGTGCGCCCTCAGGTTCTTATATATAACTATATGACTGGGAAACAACTCTGATTGGCTCAGGAAATTGGTTATGCATTAGATGTCAAGTGCGTGAGCGTGTATTTTTAAGATATTTTTCTGTTGATCACGCCCGCGTTTTTTATGACACGCACACGTTTTTCAAAAACAAAAACATCCTTTAAGACGAAAGACATGCGTGCGCGCGTAGAAAAGGTTGAATAATGAATATGTACGCTCATTTGACTCATTTGGGAACGAGGTTGGAACTATGAGGGCTTGTTTTAGCTTGCGATTCACCGTGCAGGGTAATCCGAGGCATCATACCGATCAGGTACACAGTAGTAGTGTATATTGTACGGGGCCAGACTCTCGGGCCGGGGCCTACTCTTAAATGTGTAAATAAAATGAGAACTAATTTTTTTAAACCTTAGTTAGGCTAACTGTTTATTCACATATCTTAGTGACAAAAGCTTTATTTTGAAAAAATACCACTTCCAGGTGACTGATGCAAACTTAACTGTACGGGCACACTTCAAATGTAATTTTTTTCAGACCTGCCAATTGTTTTCAATTAATTTCACCCGCAAATATCAAATCGATGAATAATACACAATATTAAAAATTAAAGGCAGTGGACACTATTGGTAATTGTCAAAGACTAGCCTTCACAGTTGGTTTATCTCAACATATGCATAAAATAACAAACCTGTGAAAATTTGAGCTCAATCGGTCATCAAGTTGCGAGATAAAAATGAAAGAAGAAAACAACCTTGTCACACGAAGTTGTGTACGTTTGGATGGTTGATTTCGAGACCTCAAGTTCTAAACTTGAGGTCTCGAAATCAAATTCGTGGAAAATTACTTTTCTCCAAAACTATGGCACTTCAGAGGGAGCCGTTTCTCACAATGTTATACTATCAACCTCTCCCAAATACTCGTCACCAAGAAAGGTTTTATGCTAATAATTATTTTGAGTAATTACCAATAGTGTCCACTACCTTTAAGTCAGTTTTCGAGTAATAAGAGTTTCGTCCTTCCTGAGATTATTTTGACAGACGTATCGGTGCAAATTTAGAGCAGCTTAATATATTTTCAAAATCAGTTAATTATATTTTTATGGACTTTACGAAACCAAGTTTGAGTCACATGCCTTAGTAATACGTCAAAAACATGCCTGGTAGTTCAGTGACCCTTCAGTGACCCGTTTCACAAAGGCCGCAGGGTGCGCAGTCTATTTATAGTAACATTTTCGCTTTTGCATTTATTTATTTTGGCGAGTGCATGCGTTTATATTTTCACTGCAGCTATATATATTTTCAGTACAGCTATTTATTTTTTCGATGCAGCTATTTTTTTAAATACATTTATTTATATTTCAACACATTTATTTATATTTTCTATACATGACGTGTTTATTTTTTCACTGCATTCATATAAATGTGGGATTGCATATATAGCACCAAAATTATCTCTCCCCTGGGATCCTATCACCTTATTCCAGAACTGCAAGTATCCATCCTTGAACACTTTGTTAATTTGTTTAATTTTTAGGCCCCTATGTGTTTGTTTATTTATTTTATTTTATTTCAATTTTTATTTGCACTTTTTTAAATTTATGTGCATGTACATCATGTACAAATTGTATTGCACATACATTGCAGCACTGGAACATTGTCTCTATTAATCTCAAAGTGTTGTAATATGATAAGTAAACCACTATTTATATCAAATAATGATTTAATCTGACATTTTGTGTACCCCATCCTTAAGACAATCAGATTAAATCATTATTTTACAGCAAAATTGGTTTAATTGTACAATTGTCATACACACAATATACACGTGTAATACAATTTGTACTGCACCCCATTGAAATTTAACGTATTGTGTTCAATATTATTCCCCTTTATGCAGGAAAACACAACTTTGGACCAGTATTTGAAAGACATCAACAGGGACACCAGATCGAAACCATACGCTGATACTATGTGGGTCTGCACCGGCTCCACAGCAAGTGTTCGTAATTTTTGAGCACAGTATGCATTTGAACAGTCATCTCTTGTGAAAGCATTGGATGTGTGTTTCAAAACACACTTTGTCTTCGACTTGAGCTACCAGGAGAAGTGTTCTGGTATTAGGGAGTTCATTGAATTGGTTGTGTTTGAACTCAAAGGCAATGTGAAGAGCAGCACTATTCGAGAGTTCAGGGCTTACTGTTCATCTCATGATTCATCTGATTAATGTTGACCATTCCATAAGCATTGTAGTTAAAGAAGTTCTTGCACAAAATGTTTGCAAATACGTATCAAAATCATAAGAGATGTGATAGTTGTGATAGTTTGGATTTATGGACCAACCTTACAGTTTAAAGAGGAACTAAAAGGTCAAATTTAAATTTGTATTCAATACCCTTCCAGTTTTGTCAAATTTGTCAAAATGTCAAATTCAACGCCGTTTTGATTGCTTAGCGACAATTAGGATAAACCAACAGTTCCCCATACAAATTGTTCAAACCCAAAATTGAATTTGACCTTGGAGTTCTAAGCTGTGTTAGCCTGGAAGTATTTATTCCGACCTTGCCAATTAATGTTGACCATTCCAGAAGCATTGTAGTTAAAGAAGTTCTTGCACGTATTGTTTGCAAATAAGTATCAAAATCATATGGAACAACCTTACAGTTTAAGCTGTTTTAGCCTGGAAGTATTTATTCCGACCTTGCCGGATTTTTTGTAATTTTTTAAATTCACTGAAATTGTTGATTGATTATGAAACATACAGAAGACCCCATTTTGCACATGTGATGTTTTGGATTGTTAATGTTGTTACCATTAAGTTTTTATTAAAAAGTTGTTATCTTGAAATTCATGTTGTGGTCGCCATGTCTCAGTTTTTATGATGTGTCCATTTATTACAGCCCTAAACTCCATGAAATAACACTTTGATAGTATTCAACCCAAGCATTGTGTATACTATTACCAGTTTTAAAGGTATACAGTTTACATTAAATATCGGTAAATACTTTACTTCAAAATTAAGTAATTATTTTACATGAGTGGGTTTATACCCAGCAATTCAGTAAAAAAAACTACCTAACATTGATGTAAAGTTTTACACAACTACTTACATTGTAAAGCGGTAAAGTCTTTACTTCAAAATTAAGTAATATTTTACATGAGTGGGTTTACCCAACAATTCAGTAAAGAAAACTACCCAATATTTATGTAAACTTTTACACAGCTATTAAGCAAGATATTACCCAACGCCTGTTGGGTAAAGTTTTACCTAATAGTTATGGTGTTCGCCCACTACATCTAAAACAGGTAATATTTTACACAAGTTGTGTAATCTTTTCTCTGTGTGTAGGTGCTCTCTTGTGCAATCTAGGGTGATGTGCCCCCTCTCAGATGTTGGAATTAAGGGCACGTTTCATGCTATGCATAGCTATGTACCTTTTCGTTTGTCATTGGTTATTGTAGGCCTAGACAAACCCAAGGGTGGATCCAAGATGGAGGATGCACGTGCGGAACGCGAAGCCTTTTTACGGAGTGGGTCCGGGGCCCGCTTAAGGGGGGGGGGGGGGGGGGGGGGGTATGGATTTTGCATTTGAGATGCTCTGCGATGCAATCTTAGGCCAATTTTGAGGTAGGACATTTGATATGGTGTCCCCCTCCCTTCAAAAATTGGTGTCATCCGTTGCCCCAGGGATTGATGCCCATGGCGCGGGACGCAGGCTAGGGTTTGATCTTACCATGAAGGTAGTTGGAATAGACTTTTTCACTACTGGTCTTACACAGTGCAACACTTTTAAAGTAGTTTAAAACCTTAAGTCGCTTAAAAGCTTCATGATAAAGGTGGTCAAAAACATGGGGGACATTTCATATCGTGTCCCCACCCTCCAAAAGTAGGGGAAATTTCCCCCTGTCCCTCCCCAGATTGTCGCCCATGTCTCAGGCTAGTATAGGCTGTCAAGTGAGGAGCTGAGTAGTGGGGTCGGAGTGGAGGGGATCGACACCGTTTTTAGGAGGCACAGGCTTTTTAGCCATGTGGAGAGAAAGGATGATGCAAACTTGGTCAAGAGGTGTACAACGAAATTGTGGGAATGTCCACACCCGTTGGCTGACCACGAAAGACCTGGCAGAGCTCATTAAAATGACATGGATGCAAGTTACGCGACGGACCGGGCCATATAGGGGAAGCTAGCCCACCTTGTTGAGGTGTAAATGGCTCTCTTTTAAAATCGGTCTCATCATCACTGTCGCCATTCTTTTAAAATCGGTCTCATCACAGTAATGGCGACTGTGATGAGATCGATTTTAAAAGAGAGCCATTTACACCCAACAAGGTGGGCGAGGGGAAGCAGGCCAACCCTGAACAGACTGGACCACAACCTAAAACCAACACTGATAATGTTTAGTATGTATCACTAGCCGCAGCAGTTGTACTCATCGTCCAGCCGTAGGGACGCAAGTGCCTATCACACACTGCATGCACAGCCTGTATTGATGCACACCATGCCCAGCACTCGGAAACACGTGCACAGGCAATACAAATGACCGTTTTGGAAAATATAAATAAGTGCATTGAAAATATAAATAAATGCATTGAAAATATAATTAAATGTATTGAAAATATAGATAAATGTATTAAAAATATAAATGCATGCATTGAAAATGTTAATAAAGATGGCACTAATGGGCTTTCGTTTCTTTACCTAAGGAAATTTGCAGTGACGAAAGCTTTCACGTCGTTGTGATTGGTCTGCTCCGAAGTGACGTAGTTCTTCGGCTATAGACGATGTGACCTATGTTTACATTCAAACCGCCCTCTGTTGACAAAACACTCTATACGTCATGTTTCGCCGGGCACTGAGTTGCGCAGTCACAGTAAGATTGCGTACACTTTCTAGCTGGCTGCCAAAACACAAAGGTTTTGCCCGGCGGTATGCACGCGAATCATGTTATGGTTTTCGTGTGACGTCAGAGGTCACATCGTCTAAAGACAGCTACGTACATCAGCAGCAATTAATACTTTCAATTGTTTGCTACTGCGTTTTCCGTCCATTTATTGTTAGTATGTATTAAAGGAACACGTTGCCTTGGATCGGTCGAGTTGGTCTTTGAAAAGCGTTTGTAACCGTTTGTTATAGAATGCATATGATTAGAAAGATATTTTAAAAGTAGAATATAATGATCCACACAAGTATCACTCGAAATTGCGTGGTTTTCCTTTTACCTCGTCGACAAACACGGTCGGCCATTATGACTCCCATAAATTGCCGACCGTGTTAGTTCGCAAAGTAAAAGGAAAAACCAACGCAATTTCGAGGCAAATGTGTGTGGATCATTGTATTCTACTTTTTAATCATCTTTCTAACCATATGCATTTTATAACAAACGGTTAAAGACGCTTTTCAACGACCAACTCGACCGATCAAAGGCAACGTGTTCCTTAAAACATTGTGCACATTACACGCTGCAGCAGCAAACGATCGAATCAACTATAGCTGCTTGTGTTTGTGACAAACTATCTTTAGGAGCATGTCAATCATAAGCAGAAATTGAAAGCTTGCGTCAGTGCAAGTTTATCCATCGATATCATTGGGCCTGTATGACAAGTCCCTTTCTGTACCACTGCGGATAAAGACAGTGACTATGGTAATATCAATGGCACACCCGTACGACCTGACCGTCAATATGATTGACGTCGGCTTGAGGCCACTCTCTGACGTAATTCACGGGCCTCGAAATGTGACGTCAGATGTTGAGGCTAGACGCAGCATTGATGCTAGCCTGATGAACATTTGACGGTACACATTGAGGCCCGTGAGTTAAGCCAGAGCCTCCGTCCACAATCACCTTTGGCCTCGCATTCTTGTCACAATAATGGGAGACTTTCCAACGCTAGGTGGCAGCAGACTTACCGGGTAAATTTGCATTGTTTACGCAGTTCTACACATGCGCACTGAAGTGAGAACAATGGCTTTACTCGGTAAGTCTGCTGCCACCTATCGTCAGAGAAAGTCTCCTATTCGCAATCAAATCTTACATTCATGTATAATAACATATAACATTAATGCACGATGTTGCAAGCAGACGACCGATCACCTCAAACCAATCAAAACACAGATAAAGAAAGCTGAAACGTCACGTGCACGTTATCCAATGAGGTCATTGTATCTAATGATATATCGCTGGTTCTATAAAACCAAATATTAAAGACAGGATACCAGTCTCCATTGATTTCCACCGTTCTACCACATCGGTCGATTTTACAAACAGCTTCCCACGATCAACCAATGAAACCACCGCCCATGCCACTTTTGTTTACCATTTAGTACGGACAATAAAGTTTTTCAAATTGTACATAATTTTTATATTGATAAAGGGAAATAATAAAGTTATAAGTGAATATTAGAATGGATTGATTGTGGTCGTGTTCTTGTTTGATTATCCAAGTTCATAAAATAATAACTTTTCGCCAGCATTGTTCCATTTTAAACTCATGACACATTCAAGACATGCCATGATTAAAAGACACGTAGATCTGAGTGTCGTCAGTGTACATACATTAATTTTAGCTGCACACTGTCGATTCTAATCAGCCGAATTGTAAGTTTTGCCGAAAAGGGTGACATGAGTTGCACTTGTATGGACTCGATCATTTCCGCGGTCCCCGATGCGGCTTTCCTTTCTGTACCTGGTGGTTCATATAGACTTGTTGATCCTCACAGTCTTTCATAGATGAAGGGATCGCTCTTTGTGCCACAGTGTCATCGTAGATGTTGTCGGTCAAACAATGTGCGTTTTCGTACACCGTCTTCGACGCGAAGCCTGCTGCTTCCATCGCAGGGCCCTCATTCTCGTAAGTTGGACCAGCTCGACCTTTACTAAACACGACTGATGCCTGGTCCTGCGTCGGGGTCCTCTGTCGGGAGAGTGCTTGACCACGCTGCTGAGACGACGTTCCTCGGAACCTTCGAAGCAGAAGAACTAGAACACCGATGACAAGCCCGACTACAAAACACGAACTAGCTGAGATAATCACAATGTTAACGGCTGGTGAAGTTGTACCCGATGGCGTAGCTAGTATCAACCGTTCCCTTGTTGTGACTGACGGTGTGAATGTTTTACTAGTGGTGTGGTCTGCTGATGACGGGTCCATACTTGAACCAATGACAGGGCTGGATACGACAATAATGCCCTCTGCTAGGAAAGTAAAGTCAAGCCCGTTAGTAGAGTACTCACACGAGTAAGTCCCCGCATCTTCCAGATTTATATTTCGTATTTCCAGTCGAGTGGTTAACTTGTCACCAGCGTCGCGGTTTTCTACACAAACACGAAAGTTGGTATTGGAACAGGCACTTCTGTCATTATAAACCATTCCAGACGCTCGATGTTTCCATTGCGTTTGCAGGTCAACCGGGATGAAAAATATTAGTGGTTTTTGCAATGTACATTTTTCAGCTCTGTTGTTCCCCCGAGAATCACATGTTTGTCGTCTGGCCCTTCGACGAGTATTTGACTTTGAGCATCGGCAAAGTGAGTTACCACGACCGCGAGCAACACCAGCAACACCAAACCGCGATTACGAAAAATTAAGCTGTCGGCCATTATTTTTCTCCAGCTGTTCACAAAGAAAAGGTGGCGGTTAGTTGGCTTTAAATCTGAATGTTAATAATAAGCACCCTGTACAATGAATCTTCCGTATTATACACCATCATGCGCAATTGCATTTTCTTGACGCAATGATTTTGTTTTTCATTGTTTCCTTTTTAAGGACATGGGCGTCTACATAGCATTAAATTACAAACCTGATTTCCTTTTCGGTCCAGGAAATAAACTTGAACAAGATGTCAACAATTTGACCGACTTTCAGTTCTAAATGGTTTTGTTGTGTTTATTCTAAACATGCCGTGACCATCAAAATAACCAGATTTGTCATCCTGGTTTGAATGTTTTGTTTCGGCCCTCCATAATGCCCCCCCCCACCCCCGCTCAGAGCTCTTGACGTACACCTCATGCTGAACCCATGAGCACACAAAGTAAAAGTTTGATATAACTAGCACATTAATTTTGTTAGCCTGAGTGATAAGCAATGCTCTTGAATTAACTAACCTTAAAGGCACTGGACACTGTTGGTAATTACTCAAAATAATTGTTAGCATGAACTTAACCGGTAACGAGCAGTGGAGAGCTGTTGATAGTATAAAGCATAGTGAGAAACGGCCCCCTCTGAAGTATTTTGTAAGTAAGAGGGTTCTCACTCAAATGTTTAGACTCCATATACCTGAAGCCCCTTTTAAGCATCTGAAAGCACATTATCAAAGGCAGTGATATTGGTAATTACTCAAATAATTAATAGGATGAAACCTTACTTGGTAACGAGTAATGGGGACCTGTTGATAGTATAAAACATTGTGAGAAACTGCTCCTTCTGAAGTAACGTAGTTTTCGAGAATTCGATTTTGTGACCCAATAATTAGACTTTGAGGTCTCGAAATCAAGCATCTGAAAGCACACAGCTTCGTGTGACCATGGTGCGACAAGGGTGTTCTTAATTCTTTTACTGTTATCTCGCAACTTCGACGACCAATTGAGCTCAAATTTTCACAGATGTGTTTTTATTAGAAGACTGGTCTTTCTTTAAATTTATGCAACAGGGATTTTTTTATTTAATTCTTCTGCAACTTCGTAGTGTTGTTTTATGCATATGTTGGGGGTACACCAAGTACACACGAGAATACTGGTATTTGACAAATTAATACCAAAGGTGTCAAGTGCCTTTAATTATGGCTGATAAATCATACTCAGTGAAGGACTGAGAACCGAAACTGATACAAAGTAAAGCCCTGTCTTTTTCTTTCGAATATTGTGTAATAAGCGGAAGATACTAACAAGAATGAAAGAGAAACTAAATGTTTCTTTGCAGTAGCACATTGTGGTTGTTGATGGTGGGTGTTTAGAGGAAGTGGTAGGGCCGGAAACATTGTTTTCAAGTTTGAGATCGAGGTCACTTGTACATCAAACATGCAAAACCACAAATCACTATCACTATCATTAACTGCCAGTGGTCCCCAGTCGTATCTATGAGGATTGATAAAGACAGGCACTGGTCTTATTTGATGAAATGGTTTCATTGGATAACAGTGCAGTGACGTATTGCTGTCCGTGTGCTATGATTGGTCGGGGGTTTGTCAGCTTGCGCTTGAGGTCGTGTGCATGCAGTTTGTGCATTATGTTTGGATATGCATGTAACGGTACGTGTTAGAATTGACACCATGGGTGTCACATTATCATGGAGACCCCCCCTCCCCCAATGGAAACAGGGTGCTGATAAAGCAACCATTGCTGCTGTTTTAAAGGGTATAATTATGTACTTTTTCCTGACAAAAAAACACAATGTCCACAGATTTACATTAAACTTACACTGTTTGAAGAGTATATGCAATGAGTGCACATAATAGTATCATTTTAAAGGAACACATGACGGTTGAGTTGGTCTTTGAAAAGCGTTTGTAACCGTATGTTATAAAATGTATATAAATGGTTAGAAAGTATTGTAAAAGTAGAATACAATGATCAACACAAATATTCACCGAAGCTGCGTGGTTTCCTTTTACTTTGCGAACTAACACGGTCGGCCATTATTTTATGGGAGTCCAAAATTACTCCCATAAATGGCGGACAGTGTTAGTCGACGAGGTAAAAGGAAAACCACACAATTTTGAGTGAAACTTGTGTGGATAATTATATATTCTACTTTTAAAATATTTTTCAACGGTTGTTTTGCAAACGCTTCAAAGACCAACTCGACCGATCCAAGGCAACGTGTTTCTTTAAATTTCAAGAGATTGGTGGGAATCTGTTGGCGTGTCAACCGAAAGATTGAAGTACGGATAACTAGGCACGAACTGGTCATCACCAAAGTACTCCCCGTTGTTCCGTTCGTTGGTCAGTCTAACTGTTTGGCCGACAGCCTCCACGTAACTCGGCGGATGAGCCTCAACACCAAACGCTGGAGATTGGTAGAAAGAAATTAAGCAAAGTTGAATTTATGTTCCTCAGAATCATAACAGAAGCCACTGATCGAAACAGGCCGAGTGGTTTAGGTGACCGAACCCAAGCTCCGGGGCCAATTTCATAGAGCTACGAAAATAGCTCGCTTATTTTACACATGTTACTGGCCAAAATGTCCTGCCATATACATTGCTTATGACTAGTATTAAGCTGTTTTTTACTTAGCATTACAACTGAATGCAGTCTTGGCCGGTAATTTGATTTTACTAAGCAATGAATTTTTTGCTTAAGCAAAGTTGTTTGCTTAAGCAGCTCTATAAAATTTGGCCCTGAGGTTTGTCAGCAGCGGAGTGTGGGTTCCAATCCTGGTCATGGCACTTGTATACAGTGCTAACATACATATGTCAGGCTAAAACCAAATCAGTACTCATTATCACCAATTTCAACAAAAATTTAATGATCTGGTTGTTTGTTAACAAATTTGAGAAGGTAGTGTATTCTACTATAAGAGCCAAGCTCATATGGCTGACTACATCATTACGGACTGTGTGGTAGCCCTATTTCAGCCCTAGGAATAGGTGGCAACGGCCCCCTGTGGCAATACACCGATCCATTAAGCCAGGCCCAATTATCATTGACCAATCACGACCGCGAAATCTGATCACCATTTGAACCGTTTGGTGATCTTTGCACTTCTATTGATCGGGTTTCGCGGCTGTGATTGGTCAACTGGTAAGGAGGTGGGGCGTAATGGATCGGTCTATTAATGGCAGTGGACGCTATTGGTAATTGTCAAAGACTAGCCTTCACAGTTGGTGTATCTCAACATATGCATAAAATAACTAACCTGTGAAAGTTTGAGCTCAATCGGTCATCAAAGTTGCGAGATAATATTGAAAGAAGAAAACACCCTTGTCTCACGAAGTTGTGTGCGTTTAGTTGATTTCGAGACCTCAAGTTCTAAATCTGAGGTCTCGAAATCAAATTCGAGTAAAATTACTTCTCTCTCGAAAACTATGGCACACCAGAGGGAGCCGTTTCTCACATGTTTTATACCATCAACCTCTCCCCATTACTCGTTATCAAGTGAGGTTTTATTCTACTAATTATTTTGAGTAATTACCAATAGTGTCCACTGCTTTTAAGGGTGCCCGTACCATTGCGATCTCCCATCCAACATTACTTTCTTCTTTTTAATACAGAATAGAAATTTCTCGAAATCAACGGTACCAATTATTTTACAATTTCTTTCATATAAGAAAGGAAATTGTCTTCAAACACGAACTAAAAGACGGGATAGGTACAAATCTTACCCGATTCTGCCATCCCTACGGGAGAATGTAGTGCCGTGTCAGTGGCCGAGGAGCTGGGTGTGTATGCTGGTGGCGCTGGGGGGAATCCTTCAGGCAGTCGAGCACGAAGAGGCACCGTGCCAATAACTATTGGAAACTTCCACTTTCTCTTGACGCTCAAACACTGCATGATAAAAACAGTTCGACGAAAATTTAAAGCTATTGGACCCTTTCGGTCCAGAAACAAAAATAAAATTCACAGATTTACAAATAACTTACAGGGTTTACAGAAGTTAATGGTGAAAGACTTCCCTTGAAATATTAATCAATGAAATGCTTAATTACTTTTTGAGAAAACATTAAAACAAAATCAGTTCTCGATATCGAGAGTTACGGATTTATTTTAAACACATGTCATGACACGACGAAACGTGCGGAAACAAGGGTGGGTTTTCCCGTTAATATCTCCCGACTCCGATGACCGATGGAGCCTAAATTTTCGTCCTCAGGTTGTAATGGTGGCGCACTCCTGGAGTTGCCGCCATCACCTGGTGTCTTTCAATCGCTTCTCGTCTCAGTTCTTTGACGCTTCTTCCACTCCACTTTGTGACGTTGTCTATCCAGCGCAGCTTAGGGCGGCCTCTGCCTCGAAATGTGCCTGTAGGCAGACCATCTATAGCTGCGCTGGGTAGGCCTCCCTGTCTCATCACATGAGCGCACCATTTCGCCTTCCGCTCTAAGACCTCATCACTCGTGAGACACCACCGTCCACCAATCAGTTCAGCCAGCCTTTCATTTGTGATGAAGTCTGACCACTTTATGCCCATTAGGGTTCGCCAAATCATTCTGCCAAAAGCATCGAAGCGCTTTAGGTCAGCTGCTTAGGTCAGCTGCTTTGAAGGTGAGTGTGGTGGAGTTATACAGTACTTTGGCAATTACCAAAGACTGTACTAGCTGTAACTTTGAGTCAAGGGAAACACGCGAAGATGCCAAGTATTTGCACTTCCGAAGTGCTGCCTTTCCGATCCCTATTCTTATCCGGACTTCTTCGCTGTCATTGAGATTGTGAGTTATTGTTGTGCCAAGATAGCGAAACTTGCTGACACGTGGTATAATGGCTCCACGAAAGGCGATTGTCGAATCTGTTAAAACCTTCTGGATGACGAGGTACTCTGTCTTACCCGGATGTATTACAAGGCCATACTCCTCTGAGATAACTCCAAGAATGGCAAGCATGTCCTCAGCATGCTTTCTGGAGAGAGCCATCAGGACCAGATCGTCAGCAGATCTCAGCTCTTTGATGTTGAGACCACTCACATCGGGGGCTCTGAGATGTGCTGTACGGAAGTACCACTCCCTCATCAAGCATTCTGTGTAGAGACTGAAAAGTATTGGAGAGAGTGGGCAGCCTTGTCTCACACCAGCTGGGGTGTCAAAAACCTGTGTGAGTTGACCCTTCCATCGGAGTTGACCATTTGCATTCAGGTACAGGTCTTCAATGAGTCTCAGTACATCACCCTCAACACCGAGTTCGCTAAGTTTTGCAAACATGAGCTCGTGGTTAACTGAGTCAAAGGCTTTATTTTATATAGAAGTTGTGATACACGAAGTGTGGGCCTTGGACAATACTGTTTACCGAAAGTGCCCAATGGCGTTAAGATGTGGTGTTTTTTTACTTTCATTTGGTTCAGAAGAACATCTTATAATGTTTGTGCACCACGACCTCTTCATGCTGTGAAGTTCTTTCCAGGCCAGAGCTTTTCTAACTTTGTTGTTTCTGCAAGCTATTGTCATCAATCCATGACCATTATAGTTAAAGTCAGTCAGTCTCAAGTTTGTCCCTCTGTATTGCTTTGAGACATGTTATAGGCCTTACCTTGTCTTCCTTATGTTCAACTGCAGGCCCACTTATTAATGGTTTCGGTGATATATAATGTATGTTGTTATTAGTAAAATGTATAATTGATATTATTATTTTCAACTCACCCAAATGTAATATTCTATGTCAATGATATTGCACCCAGGTAGACCCGAGGGTGGTACCGGAGGAATGAGCCTCGGGCCCAGGCTGAACTCTGTCACTCTACCCCGCGGAGTCGCTACTCTGTACCTCACATTCTTTATGATGTTGTCCACGTTTTTGTTGTTGGATTTCGAATAAAACGTTGACTTCTGGAGAAGAAACATTGTCAAAATATAAACGTCTCTATAATCGTCTCTGCAGAAACAAAAATGATTTAGAACTTAAGGAAATGGACACTATTGGTAACTACTCAAAATAATTATAAGATAAAACCTTACTTTGTGACGAGTAATGGAGAGAGGTTAATAGTGTGGGGTGTCGTGGCCGAGCGGTTAAGAGTACCGAATTCAAGCTCTGCTGATTCTGTTCAGCAGTGTGTGGGTTCGAATCCCGGTCGTGACACTTGTGTCCCTGAGCAAGACACTTAACCATTATTGCTTCTCTCCACTCAGGGGTAAATGGGGACCTGTGAGGGCAGAGATGGTTCTTGTGATTGATTTAGCCGAGTAGCGCATTTGTTGCACGAGGCTGTATACTCCCCAGGGAGCTGAGATGGTTTAAGGAATGAATTAAGGCCCAGTGACCAGGGGTAATAATTTGAAGCGCTTTGGGACACCCATTCGGGAGTGAAAAGCGCTATATTATTATTAGTATAAAACATTGTGAGAAACGACTCCCTCTGAAGTAACGCAGTTTTCGAGAAAGAAGTAATTTTCCACGAATTTGATTTCGAGACCTCAAGTTTAGAATTTTGAGGTCTTGAAATCAAGCATCTGAAAGCATACAACTCCGTGTGACCATTGTGCGAGAAGGATGTTTTTCTTTCATTACTATCTCGCAACTTCGACAACCGATTGAGCTCGAATTTTTACAGGTTTGTTATTATTTTTATGCATATGTTGAGAAACACCAACTGTGAAAACTAGTCTTTGACAATTACCAATAGTGTCAAGTGTCTTTAAAATATCCATTAAATTTGTACCTGTATAAATTTGACGTTAAAATCACACGATTCTTCCCTGTCACGGTTGTCAACTTGGCCAGTGAGGTATATGCTCTCTCCGGGGACGTAGCCTTGTTTTGGTAAACCGACGGTAATTGATTCTTCCACAGTGGATCCACATCCACAACAGTTGACAAGCTCCTTCGTTTCATTTACTTCCAACTGGAAACAAGTACAACAACAAAGTTCTGTAGAATTTACTGCCTTTGTTTTTACCCTTGGTGCATTACACTGCCACTTATAGCACTACTTATTTGGTTCTTTTGAAGTATTCTGCTTACGCATTCAGTTAAAATCCCCTTTCCACCGACTTCTAAGAGAACACGCCTAAGAAACATAAAATTTGAGTGGTTGGATTTTACCTGCTGGATTTTTTACAACATAGACTGCTCCGCTGTCTCAATTGAATTCCGAATTAACTCGTACACAAAATGAGCCTTAGTCTGTCGTGTAATAATAATATTGACAAACCTGACCCCGCCCGTGCACAATTTTCTAAAATTATGAAATAAAATCTTAGACAAGTATGACCAGGGGTGGATTTCACAAAGGTAGTCCTAACTTAGAACTAGTCCTAGGCAATGCTAAGAGATAGGACCAGTCCTAAGTTAGGATGAGTTACTGGCCCTAACTTAGGACCAGTCCTATCTCTTAGCATTGCTTAGGACTAGTCCTAAGTTAGGACTAGTCCTAAGTTAGGACTACATTTGTGAAATCCACCCCAGTTATCACATATCAGGGTTTTATAATAAAGTCCCAAATGAACTCATGTGCACTATTTATATTTTTTCAAACAAACCTGCACTTGTGGCATGGTGTTCAAGTCCACCATTGGTCCTACCACACTAAACAGCTTCTCTGCTTTGAAGGATTTGTTGGATAGCTTCCTGATGAGTGACAGCGTTGCCTTCACTTTGTACCTGACGTACCCATATTTGTGTTCGAATGGAGACGGCAATATGCGAACGGGGAGTTGAAATGAAAAGGGGTAGGAGTGAGTTCCTGGTTCAACATTCAGCTGATCATGACCGTGTTCGTGTTTCCCTGCAATGTTTGATAAAAATGATTATTGTATTAAAAGTGATGTTTTATCTTTAGTTGAATTTGGTCTTGATTATACACAACAGCCGTTACCCAGCCTGGACATTTTGAGAAAGAGGCAATTTCTTACTTAAGTAATATTTGAGTCTGAGAAAGACTTCAGGCCTGAAGCCTTTCTCAGGCATCTAAAGCACACTAACTTTCACAAGGGTATATTTTCTCTTACTATTCTTGCAACTTGAGCCTAAATTGTCACAGATTTATAATGTGCTAAGATACACCAAGTGGGAATACTGGTCTTTGACAAAGGAAGACTTTGGAACGCTAGGTGGCAGCTGACCTACCAAGTTAATTTCTGAGCGCACATTACCGAAAACATTGGATTTACCTGGTAAATCTGCTACTACCAAGCGTCCCAAAAGTCTACCATTACCAAACGTGTCCAGTGCCTTGAAGTAACTGATAAAAAGGAAGGGTCACGATACCTTTACCGAAGATGACGGAGACGGTTTCAAAGTACATCTCCTTCTTGGAGTGTGGAACCTTACTATCACGTGATGAAGGATGGTGATTGACTCCATCGTCGTATTGACTCTCAGGAGTAATCCATCTTGTTTTAGCTTTGCCGTTAAACTTCACCCATATACCTTGAGGATAACAAAAATAAACCACATAAAAAAATTAAAACAATTTCGGTGACGATGTATTAATTTATACATCAAAGGCAGTGGACACTGTTGGTAATTACTCAAAATAATAATTGGCATAAAACCTTACTTTGTAACGAGTAATGGGGAGAGGTTGATAGTATAAAACATTGTGAGAAACAGCTCCCTCTGAAGTGACCTAGTTTTGGAGAAAAGAGTAATTTTCCACGAATTTGAGTTCGAGACCTCATCAGATTTAGAACTTGAGGTTTCGAAATCAACCATCTAAACGCACACAACTTCGTGTGACGGGGTGTTTTTTTCTTTCATTATTATTTCGCAAGTTCGATGACCGATTGATCTCAAATGTTCACAGGTTTGTTATTTTATGCATATGTTGAGATACACCAACTGTGAAGGCTAGTCTTTGACACTTACCAATAGTGTCCACGCATGCCTTAAACTCCAATATCTTTACACACGGCCAAATGATCACGCTGAATGTTGCATTACGGTCATGTGAGCTGAAGGGATAGTGTAGTTTGGGTAAATACTCTACAAGTAGGCCATTATTGTTAGAGACTACCCCCTTTTATTGTCGTCATTTATTGTTGCTATTATTGTTGTTAAAAACTACCCCTTTTTAAGTGTGTATTTGAAGAGGAAGGGGACAATTTTCACCCATTGTAAAATTACTTTAAAAAAGGGTTTCTGAAGCCTTTCTCATGCATTAAAATCACTCAATTACATAATGCAACAATGTTAGTTTATTTTTTTATTTTTTTATTCCATAATGCAACAAAAAACATACAAATACAATAAATCACAGGAAAAAAACAAAAAAATTAAACGACAAATCTTCAGGGCAGAACACAAAAAACAACGGACAGAAGACAAACAGAAAGGGACAGCAAAATAACCAAGGACTAGACAGTACCAACTAGACATCTACACACCAGATAAACAATATAAACCGAGCAGAAAACTCCAATTAAAACATATTAACCCATTTTTTGTTAAGGTCATAGAGTGAGCAATTTCTCGTTGCTATGGGAATTATTTTATTTTTTTTCCCCATTATTTTTGTCTCCAACATCGACGACCAATTTAGCCTGAACATGGCTCTATACAGGATCCGCTGACCCAGAACTGAAAAAAAAAAAAAATCTGGGTCTATGTGGCACATTTTCCAGGTAAAGCTGGCCGTGAAATGGGTCAAGCCAAACCTTACCCGGAACCGGAAATTGCCAAAGAGTTTCCAGTTTCAAAATTTAGTGAAATATGGTCTGTTCATTGTCCCTAAAAAAAACAGGATCGATGCCACTACAAAGGGCTTCGTACACCGTCTCACCTTCCTGTTTAATTCAATCTCCCAAACCAACCTTCCATCGACATTTTCCACCAATCCATCTCTGCCTTCAAAGTCCAAGTCAAGCAAGTGTACCAGCCCTCCCCCTCACTCATCTTGCCTCCCTAGTGTTAAGTCACAGTAATTTTCCTATTGGGTCTTTCATGTTTTCTGTCTGTTCTCAATGGGTTTTCCCCTCTTGCCATGTGTGTATGTGTATTTTTATGTTTTGTTTACTTCCTTAATTTATTGTTAAATTTAACTGGTTTTATAATGTTTGATATTAATATTTGTATCAATCCTGTAATTGGCGATTGCGCTGTTGGATTTTGTATAAAATGATATAAATTACATAAATTATACACACCTTGTACATTCTTCAAACCTTGGTCGCGGTTTGCGTATACCTGGACGATAACCTGTCCACTGATGACGTCACCAGGAGCAAACACGTTCGTAGTGCTATCGAACAGAATAGTCAGTACCTTCAGTCTGCTCATGTCTCCCTTGCTCGTCGCTAAAACGGGTATCAACAAGTCGAGTGTACAAACCTCTGGAATCGAAGGCTATTTTGTTAGCTTGTCTTATTGCTTGAGAGGTTTGTGTTCCCTGAATCGCCTCTGAAACGATCGAATGTTTACAAGTCGAGTCCGTGTGCAAACATTGTGACTCGAAGCATTTTTCGTGCTTGTATTTTCACTTAGAAGTTGCATTATACATATATACATGTACACCTGTACAATCCAACTACGACATGACACCGGTCGCTTGTAGTAAACATAGGGAGCAATGTTAGTTTTCAGGTCTATTGAACCATGAAAACACAATAAACTACAATGGGTGCGTTCGTTTAGCTTCCCTGGGTCGACCCCGGTGTGTGGCGAAATTTGTTTTCCGGGACGAACACGGTGGGTAATTATCTGCACACGTTTGTCCTGGAATATTTTTTTGCCACAGACCGGGGTCGACCTAGAGAAGCTAAACGAACACACCCTATATGAGTAGAAAAACCCGTCAATGCCATACACTTCTTCAGTGTTATGAAGCCGGCATTATGAGGTATGGCAGACACAATATTATAACACTATAGACGACGCGACCTATTTAGTTTACATTCAAACCGCCATCTACAAAACACTGTTTACATTATGTTTCACCGGGCAAAAAGACGCATAGTCATGGTAGGATTGCATACACTTTCTAGTGGCTGCCAAAACACAAAGGTTTTGCCCGGCGGTATGCGCGCGAATCATTTTATGGTTATCGTGTGACGTCAGAGGTCGCATCGTCTATAAGTTTGGGTAAATCTGATCATATCCACCCAATCCAAACAGTGCGATGCCATAGTGTCCACTATTTTTCAAAAAGGTTTATGGCGACCTGGGGCCTTTCTCAAACTTCGGCTCGGGCTCCGGCTTAGGCTTAGGCTTAGGCTCCGCGCGGTGTGTACGCAGCTCGGCCTTTAACCTGCATTACTAGTGCGCAATTGCACCAACATCAGCACGTGGAGCCTGAGCCGGAGCCTAAGCCTAGGTTTGAGAAAAGCCACTGGTTATAAAACCTCTACATGTGTACTTTATACGCTGCATATTTCCTTTCAGTAACATTATTTCAATGCAACACAAGATGTGTCAAAATGTGCAGAAATTACTAATTCAGGTTCCGATAAATCTGACTATTTGTAAGTGTTTAGCTACTTTATTGGCGCAGTTTATTAGTGTTACTATGTACACTGTATTCCTACACAAGTGTAGGGGCTTGAAGATTGAAGTCAGCTTAAAGGGATCGTACACCTTTGGTAATTGATGGAACCCACTGTTTGTTTCAATCATGTTGTTGATTTATACCGTAAAGTAACCTACTTCTTCATTGATATTTGGGGAGTCTCGGGCTCCATGTTTAAGGCGTTCCCCGTCACTTTATCTCTTCTTCCTCATACGACCCAGACCCTTCTCGTTTCGCGTACCTGAAACTTACCCTTTCCACCTTCACGAACCTCTCCCCTTACCATCAGTCACTCATACGTTGTTATGCTATTATAACAACTCTTCATGTTAAAGGATTTGGGTACTTCTTCAAAATGCCCACAGATTTACATGAAACTTACAGGGTTTGAAGATAATGATAATGGAAAGCTTCCCTTCAAATATTACTAAGGTTGTGTAGTTTTTGAGAAATTTGCATTTATTAAGTCATGTCAAAAAGTATTATGCACAGTGTTTGCGAACTGTGTAAAGGGTTGAAAATTTAAGCTAATGTTCAAGGGGAAACGTTTCACAGATTTTAATTTTTCTTTTTTACGTAAAAATGTTACAGCACCTCAAAATCTTGACTACAAATATACTTAATTGGAAAAAACACTCATGTTTGAGAAATAACTCTTGCATTACACCGCTGCTCAGAGTTTCCATTACATAATTTCATCAACAGTGGGGGTACTTTGCGTTTATAAATAAACGTTGGTGCAGTAAAACTAAGGCCCTTTTCGAAACCACGGATTCGGCTTTGGATTCGGCTCAGGCTAGCTTGGCCCCGCGGTACGCGCTCAGGGCTTCAGACGAGAGGACGGAGCCTGAAGCCGAATCCAAAGCCGAAGCCGTGGTTTCGAAAAGGGCCTAAGTAGAAAAAAAAGAAAAAAAAAATGTAAATAAAGGATATGCCTTTATGGCGTGTCGAAAAGATTGCAAATGTTGTGTCCCTGGGGTTGTTGACTTAAGAAAACCTGGCGCATTTTGGGTACATTGGCCCTTTTAAAATGCCAATATTTTGCTGAAATGTATATTCACTTTTTGAACTTGGAGTCTGGCTGGTTTATTATTTGGTTTTTTATTTTTATTTTGAACGACACTATATCAAAGTCTAAAAACGGATGATGCAGATACAAAATGTAAACAAAAATTCCATATGATTAGTGTAGTATCTGGTTCGCTAGGATATGACCTTGAACGTACTAGGTCACCTTTTTTTGTAAACAAGTGTTACATGGTCTGTAATAACTATACCTTTAAAATGCAAATAACAATGTGATATAAAACACCAGCCTGATTTGATAGATAAGGAACAGAGGACAACATTAACACAATTATTATTTTGGTATCAACAGTTATAGATTTCCTTTGATGCAACTGACCAAAAATTGAGTCAATAATGACATCATTTGCATGAGATCCGCACCGTTCCAGTGTAACGTTTAAAGTTCACTCCAGTATACCCGGAACTGTGGTATTGACTATTGCATTTCCTAAAGTCTGGCCATTTTTTATCAACAGTTAAGCTGTTAGCGTATTAGAGGCTAGACCACTTCAAAACGCAATATGTAATAAGTGCGTCAGCAACTTCTCACAGGTTCCAGAATATCAACTCTAAGTATTTTAAGCGACCGTACCGCGAAGTCAATCAGTACACTGGAAGAAATTAAAAAGACAAAAACATGGGCAGACTGAAAAATATGCAGATTGTGTTTGACAGTAACAAGACGGTGTTTTCATCCGGTGACGTCATCAGAGGGAAGGTTTTTCTGCAAGTGGACAGAAGTGATCATGTCGGATTGAAGACTGTCCAAAGTAAGTGATACACTGTTGGGCAAAAGAGATGAGGGGAATAATATGTGTGTAAAGTATGTGTGTGATCTTGCCAAAATGTAATAATAATTTGCCAAACCGGTATCCGTACTTTGGGCGAACCATTATGTACATGAAATAACAAACCTGTGAAACACGTTGGACCAGTTTTCTCACTTGGTGTATCCCAACATAAGCATAAAACAACAAGCCTGTGAAAAATTTGGCTCAATTGGTTATTGAAGTTGCGAGAAAATGATGACAGAAAAATACCCTTATTTGACGAATTTGTGGGCTTTCAGATAGAAATAAAAGACTTCTATAGCTAAAAGTTTTTAAATATTTTTGTGAGAAATTATTACCCCTTTCTCCAAAACTACTTAACTTCAGAGGATGTCGTTTCCCATAATGTTTTATACTATCAACAGCTCTCTAATGCTCGTTACCAAGTCAGTTTATAAGTAAATATTTGTTTTGAGTAATTGCCAAACGTGTACCAAGCTCGTTCAGTCATCGGAGTCACAAGAAAATAGTGCCAGACCCTTGACACATTTTGACTGCTTCTAAACATCAGGTTTCAATTGTTTACGTTGACAAATACATAGCGAGGACCTTACTTTTAGTTTTTAAGTCTTTATAGCCATTTGACGCATTCCATTTCTCAACCCACCATCATTATAGAAATGTGGATGCGGTTCAGAGGGAAAGCTAAGACAGATTGGTCAACTGACGATCATACGCACACTCTAACCGAGATGTACTTTGATGAGACCGTTATTATCTTCAAACCAGGTACATACATAGTACTGTATCAAAACGCAATGAACTATTTGAGCACGCAAACTAAGTAACCATAAGATGCTCTTTATGAGAACCGAATGGCAGACATCTGGGATGCTAGGTGGTAGCAGACTTACTAAAATCCATGTTCCCGGGCATGTGCGCACGCTCAGAACTACGTAAACAATGGAAATTTACCTGGTAAGTCTGCTGCCACCTAGCGTCCCAAAGTCTCCCATTGAGATAACAAACTTGTGAAAGTTTAAACATCCAGGGAGGGATCCATTCATATTGCACAGGTTGGATCAGGTGCGCAAAACAATATTAACAGCATAGCAGCCTAAGACTGGTTTGTGTGTACGATTCAATGGGAAATTCCCTTCAGACAGCGGACCAGTCTATGTTGTAAAAAACTCAGCGGGTAAACGACCTTGCCTTCAAATTATGTTTCCAAAGCGGTTTCCTCACAGGAATCAGGGAAAACTGGATTTAAACTAAATTCAAACGCAGAGTAACACAACACAATTGTGTTTTTTTTTAACCATGATAAATGGCAGTTTGATAGTTCACTTAAAGAACATCTTTTATTGCTTTATTGTTCATTAATTTGTTGTATTATTTGCATTGCTATTGTTTGTCTAAAGCGCTGTGGTCTAAATGAAATGGCACTATACGATATGGGTAAAAACCCATTGTACTGTATTGTATTGTATTGTATATACTAATTGGGTTAATGAATTTTTCATGTTTTTGTTAGCGGCGATTTTTATTTATCGTGTGTGTGTCTTATATTACGGGTTTCTTTCTTGATTGTTTTCAGTCGTATAAAATTTGCAATTTAATTCCAGGGCAACGTGCTCAGAATTTACACGTCCCACCAGGGAAGCACGGCTATCCATTTCAATTTCAACTTCCCCGTAAAAACCTCCCAGCCACATTCGAAGGCAAATACGGTTACGTGAGGTATAAAGCCAAAGCAACCGTATCACTCAAGAGGACACTGCTCGACAAAGAGTTCAAGACAAAGAGACTGTTCAGCATGCGTGGGCCAACATTGGATCTAAACACCATTCCCGAAGCCAAGGTTTGTTTAAGTTTGGACTTCAGAGATTGAAACCAGATAAGCAAATGTTTCTGTACATTTAAAGGGTCTGGGTACGTTTTGTAGGACAAAAGACACAATGTCCACACATTTACATTAAACTTACACAGTTTGAAGGCAATGATGGTAGAAAGCTTCCCTGAAAAAATTTACTCGCTGAGGTGATGTAAGTTTTTTATTTTATTTTTTTTTCTTTAGAAATGAGTATCTCTATCTTAAAACGGTGTACGTTTAATGAAAATCTGTGGACCTTGTGTTTTGTGTTTAAAAAAGTACCAAAACCCTTTAATAGCCCTAGAATTTCCATTCTTAAATATTTTCCGGATTCTCCAATATTTTCCTGATTTGTTTTAAGGATTTTCTTTTTGAATCGATTTCGAAGAAAAAGTTATTAATTAAAGTTACTATGACAGAGGTAATGTTCATGTACAGAAAACAAAATTGCACCCAGAAAATCAAAGAAATTTATTTATTGTACTTTTCGCCAACGAAGTCAGAAGAGTGCTTTATATGCCGCCCTCTCGTGGCTCGTTTTTCTCAATAGGAAGGCAACAAACCAATGTTATCTAAAAGAAGGAGTAGATCTACTATTACTGAGATTAACGTAGACTGTGATTTACATTTGAAGTCAGTGAAATATAAGTTAAGACCAGAACCAAAGCCTCAAATCAGTAAATCTTCTTACAGTGAAAATTTGGGATTAGAATTACCCCCATTGATCAAGTTCACTGGACATCATCACCACAATAATAATTATTGTTATGTATAAACGTAGACTGTGATTTACATTTGAAGTCAGTGAAATATAAGTTAAGACCAGAACCAAAGCCTCAAATCAGTAAATCTTCTTACAGTGAAAATTCGGGATTAGAATTACCCCCATTGATCAAGCTCACTGGACATCATCACCACAATAATAATTATTGTTATGTATGGTAGTCAACAGCATCGCTTAGCGAAGAACTTTTCATTACAATAGATTTTGGAAATCAATAACTTGACTCAAAACTAACAATTTCCCTGTGTGGCCTAAAATATACAAGATTCGAACCGCCTCTAGCTTCTTGGCAATTTTGGTGGTCTAGCTGGTAATACGTGGGATTCTAGTTGGGATTCGTGGGTTCGAATCCCACTGGAGTATTATGCATGTGACCCGGGAAACGTAAGTGTGGGCGCTACCGTGGAACACACATCGCTGTCAGTTACAGGGTGAAACCATATTTTTAACAGTTTCCATAAGACTTCTCTAGAATTGCTAAAGGTCGTGGGTTCGAATCCCAGCCGAGTAATACGCCTGTGCCTTGCTTTTCCCCCACAATACTCGGGAAAGTACTGAGTATACAGTGACAACACACAAAGTTAAAACCAAAAGTACAGTTTCCCTGTAAAATGTTATTCTTCACACAGTTGGCAGTGAACGCGAAGGCAGAAGCGCACAACTGTTGTGGGTGTACACTTATGGTCTCTGATGAAATATCCGTCGGATTGTCAAAGCAAGGATACGTTCCAGGTGAAAGCATAGTCGTAACTGGACAGGTGGATAACCGAGACAGCACTGAGAGAATAACGCTATACAGCAAGCTATTGCAGGTACTCCCACTACATACTCCCCACCAGGGCCCAATTTCATAGAGCTGCTAAGCACACAAAATTTGCTTAGCATGAAACTTCTTCCTTGATAAAAAACAGGATTACCAACCAAATTTCCACGTGATTTTCAGGATAAGCAAACAACAGCTGAAGACCAGTTACAAGCAATAAGCAACAAATGGAAATTTTGTTGGTAATCCTGTTTTTATCAAGGAAGAAATGTCATGCTAAGCAAATTTCTGTGCTTAGCAGCTCTATGAAATTGGGCCCAGGGAGCTGAGATAGTTTAAGGAATGAAATATAATGTTGGAGGCGCTTTGAGACGCCCTCCGTGTGTGAAAAGCGCTATATACAAACTGGTTATTATCATGATTTAAAGTCACCTAGAATTAGATTTTTTTTCTTTCAAACATAAGAGTATATGCTACCGAACAATAAAACAATTTGTTTAGTAATTGTTTGTCACGATTTATATGTTTAAAAAATATATAAAGTTGTTTGGGGGCTGACTCCGCCTACCCCTTTTGTGACGTCAATCGAGGCAGACTTTGCCTGCAATGCGTATAGTAAACACACGTGCAAAGTACATGTACGTCCAAGTCGTGAGTTGGTACGTTTCAAAAAGTGTTTTTCTGCATTCAGCAGCAATACACCTGGTCGGCATTGCCGGAAAAACCCAAAACAATCTGTTTTTGAAACGTACAAAAAACATGTAAATAACATAAGAACTGATTTTTGAAAACCTTAGTTAACTGTTTATTCACATTCCACTCATCAAAACACATATATTAGTGGCAAAAGCTTTATTTTGAAAAAAATACCACTTCCAGGTGAATTTAAAGTTAGGGTGTCATGGCCGAGGTACTGTGGGGACTTTTTGTAACACAAAACACAATGTCCTCAGATTTACATTAAGTTTTATACACGATTTGAAGATAATGATGGTAGAAAGCTTTCCTTAAAATATTACTTGCTGAGGTGCTATGAGAAATTAGTAAAAAAATGTCACGGAAATAATTTTAGCATGCACAACGTATTTATGCGACTCTCCTGAAAACATTGCTCTGTGATTTTCACTTTTTTTCTCTCAAAAACTTGACGACCTATGAAGCTGAAACTTATACAGGTAATTTATATCACATACATCTTCATTCACAGTGAGTGAGTAGGCATTCATGTCATGTCCAAAAACATGATCTACAAACCCCTTTTAAGCTTCAATTTCTTCTTGATTTTTAGATCATAACATTCCACTCAAAATCTCATCAAAACGTCAAAAAGAACACACTAGCCACGGTGAGTGCTTCTGTAGCATGTCCGAGGGGCAGGGTGACAGACTTCAGCATCGGCCCGCTGCGTATCCCTCCGGTACCACCCTCGGGTCTTCCTGGGTGCGGCATCATCGACGTGCTCTATCGTGTCCAGGTAGGAACATGAAATCTTAAAGGTGCATACTGAATTCTGTCACCCATATTGAAAATGGGCTGGAGGAGGATGATTCAAAAGAGGGCGCTATATCAGAAGAAGTTTGTACAATGGGTGCGTTCGTTTAGCTTCCCTGGGTCGACCCCGGAGTGGGCCGTTTTTTTGTTCCAGGACGAACGTGGGTAATTATCTGCACACGTTCGTCATGGAAAAAACCCTGCCACACACCGGGGTCGACCCAAGGAAGCTAAACGAACGCACCCACAGTTATGGGGGACAGAAGCACCCTGCTCAATGACGCAAACATTACCGGGGCTCTCGAAGAAACACCGGAACTTGAGTCCGGTGCCGTTTGGCCACACAGGCCACAATTGGACCGAACACTGAGAACGAGGCAGCGAGTTTTTCAAATGCTGAATGTATACAATGAGTAGGGTAGATGGCCTTAGCTTTCGATCCAAACCGGACCTTCTTCAGAGGCGTAAACAAATACAACCAAATAAATATCTATTTATAAAAAAAGATGGGAAAGGGATTAAGGGAAGGATAATTAATATTATACATTCATGTTTTGAATTAAATGTCCACGTTCTTTTTGTTTCATTTCTGAACAGATCTTGAGTGCAAATCGTGAGACGAACTTTACGATACAGGTAGGCAACGTACCGCTGAGGATTCCTGCCACACGGACCAGAGCAGAGACCGAGTTGCCACCATACCCCGGAGAACAACCGAACGCGGGTATACAATTTGAAATTATAGCCACTGAGATACAGTTTTGTTTGAAAGTTGATTTGAAAAGCTCCCGGAGTCCGATTTCCAAAAGATCTGACAGGCTGCCCCGGAAACTGGTTTAAGAAGTCAGATTTCGCTCGAATTCTGCGTCTTAGACCCATTCTGTATCATTCTGGCACAAATTCCGGGTCATGGTTTGGTGACCTAGACAGTGGCAAGACCCAATGGACAAGAAATCCTGGTCGTTTATGGAACCCTGGAGTGTTTTTTAGAGTGTACCCATTAGTCCACACATAATCTACACAGGTTGTATAGAGGGCGCTCGTTGAGTTATTTTGTTGAATGCTGGTTCACATCCCGCCCTGCCAACAATCAGGGTATCTGGGATACAACGGGATGTCAGTAAAGGCTACAAGTTGTGGGTTTCACTTTTCTTTTACTTTCCTTGCAGCTGTTGCTTTGGAAGCTCCACCGCCTAGTTATGAAGAAGCTGCAGCAATGAGCGGACTGATACCCAAAGATAGGAGTGGGGAGAACTACTTCGCCAGTGAGCAGTTTGTGCCCAGCTATCCATACTTTAGTTTGATGGTTGAAGATGGGCAGTCGGAAACCCGCTTTGATCAGTAAACTGTACTTGACTCGAACTAAGATCAGAAATCAAAGTATTATTGTTTCTGCAGTGGGATTCGGGTGGTTTATTATTGAATATGGGCTGACAGTTTAAAACAAGTTTAATGTACAATGAAGTTTACAATTAATCATTCAGGAGTGTTTTTATTGTGGATGAGCATAGCTCAATTGAGGTTCAACCACATGAAGCTAAATTGATTCGGGGAAAATGTTTGTTCAGTCAATATAACTTGAAAGGCTTAGAGATTAAACGCAAATATTGTAAGCAATTTTTTTCAAAGTTTTCTTTATGACTTAGGCTTTCTTGGCTTATTGTTTTGTGCACCACCACGGACGCAAGTTTAAGGATAGCTGTCCTTAAACTTGCGTCTGTGTTGGCTATCGATAGCGCCACCTTGTGTTAGATATTTTAAAACTGTCTATCAACGATGGTTTTTATTTTCGTACAATGGTTGGGCTACGATATGTGTTGCCTCCCAGTTCTCGTTTCCGTTGTTCTCTATTACTCATCTCGTTTTGTCTGCCTGCAGACTGTATATTTCTTGGTGTCGTTTAAAGGCACTGGACACTATTGGTAATTACTCAAAATAGTTATTTGCATAAAACTTACTTGGTTACGAGTATAATGAGGAGAGGTTGATAGGATAAAACATTGTGAGAAACGGCTCCCTCTGAAGTGAGATAAAAAGTTATTTTCCACGAATTTGATAGACCTCAGATTTAGAATTTGAGGTCTTGAAATCAACCATCTAAAAGCACACAACTTCGTGTGACAAGGTTTTTTCTTTATTTCATTATTACCTCGCAACTTCGACGACGAATATTGAGCTCAAATTTGCACAGGTTTTTTTTATGTAATGCATATGATGAGATACACCAAGTAAGAAGACTGGTCTTTGACAACTACCGATAGTGTCCAGTGTCTTTAATACTCAAAATATTTGTCAGCGTAAAAACTTACTTGATAACGACAAATGGAGAGCTGTTGATAGTTGTAATTCAATCCAGCGAGAAAAACATAAAATAGTGAATAGAGTTTTTATAATAGAATTTAATTTAATGGAATTGGATGATTTGTTTCTTCACCATAGAGTATACTTACAGAGGACGAACGTTCTTCATCAAATATGTTCTTTGGTACCAGTGTTATTTTGGCTTTAGTTCATTAATGTTGGGCTTTGGGGATCATTTGGGGCTTTGTCTTGTTGGGGTTTTTAATTTTGTTTACCTGCCTCCTGTTTTTACATAGTTTTATTGGTGTTGTTTTTGCAAGGTTTTAGATTTGCTTTTGTTTTAATGTTTACTGTTGTGTGATTTTAATAAGCGTTTGAGTGCAATTTCCTTTTTATAATGATATAATTATATTTTACCGTTGGCAGGTTACACATCTTCAGCGGACAGTTTAAAAAACAACAACTTTCGTTTACATTATCAGCCCCTGTCCAACTTTTAATCATTATGTTTATTTCTAAAGATTTTAAATAAATACAAATTACAATACGATGAGCAGTGTATGAAAAAGGTCATTGACGGGGCATGGCGCTGTCGAGACTACGCATAAGACAAAAGGGGGAAAATGATGGAAGCCCAACCCGGGTTTTAAACGCATTCTCATTGCCGCTGTCACTCTCAATCAAAGTGAACTATTATCAGCACACCATAGGGCGGTTCCTCCATGGTTATATGCTTTTACCGGAATGTTTCAGCTAAAAATGTTGGTAATTATAGGCTGCCTGCTCATGTAGAGCGCTCAAGACTGCTCGCACGTGTGATCTTATCCACCCAGGGGGGTTATGTGCCCTTCAAGACGGTGGGGTGTGGGGGAACATGCTTTAAATTATCCGGGGCGGCTTCAGACTATGTGCTCTTCATCATTGTTTCAAATCTAATCTTGCTTGTCTAGCGGGGCCCCTTTTGTTTGATTATTACCCGCCGGGGAATTCCAATGGGTTCAGTATTTTTTGCATGACTCATTTTTTTTTTTTTTTTTTTTTTTTTTTTTTGGGGGGGGGGGGGGGGCTGTTAAGCTGACTGATCATAAATGGTATGGATGGGATGTGGAAGTGAAGGCCCCTAGACCAGGGAGTTTAGAGTAACTGTCTGAAAGTGAAAAGTCAGCTATGAAGATGTTTTTTGTTTAAAGTCGACTAAACACAAAAAGAATCAAATGATGGACCTATAAATTGATTATCAGCACTGTTTGAACCCCAAGGGCACTGTTGGACACTATTGGTATTGTCTAAGACCAGTATTTTCACTTGCTGTATCTCAACATTATGAATAAAAGAACAAACCTGTGAACATTTGGGTTCAATACTGGTAATCGAATTTGCAAGAAAATAACGAAAGAAAAAACATCCTTTGCACAATTTTGTGTGCTTCCAGATGTCTGAGAAAGGCTTCAGACCTGAAGACTTTTTCATATAGATCAAATACTGCAGTGAGGTCTTTTTCAAAAACTATACGTTACTTCAGAGGGAGCAGTTTCCACAATGTGTTATACCTATCGACAGCTGCTCTCCATTGCTCGTTCTAAGTAAGTTTTATGCTAATGAGTATTTTGATTAATTGCCACTAGTGTCCAGTGCCTTTGATGAAGAAACTGAGGTACTTGTAAAAAATGTCACATTTTAAAGACACTGGACACTATTGGTAATTAACAAAGACCAGTCTTCTGACTTGCTGTATCTCAACATATGCATAAAATAACAAACCTGTGAACATTTGAGCACGACTGGTCGTCGGAGTTGCGAGATAACTATGAAAGAAAGAAACACCCTTATCACACGAAGTTGTGTGCTTTCAGATGCTTGATTTCGAGACCTCAAATTCTAAATCTGAGGTCTCGAAGTCAAATTCGTGGAAAATGTCTTCTTTCTCCAAAATTACGTCACTTCAGAGGGAGCCGTTTCTCACAATGTTTTATAATTATCAACAGCTTCCCATACGAAGTGACGTTTTATAATGCTAATATTTATTTTGAGTATAACCAATAGTGTCCACCGCCTTTAATGAAGAAATTGGGATACGTCAAAAATGTCACATTATTTAAAGAGCCGTTTTTGAGAGGTAAGAGTCCGAAATGTCGGCAACGGCTACGGCTAGATCATGGCGTCAACATGCGTTGCAGAATAGACATTAGCAACACCCCTAACCATCGCCAGCGCATTCGTAGCCGTAGCCACAAGCGCATTCGTAGCCGTAGCCACAAGTTTGAACCCCGTTTAAATCAATCTCTTTAAACCACGCAAGCACAACTCCTACAAAACCAAAGGTTCGCAATCTCTAAAATGAAACAGAAACTTGATGTGGTCTCCAAAGCTTACTTTTTGATTTGCAAATCATAACCACAGATCGCAATCAGAAATTTCAAGAATGTTAACGATCAGATGATCTTAAGTACACAGTGAGAAGTGGCCAACTGATGGGAGGGTCCTGAATCCTGGAAATACAACACAAATGTTTGCACAAATATTTATATGGTCAAGGGGGTCCCAACGAAACACTAGCAGAGTTTTAATTAACCAGAGGGTTTGAAACCGCATCAACCGGTAACGATAAACGTCAACAAAACAAAGTAACCCCCGGGCTGTTTGAGTTTTATGGACCCAGGTCTTAAACAAAAATGCTTACCACAAAGAAAATATGTGTTTTTTGTTTGAAGTAACTCATAGCATTTTAAACACCGACAATAACAATCCTCCATTTACCTCAGAAAGAATTTAGAATGTTCTTAAAGTATTTCCCTCCAGACTCGTTTCCCGGGGGGGGGGGGGGGGGTAGTTGGACTTGTGGCAAGAACGAAGCAATACTCATACTGAGCAATTACTGAAAAATAGTCTTTAAAGAGGCTTGTATTATCATAGGGGTATTTTCCAAACCTCGGCTTGGGGCTCAGAGCCCACCCCTATACGCATGACAACTTGCTAAGCACAGACATATCTTGCTTAACAGAAACTGGTTACCAGCGAAAACTCCATGCAGTTAGCATTGTTGCAACTGGTGTCCCACGAATTGTTTGCTTTACAAAGAAATTCGCTAAGCAGAATTATTTGTCAAACACGGAGAAGAAGCTATGTACTTTTTGCGCGTTGTTTGTAATTCTAACATCAAACAGAGCCCACTGCAGACAGAGGCGGAACCGGAGCAAAAACCGAGGTTTATGCCGTATCCGAATTTGGAGCTACAGCTACGGCTACGACTGTTACTAAGTGTGTTGCCAAGGACGTCATATACTTTACAACGCATCACGGAGCGGAAATCTAGCCGTAGCCAGCCATAGCTGTAGCCACTAATTCAGACACGGCCTTAGACAGACATCGGAAGGAAAGAGGGCGCCCTCTCCAATCTCCACGCAGGAAAATACAATTATGAAGGTCCCGGTTTTTACGACTCGAAGGAGGGGGGGGGGGGGCGGTAGGCCTAATGTTAATAATTAAGCTACGGATGCTATCTGTGTTTGTTTTTGCACTTGCAGGAAATAAATTAGTGCCTTTTTGTTTCCTTGTTCTCAGGGGTCATTTAGACAGCTTGACCCCGGGGATTAGTGCCCCCTGGATAGCGTGCTCATGGCTGAGTCAATAGGTGATCCGCAGGGGATACCCAAAAAGTCAAGTGCAGTTTTTAAGGTCGTGAAACTATAATTAGGATTCACAATTTATTGAAATCCATTGAGAACAAAGTATTTCTTTATATTTATCGGAGAGGAAAATGATATGGTTGTAAACATGGCTGGTTATTAATTTAGGCATTATAAAAGAGAAACAACTAGCTAGAATACGGGTAAACTTGCCTTGCAACATGTTGTGGGTTTTAGCACAAAAAACATCAACGACACCAGTAACAAAGAACAACAGGTTTTCAAGAATCAACATTAAATTAGTTGAGATTGGAACTGGTTTGGTGATCTCAACCAGACCACGAGATAAATTCTGTCATCTGTTATCTTAAACTCAAATTCTGAAATAAATTGTTTTGATAAATGAATTCTAAATTCTTAAATTGTTTGTAGTTTTTTTTATACTTGTTTTAAAGCCATTTTGGTACAGATAAAAATAAATAAAAGTTCACAGATTTACAAATAATTTACAGGGTTTACAGAAGGTAATGGTGAAAGACTTCCCTGGAAATATTTGTCCATGAAATGCTTTACTTTTGAGAAAACATTAAAACAATATCAATTCTCGATATCGAGAACTACGGATTTATTTTAAACACATGCCATAATCTGACACGGCGAAACGTGCGGAAACAAGGGTAAGTTTTCCGTTATTTTGTCCCGACTCCGATGACCGATTGAGCCTAAATTTGTACAGGTTTGTTATTTTATATAGAAGTTGTGATACACTAAGTGTGGGCCTTGGACAATGGCTTTAAATGTTTTCTTTTATATTATTTTGTTTAATCTCCAATTGTTATAGTATTGTTCTAGACATTACTCATAAGAATCTTTGTATGGAACACGCAACAAAAACTCATCCAGCCACATTCACCAAGATAGCTTAAGTGTCCTTGATCGCGTTTATTTTCCTCAAAAAAAAAAAAAAAAAAAAAATCTAAATACAGTAAGGCAATCACTCCCTTCATTATAGAGGACCCCAAACTGTTTAAACTTCCGAAGTGGCTGACACTGCTATCACCGAACACCGCGCAGGGACCGGCGACAGGAGTCTCACGCTACACTGCCTCTGAAAAGTGATCTTGGGTTACAGTGACATGTCAGCCGGAACTTGAGCCTCTTGTCGTATACGGCGTCCTTAGCTAAGATACCTGAGGACCTGGGGTTTATACTTTAAAAACCGGCCCGAAAAGACCGGGGATAAAACCGCTGATCTCTAGTCACGGCCTGAGGTGTACCAGCAGAGTGGGAGGTTTGTGGACTGAGAAACGTAGACCAAACAACGAGCTGCTGCCCGAGTTGCAGCAGGAACGGCTGGGAAATTATCTGGTATTGATACAAAGAATTTGGACTGGGAGAGAGAGGGGTTGATGCTGGCTGCTTCGGTAATCCACGCCCTCAGCTCTTAAAACCAATGAATCATTTTTTGAACTTGTCAAACTACACAATTACAGCTCGTTGAGGCTGGAGGTTCTGGTCAGCTTTTTAAACTCGAGTGGGAAAAGTCAAGAAAACGACGCCGGTACACAGACGTTTTGCCCTCGGTGGAAAGGTTGGGGCGACTTGAAGGAAGTTTGTGAATGGTTTCCGCGGTTGTACAAAAACAACCCAAACTGTTGTTTCGAGGAGGCAAAAGGGACTCGGGCATCAAGGACTGCACAAAAGACTAAGAGTTGACAGATTTGTGGCTGCAGAAGGAGAAAAAAACATACGGTACACCAAAAAAGGTAAGCGCGAAATTGAAAGTTGTACTTTTACAGTATTTGATTGTAGGCTAATTTAGACACATCTTGGATGATTCTTTTTTTTGTAAGAGTCTTTAACTATTTGTATAACTTGCTGCAGGAATTGAAAACGACCCTCGGAAGAACGTCAAACGCATTCATTGAAACCCCTGCACATTATGTTGTATCTATACAAAATAAATGTTCAATTTTTGTTTGAAAGGGGTGATGATTAATTAGCCTCGAAGTTTGACCCTACGAGTTGACTTATATTATTCTCGTTATTTTGATGTATGCCAGTCATGTTTATTCTTTAGAAGTTTAATTAACACAGAATACACATACTATAGATGCTTCTTCCCATAGTAACCAATGGCACAGGCCAAATAATTTCATGTGTTTAGTTGCGCTGTTTTCCGGCATTACAGTGACGCATTATACGCTTGCGTCAAGCGCATGTTTTGTTGAGTAGGCAATGATGGTGTTACAAAAAATTATTTATATGGGGGAGGGGGGGGGGGGGACACGCAACGGCAATACAATATTTAAATTTTGTAAAAATTTGTATTATTTTAAATTTGTTTTACTTTATTTGAAATTTCAATGCTTTTTGTATTATTATATTTTTTCTTCTTTTCTGGCTCTTTTTGTATTAAACCATTCATTTCTGTATTTCAATTGGGTGGATGTGGGAGGGGCAAAGAATCGAAAGGGGGGGTGCCCCTGGCCCATCAGGAAGGCCTAAGGGGGGGGGGGGGGTGCCCCTGGCCCATCAGGAAGGCCTACGCGACTGTGCATTAAACAACATTGGTCGAAATGCCTTAGTCTCTGTAAACATGAACACTTGCCATCTTTGCGTCCTATGATGGAAAAGAACACTCGCACAGGACATTCACTATGGATTCGACGTAGACCTATTTTTAAACCCATTTCAATGTCATAAAGTAAGAAGCTATTTTCAGGGTCTGTCCACTTATTTCCTCGCTGCTCAAACCAACAAACCTTTACATCGTCCTACACTGAACTCAATCCACAAAAAAAAAATCACCATCTTTAAAGCTTTGAGCCAAGCTTTAAAAATACCATTATTAAAACAATGGTAAAAGGTTTGATACAGACGTGGTGTTATTTCAATTCTCCAGGATGCATTATGAAGTGGTAGGCACACAATGCTGTCGGCAGAGTGGCACGTCTTGTTTATTTTTCTTTTTTCCTTTTTTTTTCGTTTTACTACTGACACGATAATGCAATTGTACGCCAGAGAATGTAGGTGGATCGTTGCGAAGGGGGACGAAGTGTGGTCGGTCAAAGCACGCCGGTAAAACAAAACGGGGGGGGGGGGGGGGGGGCGTTGGGAGATGGGGTGGATGGGGGGGGGGGGCGTTGGGAGGGGGTGGGCTTGCGTTAGGGTTGGGTGGTTGAGGTTTTGAAAGTACATGTATGTTATTATAGGATTGGTGCAAGGGGGCGAAGTGTGTTCAGTCAATGCATGTCGATAAATGGGGGGGGGGGGGGGCGTCAGGGGGGGGGTGCCCTTTAGCATTGAGCTCACATATGGTATCATTATAAAGAGAATTTGCAAGTTTGTTTATCATAGGTTTGGTGCAAGCTGCATCTACACTAACATGGGGTGGGTTAGGATGGTCCAGCACTCTTTAAAGAATATTAAAACAAAGTGAGCGTGTGAGCGGGGGGGGGGGGGGGCGTGCCCTCAAGCAATGGGCTTACATTGGATTGGATTGTGAAGAGATCTACAAGTATGTTATTATTGGGATTGGTGCAAGGTGCATCTTAAACTAGCATGGTGGTTGGGGTGGTCCATTATTCTTGAATGAGTGTATAATATACCAAAGTGTGTGACTGTGTGTACCCGCTGAAACCGAGAACTAACAAAAAGGGATCTGGGTGTTTAGTGATCGAGGACGTTCTCGCTTCACTTTTGTGAGCAAAAAACAATGACCGAGGACATCGCTAAAAAACTAAACGTTCGAACTATGCATGGGACAGTAAAAGAGAAGTTCTCGATTTACGGGATAATTCGCAAACATGTTTAAACGCAACATACGAAGTGTTGACCGTAGTGTAGGGACTTAAAACACTATGTGGACTTACACAAGTCCACACACTGTTATTTACCGTGTTGAAGAATGTGATTTCCCTAATATAAAGGGTACCGAACAAATATGTCCACACAGTTATTGCTACACAGAGCTGTGGGCTTATTACGAAATTACCCTTTGGGAATCTTTTATAAAGTGGGAACAATGGACCCCACACAGGAGTTATTTGTTCAACTTTGACCCCGTAAGGAATTTATTTTTAAAGGGGATAATAAAAACAATAGCAGGACCACACAAACCCGATCCGTAAGTTTGTGTGTGTATATTCTTTTTTTCATTTTTAGTCAATGGTCGAATTTATATTAAAACTCAAAACTGTTGTTACAAACGAGCTTTTTACCCAACCCTTTAATCTCCAATATGCTTGTCACCTTTAAACCAAACATGCCACTGCGCCTAACTGAAGTTATCCGATGAGATTTTAACTCAATTTCAAATACCCGCAACCCTTGATTATCTGCCAATTTATTCTACATGTTATTTCTCAAATAGGATGTGACATCGGTAATTAGTGTGCTCTCTCTGATTGGAAAACAGTCGGCGATCTTATTGTTCACTCTCGGTGGTGATGGAGAGGGGTGGTCAAACGGCGTCTGCGCCCGGTAGCCACCTTAGCCCGACTAGCCTCTAAATAAGACTTGACTTTGGACTTTCTTAATACAGTGTGACATCTTAGAATGTCCGTTAACTACGAGGAAATAACCATCCAAGGGTACCGCTGCGTGGTGTCCCTCAAACCATACTCTTGCGATTAAAAGATAAGTTACAATATCATTTGATATGCGATACCGTTGTTCCTGGTTTAAGATGTATTAAAATATAAAAGAAGTATCAAGATTCTTGTTTGATATTATATTATAAATAAAACATCGCCCAATGTCTGAAGGCCTCTCAGCACTTGACTTAAAAAAGGAGTTAAAATCAGCCTTGGCTGCGATGGTCCTTGTTTTCAAAAAGGCCTAAAATCTGAAATAGTGTACAGTGCAACAATTTAAAAGAGAACCAGTGTTACTTAGACAACATTTTCTCGAAATTAATGCCTTCCTCCTCTCCCTCAAGAGTGATCAACGTTTAAAATAAACTTCTGTCAGCGCAGTATTCACTGAATTGTCTAAAGCAGTTTCACCCGATTTGTTGGTGATATTCCTCATTTGATTTTAAGCTGCCTGTCACTGCTACCTCGTGATTAAGATTTTACTTCGATTCGTTTGACAACTCGTGACATAGCCGGTATTTTTTAATTATAAGAGATCGCCTTACATCACATGGCCGGACGGCCACTTCAAGGTGAGGGATACACTTAACTTATTTCAGCTATCGCCCAAAATCAACAGCCACAGGGGGCCACGTTGTAACCTACTCCTGTGACTGAAAAAGGGTTTCCCCCTTCACATTCCGTATGTAGACATGGGTTTATCCACTAGGAGCCTGGCTGGTAGAGCAGAATGCACCGTTCCAACCTTTACGAACCATAAGTACCTCCTTCAAGGGCACAAGTGCATGACCGGGATTCGAACCCACACTCTGCTGTTAACAACACAAAAGCTTGGGTCCGGTGAACTGGACACGCCCCGTGCATTTTCCTGTTCGTATTTTCAGGAATAAAATGCCATCCAGGTGCATCAATACAACATTTCGAAGCACAAGAACACTACTGTGAGTTGACTTGGGCTTGATCGTCAAGCCAAATATTACAAATATGCCAATCTTACGACAGTACACTAGAATAATTCCCAGGTAAAAATTTACCCGGAATCCGGGTCCTAGGGGGCTTGACCCAATCAAGGGTCAGGCTGACTCAAAAAGGGTTAACAGTGGTTTTTTATATGGGATTCTGCGTCATCTTGACAAATATCTTAGCCATAATATTGACACAACCTTGGTCATACTGACACTTGAATCTGTGTGTTCCTCCATGATATAATTCAGTCAAATGACTAGCAACTGCATGGAAACACAACCGCTAAATAACTTTCGCACATCAAACTGTGGGAATTGATCCCTATATATGTTTGAAATCTATACCACCAGTCGTCACAACTCGTTTCCCTGTTTACCTCGGCCATTCTTCTGAATGACATGAAAACGTAGGCCACATTTCTCCATCAATTCAAGTTAAGCCACATAACAGTGAGATTTTGATAGATTGAATTCGCATTTTACCCGCGTGTGTTTAAACTTAAAGGCAGTGGACACTATCGGTAATTACTCAAAATAATTATTAGCATAAAACCTTACTTGGTAACAAGTAATGGGGAGAGGTTGGTAGTATAAGACATTGTGATAAACAGCTCCCTCTGAAGTGACGTAGTTTTCGAGAAAGAAGTAATTTTCCACGAATTTGATTTCGAGACCTCAAGTTTAGAGTTTCAGGTCTCGAAATCAAGCATCTGGAAGCACACAACTTCGTGTGACACGGGTTTCTTTTTCTTTCATAGTTATCTCGCAACTTTGACGACCAATCGATCTCAAATTTTCACAGGTTTGTTACTTTATGCATATGTTAAGATACACCAAGTGAGAAGAGTGGTCTTTGACAAATTACCAATAGTGTCCACTGTCTTTAAGTGGTTTGACCATCTTTGCATTCCTGTTGCAATAAACTTATATCCATGTCTTCTGTGTAGCATATGACGTGGATAACGACCATGACTCAGTTATGTGCATGGCTCATTTAGTCCAAATATTTGTTAGTAACCGTTGGGACATTGGGAAAACTTCGGAATTTTAGTTACCAACATTGCTGTGTATTCTGTAAAAGCACCAAAAGAAGGCCATGTTATTGTAAAGCAGAGAGTGGCCATCACTGAGTGGCTATTTCGAAGCTGTCAATAGTCAGATTTTGAAATTGGATTGAGTCGATCGGCTTATTGCGCGAGGGAGGTCAGAGCATAAAGGCTCTCAAAATGTGAAGCTTTTTTTCAAGACTTCATTTCCTTTAAAGAGGCGGAGAAAGTTTGAGAGGAAACCATACACTGCTAGAATTGGGATGTTAAAGTTGACACCATTGGGTGTTGTCACATACTGTAACGAATCAAAATGTACAACATATTATGGGTGTTGAAAACATTTTTGCAACTTATGCAATCCCCTCTTACACAATGTGTTATTTTAACACCCTATGATGTTAATGTGATTCTCTCTTCGGTATCTATTATGTGACAAGACAAATTATGTCAATTTTAAACAAAGTTCACCAGTGGTAAAATTTCGCAACCAAGCTAAACCAAGCTGTTAGATTACTGTCGTGTGAAAGGGCTTTTATAAAATGATGGTGACTGTGCCATTCGTAAAAAGGGAACTTCAAGAGCTCAGGAAAGTACTGAGTTATTAACACACATCGATGTATGTGGACACAACCAAAATGAACGAAATTTTAAAACAGAACGTTTTTGCTCGTTGTCACAATGTCTAAGCGTGTCATAAGGAACATGCATGTCCATCATTGTGTTATAGCTTTACTGTGCGCAACGTTGGCATCTCGCTTGCTAATATTGAAGTTAGCCTCGACTCAAAACGTGAATCCGTGTCATGTCCTCATGAAACTAAAACATGGTTGCCATTGCGGCACCGTACCTTTAAACTCTCCTATACTTTCCACAACCAATCAAAAGCACATCAAGCCCCCAAAAGATCAGCAAGGTGACGCTTTATAAACAGCTCCTGTTATAATACATTAATATCACTACATCAGGTAATTGGGCGTACGTGTATAGAATGAGCAACCGCCAAAAGAACTTAAATCCGAGAGTGGATGAAGTCTTTGGATTTGTGTCAGACATCAACAGTTTACTTAAAGCCCATAACCGGATTATCCCATCCATTAGGACGGGTTTTAATTTAAGGAGGTATCTTCTCTGGTCATCAAATGAACTCAGTGAATAAAGGGACATTAATGGGATAGCCCATTAGTCCAACTGTTCAGTTTGTCCATGGTTTGTCCCAACAAAACTGGCATTTGTCAGAACTTGAAAAGGCTAACGCCCCCATGGTCCATTTAGGGTTCCAAAGTCCCATTGTTGGGGGAAAGCGCATGTTGCACCAAAAGAGAGGCCTAATTTGTATCCCACAAGAAGATTTTGTTGTTGTGACACTACTGGCTCAGTGTTCAGATGATTTATAGTAGGAACTTTCCCAAGCTTATTTCCGAACCAGTACATAAACATGTAGGCCCACATGTATTATATGTTATAGGTATCACTGGACATCTTTGGTTATTGTCAAAGACCAGTATTCTCACTTGGTATCTCAACATATGCATACGAATCTGTGAAAATGTTGACTCAATTGGAAAACACGCCCTTGTTACAAACATTTGAGTGGGAAATTATTTCTTCCGTTTCTCACAAAGTTCTATACTATTAAAAAAAACAAAAAAAAACATCCAGTATTGCTTGTTACCAAATAAGTTTTTATGCTAATAAATTTTGAGATTTTACCAACAGTGTCCAATGCCAAGTCTGGCTTGTACGTGCAAACGAAGTACAGGCGATGCATACACAAAGTATGTTTCGATTGGGGTCAGTATCGGGCAAAGAACTGTATTTATTATTTACAAACGAGTTCAAATCAATACTAAGGGCTTTATAGTCTTGTTTTGGACCCATTTCCCCGTGGCAACCCTGTAATCAACCAACCACACAGGGAGCCAAGTCGTATTGAACTACTATTCCCCTATGCGCCGGCACTGAATTGGTTAAATCAGGGGAGTTCATTGATACAGAACTGCTGCAATGACGAGAAAACCTTTCCCTTTCATAGTATCTAACCCTCTGAGATGCAAGTTCACACTTTCCTCCCTTTCTGAAAACAGCCAAATTGTGAACGATTTTTGTTGTTGAGCTGTATTCCCCTATGCTCCGGCACTGAATTGGTTAAACCAGGGAGTTCGACGATACATAACTGCTGCAATGTCGAGCGAACCTCTTTCTTTCATAGTATCAAAACCTCTGAGATGCAAGTTCACCATTTTCCCCTCTTCTTGAAAAACAGCCAAATTGTGAACGATTCCGGATCGGTTTCCAATTGTTAAAACTCCCGGAGCGAACCGACCTCGCCAAATACCAGATATCGGATCACAAAACGCAGCCGTTTATTAAGTCTCTCCCCTGCCCCTTGTTGTCGAGAGTTGGCGCAATCCCTTTAGAAAAGAAAGAGCGCTCACGGTAAACAAGTGGGCAAGCGATTTGTCTGCACCACAAAGGACCCACGCAACACAGTGGTTTCGTATTCTACTCCCATTCAATTCTCATGGGCAGGCAATCTTGCTTGTTAAATAGCCCAGGGTCTTTCTAACACCTTATACTTAAACTGTATATTTCAAGCTTTAAATTTCCACTGAAATATTCTGTGGAGCAAGAAAAATCGAGCTAAAGGTCTTTTTTTACGAGTAGGATTCATTATTCTAGGCTTATATCTTTCACCCGTTTGGCCATAGCTTTCTTTAAGTTTGGTGTAGTCTGCGTGATGGCTTATGATTTGGAGCAGTGCAAAAGTTCGCGTTAAAGACGCTAACTATCGAAAGGTGAAAATTAGTTTTGTCCACAATTTGTTTTCTTTCAAAATCGATGCTTTTTAAGTTTGGTCAATTTGAAGGAAAATTACCACCATAGAAGGTGCCGGCATGTTTATGATCAAAGTCATACCTGGATTTACAAAATGCATGAATATCTCTTTATTAGACCTTATGCATTGACGTCATCCAGCGGCCATCTTAGTGAAAAACGGTGACGAAACAATCGAAACGCACAGACTTGTACGCGCGGCGCACATGATTGGACAATGAACAACCTCCTTTTGACCTCTAGGTGAGGGCGCCCTACTGAAATGACGTCATGTGCATAAGGCATAATTCTGCATCAGAGCTTGTAAAAAAAGTAATGGCACAATGTCAAACTTTAAAAGCAAAGCATACCTTTGTTTAGGAATTGTTCCACTGTTTGAATCCAAGTGTAGATGTATACAAAAAACTAACAAGTGGAAATGTCAATTCAAATGTTGGTTGCGTTTTTGAGATACCGCTGAAAATCCGGAGCGAATAATAATGTCCATGCATGAAGAATAATCCCTAATAAGAATTATACAGTCTGAGAAACGTTACTGCAGGACGCTTCTCAGATTCAGTGTCGTCTCTCAAAATGCTTTATACTAGACAAGTGTCGGAAGCTGCTGTATAGGCTTCTATCCTATATAACACTTAAGTTGGTATTGCCCTTATTCTTTTAAAAAGTAATTACCAAATGTACACCTTCCCTTTAAAGGAACACGTTGCCTTGGATCGGTCGAGTTGGTCTTTGAAAAGCGTTTGTAACCGTTTGTTATAAAAGTGATATGGTTAGAAAGATGTCGTTAAAGTAGAATACAATGATCTACACAAATATGCCTCAAAATTGCGTGGTTTTCGTTTTACCTCGTCGACTAACACGGTCGGCCATTTATGGGAGTCAACTTTTGAGTGATACTTGTGTGGATCATTAGTTATATTTTACTCTTAAAACATCTTTCCAAACATATACATTTCATAAGAGACGGTTTCAAACGCTTTTTTATAGACCAACTCGTCCGAACCAAGGCAACGTGTTCCTTTAAGATATGATAACCCGTTCACCTTTTGTTGGCTGAAACCCCCCCCCCCATTAGATTCAAGATAAGTGGGTGTGGTCCTGGCGGCAGTCAGGGTGCCTCCACCATTTTGGGTGTGACTTATCGCAGCCAATGATCACCGGTTGCAAACGAGATTGGTAATTACGGTGTTTGGCGGGGAGGCTTTTACAGTACCCTTTTTTGTGCGGAGCTCGGAGACGCAAAGTCGCTACCTGTGATATTTTCAAAATGCGCTCACAATAAAACTAACCTTTGAAAACAAAATGAGTACATTTTTATACACAGGGGATAAGGCAACAGTGAGTGTTTACACTCACAAACACGTCAGTGTAAGTTACATTACGCTCTGTGGACACCATGTTTTCAGAGGGTAGGCGTAGTTCAGACAATCTGAAAGTGTTTTCCATTCAACGAGAAGTTGTATATAACTAATCTCCTTTACTTCGAGACAGATAAAAAAAAAACGCATTGATTTTAAGAAAATGTAGACGTGTGTAAGTCTCCATTACATCTTAAAGGTACTGCATGGTAATTACTCAAAATAATTGTTAACATAAAAACTAGTATAAAACATTGTGAGAAACGGCTCCCTCTGAAGTAAAACGTAGTTTTTGAGAAAGAGGTAATTTCTCACTCAAATAATAAAATACTTTAGGCCAAAAGCCTTTTACTGTGTATCTGAAAACAAGGGTGTTTTTTCATCATCACTTGCATCTTCGATAACCAATTGAGCCCAAATGTTCACAGAGTTGTATTATTTTATGCATTATGTGGAGATACACCAAGTGAGAACACTGGTCCTTCACAATTACCAAAGGTGTCCCTGTGCCTTTAAAGCCATTGGACACTTTCGGTAAACAGTATTGTCCAAGGCCCACACTTCGTGTATCACAACTTACATATAAAATGACAAACCTGTGAGAATTTAGGCTCAATCGGTCATCGGAGTCGGGAGAAAATAACGGGAAATCCACCCTTGTTTCCGCACGTTTCGCCGTGTCATGACATGTGTTTACTATAAATCCGTAATTCTCGATATCGAGAATTGATAATTGTTTTAATGTTTTCTCAAAAAGTAAAGCATTTCATGTAATAATATTTCAAGAGAAGTCTTTACCATTACCCTCTGTAAACCCTGTAAGTTATTCGTAAATCTTTGAACTTTTTTTTTCTGTACCGAAAGTGTATAATGGCTTTAAGACCTTGAATTAAGGCGATATCCCTTTGTACCGATTCCTCACATGTACACGCAAAATCACACTTCGCACCCACTTGTTATCGATAACATCAACAAGTCAATTTAGTTCAACAACTCCCGTTTAGTTCAACATCGTGTTACCCTAATCGAGCATTGGGTGCAATTACATTAACAACTCTCTTTTATGTATATCAGAAATCTGGTTGATGGATGGTGACACAAATGATTGTGGAAGTTTCCCAAAGCAATGGTACGTCCTTGAAGGAACCCTTTCACACCCAATCATATTAACATGAAAGTTTTTCCGGTGGTATACAATTCTTATCTTACATCTGAGATTTGTTCCTGGCGGTTGGTAAGTGCGAAGCCATAATTATATAGCGACGCTATAAAAACACGCAAGTGAAGCTGTATTCCTGGGTGTGTAGGTTTGCAGGAACTGGAAAAAATTGAGTGGCTCTCTTAAAAAAAAATGTTAGCCGGGAACATCCCATAAGAGTAAAAAGAACAGGCTTATGAACATTCTGTCGCGTGCATAGTTAAGATTGTGTAACTTTTGACAAATCTACGACGTTTTACTACGAGTCCAGAACACATGAAACAGGAATTTGACCTTAAAGGTGCACACACACACTGATATTTTCATATTGGTACACAATTCTACACGTTTCCATTGTTTACTTAGTTCTGAGCAAGCGCACATTTCCAAGAACGAGCGAGTTATTTTGGTAAGTCACAGAAGTCTCACAAGAAAGGCCAATTGTTGGAACTTGAACACACAAGCAAACCAAATACCCCGTGCTATCAAGGACTGGGAACCATACGTCACAGACTTTGAGTTCCACAACACTAACCTAGGACTATAGCCTACATTGCGAGGCATGGAGGCCTAAATAGCAAGCTGAGGACTACATCACAAAAGCGAGGACTAAATCACAAAAGCGAAGACTAACGTACGTCACAATTGTGCAGAGGATTACATAGCGAGCCAAAATCTACACCACATTCACAAATGCAAGAGCTATATCACAAATGCAAGGGCTATATCACAAATGCAAGGGCTATATCACAAATGCAAGGGCTATATAAATACAAGGGCTATATCTTCACAAATGCAATGGACATATTGTCCAGAATGTAAGGTTATTCTAACACAAATGCAAATGATATATTAACACAATTGCAAGGGCTATAATCACAAGAGCAAGGGCTTCAGCATGCCGAAAAGTGCGGTTAATATATCTTTTCACGTCAGTGTCCCATACCCGATATGGCGTATAGTATAACATTTAAACGCTCCTAATGAGACCTAAGAAGACACATTTTTTTTCTGCAAAGGTTGTAACTGATACGACCGTAACTTCTCAACTCAAGAAAGTCGATAAGTTTATTGTTTTACACCGTAATTATAAGTGCTGCCAAACCGATCGTGAAATTTGTCCGGATTGTTCCATATATTTCTGGCACGTTGTATTTTTAAAGGAACATGACAGTTTTTATTTGCTAACAAAACAGTTGCTGGCAATGTAAGCACTTTATGTAATCCACCATGTATATAAACTGACAAACAATCATGTAGAAGTTTGAGATCGATCGGCCATCTGAGTCACGAGAAACAAAAACGAAAAACCGATGGCACATTTTGCATGACATCGATTAAAAAAAAATTCTCATCAAATATGATATTTCGGACAGAAATATTTCAAGGGATATTTTCTACTATTATCATCATTGACCGTGTAAGTTTTATGTAAATTTGTGACCTTAGACGAGGTTTTTTCTTACAATTTCTGCAATATTCCTTTAAATGATAAAATGATGAGAAACTACGAATTTCTAGTGCGCATGGCCAACAGATTGTGAAGGGTTGGAGAGGGTTAAGTGCAGACAGAGGTCACACATGTATGTCATTTTCAATTTTAATCTTTGCCCGTTTTTATAAGAGTCTGTTCGATTTATGAGCAAACCAAGTGAAGACAGGCAAGCCGTTTTTGATTAAAAATATTGCATATCAATCCAGGGAAGGTTAAAGGGATATGAAAAACGGCTTAAAAAACACCCACCAAAAACCCAACTTTTTCACATTTAGGAACGTGAATGGCCACAGATTGTACTCATAAATTGGTTTGTTAATAGTCCTGGAGCAATGTGATAATGACAAATGTGTTTTGTGAAGTTCTGAATGTTAATCTAAAGTTGCTTTCTGCTTAATGTTAGATTTACGGACAAACTTTTCCCGACTTGATCTGGGAATTGTTATGACGAGTGACGGTTATACAGAGCGGGGTTTGATGCTCCAATTTACTGTCCCAGTTTTCCATAAGAAAGAACCCAAAAATATCCAGGAATCTGGATTGTGACTTATTATAAACCATATAGAAGAAAACCGCCCGGTGACCGGGCGACCACGACGGCGCCGGTCGCTCGTTCTCCGTATTCGTTTAGTCTAACCGTTCACTAACGAGCACTGTCCCACTTGAACTGCGGGTCACATTTCTTAAAGGAGGCTACACAGCTTACAAAGGCCTATAATTACCATTCATCGGACAAGAAGTATGAACGAATCGAGTGAGAGGAAACCAAACAGCAACAACAAACCCAAGTAAGTTGCAAGCTAAACTAAAAACAAAACAGCAAATATTATATCAAAGATGAACACATCTAAGAAACCACTTCAGGCGAAATAGAAAAAAACAGTGCAATATTGGAGCCACGTGTCTACTTTAAAAAAAAACACACACAAAAAAAACACAATAAAATTATATCACCAGACCACTCGAGTTATAGTTATGATAAGCTTAATAAACGTTTTGTGCATAAAATGAACTTTGTGTGTACGCTAAAGCTTTCTCATTGCTTCAAAGGGATGGTATACTTGTTGGTTACGCAAATCCCTACCTCCATGCTCAAATCAAACAAAAAATTGCCATGAAAACGTACTTAAGAAGAAACGGTGCAGCTGTTTATCACCAATAATATTTATTACAATTTTGGAACAGATTCCCTGCAAAGGAATGTGCTTTTAGAGAAAGGGATTCAAAAACAATTCAATCTGGAAAACGTTTCTGCAGAAACGTTTCTCAGATCGTGTATTCCAATTATGTATTATAATTTTTTTATAATAATTATTTATTATCACTATTATTATATTCTTCCTGCGTGAACATAACCGCTCCAGGTTTTCGCGATATCTCAAAATCTAGCGACCACCTTTTGAAATAAAGTTGTCACTGGTACTGTATATATCTACACTCTAGGATCAAAGCAATAGCATGGTTCCAAAAGCCGTATGTATGCTTTGCCTTTAAGCCCCAAATCGTCAAGGGACAATGATCCACAGCATTTCACTCAGGACTTCTGTTATTATAATGTCTTTCCCTCATGGACGTACCAATAACGCCTCCAACTTAACCTTTATCGGGGAAGCTAGTTTTGTCTTTCTTCAAGAGTGGTATTATCATCTTAGAGGAAAGACGCATCAAGGCAAGAAGCATCAAAGCATCACGTATTGGGCAGACTAGACGGTAACGAGGGAGGGCTTGCTTGGAACATGTGTCCACAAGATGGGGAATGAATATGGAACTCTCCATCACTTTATCTTAGATTTTGTCTTTATACCACAAATTTCTTCTTAATATTCTTCTTCCAGTAAAGTACAATCCACCATCTTTTGTATTACGTACTTCTCAAAACTTATCATATATGTCACAGGATTTTAAGTACTAAATGTGTTGTGTCTTGGCAATTGAATTTTCTATGAAACACAGGCAATACTTACGTAGAATTTGTTTACGTTTCGACTATAGTATCACTAGTCATCCTCAGAACGAGGCACCACCAGTCGGTTGGTGGCGCTGCTGTTTCATGTTGTGTCTGTTTTCTTTCGTTTTGTTTTGGTTTTAAGTCTGTATTATCTTATTTTTCTTATGAAGCTATAATGGATTGTCACTGTCTTATGTAGAATGGGTGTTTTACCGAAACTATCAAATTCTTGCGAGGAGTGACTAATAGATGGCGGAGGAAGGCATCTTTCCTCCTTTGGGTAATGAATAGTTTGCCAACTAAACCAACCTTATTATGGAGGGGACTGCGTACTGTCAATTCAGGTTCTTGTATAGCGTGTGGTAATTAAGCAAGGTTTTTAGGGCAACACCTTTTTCTGCGAAGGCCGCCGGAAAGGCAAGGATAGTGAGTATTTCTTTTGAATGGCAATAAAAGCTAAAAAGGATGGTTGCTTTAAAGGCACTGGACACTAGTGGTAATTACTCAAATTAAGTATTAGCATACACAATTACTTGGTAACGAGCAACGGAGAGCTAATGGTAGTATAAAACATTGTGAGAAACGACTCCCTCTGAAGTAGTGTAGTTTTGAGAAAGAGGTAATTTCTCTCTCAATTTGAATCTGAAAAGAAAGACTTCAGGTCTGAGCTTGTCTTGGGCATCTGAAGAAGAAAAAAATACATTTTGTGCAACAAGGGTGCTTTTCTTTTCATTCTTTCGTTGCCACTTCGAAAACAAATTAAGCAAAAATTGAGCCACAAGAGATATATACTCTCTTTTCGACAACCGTCGATCGAGAACGTGCGGACAAAAATGGCTTCATACCCCGACCGAAAAAACAGACCATATAATTTGTGTAAGTCCCTTATATCTACAAAGCTATATAATGCCATGTTGTTTTTTTCAAAAGCTCGACCCTAATACCGCTTGTTTAGCTCCTGCCACTGAAAATCCACCAGGCGACCCAAATTACTCTCCTTCCTTGAACTTTATAAAACCCCAAAAAGATCAAAACCCAAAAGATCAAACCAGATATCTTTTATGGACGTGAAAATTAAATGTTGCGTAGCTGACAGCTGTGCCCTCTTTGCAAGAATTTCCCGTAATTGAAAACCCTGGTCCCGGGCTTTGCCAAGGTATATCACAAGTTCATTTATATAAAGCTTGTATGCGGTCAATCTACGAGGAAATAGATTGAACTTGAGTGAATTGGAGCTGGCTACCCCTAGAAGCTGATGACGATGTCAGGTATGGGGGTTAAACACCCCGAGGATTTTCACATTAAGGTTTTCTGGAGTGGTAGTTGTGTGTGCGTTTACTTTTAAAACGGTGCATCAGATGGAAAACTCGTCTCGGCATTTCTGCGATTGAATTCAACCCAGGTGTAAATGCGTTCCGGTGTTGTGAGCCAGGCCAGCAAGTAACACGATCCAACCCTTCGACTTGTGGCATTTTAAACACAGTGACTTTTTTGTTCTCACATCGTCTCTGCGCTAGAAATTTCTGTCAAGGTTGTGGGCCGGAGGAAACAACATTTCTTTTCCGAGAGGCATTAACTGAACTCCAAATCTTCGCCTTTTCATAACAACAAAACTAGTGGGTAACATTTGCTGTTGTCTGCTAATCTCCCCTGACGGTTGTTTCTGAGAAGTGCGCCTAAAGGCGAACATTTCTTTTGCATTACAATTTCCTGAGTTACAACACCGCCTCAGGCACTGTATAACACCTTAGGTGACCTAGAGACCTATAGGGAGAGAGTGCGACGTCTAGCTTCAGACGGATCCATCTTTGGGCAAAAACAAACTTTGACACATCGATTTGATGTTCTGTTTCTTTAGTTGCAATTTGTGTTCCTTGAAGGTGCCACCTAACACATTTAATAAACTTTGGACTGCGTTATCTAAAAATACATGTGTGTTATAGCTTCAGACTGAATCATTTTTGGGCGAAAAACTTCGACACATGGATTTGATGTTCTGTAGTTACAATTTTTGTTCTTACTAAAGGTGGCCCATCTTACACAGCTGATCATTTTTGACTGCATAAATTTTGTAAAATATCTAAACATTGCAACTATTGACAAGACGTTCATTACCAAAACAAGACCCAATAATAGAGACTCAATTAGTCAAGAACCGAAAACCAAGAACCAGTAACCGAGATCCAAGAGCCAAGTCACAAGAACCGATACCCAAACACATCCTGTGTTATGTTCCCTATGACTATATTAACTTCTAATTTCTGAAGCAACCCCCATGGGTTTTGTTCACACTGTCTCTAGAGAACCTCTTACTTGACGTACCGTCTTTCGAGGACCTATCGTCTGTATTTTTTTCTCAGAAGGTGTACACATAAATTTAGAGCCAAACTTTGCAAACCAACGATACATTGATACCTCAACATGCAATGCCTGAAATCCCATGTAGAGCCAAACTTGTTTCCCTCCTAGCTTCGGTCACTACTTTATAAATAACTGAACAAGATGACTAAAACATGTATTTTCTCAAAATGTGTCAAGGTTTCTCGTCAAACTTCAGCAATGTAACAAATAAACACCTCCAGGTAAAGGCTTAACATATACCGTTCCCTAACCATGGTAATTACTAAATCAACTTATACAAGTTGGTTTGTGAACTTTTATCAGATGTAGTTCATGGATTTAGGTTAAAGAAAAGCGACTTGACACAATGCTTTTGCTTGTTGCGTTGATGATAAGATTGAAGTGGAAATTGGCAGTCATGGTCAGTGTCAGAGTTTTATTGAATATACGTGTTGTGATAAGTTTCTGCTCACCAGGGATTTTTAGGCAGTCGTACCGATCCTTAAGCCTACGACATAAATAAACGATTGCTATAATTACATACATCGTCAACAAATGTAGGCCTAATAATTTAAACCGAATTGCCAATTTTCTTAAGGGACAGAATAAAGACTGGTTCCACACAGTATAACCAAGACTCTCACACTCAAATTTGTTTTGAAAAGGTACCTTTGTATAAATTATTGAATATTCATAATCTTAACACAAAAAACCTCGGTTTTCGACTAAAAAAGTCCTCGGTTTTCGACTAAACAAGTCCGATGTTCGTGTTTAAAAGTCATGACAACAACATTTTTGTTTTTTGTTTTTTGTTTACATGTTATCAGTTCTGGTAGCGATGACGTTATTATCAATAAACCATTCAAAATGCACCAAACCTTAACGTGAATCGAGAAATTGAAAAGAAAAACAAGATGCGTGAAAAATGCGGCAAATTTGAACAGACAGACACGTCTTCTGTTCCACGAGTTAAGATAAAACAATCACCATGCCATCAAAGGTTTTCATCTGTAGTTAATGTCACTCTCATACACATCCCAGCAAGCGGGTCTGGATGAATTATTTGATCAAGTGCAGGGTCCAGCTCCCAAGCGGTAGGTGACAAGGGACGGGAACAAACGTAATAATGACCTGTCTTCGCTTAGATTTATCAGCCCAGCGATCATCTTTATTTCCAAAGTCTGTCTGTGTATATTTTGGAGAGGAAATTAGAGCCATCTTTCAGTCGTGAACGATTGTAATGATAATCCCGAGCCACCATCCGAAAGCTGAAGTTAATTCGCAAAGTCGAACGTGACAGTTACCTTTGTGGGTATAGTACCTGCTGTCGTTCAATCAATTTCAAAAAAGAATTTTACTATTTTCCTCCTAAAATCAGCTATTTTTGCGTAAAAATTGCTAATAGTTTTTGGAACATTGTCTCGACATGCTCGACTGGTACTAAAATTTGTTTGTGGAGTGTTTGTGAAGGGTAAACAATTTGTAAAATGCATTTAGTTTGTGGATAGCTAAAGAAAACCAAATATTGTTTTGATCTGTCGTACGAAGGGGCTCAGGGGGCCTCTGTCTCCCCAGATTGGCGCCGTTTTATCCGATCATAACTACGGTACCTTTGGCGCCTTACATCTACGCTGGAAACCGCGACAAGCTCGTTTTCCAAGGGGCGAGGTCACTTGCAAAAAAAAAAGTGAGTGGTGAAATTTTCTAGACTTCACATTAAATGAAGATGTACCTTAATCCTCTGCTGATCTCATGGTGGAAAGGTTGACATGTTTCTTGAGGAAGGTGCTCGAAGTTGATGTTTGTCTTCAGGTATGTGTTCATCTGTATAGAGAGAGAAGCAAATAACACAAACAATTGTTTAAATTTGACTAATTTAAGAAAATATGATACTCATTGGTTGATATGACGGCATATGACAAGTTTACTGATTTTAGATTGTACAAGGAATTCACAAAGTATAGTGGGCAGATATAGAAAATATTGTGGGGATTTGTGTTTTTGAGGTCGCTCGTATAATTTGGCACGAAGTATGCCGTAAAGGACCATCGTTTGTTTTAATTTTGAAAAAATTAATAAAAATATAGCTAGAGCAACAAGTTACGTTCAATATTTTCAAAATGGCTGACGTTGCGTGTTATAACATTCCTAAATACTTATTTATAGTCACTTTCCAATTTAAGTTTCAAAAATTGTCTTTATCAATACTTCCTATTCACACATGTTTTCCTAAGTTTCTGGAAATACATTATAGGCTTTTCTCTGGTCGCTGTCAGTCAACATGTATTCACAAACCTGTTAAACCGCTTTGATCATTGCCGGGAATATACACATCCTAGGAATCAAGGTCGCTTACATATTTTTTACTTACGAAAAACCCAAAACCTGTATATATTTTCCACATAGATCAGATATTTTGTTTTCTGGAATTTCGTAAAGAAACCACACGACTACCCCAAAACGCTGGTGGTGGGCCGCCCGAATAAGATAACCCAGAGGTTGGTGGACTTATACGGTGTCCGTGAACGACCGTCGAGTATTGGTTTCTGTCAATCATCACTCCGTTTATAGACCACGTATTGCCTGTGCCGGTTTATGTCGCTCGTCGACGCATTTAAGGAAAGTAATGGGTTGTGATAAAACATGGTTTTACACTTATGCTCAATAATCGGGGCCGACCTAAGTGCGAGCGAGAGTGAAGCGTTGCATGCAAAATTTCGTACAAAATTTTTGTAAACTTGTAAGATGTAAACTAATTTGCTGGCTTTGTGCTGCAATGTAGGTCGGTATTTAAAGGAACATTATAGAAATGGTAAGAAGTGTGGTGAATTATTCCACTTGCAAATTATAATACATATAGTGCTTTATAGTATAAAGCACTGTATTCCGATGCCATAGTATCATGTGTAAAGTATGAATCGAAGGTTTATCAAGTCTAAAATGCTAATAATCCTGGGGGGCCCACCATGGTGCAGTGGGTGGATGTCGGACTCCGAAGCGAAAGGTCCCAGGTTCGAGCCACGGTGGTGGCAGCGCAGTGAGTGGCCGGCCGCGAAGTCTCGACCCGCGGCGCAGTGTCGCGCACCCACCGCCCATACTCTACTACCTAAAACACCTTATACCTCAAACAATAATGTTTTATTTATAATATTTTTCATAAAAAAATAGAAAAAAAATAAAAATAATAATAATAACAATAATTGCCTCGAATTTTTCGGTAGTGGGATTCGATCCGGAGACCTTTCGGTATAGAGTCGGTAGCCCTTCCACTGGACCACTGCTCCTTCTTACTAAATATGCGTTCGAGTTGAACTCTAAAACTTCGTATGAACAACTTGACATCTAAACGTACTAAAAAGAGCACCCATGATTCGGACCCAGTACCTTGTGTATGGAATAGAGAGCCCTTCCACTGAGCCACTGCTCCTCTTATCTTACTTTAAACTGCGTGTGAGTTTAATTTTACCTACAAGCATGTGCCTTTCAGAGTCCTTTACCCATGCAAGTATAAAGCACTGCACTCCCATGCCATAGTATCATGTGTAAAGTATGAACCGAAGGTTTATCAAGTCTAAAATGCTAGTTATCTTGGGGGGACCCGGGGGACCCACCGTGGTGTAGTTGGTGGGTGTCGGACTCATCAGCGAAAGGTCCCGGGTTCGAGCCACGGTGGTGGCAGCGAAGTGAAGTCTCGACTCAAGGCGCAGTGGCACCCACCGACCATACTAACTAAACAAACTTGTTTTATACTTTGTTAAATATGTTTTTTAATGAAAAATAATCACTCAGTTTTAATTTATAAAAAAAATATTATTCGAGAACACCTATGATTCGAACCCAGTTCCTTTGGTGGTAGAGTCCAGAGCCCTTCTACTGGGCCACTAATTATAATACTTACACTGCGGTCGGTAGGTCCCATGTTACGTGTGAGGCACCCTCGTTTTATAACCAGAAAAATATGAACAATTTAAACCAAAATCAAAAATGTAATAATCTGTCCAATTTAACTTGATAAAATTATCATACAAGAACGGAATACTCATCTGGAGTTTCACAAAAAAGCATGTGATGATTGATTCAATGTCAAAGAAATTTAGCTTAACAAGAAAAACTTGAAGATGATGTAATCACAGAGGAAGGATGTAAGCTTACTCCACGGGGACGTCTTCCCTCATCCCGAAGGCTTCAAACTATAATTTACAAATCAAGAATTAACTGCCCAATTCCGGTAGGGCTGCATATTTATTCAATTATCTAATTATAGTATCTCCCAATGGTTACGTAGCTTTACAAATATGGAGGTCCTTCGGGGTCAGCAATTTCAATGTTTAAAGCCAGTGGACATTATTGGTAATTGTCAAAGACCAGTCTTCTTACTTGCTGTATCACAACATATGCATAAATACCAAACCTGTGAAAGTTTGAGCTCGATTGGTCGTCGGAGTTGCGAGATAACTACGAAAGAAAAAATCACCCTTATCACACGAAGTTGTGTGCTTTCGGATGCTTGATTTCGAGACCTCAAATTCTAAACTTGAGGTCTCGAAATCAAATTCGTGGAAAATTACTGCTTTCTCGAAAACTAGTCCACTTCAGATGGAGCTGTTTCTCACAATGTTTTGTACCACCAACCTTTCCCCATTACTCGTTACAAAGTAAGGTTTTATGCTAATAATTATTTTGAGTAATTACCAATAGTGTCCACTGCCTTTAACTAAATATAAAATTCGACTGAAGTTTAAAATTGATCTCCGCAACGATTTAAAGACAATGCACACTATTGGTATTGTTAAAGACGAGTCTTCTCACTTGGTGAATCTCAACATAATATGCATAAAATAGCAAACCTGTGAAAGTTTGAGCTCAAATGGTCGTCGAAGTTGCGAGATAACTATGAAAGAAAAAAACAACCTTGTCACACAAAGTTGTGTGCTTTCAGGTGCATGATTTCGAGGTATCGAAATCAAATTCGTGGAAAATTACTTCTTTCTTGAAAACTACGTCACTTCAGAGGGAGCCGTTTCTCACAATGTTTTAAACTTTTAACAGCTCTGCATTACTCTTTACCAAGTAAGGTTGTATGTTAATTATTTTGAGTAATTACCAATAGTGTCCACTGCCTTGAATAGATGTTAGTTTTGCATCGGGGATAAAGAACATGAGTTTTTACCCTAACACCGGTGTGTACTAAGCGCTGTATACTCAGTACATTCCCGAATTCTGCGAGAAAAAAAACACAGACACATCACTCATATGGGACTCGAACCCACGACCTTTGCATCGCTAGAGCAGATGTCTTTGTTTTGCGATACTATGTCGACAACTAGCCGTCGACATCAAGACTGTGTGGGGTAGTTTACATGTCAAGAGCCTACACCCGAAATTACTTTTCAAGTTCCGTTGATGTCGTCAGGAACCAAATTAAGTTGACAAGTAAAGGTGACTAAACCAAACATGTTCGCACAGTTTCAGTGAATAGAACTAGTGAATAAGAAGCAGCATTCCGTGTTTGCCATTTCCCCTTGGACGTGTCAAATGAGTCGCCAATAAACTTTGTTTTGTCCACTATAAGTAGTATTGTCCGGTCCCTGATCAGCTGAACTCTCTCCCTAGAGTATGTTGCGGGTAGCTTTGACCTTGCTGACGGTCGGGAAACTTGGAGCGGATGGGCTGCTTCGTATCCATCATCGACGGACTTCGGAGGGTGAATTATTTTCTCTCTGTTCTCTCCATGGGAATCTCAAGTTGATGGGTGTTCTAGTTAAATCACCCCGATGGTCTGAGGTGATGGCACTGTGTGGTGGACAATTCTAGGAGCAAAAGAAATCACGAGGGAATTCCACCGTGAGTCATGCTGTGTTATCCTGGGCGTACAACTACGAACGAGAGGAAAAAAGGGGGTTTGTAGCAACACATCAACCCCGGGGGACGCGAACCGCTTCCCCCCTCGGTGGTTGTCCGTGGTAGGCTCAGAGATCTCGTTATCGGTCTTTCTTCACTTGTTGATCCAATTGTCCCACACCCAAATGTGGTCATTGTTTATTTAAGAAACCTCTCCACAGGCAACTTTTGTTGGCATCTCATCCTCCTCGCCTCAATTCAATGAAAGGTCATCAGATCAACAATGGGCGAGTGCTCTAAAATAGCCCAACGTGGAAACACTAAGATTGTTTCTGAAGTTATACTCGACAGTTGTCGGTTTGGAGAAAACTTATCTATTAAAAAAAACCGATTTTGAGTTAAACAAAGAAAAACATTATTATAGTAGAGCGTGAGTTGAACCGGCGACCTCCGGAAATGTGCCGACGCTCTGCCAATTGATGTATCTAATCCCTAATGTTGGCGGTCACCCCTCAGGGAGAATAAGGAGACGGTCAAAATTAGGGATAGACCTTATGCATTGACGTCATCCAGCGGCCATCTTAGTGGAAAAACGGTGACGAAACAATCGAAACGTACATATTTGTAAGCGCGGCGCACAGGATTGGCCAATGAACAACCTCCTTTTGACCACAAGGTGAGGGCGCCCTACTGAAATGACGTCATGTGCATAGACCTTATAGCGAATACCAATGCGCAAGCGCAGACTGTTGAATGAGGTGCATTGTGGGATAGATATGGATCAAATTTGGATACCAGCAAGACCACAATGCACCTAATTCCAAGCTTTACGCGCGCGCCCCCGGTATTTGCGAAAAGGTCTATGAGGTCTATTATAATATATCCCTAATTTTCAGTTGGTAGAGCACAGTCACGTTTTCGGAGGTTACGGGTTCAGGTCCCGCTCTAGTAATTTTTCTTAGTTCAACCCTTAATGATTCTTTTTTACAAATGATTCAAAGCATTGGTTCGTATGGGACCTGGATTCATTTTGGATATCCTATTGCATGGTTGCTTGAACACTCGGTGACGATACAACCAATATAAATGAGTTGAACTCAGCAAACAAGTCCGATATAGGAAAAAGAAAAAAAAACGATCTTATACCGACAATGCTTATAAGCAGAACATATTGCTTAAGAATTGTCTGCTTAGCAAAAATGAGCAGGATACCAGTAACATTTGGTTCATGTGGTTTGGCTGGTAACCTGACATTCTTGTGAGCTTAGTGGTTTGTGCTATTAGCTACTTGTGTACCCATTGAGCCCTTAGATAAGACCCTGGTGTATCTCGACGATGTTCATCAAATTAATAATTATTCATGGACTGTCTCCCTAAGGATTGGGGTCTTAACGGACCAAACCAAAACGGGGTTCATAAACGGATCATAATTAGTGGCCAATTTTAGAGGTTCAACCCGAGTTTACCACAGTTTGATGGTATCAGACAGTTGCTGGTGACGCTTCCTTTTTTTTCTCTGCATTTGAAGGGATCTATTTCGGGTACTATTGTTGGTGGTATGAGTCTCTTCTTACACAAGTAGGCTGCATTGTACATCATTTGTCATTTCAGTGATGTGCAGCCAGCTCTTTGTTACCTTCTTTTGTTAGGCAGCTGCTGTGAACCACAGGCCATGCATATACAAAGACACCAAATGAACAACCCATAAATATTGAGCAATTCTTTCTAGTTCTTGTATTTGACAGACTCAAAAAATAATTTGTCATCATTGACACAGCGACTGTTAATGGTGTGATTATAAGTAACATTGAAATGACTAATACAACGGTGGTTTTCAAAACTTTTGTTCATAAAGTGGAAACAATGTATACCCACGATTGCGGTCTTGCACTTTAATTTCATTTATCGCTCTTCTGGCTGTTCATGCTCATGCACACTCAAAGGCCGTGTTAATCTCAGTACTATTTATATTTAAAAAGAAGAAGAAAAACACTTTTTTTTGAAATATTTCTTAAGACTGACTACATTCGTCGCAGGAGCAAATTGTAGCTAACTTCCATTCAAATCCACTCGGTTCTACACACTAGCGTCCAGACATAGACCTTATTGAGGTTCCTGGATGGTAGCAGCTCATGTTTCCAACGCAAGGAAGCAGCCTATAGCGTTTTAATCTATACGGTGTCACACTGAGCGAAAAGGAGGTTACCAGACACTACATGACAATTGCTTATCTTGAAGATGCCTCAAATACTCCACAAAAGATGAGAGTACTTTCCAAACGGATATGATCATCATGCTGATTGATGGGCGTCAGTGTCAAGTGTGCTTTCAAACATTTTGAAATACCAGGCATTGGTGGTGTGTTTTCCCCTTTAAATTAACACCGAGGGAACTTTTTTTGTGGCCGGTTCGAGGTCTTCCCAGACGGGTGTGGGGGCACTGGGGCGCGGGTCAAATCCACACACGGGTCCCTAGTGAGTTTTGGGTGAAAAAGATACACAGAGTGCCGCCTAGGCCATGGATGGAACACTGAAACCGCCCTTTCCTCGATAGGAAATCAAATTAGCGCACTCTATCTTCGCAGAAACCGGTGCCAGTTCGCGTAACTACTGACAATGTTCACATAAGTGAAGCTAAACTGTTGTGACGTGTGCTCATGACGTCACGGTCGGTACGAGTGACTCATGAGAAGAAAATCACACACACAAAAATGTTCAGAATACTTTCTGGGTAAATAGTGTTGTTTTAGTTGATTCCACTTTCACACAACATAATCTTGGGTAAGCTCAAGTGATCTAAAGCCACAAATCCACCCATGTTGAATTATTTAGAGTGAGTTTAAGTGAAGTCGGGCAATCGGTTCGATCAAACTCAAATCAAATCTGAACGGGGATTCAACTGTACAAGCAAAAGGAAATCCCTCTTTTCCAACAGGAAATCTACGTGTGCTCAATAAGGTCCTCCCCAGAAATCCCCGAATATCCTTTAGCGTGTAACTCTCTATGTCACCTGGCACTTGGATTCCGATTGAATTATGTAGCCGGCTCGATAGAATCTCCGTGTAGCTAATCCAATGACAAATCTCTGAGAAACACTTCAATGTTAATCAAGGAACTCAGCAAAACGTGGCCATGCCGTAAAAACATTTTTGGTAAAATTGTGGAAGGGTTAGGATTAGCGGGAAGTGTATTGTTATAGATGTTCAGCATTAATTAATTTAAAATGTAGAATTATTTTGACCTTAAGGAAAGCTTAGATTATACTGACTTAATGAATTAAAGGGAATGTTTTATATGTTTGGTAACCACTCTTAAAATTAATGGCAATACAATATTAAATTTTTGTTAGAAGAACAACATCTTTCGAAAGTATAACAACAGTTTGATGTCTGTTTCACTTCGAAGTAGTGTGGTTATGGTTGGAAAAATATATCCGTTTTAATCCCCCATATTTGAATCTGAATTAGAAGCGTTACTAAGCGTTTCTCAAATTTGTGTCTCCAAATTATGGATCGTTCTTCCCGCTTTGACATAAACCGTTCCGGATTTTCGGCGATATCAAAAAGTCCGCCACCTTTATTAAAGGCAGTGGACACTATTGGTTAATGGTAATTACTCAAAATAATTATTAGCATAAAACCTTACTTGGAAACGAGTAATGGGAAAGGTTGGTTGTATAAAACATTGTAAGAAACGGCTCCCTCTGAAATAACGTAGTTTTTGAGAAAGAAGTTATTTTCCACGAATTTGATATCGAGACCGCAGATTTAGAACTTGAGGTCTCGAAATCAAGCATCTGAAAGCACACAACTTCGTGTGACAAGGATGTTTTTTCTTTCATTATTATCTCGCAACTTCGACGACCGATTGAGCTCAAATGTTCACAGGTTTGTTATTTTATGCATATGTTGAGATACACCAAGTTACGAGACTGGTCTCTGACAATTACCAATAGTGTCCAGAGTCTTTAAAACAATCGAACGGTTCTAAAAACCAATGATAATCCCTCTCTTCCAAGAGGACAATTAAAACGTGTTTTTTTTTATTAGACGGAACAACAAATCATTACTGGCAATTACAGTTAAAGTTGCTGTTGCCAAAATGGTATCTGTACACATCATTATGAAAACCCAGCATTTGGGATGCAATGCTCTTCATGTTAGAGACGAATCCTCGAGTGAAGTGGGGACTCATCTCCTTAATCCCCGGTGGGATTCGGACTCCGAATCACATAACGTGAACGGCGAGCAAAGTTCCCCCTAAAGGGAAGGTACACCTTTGGTTATTGTCAAAGACCAGTGTCTCACGTGGTGTATCTCAACATATGCATGAAATAACAAATCTGTGAAAATTGTTGTTTTCAGATAGGAATATAAGTCTTCTAGCTAGAAGTCTTTAAATATTTTAGCGAGAAATTACCTCTTTTTAAAAAACTACGTTACTTCAGAGGGAGCCGTTTCCCACAATGTTTAACACTATCAACAGCTCTCCAATGCTAGTTACCAAGTCAGTTTTTTAAGTTAATATTTGTTTTGAGTAATTACCAAACGTGTACCTTCCCTTTAACTTGGTATCCAAATAATTATTCAACCTAAGCACAGAAGAAGGCTATGTTTGGCGTGTCTGATTGCTAGTGTTATATGGAACACTAACTCTTCCCAATATTTTGAGGTCACAATAATCATGCGTGATCCATTGCATATAAACCCCAACACGACACAGGCATCAGAGCTATCACGGGCTTAAGTCTTTACGACTTCCCGCTAGATCACAAAGACTTAAATCATAATACGCAGATTATATGGTTTCAATCAGTTCCAATGTATGATTAAATTAAAACTGCAATTTTTGTTCGAGGAGAACCGGCGCCGAAGTCTGGCCCGGGCTTTTTATCCCCGAATGCTTGCGGATTCTCATCACCAGCAGCTGCTCCTTCTTAGACTGTACACGTTAGCGCATCTATAGAAAAGGACATCATGGATTCCTAAAGCTTAAGGTCTTCTAAATCTTGGCTTCGGCTCCGTGAACTGCTAGAGCGAAGTCCTCTAACTTAAACACATCAGTTGTGTTGTATATCAAAGTATTTCATCTTCTTACATTCGCAGTTTTCTTGTGCTTTGCGTAAGATCAGTTTGGTGTAAACAGTCTTGGCGTCGAGGAGGCTGCAGATGGTGTTTTTCTTCTCTAGAGCATGTTTAATGTAGATGCTACATTACTCTTTATATAACTCCATTTTATAAACCATCTGTGTCTGAAGAGCTGTAAAGTATTTCTTAGAGATAACTGCACTACAGTATTTCCAACCCAATACTTAAAGAGTCATTATCCTGCAAGGTATTACATTAGGCTGAATTCTTTGGTAAATTAGTTTGCAAAATATAGTCAAATAATAGTTTAAATCATTGTTTAATTTTTGACTTATATGATGAGCAATCCCACGCAATGCCATTTTCACTGGATGCTTGAAATTGTTTCTAGTTTCCTAATTCAGGAATGCAGTGAATGTGCTTCTCCTTCCTTCTTTAACTTGGGTTAACTCGAAGTAGGCCATACAATCCCCAACATGTGGAAAAACAGTTTGCTGAAAAGATTCCTTTCTCCGAGATGACTTTAATGCCCACAAACCTTGACACTTTGAGCTAAAGAAAATATTATCACTTTGAAAATTGGCTGTTCAGGTTTCCATTTTAAAAAGGGCAAAATGTGACCTTATTTCCGATCAACATCCAGAAGAAGTAGCAATCGGCCGTCCACACTCACAATCATGCTAACTAGCGCGGTTTGTTCATCATCATCATACATGTCTAATTAGTCTATTAACCCATTAGCCTACGTTCAGGTTGACTAATAACACTAGCATCAAGTAATTTCCAATTTCAATGAACCAAATGAACCAAATGATATAGCCTTGCTTGATCTATTATGGTTTACAAAAAGGTTGACGTTAACTGGCGTCCACCATTCCAACGTTCAAGGATATGATGCACTCACCCATTGAGCCCCTAACTTAAAAAAAAAAACACTCTTAAAATGACGGGACTAAACGATGACATCTAGCCAATGTCTTGATGTTTTTGGATTTACTGAAAAGAATGAAGCTATCAATAAGCATTAGGTTGGTCCTGTGATATGAAACACACAGTAGAGTGGTTATTGACATGTCTCTAGGCAACATGACTAAGACGGCGCTCAAAAATATCTCATTCAACAAGCGATCTGATATTTTGATACGCCAGTAACTTGATTAAACTTAAAGCTGTATACTATTACAAAATGCATGCTCACTGGAGTAATATCGCTTTGAAATAATAAATTGTTTATAAAAAAAATAGTCCCGAATTTTGACGATTAATGATATTATAGCACGTGCTTTGGTAGCAATTTGAATTTAACCGCCGGTTCGTCTGGTACCCTTTCTCTTGCACCATAAACTCAACTCGATGCGAGTGCAGGGAATTGTCAATGTTCACGTTTTGGGGTGAACCACGCACAATCTTATACGGATCCGGTTTGTGGGGTCCTGCTATTGCTGTCCTCTTATTCTCTTCTCTAAAGATGTCCTTATGGGGTCCAGGTTGAACAAATAATTCCCTTGTGGGGATACAGTGTTCCATTGTGTATAATACCCCACAAGGGCTATTATCGAAAGCTTGCAGCTCTGTGTTGTAGTCACTGTACTGTACACTTCTAATTCAAAGCAAAATATCCGTTTACAAAAATACATTCAATGGCCACGGGCAAACATCATTGGAATAGTATCTTTAAATAAAATGGGTGTATTTTTCCCAAAGCAATTATGATGAATAACCAGCTGGCTCGATGTCAAACTTCAACATGAAGTCATGGGGTTCAAACTTGATTGAGAAATCAAGTAACAAGTGGTTGATATCACGAGGGTGTGCCCCGTCATTGGGTTTCCAATCTGCGCTACATTAGCCAGGAGTCTGCGTGTCGTACATGCTGGCAAGGGGGGGGGGGGGTTTCCAAAGTCAATGGGAATGTCAATGCCAAGACCAAGTGACGTAATGATGAAATTTGTACTGAAGAGCCCCCCCTTACATTTTAGCACCGGGCCCACTTTCATAAAGCCTGTAAGCACGAACAATTCCTAAGCAAAGAAATGTATTACTTAACAGAAACAGGGTTACCAGCCAAAATAATGACTATCGAATCGAGCCTGCCAATTGCTTCGCAAACTGTAAAAACACTTCAGTTTCGAATATAGACGAAAACTACGAATGTACCACTTGTTCGAATTTATCATAGACCAATACTTATAATGCGTTTTTTTTCACCGTTTGTGTTTAGTTTGCAGATTACAGATTGAACTGGTATCGCCTTCGAAGTAAAGACAACTTCATTACCATATACTTATTAAGGTAAGTGGAAACTAATTTGCATTTGAAACATGTGAATCGATCCCAATATTTTGAAAGTCCCGGAGAGTGGCTATAAAAAGATTAGATTTTACCTTGGACTGTGCGTCAGTTTGACCCATTTCTGGGTAGTTTTTGACACTTATTCCGGGTCATGCCACATCTCGACATTTTGGATGTCACTTCCAGAACACCGTATTCATACAGTGCGGATAACTATGCCATGTATATCATACATGCACAACTTGTGTTCGTTGATTTTGCAATCATACCATCTGATTCCCATTTGATGTCAGCACACTATATTAGGTTTATTATGTCATCATCCCGCAGTAAACTATCTCATGATCTAGACATTTTGGATGTCACTTCCAGAACACCGTATTCATACAGTGCGGATAACTATGCCATGTATATCATACATGCACAACTTGTGTTCGTTGATTTTGCAATCATACCATCTGATTCCCATCTGATGTCAGCACACTATCATGTCAGCCTTGAATTGTTTACGTAAAATTAAACTCAAGTATAGCACTGATAGTTCATAGAGGCAGACGTACTCAATGCAATTACTTATTGCCAATAAATATTTACTTTTAAAGAAATGAGGATGGCCTTACCATGAAAGTAGTTGCATACTTGCATACTTGCACACTTGCATACTTGCATACTTGCCATGAAAACGAATGAAGTTCCTTTATGTATAGTATATTCACTTTCGTATAGTGATTCGGAGTAGTTTGGGATCGGGTGGGGGGGGGGGGGGGGGGGTTAAGAGAGGCGTGAAGTGTTCTACCAAACGCACGGGATGCGGATAAATAGTTCCTGGACATTTATTGCTGGAATTTTTGTGTGTTAAGGTTGAGGGCGTAAATCTTGAAGGTAATCGCTGATTCGCTGTACTTGGAAACGCCATTTTCTTTTTAAGTTTCCTAAATTTCAAAGTTCCCTTAACAATCCAAGTTATTTAAACGTTTCCACGCCAATGGAAATTATTTTCAAAAACCCATCCACGTTTTTCTAAATTTTCCCTACCAATCAAATTTATTTCAAAATTACAAGCCAATCCAGATTGCTTTACAAATTTAAAACCAATTCAAATTAGTTAGTTTCCCACAAATCCAAATTATTTACACTTTCACCAACCATTTCCTCTTTCGATATAATTTCCCTCTGGTCTTGAGTTCTTTGTTGTGATTGGTCATTCACCTGCCAAAATGGGATTATAAAGTCATTTAGGGACGCTCGTTCCCACTCCTTATACTCCACCTCCTTACTCATACAAAACTACTACAAAAATAAAGTTTGCCTTTATAAAAACACTACTAGGGCCAGTTGTAACTGTTGTTTGTATTCAGCCACACAGAGCCTACACCAAATAGCCTAACAGAAACAGTAACGCCATAATATAACCCCTAAGGGGGCACAACCACATTGTGTTCAACGATCCGAAAGCAACGTGGAGAAATGAAGAAAAATAATTACAGTATGAAAACAAGAATTACCCCAACAAGTCATAAAAACACAAACATTGCCGCCAGCGAATTGGTTCAAATTCTCTGTCAATGATATTTTGAGAGATTAAAAGTGATTTACTACCAGGCTGGAAATGAAGCTGACAAAATAACACTGGTCAGTTGTGATAGAGAGTTGTGATTGTTTGCCGTAATTGATTGTAATGTAATTTTCTATCCAATCACAACCAATTGGGGTGGAAGGAGGGGTCAGTGGACATGGTTGTAGTTCTGCAAAGAGACGGAGAGAAGGAGGGGGAGTGGTAGAGGGAGAAGGGGGAGGGGGCGACACACAGAACAAAGTATTGTGAAGGAAGTTCAAAACTGTTTGTCCATTAGACTGCATAAAAGAGCAGTATGAGATGTTGAATTCTCGGTGTTCCCTGCAGTAGTAATTGGTTGGACTTACTCAGTTTGACTGGACAAAGACACAAGTTGAAGTTAACTGAACATCGCCATGTTGGGACATGTATTGTCATAAACACAACAGGTCAAGGGTCACTATGACGTATGTGTACTTTTTTATGCATATTCAACATTCCCAAAAGAGTGAATATTATTCAGTATTGGTTAAACAAGTCCAAATTATACGTTTATTGCTCTTTCTGTATCTTATATCGTTTTACCAATGTGCAGTATTGGTCTTTTTATCTGCCCGAGAAAATAAATAAATTAAGTATAAATGTAAATGGAGGTCACCCCTTTCCGTATAGCTTTTTGAACTTCATTCGTTTTGTTTATCAAATTAAATCCTTCATAAAACAGTCTGGTGTGACACTTAACATCACAACAACAAGACTACATTTATTTGTGACAAAATAAGTGTTTTGTTGGTTGGATTGGAGAAAGCAAATTCAATGTAATCAAAGCTTGAATAACTTGGTATTGACAACACGCAAACGGTATTGGTATTGACAAAACGCAAAAGGACGGGCACACTTACTGCTTGTATATCTGATTATTTCTGATATGAATGAAATAGCCATGGCAACTTGATATTATCATTGTCGATTATTTGTGTGTCAGACTCCGATTCAAATAAACAATAATCAACAAAGGAATACACTGTTTATAGCTAAATTCTATTGAATAATAAAATTATTGACCTTGGTTTTAATATAACATACTATAATGCATTTACAGTGTGTTATGTTTGTTGGCGCGCACGCTATAGTAACATGTTTCAAATATTTCCCCGTGATCGTCAATGCATATCAATCTACATTAACCTATCATGGAGTCATATAGCCAATAGTATTAAACAATAACAGTAACCTTCCGGCACCCTAGAGCATATAAACATCCTTACTACGTACCAAGTCCATTAATTCCCCGCTCCTCTGAGTTGTTGTAAATTTGTCCCCGTTACGCGCACGTGACCTCAGGCGAGGAGCGGTGGGATTGTTCTACCCTGTCGCTGAGGGGCCCTAAATAGTGAGAAAAGTGACGGACAACATAGAGAAATTTGGCGCGCAATGCCGACCCAAACTGTCAGTTTTGTTTCCAGGTGGGTTTATTCAAATGATTATGACTTGATGTCCGCAGAGGTATGTCGTGATTTAAAGGGTGGGCATGAGGCCAAGTTGTTAGGGGTCGGACATGCAGTGGCACGTGTGTGAACGCGGGAAAGTAGTTCAAACAAAACAAAATGGCGGACGATCTCTTAGTGCCGCTCGACGTTGACGGTGGTGCGTGATTTACGCCGAGGTCAACATCGTAAATTACCAAACAGTTCCCCGATTGTGCAAAAGTGGAACGGCATTGGTTTTACGACTTGCTTCATAAAGTGTAATTTATGCTTGTTGTTCGACGAAAGATTTGGAAATTCATATAGTCATATCGAAGATCGATTCACGACCATGGCTGCCTCTATAACCTTCAACAAGTTGAATAACTTGGGGGCTATTATGACATGGATATTGACCCTAAACAACAATTATCTACAAACTAGTTCACATCATTCTGTTGTCATACAATACTTCAAGGTGCGCTGTTTCACCAAACGCAAGTGCCACAATTATGAGAACCGGCCTGAAACAGATACTGGGACAGTTTTTACTTCAAGCTGTGAAACGTCATTAAACTCAACTTCAGGCTTGGTTCATAATTATGTGTTGACAGAGAGGAATGGTCACATTTTACAGGAAATTTCTCAAAATATGTTTAGTGGCTGTCGGTATAGTATAGGGTACCTTCGAGTTTAATAGAAACTCATTCAACTCGGGTAGCCTTTAAAGGCAGTGGACACTATTGGTAACTACTCAAAATAATTATTAGCACAAAACCTTTCTTGATGACGAGTAATGGGGAGAGGTTGGTAGTATAAAACATTGTGAGAAACGGCTCCCTCTGAAGTGCCATAGTTTTCGAGAAAGAAGTAATTTTCCACGAATTTGATTTCGAGACCTCAGATTTCGAACTTGAGGTCTCGAAATCAACCATCTAAACGCACACAACTTCGTGTGACAAGTGTGTTTTCTTCTTTCATTATTATCTCGCAACTTTGATGACCGATTGAGCTCAAATTTTCACAGGTTAGTTATTTTATGCATATGTTGAGATACACCAACTGTGAAGGCTAGTCTTTGACAATATTACCAATAGTGTCCACTGCCTTTAAGAAACCTTTCTTTTCATACGAGGTTTTACTTTTTTGGAGCATTATCATTGTCACAAACTATTTTATAAGTTCAATTGTCCCGGAGGTGAAACTCAGAAACGGCAATATTTTCCAAGCTTTCATGCTAAGATGCATCATCGGTATGTGTTAGGTTTTGGTTTGCTTTTGTTTTTAATTCAAAATAAGTGCTCGCTCACTGATGCAAACTAAAATACGATATCCCTGTATGTTGTTTTAAAGGGGTCATTCTAAAACTAGCTAAACGTTCATGGCCAAGTCTTTGAGTGAAATCAATTCAGGCATGTGTTGAAAAACTACGCTTGTTACAACAGGTGTGAACAGATCAGCTGGAATTCCCAAGTATACACACCGGTCTCGGCAGGTCAGGAATTAATTTAATGTTTCGCACTTCACCACATGAGGGCGTTCTTTGAAGGATGATTGACACCTTTTCGTGGGTGGTTGCGTCCCGCGTGCACGGAAGTTTTCGGTCGTTTTCGGTCCGGGGAATCCACCGAACACGTTTGTCAATGAACTTTTTTATTTTCGAAGGTTTTTTCTTCTCTGTTCGTCTGAAGAGATTTTCAAGGTTATGTTTATCTTGTTTAAAAAACAGGTTTTCGCTCCAGCGGTTATTGATAAAATCGCCGTAATGTCATCGACAAGTGGGCAGATTTAATCCCTTAAGAATATATTACATATCTGCTTTACAATAAACACGAACGAGTTAAGTGTTGCAAACAAGGGAGCTCAAAACACCGACCGTATCAGAAAACTTTTTCGGAGTTTCTGAAAAGAACTTTGTTTCTCAAGTTATCCCCCAAAATATAATACATTGTTTGAATGGGCTTTGAATAACAGGTCGGCTACCATTGAACGTGTGAACACCGAAGCTTCCAGCAGTGACTGAAAACAGTAGTAGGCTCCTACCGTCTGACGGGTTTAATGAGCCGTCCAACTTCAGTCCATTATTACTGAGCGGTCTTCCCATGGAAAAGAAAATTACCCTCCGCTATTATTATATCAACGTATTGTATATCTTTTGTGGATGATGGAAGAGGTGGCTTAGGGTTGTAGACTGTGAGGTCGGATACAGTTGTATAGCTGTCAGGGGGATTGGCTTTATTTAAGATTATTAACAATCGCAGACTTCGCTGAAATCTGTTCATGGCCGCCATTTGCACGAATTTCTTTCTTATCACAGCACCTATACGCAATCATATAGCGGAAGAGTTGCTGTTAAAATTGTGTACAATTCCTACGGAAGGAGACCCCATTCTGACTGGATTTATGTTTGTTGAATTTCATTTTCCAAAAAGAAAGTTGGGGATAAATACCACGTCCGGTCAAAGATAATGAACGTTTCCCAAGATTTGTCGTTACCTAAGTGATATGGTTACTGGTCAGCACCTATGTTGCTTTTTAAACACTGGGTTTTTGACAGCAGATGAAATATCTGCATGAAGAATGGAAATCTGGGGATAGCTCTGTTGTAATATAACGCAGAGTTTGATCATCCGTTGTACCAAAGTTAAAGAGAAATTTCTCTAACAGTAACATCCTTGACCGATAACACCACTCATAGAAGAAGCAATAGTCACCTTCACCTAAAACAGCAAAGAAGAAATGCGAACAGATGGCAATTGTCACAATCTTTTTCCTCTCGATTATTGTAGATCAGGTGTGTGACATTCAGTCTTGTATCAATAATGAGAGTGTATACCACAATAGTACAGACTTTGCAAAACATAAACAATGTTTCATTTACATCTTCCCTTTAACCTGTAAACCAACATCACCCCCAGTGATTCTACTTGTTAAACAGCGGACTGGGGTCAGACGAGGGCAATTGCACAGTTACCATCTTAGTGGGGGTAAGGACCAACCTCCCTCCCTAGGTGACACGAGTTGAAAACACCCCCCGATCCCTGGCATTAAACTGGACCACTATATGATTACCTGATAATACCCTACAATTAATGTGAACTGTTGATCCCAATGGAGAAGCACTATTTTAAGCCGAGGGGCCTACAGACCGTGGTTCAGGGGTGTTATGGGTTGGTATTTACCAAATTATACCTTGAGGCCATTCACTGTGTTTCAAGTGCAGTGCTTGGTATAAGTCAGAATTAAAGAGGTATGTCAATGCAAAAAACATGAAAGGACTACAAGCTACAGCCATGGAGCTATCTACAACCGAAGCTCATTGGTGCTACGATTCAAACACAGGCACAGTAACTCAAACCATGGAGGTAGTCTAAACTCTTACAAACAACAAAAGGTATAGTCTCTGCCTTTAAAGCTGATAAATAAAATTATACACAAAAGCATGCCCCACGTAGTATAGAAATGGGTGCAGTTGGTTTTTCCACTTTTGCAACAATCAGACCAATTTAAGTGAATGTTGTCTTTGAGGCAGTGGACACTATAGGTAATTACTCACCCAAACTAATTGGTAATTACTCAAACAAATTATTAAAACCTATCTTGGTCATGAGTAATGGGGAGCTGTTGGTAGTATAATACATTGTGAGAAACGGCTCCCTCTGAAGTAGCGTAGTTTTCGAGAGAAGCAATTTTTCACGAATTTGATTTGGAGACCTCAGATTTAGAGTTTTAGGTCTCGAAATCAAGCATCTGAAAGCACTGCACAACTTGGTATGACAAGGGTGTTTTTCTTTCATTATTAACTCGCAACTTCGACGACTAATTGATTTCATATTTTCACAGGCTTGTTATTTTATGCATAAAAAAATGTTGAAATACACCAAATGAGAAGACTGGTCTTTGACAATTATTACCAAAAGTGTCCAGTGTCTTTGAAGGCCGAGCTGATCATGTTTTCATTGGTCAAAATTCACACGGAAACATCACATAAATAAGTTGACACCCGGATGAACTACTGGAATTGAACATTTAAAAAACTTCACCGTATGTGTACTCAGTGAGGGAGTTTGTTTTCCAATAACCCAGAGTAGTGAACCGATACTGTTAGAAACTGCGTTCTCAAGGGTATTTTCCCGCGTAAAGCAACACGTTTATTTAATTCCACTTTGCGCATTGACGTGCTCCCAAAGCTCCCAAATGGCACCCCTTGTGTGATTGGCAAATTTATCTTGATCATGTCAGTTCCAGCTGGTGGTGTTCGATTCGATCGGGGAGAGACCTCAACGAAATTACACTTGGCACCCTTTGTAAAGACACCCTCGATAAAAAATCGATTGTTAATTGTCGGCTAAATGGCGCTCTTCAGAAGGGTATAAATTCGCCGGTTGATTTTTAATCCGAGGTAGCTGGAATGTCGAGTGAGTTTTATCACATTCTTCTGCCACTGCACTCAGGTTATGTAAATAAAGTGACTTGATACAGTGTCGAAATGCAATCATAGACTTCGATTTCCTCCAAGGATTTCTGATTTGTTCATTTGGTTATGGTCCAAAATAACTTATGGCGTTCGAACGTGACCTTCCGATCAAGATGCTGTGATCGTGTTCATAATTGCAGATCAAATACTTAATTTTGGTAACTCTCATCGGCACTGCGAAACCTTCTGATCACAGTATTCCTTCACAATAGAAGAGCAGAGTATACTATTCGAAACGTCTGTCTCGTGTATTATATTGAGTGGGGGCATTACCAAAATAAACGCTTATTGGATTGAATTGAACTGAAGTAAAGACGAGCAGACTATTCAGTTCGAAACATCGAGAACACTCCGGCTCGCAATATTTTTCATAGTTAATTCTAACACTACGGAGCGTTGATACGCGTCGAGACACAACTTGCCAAACTCCACAAAGGAACGCATCCAGTCACTCCATCAAATATAATCATACGAAGACTCCCCCAAATCGGTTTCTTTTTCTGTCCATGAACTCACTGTATTGAAGATTATGGATGACATCCGCCGTGTCCTGACATAGGAAGAGTCGATTGTTGCAACCCATGTATAGTTCACTCCCACTCCCAAGGGGGGTGTCAAGGCATCATCCCTAAACTTTATGACCAGCCCCCCTCCCCCCCCCCCCCCCCCCTTTGTCAGAGATGAGTGTGAGTCACCTTTCATATCAAACAGCTTCATATTATTTTGTATCCCTTACACCGATGTGTATTAATCATAGTAATCTAAGTACTTTCCCGAGTTCTGTGAACAAAACTAACAGGCAAATCACTCGGGTGGGATTCGAACCCACAACCTTTGCATTGCTAGGTCCACCGCTGTTTTCTTACCACTAGACCTCCGACCAAACAGCTTCACGATCGATCTATTGATAATTGTTTTAGCTCCCCCCCCCGTCTCAACCTGTATATGCACCATCATCACCATCCCCTCAAATGTTGCTTGGCCAATCAGACAAAACTCCTTTTTCGCTGATTAGCTATATAGATAGCCTTTGTGCGAAAAGAGAGAGCTTTTTCAAGAAAGCTAACCTGCTGCACTGAAAAACAGGGGTGTTAAAAAGTACACCAGTATGTTGTCACAAGATACATCAAAACAAAAATCTAAATTTACACCATGGGGTGTTAAAAATAACACTAAAATAACACTAGTTTATCCTATTATAATTGTGTGTTATTTTAACATCCCGAAGTCTTGATTTGACATTACCCTGGTGACAATTTTAACACCCCAGTTTTTGTACTGTGGTTTGAGATGGAGCAAGACCAAATAATAATATGTTGAAAAATATGAGACGTTTTCAATCCATAAGTGTTGGTTTCCTCCTGCATCCCACTTAATTCTTAACCTCATTTCAATGCCTCATGAGACACAAAAAGGTAGAGTGCCCCGAGGGTAGGTATTATTGTTCTCGCTATCCAGTTAGCCTTTTGTAAGTGTATTCATTTCGACTTCGTTAAATGCTCTCTGCAGTAGGGCCAATGTGTGCACTGCGGGTGCTTATTCGATTTCAGGTATTTCTGATTCGATGAATCGATACTGCTTTATACCAAGTGTAGGTTTCATTTTGTATTTCACGATTTAGACGACTCTGCTGCTACATGCGGTTGGCGTTTTAAAGGGAAGGTCTTCCTTTGGTTTATGGAACCACTTGATGCTTCTGATCCTATATATATATTCATACAATAAAAATAACCTGTGAAAGTTTCATTACTGGTAGGGTTCATGTGATATCGCCGAAAATCTGAAGCGATATGTTTATGTACTGCAGTAACATATCTGACAGTAAAGGTTCTTAGATTCAAATGGGGGGGGGGGGGGGGGGTGGTACAGCATGATCTAGTTTTCCTATAACCACATTGCTGCAAAGTAAAGTGATTCTCAAAAATGCTTTATACTATCGAAAGCTACTTCTTTAGTGCGATTACAACTTCATTTTTTAAGAGTGCCCTACCAAATGTATGTAGGCTTACAACCTTCCCTTGAAGGAAAGATCAAAAGTGAAACTAAAATATAAGGCAGTGTAACACGAACCACTCAAAGCAATGTTCGTGGTTTTTCTTAACGCCTTGGAGTTAGCCTTAATATAGTTGAAAACAGATTATTTTCATTCACAGTTGGCATAAAAATGACCCCTAGACATTTCATTGAGACTAAACTGAATGAGACAGTTTTGAACTGCGTCTCCAATGAAAGAAACATCCTGAGCCTGTTACAATGAGTGCCATTTGTCTTCTCTCATTACCAAAAGGGGAGATCGTCAATGATCTTAACTTGTTGACTGCTTGGTAAATTGACTCAATTAATAAGTGCTTACAATAATAATAGCCAGTGTCGGTGTGGTACTTGTGAACCAGATCACTCCTGACGTGCCCTTCGATATTACGGGTATAACCCAAGTGGTGATAACAACAGATGCATCTACTCATTGTCTCTCGCTCATTAATGAACGAGGATGCGAAGACTGATGCAGCTGAACTGCCGATAATGTCCTCAAACTCTACAAAAAGGCAACAAAAGCACTTTAAGCTAAATTTGAAGTAATGTATTCCTTCATTATGCTAATGTTTATGTTAATGAGCAGATGTTGAGCATGCGTATACTGCATAGCTTCAATAAATCACTTAATATAATACTGGCGGTTTGTTATTAATATCCAGAACAATTCGAAATAACCGAAAAAAGGTCTCCCGAAAAATCCGAAAAATCTACTCAGCGGTAGTAGAATAAACAACAAGACAGTTCTCTAAAGAGCAAACTCAGCCTGGCAAGTAGATACACACATTGTGTTACCGCAAACCAAATATAATGTTCAGAACATTACAGAAAAGAGTTTGTGCCTTATATGACGGCATTTCAGCGAACGAAGACATCAGACAACGCAACCGAACAAACCCGATCATTTTCGGATCCAATCATGACATCAACAAACGAAACATTCCGAAAGGAACCGAGCTATCACGGAAACTACCGAAGCCAACACCATCTGTGCTTCTTCAGTCCAATAACCGGTGGACACAGAGTATTAACCCACCGTTCACAAACACTGTCAGTTAGTACAATAACACGTCATGAACTGTCTTTGACAAGAACCGTTTTAGATAATACGGAAACATTCGATTAAGTCAAATCCAACATGGTTTTAACACAATGTTTCCGCGAGAACTGTTTCTACTAGAGTACCTACATTTAGGTCGATCACTGAGGCCAACAGACATTGTTCGCCATAGCCTAAAGAATGTTTCTTCTGGCAGGATATTAAAACAGATAATGTTTATAACATCGTATGGAATTAATCGTAACATCACACAATCAAAGGTGTTGTTGTGTTTTCATTGATCAACATCAACCTTTCTGATTAAAGATGATGAAAGTGTACATGCTTGAAGAATACACAACGATGATAGGAAAAGGAGGAATTTGAAAACAAATTGAATACTAGAACCCCCCCCCCCCCTTCTGACATGAAATAGCCCATTACGTGAAATGGCAAAGCGCGACTTGAAAAAAAAATGCAGGGCGGGTCACATAGGCATACAATTAAAACATGCACAATACTCTATAATGTTTCATAAACCTAAATTTTAATTCAAGATCTACACAACATGGTGGTGTGCTTGCCAATCGCTGCTTTCCTTCATATCGCAAGTTAGAATCCACAAGAGCGCATAGTTTCTTTGGTGAGCTTTATAATACCTCAAAATTGTTAACAGAGAGTGATCTTATTAGAGAGCGTGTTTCTATAAAGTCAGCCAGTCCTACTCCATCCGTCTCTCTCTCTCTCTCTCAACGATTGCCTTTCCCAAAATAGGCTGAATGTTTTTAATCGAGAACACTTGATGGTGCGGCCACACTGAGGTAGAAATTCCGGTATCCAGGAGACGATTTATCTCTATTATAAAAAGCGATGAGAGCTTCTCAGAGGTATAGTCCTATAACAGAAAAGTAGAATAATTCACCCGCCAAAGTCTTGCCGAGTCGTCTATTTTTAAACCAGCTCTCTAAATATATATTGACGATTGGCAATAATAACTGGGCTCCCGTGACACGTAGGACTCGTCACTTTTTTGATCCACGACATTGATATGTTGTGAAATTTTGAAAGGTTGGAGTTCGTTTTATTTTTTACCAGGAAGCACATGTGATTTCGGCAGGGGTACACGTGTTTCTCATTACAATAGGATTGTTCTGAATCTATTGTTTCCTTGCAACCCTTATCAGATCTCAGACTGCATGATTTCCCTTTTTTTATATATTGAATTATCTCATAGTTTTGTCTTAAGGCACTGGACACGTTTGGTAATTGTCAAAGACTGGTGTTTCACTTGGTGTATCCCAACAATAACAAAACTGTGAACATTTGGGCTCAATTGGTCATCGAATTCGCAAGAGAATAATGAACGAAAAATACCCTTATTGCATTTCTTTGTGTGCTTTCAGATGCATAATAAAAGGCTTCAGCTGAAGTATTTTATTATTTGAGTGAGAATTTACGTCTTTCTCAAAAACTACGTTACTTCAGAGAGAGCCGTTTCTCACAATGTGTTTTTTTTATACTATCAACAGCTCTCCATTGCTCGTTACTAAGTAAGTTTTTTATGCTAACAATTATTTTGAGTAATTACCAATGTCCTAAGTGACCTGCCCTAAGTCTCCTGTCTTTATAATAATCGAGGTACGGTGCATATTAGCTTGCAACCATTTGAACCATTAACAAGATCTGCGGAAGCTATGGCAACATTTATAAACTTTTACGTTTTGTTTTTCAATATTGACAACAAGCCCCAGAAGTTCCAATACGATTTAGTTTTTGAAGACTTGGTCACAGTCAGTTTATGACATAAAAGCTCGCAGGATATGGTAGTTTTAATAACCAAAATATGGTCAGAAGACCATAAGGATCGAAAGCCTGCACCCCAGAAGCAAAGTCCAACGTGTGCTCTTGCAATATGTCTTGCAAGATGCCAATCAAGACGGGGTAGTTGTTCCGTTGATGTGGGTTGACAGCAGACACAACGGCGCGGAGGCGATCCATGTCTTAAAGAAGCCCAGGTGTGTTCTGGCACCTCCCAAGGGGCCTATTAATAACGATCTGTCTATCGATCCAGGAGGACCAGCCTTCCCCATAAGAAACAAATTGCCTTTGAATGGTTTCTGGATAGAGACCGATACTTGGTGACGCATGAAGACACCAGATCGAGAAGTATGTCAACTAAGACCATGGAGGTAGAACAAGTTTTATGCAACCACAGTTTAGTTACATGTACTTAACTCCTCATCAAACACAAGATAACATACAAAGTGTAACAAGTAACAACGAAAAGAGTGTTACAAGAGTTTGTATATATACAATTACAAAGCTACTACACAGTTTTCTATTTTAAATAAGAATAAGCATGACAATCGAACACAAACGTGCCCCTCCGAAACCTTACCAACTTATTTGTCTCTAACTACAGGAGAAAGTTTTTAAGGATGTTACTTTTGCAACATATTGAGACACGTGTTTTTAACATTACTAATTCATGAGTATTATGGAGTTTGCGGACGAGACCTGTCCTCTCCGGATCGGGTTAGTAAGGCCTACAATAACTGGAGTAAAAAGGCAAAGAAAACTTTTTAGTTGTTGGAACCAATCGATTAGTAAAACTAAACTGTGAAAATTTAATTTCAAAAGGTGGTCTGTTTTTGTGATATCGGCAAAATTCCGCCCAAAGTCTATGACGTAGTCTGAGAATCCAACAACGTTTCTCAGATTCAAATTTGAGGCATAAACACTGACACTTTTGCATAACCAAATTACTTCGATTTAGATTGTTAAAGGAACGTTACAGAATTGGTATACGAATCAAAATCGCGAAGATCACAGATTTACATCAAACTTACACGGGGTCTAATGATGGTGATAGTAGAAAAACATTCCTTGAAATATTTATGACTGAAATTTCATATTATCTAATTTCGCGTTTGGAGTAATGTCGTTCAGTGATTTGTTGTCTTCCTTTGATGTCGTGCAAAATTTGTAATCGTTTTTTCACTATTTTCTCTTGACCCAGATGGCCGATCCTCAAACTTCTACAGGTTTGTCAGTTTATGTATATGGTTGATTACATAGAGTGCTTACACTGCCAGCAATTTTTTTGTTAGCAAAACCAATTTTGTAATGTTCCTTTAATGCTTTATACTATCAAAAGTTGATGTAGGCTTTAACCAAAAGTTGATACTTCCATCAATTTTATATAAGTGGTTACTCAACGTATACATTTCCTTTAAAGCACCAGCACAGATGAGCACAAAGGGGAGAGTTTTCATAGCATTCAAAGCTATCGATAACCACTTATCGGTATCGTCACTGCTCCTTTGCTTCACTCAAAAACCTCCAGTGGGGTTTTGAGGACACAAAATCGAGCCAGTAACCCCACCATCCATCACCAACATGCACTTCTCTGCTCTCCGTCAAAAGAAGAGAAAAAAAGAAAACAGAATAATGAAACGGTCTTCCCTCCGGACCTTTCATCACTTATCTTCGGCTGACGTGAATATAATAAAGGCGCAAACTTTCACTCAGCACACTCGATTCACGAAGGGGTGGGGCGGGTCGGTCGGCCCACTGGGCTGGGGGTCAGGGAGAGATGCTACTCCGTATGGTTCTCTCTCGAGTGTCAAAGAATGGTCACAAAGGGGCCCGATGACAGGGATCTCGTTATCTCGTTTTCAGTGCTAAGTGCTCCTTGGAGATGCTTCACATGGATCATTGTACAAGTAAACATGTCTTGTAAGTCATCGGTCCGTACTTAGGCAAGCCCAAAGCGAGGACCGTAGCCAAGCCCGAAACGAGGACGGGAGTGGAAGTATTTTGTTACGTTCGGTATCTTAGAACATGTCAATTGACGTCATAGGTGATTGCTGTTGTAATTCATATACAATGATAACAGGTACCTGGCAAGTAGATACACACGTACGGGTTACTGCAAATCATATATAATATATTGATATCTCACCATGCAATGCCTAAAATCCCATTTGACAAGCAGTACATTTGTCATTTTACGCAACAATACAGTTAACTAAATTTCATTAACTTATATATTGTTTATTTTGCGTTTTCTGTTTTTGATTCAAAGTAATACGATTTCCACACTGATCCGTTATGGCGAAAAAGGCAAAAATTTAATCTCTATCTCCATGGTAGTGAACTTTGAATAACCTTTTACGGTCCGTCCTTTCTTTCCTATCTAAAGCATCGACGTAACAATGACACACAGAGCCTACTCAAACTCATATATTGTATGCAACTGTAACTTTTCTATTAACTCAATTTTGTTTGTTATAATGAAAGAGCTAAAGCCACAAATTGTACCACGAATGTACACAATATGAAGAGGCAAAGTGCACGAGTTGCGGGCGAGTCATGATGTATAAACATCATGTTGAATACACACAGAAAGGCATTGACTTTGTTTTTGGGACTCAAAAGCAATCCAGAAGTGATGGCATGACATGATTGAATAGGGACATTTCCTACAACGAGATGAAAAGAAGCCCACATCAAAAGACTGGTTGCAATTATCTCCACTAAGCTTAGACCCCGCGGCAACATGTTATAAACTGAAATGCACTTGGAAAGATACAGTTCTGCGCATAAATCACCCAGAATCGCTGTGTCTTTCATGAAGGGTAGTAAACTTAAATTGTCGTCTGCATATTTTTGTGATGTTGATATCATTTGGCGGGAATTCAGACGATGCAGTGGTAAATTCTTCCGGTGTATTTCCCGAATTGAACATTAAAGAGGATGTACAAGGGGCTAAATGTCATACAGTTTGAAAAAGCAGATAAAGAATAATCCGTAATTGGAATACACATCTCTCTCAGATTGGACATTTTTTGAATCCCTCTCTCTCAACCCACATTCCTTAGAAGGGAATCGTTTCTCAAAATGCTATAAATTACCAACAGCTGCGGTGCTTCTTTTACCAAGTGAGATTTTATGATCATCAAGCAACGGTAAACTGCCCCTTTAAATTAGTTAGTTAATTAAAATTGCCAACTAATTAAAATGGCTATAAGTGGTTTCTAAGTGGTTGTATATGGTTTGTATATTAGTTTCTATCGTATCCCGAGATGTTGAGGACAAACAAGGATTAGGCCTGCCTACAGGTTGCTGACAACTTGACCAATTGCCAATACACACCAGCAGCATGAAGATCTGTAGGGACATGTAAAATTATGCAAATTGCCAAATAATGCTTTCTATAAATTGGGCATAATATTCAAGGTCACTCCGCGAGCACTCTACCAAAGACTCGTACACTGCAGAAATGTGGGTGAAATAAAAAAATCATAAGCCAATTGATTTAGATTCTTTCACACTGTGTAACTGTGTGTCAAGAAAACTAATATCTGGGAACTGCGCTACACCCATCGTACCTCGTGCATGGAGGGATTTTCAAATACTTCCCGCGTCCTGCAGAAAAAAAACCCCAAAGAGAATGTTTATCTTGGGTAGGATGTTTGATAATCTATACCCTTGAAGTTTTAGAGTTATCTTTAAAGGTATTTGTATGATGGCGTTTTCAGAAGAGTACATTTCATGTACATCTTCCAACATGTGAAAGTAATCATTAAAGGGAAGGTACACGTTTGGTAATTGTCAAAGACCAGTGTTCGCACTTGGTGTATCCCAACATAAGCATAAAATAACAAGCCTGTGAAAATATGAACTCAATTGGCCATCGAAGTTGCGAGAAAATGATGAGAGAAAAAACACCCTTGTTGGACAAATTTATGTGCTTTCACATAGGAATAAAAGACTTCTAACTATAAGTCTTTTATTATTTTAATGAGAAATTACCTCTTTCTCAAAATCTATGCTACTTCAGAGGGAGCCGTTTCTCACAATGTTGTAGACTATCAACCGCTCTCCAATGCTCATTACCAAGTCAGTTTTTAAGTTAATATTTTTTTTGAGTAATTACCAAACGTGTACCCTCCCTTTAAATGAAAGTAATCACATGTTAAAGGAAAACAAGATATCATGTATTTGATTTACATCTTTCGATTATCTTGCATATTGTACACGTTCATAGTTTTGATTCGCCTTAGCCATCTGAAATCTAAGCTATTTAATCAATTTTAGGAATATATCGGAACTTGTTTCACATTTATGAAAAGTCACCTGTCAGACGATAAAGATAAAAATTACCTTTCGGTCATTGTATTCCTGTAGCCCTGTCATATTTTTTTATGAATATACCATTAATCAATATTAATAGTGGTGGTACCAAAAGCCAGGCATTTCCTTTTTAAGGGGGTTATTTGTGTCTCTTTTGCAAGCAGTTTCTACCACAATGATTGACAGCCATATTCAAAATCAAATCTAAATTTTCAATTGTATTGCTTCTTTTTTCTATATAAATTACAATTTGTAAGACCTTCCGGGCCTTTATGGAAATTTATAAATAATGAAGATTGATTTAGTTATTATTTCGGTCGAACTGATGAAAGTGTTTGGGCTGACTTATATAGGAACTTTAATCTAACTCGACGACAAAACTTCAATAACGAAACCTATAAAATGAAACTCAATCCATTGTTGATACAAATTAACTTGGTCCGTGATCTGCGGAGGTGAAATTGGGACAGGTATCGGCTGGTGTTCAGCATGAGGGCACGAGTCGAAATTGTGCCAGATACCATAAATTTCAGCCACGTGGGGGCCTGACTGTATCCAGCGCCCCCCACCCCTACGGAGTTCAAAGTTTAAACGTACTGTACGTCTCAAATTTGAAATCTTTATTACCATGCCACACATTGATTTAAGCTTCACAGCAGAATGTGTTCTTTAAAATAATGAAATTAGATTTGCCACAATTTGCGAAACTACTCAACATTTCAACATCAATATTAGGCCTACCATCAGTATCGACATCAACATCAACAACAACAACATATATAACTACATTAATGACAGCATCAACATAGGAGGTTAATATCAAGGTTAACATTAGCATCAACATCAGCCTTCAAATTAAAAACAACATCCACACCAACAACAACACCAACATCAACCGGAAGTACCCTGTAAGCACTCTGTTTAGATACACCAACAGAGAAATTAAGAAACCCAATTAGCACTCAATCCTTTACATATTTCATTTTTTCTAATGAAGGTCTTCGCGGTATAAAAACAAACAGCATTTCACAGCTGTTCACAGCAGAAACCCTCTCTACCATTATTTCAGATGCAACTCTTGGTTTCCGGTTCTGAAGCGTATATATCATGCCTGGAAAACGGTTTGAATCGAGGCCAAGACTGCAAGAGATTTAGTCTGCTACCTTTCATATCACTTTACTTTCACGTATATGCAGTTGCATACATGAATTCACACAAAGATGGATGATGTAATATTTGTGTTTTGTGTGGTATCTGTTTGCATTTACTTTGAAAACTTGTTTTGGTTATTATTGGGTAAGTATAGAGCACGGGCATTTAGAATGTCGTTCGGCAACGGTATATATTCATGCCGTAGGACTCACTTGTTTCCCCCCGATGACTAACCGTCTCACCGTACATTGTTTTACACGGGTATTTGGACGCTATGGACGGGTCACTTGGCGCGATGAATCAACCCACAAGCCGTCGTTATACTTCGAAGGACGATGCTCTATAGTGATGAAAGCTCAACCCGGGTCCACAAACTGTCACTCGTCGGAACCGGGAGTGCGTGAAGCGCACGGGGGTTCGACGAACAAAAAGTTCCCCTTTGCATCTGCTGAGCATCATCTTCTCATAGGTTATGACTATTGATTTAGCACCTTGGATTTGATGATTGATATCAATGAAGGCAATGCACTACTTTGGCAGCATGTATGTGAACACCTTCCTCTCTTGCACTACCATTGAGCCATTGCTCAATTGAATTATTAGCTCACAGGTTGCACACAAATAACGGTGACACCATTTTCAAGTTGACCTAAGAGAAGCTTTAACTTATTATAAGCTATCTATTTCCAATTGAACCTTGTGTTGTGTATGCATGGCACTTAAATGTAGCACCAACCCTGTACCTCAAAGTATAGCCTAGACTGCATTTCCAGAGGCTACTTTCAGGTACTACTACTGCTACTACTTTCAGGTACAGGGATTGGGGGGCTTTATTAGGTCCGAGCGAAATTTTGGTACAATGCTGGGGTTTTATGTTGGGCCGGGTTACATTTTAGCAAGTGTCACAGGGCTACATTAAAACCGATTTGTCTCAAATACTCTTCCATGGTTCCGTTTAGTGTACAGTATTTCATACTTTAAATCAGTTCTGGAATCTAATCGATGCGCAATTTAATGGGACACCTTTCAATGTGAGTTTACTGCTAAAAGTACGCTCAAGTGCAAAATAATATACTCAGAATCAATTTAAGAGAGTGGAAGGAGGCTTTTCTGTGGAATTTTTACCAGAGATTCAATAACTTAAAGGGGAGGTATACGTTTTGCAATCGCTCTTACTATATATTGTAATATTTTTACTGCCCATTTTTTTTTTTAACCTTTATCTTGTAAATTCCTAGTTTAATGATTATAATTTTTTGTGATGTATTTTGTAAGTTTTAGTATTTTTTTCATAATGAAAAATATTTCATTTCGAAGTAATCTGGTTAAGTTATATCTGGTTAAAAGGAGAGAAACAAAATTTTGCCCCAAAATAATACTCGCTCCGGATTTTCGGCTTTGTTTAAAAAACGGACCTACCTTTTAAAATGAAATGTTCAAATGTTAATAGTTTTATTATATACATCCACATTAAGATAATGTACAATTAAAACAATCGAACGGTTTCAAAAACCGTATACTCCGCACTTTAACTTGCGTTTCCCTGCTGACTAAATGATCTTTCCCTCCATATTAAATTATTTAATGTCGAGTGGTGACCTACTTCACGTTGATCGTTGTTCCCCTGAGGGAACCTTGTAGCAATGACAGTAACCTTGAGTATGCAAGGATACAGCCCGCGGGAATAAAAAGCAATTTAAACATATTTGACTCTTGGAAAGTATTTCCATAATATTCTGAATTATTGTCTTAAATTAAATAATATTTACCGATAAATAAATTGTCATATTTTTACCCAACAAACTACAAATCAACTGAACATCATAACACATGCAAATATCACATTGTTTTCCAAAACAAACTACAAATCAATTGAATATCATAAACGCAACTTCCTGAAGAGAGATATCAACACCAACAAATGGGAGACTTTCCAACGCTAGGTGGCAGCAGACTTACCGGATATATTTCCATTGTTTACGTAGTTCTCAACATGCGCGTAATATTCTGAAAACAATAGCTTTACCCGGTAAGTCTGCTGCCACCTAGCGTCACAGAAAGTCTCCTATTGGTTCTTTTGGACGAAACAGATGAGAGTAGAAAACAACCAACAAACAAGCAAAGCAAAAGGGACTATGGCACTAGAAATATGGCACTGGCTAATTTGTATATTAAACCAAGACTAGCAAATGCAGAAACAAGAGTTAAATTAATCACACGAATGCACGCTTATATAATTTAGTTACTAGGAAGAGTCAAATATGCACACACACAAACTAGGGGTTCAATTTGGACGTTCAAATTTGAACTTGATTGCTGACATTTTCACTTTGGACAGATTGAACTCATACAGTATTTACTACCTCTAAAGGGGAGTTTACTGTGTCACTGGAAAACTACTTTTTGTATATCTTCATCTTGTTCTTCTTCCACTGAAAGAGCCATAAATCAATTTGTGTCTGTCCAACCGTCTGGTGTTGTTTTATACAAAAATATCCACTGCTTTAAGGTGTCCCAGGTTCTAATTGGGGCGGGATGTGGAGGAAATCGTAACGCCCTTTTTTCAAACTTTGACAAACTCGATGATTTAAAGACATAATTCGTCACTGAATCAGAGAGTTGGGTGGGCGGGAAATAAAGAAGAGGAATGAAGCATTAGGGCTCAGGTAAACCGTCTGGTTACTCACTCATTTCTGGTTTCTTAGATTTGAAGATAGATTATACACAGATCTACCTTCAGCAATCTTAATGTGATGTATAGACGATGGGACCTGTGACATCACATGTTTACAAAGGAGCCACAGAGCCTGGACTTCCTGCAGGCACGATTTGTACACAGCCCAATGGGAGAGAAACATAAAATCTTATATTTTATGGAGATTGCACTGTCTAATTCTTATCAACTTTTGATATAATGAAAGGGGGCACATCTCAAAACTTGTCCAGCTCTTACTTTCATAACTCTTGGATTTATGTGGAAATTTTAACACAAAATGTAAACTTTCCCATAGGACTATAGTGTAGTATCTTGCCTGCCAGAATACCAGAAGAATGCACCAGGTCACACTTATTGTAAAAAAAAAGTTCACATGGTCTATAAAATGGGTTTATACGATTTTGCTTGCTCGCTTTGGTCTTCAAAATGGCCACAGTTGGGGATCCAATTAAGAATACTCAAAGTTTTGCGAGTAAGAAAGCCTTCCTCTATAATTCACATAAACATCCTGAATGCATTAATTTTGACAACACTCATAAGCCTTCTGCGCATGACGTCATTTGAGTAGGGCGCCCTCGGCTAGAGGTCAACATAAACGCGATAGAGTCCAACGCCACTGGCTACATTAACTCAGTCCTGAGTTAGGACTCAATGGATTGAAGGTCCAATAGTAATTTATTGTATGAGTGCTTGATCATTATATTTTATTTGAAGGTCTGCAGCCTACAGTTCAATGCTCATAACAATAAGCAATTTTTGAGATATGGTGAAACAATTCATATGACACTATTGTTGGGTTTAGTAAATGTGTCTGTATACGCCCAAACCAAACAGTGCACGCCTATAGTATCCGCCAAAACCTCTATAAAAAACAAGCCTCAGTGTACCTACACCTTACACACCCTTTAACTGCCAGGGAATTCGGTCCCTGGTCGTACCTCATGCAAAAGGAAACTTCTGAATGAATCACATTATTATTTGACGTAACGACAAGAAGTGAATCTGAATCCCTGATGGATACCTTAAGACCGCTTACAAGCGGTCTTAAGGTATCCATGGAATGACAGTTCATCTCGAGTACATATTTCTCACACATTATAAATGCTGCTAGATTTGTCAACATTAAAATGTTCGATTGTATCATTAAAGTGTGGGGTGCAGTACCCAATTCCATAATAATCGTAAAAAAATAATAATGTACGTTTATACTGCACCATGTCTGTCATGAGGGGCACGCCTGTTGCCTAATGGTAAAATCAGGTGGAGATTGTTCAGATTTATTATAATAGGATGGATTGACTGTGGCACATTACAACACACATTTAAAGGGATACATTGCTGCCAGATAATGACAGAAACGCCGGTGTCAGATGCAATTGTGTCCGCCATGCAATACAGTCCGCTGCGGACACTTTTGCATATGCAATCTTGTCCGGGCTATGCAAAAACCGTCCGATGGACATGTACATGACTGTACATGTAAGCATGTGCGCGCGTAAGCGAGCTTGCATGTACCGAACCTACGTATATGCAGCATGAATATTCACGTATTTTTATGATTGCAGCGATAACCCAACGGCCGAACATTTCCCATGTCATTCATGACATGAACTTAGCTTGTAAAAAAAATGGCGAACGTGTTCCGTCGACCAAGGGCGTTTAACTGCATATGCAAATGTGTCCGGGCGGACACAATTGCATTGTGCAGCAGCGTCCGGGCAGATCACACTATTGCATATGCAGAACCGTCCAGCGGACATTATTGCATATGCAATAATGCGTCCGGGTCTAGCCCATTTTTTGGGAGTGCTTCGTATAGGCCGAAACACATCGCAGGGGACCCGTGGCCCTTTTAACGTCCCATCCGAAGGACAAAGCATTCTTATAGCCTTGCTAAAGGAGCTGAGGGACACAAATGCCAGGACCAGGACTCGAACCCACTCTCTGCCAACACCAACTATAAGTATGGTGTACTAGACAGCCTGGTACCCTGGTCATCAATGCGTTAATTAAGGGCACATTACTGCACAGGACTGAGTAACGTTGTTCAGCAGTTAAATACGCTGGACACTATTGGTAATTGTCAAAGACCAGTTTTCTCACTCAGTTTATCTCAACATATGCATAAAATAACGAACCTGTGAAAATCTGAGCTCAATTGGTCATCGAAGTTGCGAGATAATATGAAAAAAAACACCCTTGTCACACGAAGTTGTGTGCTTTCAGATGCTTGATTTCGAGACCTCAAAATCTAATTCGGAGGTCTCGAAATCAAATTCGTTGAAAATTACTTCTTTCTCGAAAACTACTTCAGAGGGAGCCGTTTCTCTCAATGTTTTATACTATCAACAGCTCCCCATTACTCGTTAAAGTAAGGTTTTATGCTAATAATTATTTTTTAGTAATAACCAATAGTGTACACTGCCTTATGTAATTATCCATAACAACATGTGTATTTTCTATGACTGGTTCAAGATAGTTTCGAAAAACCACATTCAATAGTAATTCCAATTTGGTACAAACTCATGACTAGTTTAGAGACCCGGCCACAAATCGCTCACGACAGATCAAAGAGGCCCACGACTCATCAAGTAAGGTGTTATGCTAATAAATGTTTTGAGTAATTACCAATAGTGTCCACTACCTTTAACAGTCGTGAGATTTTGCGACATAACTACAAAAATCTATAAAATGTAGACATTAAATATATATAGACGTAATAGATTCAACGTCTGGACAGGATATGGACGTCTCATACACGCTCATTGTGATGTTCGATATTCTGCCATTGACTTCGAGCTGTGTGTTTCTAAGTCATATTCAGCTACGGGTGTTTCCGTCGAAGCACAACTTTTTTAGGGAGATTTTGTGAATGGAAATGATATTTGTGATGGAGGGGTGACTGGAGATAAACATTTTTGTTTTTCCTGCATGACGAGAAAGTTGAAAGGAACAAGTTAAGATCTGGGTATACACGAATTGCTCTTAAAGGAACATTACAGAATTGATTTTTGCCTAAAGGCAGTGGACACTATTGGTAATTACTCAAAATAACTATTAGCATAAAGCCTTTCTTGGTGACAAGTAATGGGGAGAGGTTGATGGTATAAAACATTGTGAGATTCGGCTCCCTCTGAAGTGCCATAGTTTTAGAGAAAGAAGTAATTTTCCACGAATTTGATTTCGAGACCTCAGATTTAGAATTGAGGTCTCAAAATCAACCATCTAAACGCACACAACTTCGTGTGACATTGGTGTTTCATGTGGGCAGAACCTGTACAAGTTTGAGATCGATCGGCCATCTAGGTCACGAGGGATTAGTGAACAACTGATTACATATTTTGCATGACATCGATTACAAAAAATTAAATAACACGCTCACTGGTCGATAAACTCCGAACGGGGAAATTGGTTTGATATATTTCTCATCGAATAATGACTTTTCAGGCAGAAATATTTTAAGGGATGTTTTCTACTATCATCATCATTAGCCGTGTAAGTTTTATGTAAATCTGTGATCTTCGACGAGTTTTTTAAAAATTGTTCTGTAATGTTCCTTTAAAAGGATACATTTGAGAATGATCTAACTATACACATATAACTCTTATATACACAAGATATAGCATTAAGGTCATGACACTCTAAAGACATTTCTTTATAAACGGCAGTCTTGGGTCCCTTGGGCACCGCATAGCAGAAACCTGGAAATAAAGACATTTAGTGCAATTAATTTACAACCGTTTTGGGGTAAATTAAACTGATGGGCGTTTCCGATGGGAACATTTCATCAGCACAGAGAGGTTTATTTTCAGATGGATGTTACACATTTAGTCCCCATCGGGGAGACTTATCCAATTCCCTCGGTACTAATTTCCCAATCTTTGCCGGGACTTTGATAAGAGAGTTCTAACAATTATTAGAAATCAGGGAGCAGCGCCGTATGTTCTGTCTCTGTCCTCTGCATCCAGGGTCATGAGAGACAGTTACTCATTCCGTTTCCTCCAACGGAACACCTAAGATGCTCCCTAGATTCGTCTTTAGACACCTTAACGAGAGGAAAAGGGCTTGGCGAGGGGTGATTCTCCCGACGAAAGAGGGGACACCCCTCGGGGATCGGTCTGCAGCGGCGAGAGGAAAGTAATCTTGATTCAAACCGGAATGCTTCAGGGCACCAAGTCTGATCGGGACCCCAGTGGCGTGCACAGAGGGACTTTGAGATGGGAACAGTGCACGGTAAACCAGCTCCTCTGATCTCATGCACCTGTGTGTACCCATGTAGCTTAAAGGGTCTGTTTGGTTAACATTCGTACTTAGAAAGCGCACAATTGTACGAAACTATATTTGGTGTGCGGTAATTATGTGTGTATCTACTTGCGAATTGCCAGGAATAAATTATGTTCTTTTGAGAACTTGTCTTGCATTATATTCTACACCGTGGAGTAGATTTTCGGAATTCGGGAGACCTCTTAGCTCTGAATGAGAACTGCCCTGCGTGTTCTGCAAATGTACAAATATGGGGTTGTAACAAGAAGGGGTACTTATATGGAGCCCAAATCGACGAGGCAGCATTGACTAGTTACATTATACCTGGTGAATCAAAATCTCGAAGATTAGACCTATTATAGTGTGGGGGCTATCCTACATTTCGACAAGTTCCTTGACCTGCACTGAGAGTAACGCAAATCCCAGACAGTCAAATTTGGAACGGATCCCAAAAGGTCACTGATCCATGTCTACATCTTCAAGAAAGAAATTACAAACAGTTTGGAAATCTTATGAAACTAACCAGCGATAAGTAAAACTTAGACTGCGCAGTTGTCTCGAACAGGATGACCGAGTCAAAGTGTAAATAATGACCCTGTATAACACCCTGGCTGTCTTGACCACGGCAGGTCGTTTTCGACAAGATGAACGCCTTTAAAGGGTCTGTACACATTTTGGTAATGACTGAAAATGAATGGCAATAACAAACTTTGCGGTAAGAAGTACAGCAGCTTTGGATGGTATATTGCATTTTTTTGAACATTTCACTTCGAAACATTTTTTTTTCTCAGTCTCATTTAATGGTTTTGTTTATTGGTTATTCCTTTAAAAAAAATGTTTGTACTCTGTTTTCATGAAGTATGGAAATAAATATAAGTTTTTAATTAAATTGAATTGAAGTACTGCGGTTATGGAAAAAATATATCACTTTTTATCCCCCAAAATTTGAATGATATGCCTATACTGCACGCAGTCTCAGATTGTGTCAAAAATTAGGGATTATTCTTCTTGCGTGGACATAAATTTGATCCGGATATTTGGCGATATCAAAAAAACACGACCACCTTTTAAAATGGAATTGTCACATGTTATTTTGTTATATACATCTACACTTACATAAGATTGAAGCAATCGAACGGTTAAAAAAAGTCAAAGGTAAGTTTGCCTTTAACAATTTAATTGTCAAGTTTGAGGAATGAGGATCGGAGCAACTCATAATTGTCTAGCTTTAAAGGCAGTGGACACTATTGGTAATTACTCAAAATAATTATCAGCATAAAACCTTACTTGGTAACGAGTAATGGGGAGCTGTTGATAGTATAAAACATTGTGAGAAACGGCTCCCTCTGAAGTGACGTAGTTTTCGAGATAGAAGTAATTTTCCAAGAATTTGATTTCGAGACAAGGTCTAACCATCTAAACGCACACAACTTCGTGTGACAAGGTTGTTTTTTCTTTCATTATTATCTCGGAACTTCAACGACCAATTGAGCTCAAATTTTCACAGGTTCGTTATTTTATGCATATGTTGAGATACACCAAGTGAGAAGACTGGTCTTTGACAATTTCCAATAGTGTCCACTGCCTTTAAGTTCAAATTGAGGACAGTGTGTAAAGCAACACCTATCTCAATAAGTTCTCTTTTCGAGACATGGAAGCTAATATATGTTTTTTAAAGATACCTTCTTATCACGCAGAGATGCGTGAATTAACTTGTAGTCACCGTGAACAGGATAAGTAAATAAGGAAGTTGTACCAAGAAGACGACAAAATTGTTGATCCTTTCGGAGATGAGGTCATCTTTGTTCATTTACATTAAATTGAGTGATTCACAAATCGAGTCATTTCAAATCAGTGACCAATGATGCTTTATTTACCATAACCTAAATATACAAACAAATCACTCTCGAATAGTTCACGTCTGTTTCATGGTCTTAAAAGACCCATTCTGATTAGCCCTTGGGACAACCCAACCATCCTCTTTGAAGATTCCACAATAACCAAAACAAAACAGAACAGCCGTTGACTTTCTTGAAAGATGACTGATGATAGCTCAAGTCGATCTTACACAGGAACTATGAAACAGAGAAGTGTCACTCCCAGCCTATCCAAATTGAGATGACACTACACAAATCGTGAAGAACACGATCGCACAATGAGTGACTTGTATTGTTGGAGAATGTTATAGCGCGAAGACATTCGCAGTATACCTCACCCATCACCGGGGGCCCGTTCTCCCAATTGACTCCCCCCGTCAAGCGTGCCTATTGGTTCCACTTGACCTGCCAAGCAACTGACACAACTTCTGGCCAATTACCTGCCAGTTAGGTCATCTACCCCAGCAGACAGTGTTGGGTGTATTGTACGTGCCACTTGTACTTTCTATCTGCCTCCTGGGCCCTATCAATAACGACTTTACATGAAGTATTGTGTCTGGGACCCTTGTCTACCTTTCCCAATTGACATGACTGATATGTTCTTACATGCCTTGCTCTCCTGACCATTTTAGAGTTCATGTGTATTGTTTTGTGGTTGTTTCAAGATTGCTTCATGCTTCTATCCATCAGGTAAAAGAAGGCTTACTTCGTGGGCGGTCTGGTCAAAAATGACTTTCCTTCTCGGTAAATAATGTGTAAATTTGTCCCCTCTAAGAGCGATTATCAAACGTCTTCAGCTCCCACCCACAATGTATCGCCACATAATCTCCCTTTTATACTTCCCATTGTAAATAAAACGTAATGTAGTGGCTCTTAAACTTGTTGTGATACATCAAATATAACATTGTTTATAAGGGATTGCTCTCCAAGGAGCCCATTGTGTGTGATTTGGGAGCGATACTTAAAAGTCTTAAAGATGCAAACACAAGCCTGTACTTTTTCAACGCTAACAGGCAGGATGAAGGCTGGCCTAATTGTAAGTATATCCAGCCCTGGGGGACAAAGTGGTAAGTGACCACGCTGACCAGCTGGCTTCTGTTTGTATCCTAGTTGAGGGTCACTTGGAGAGACAAGTTCAACTATAATGTGGGAACTAGACTCTATGAGTAGGTCAAAGGGTGACCCAAAGGTCAAAGGCTGACCAGACGTGACCGTGGAACTTCCTATCGCTCCTTGACCAAAGTGTACGATCACAAATCAAAAGTATTATTAGAAAAACAAAACCTGTAATGACAAGTAGTGCTGCATTTAGCAGAGTGACTTATCCACTCAAACACTCGCCTGGTCTTTGTGATTTTTAATATAAGTCTTTCATTGTCAAATCACAGACATCTTACAGAATTCTAGTTTTTTTTATTTATTGTTTTGATATTCTTTTTTAATGTCTTTGTGCAAAGACCATTGATTTTTTTTATATGCTGCGAAAAGATGCTGCAAAAGAAATGTAATCCTCAGAAGAAGAAAACGAAATTGATAAAACACGAAAATCACAGTAAATGACATGTTTTAACTGGTGGTCATAAGTGCAGTTCTGATAATGATAGTTAAACGTTGAAAGAAATGATTATCTTTCAACCAAAATTTACTACTTTACGACAGGTTTAAATCCCTACTTTTGACCCGTACACCCAGAAGTCATAAATAATATTCAGCAAACACAAAATCACAAAAGTTTCAAGGTCGAATACAATACAAACCCCTTTGATGGAAATATGTTGTGATTTATTATTTACGACGATGCTAGGTTACAGTTGGTTTTGTAATCGTTGATTTCCAGGAAGCCAGCTTTCGTGTTTCATTTGGCCAATGAACACCTTTGGTAAATATCAAAGACAAGTATTCACCCAAACATATGCATTAAATAATTAAACTGTGAACATTTTTACTGACACATTTTCATCGAAGTTGCAAGAGAATAATGGAATAAAAAAAAACACCCTTGTTGCACAAAGTGTGTGCTTTTAGATGTCTATAATAAAAGGCTTCAGGCCTGAAGTCTTTTAATATTTGAGTCGTTACTTCAGAGGGAGCCGTTTCTCACAATGTTTTATACTATCAACAGTTCTCCTTTGCTCCGTGCAGAGTAAGTTTTTATGCTAACAATTACATTGAGTAATTACCAATAGTGTCCAATGCATTTAAAGAAGAAAAGGTAACTTAAGCCCTTTATGACAATGTGAAGCCACCAGACTGACTTTTGAAAACCAATGGCAACTGCCGCAAGCAGTTACCATGTAAAGACTCATCATTATAGCATGGAGGAAGAACTCTTCCCAATTTTGTTTACAATCTTACTGTTGCTCTCAAAGCTTCCATCAAAAGTAAACAACTAGGGGTGCTACTTATCTTTTTAATAAACACGATTAGGTTAGTACGGTGAGTCGTAATGGGGTTGTAAGCCGGCTCGACTTCTTGGATGAAAAATCAACAAGTGAGAGTTTGCCAGCGGTCTCTTCTCAAAGTGTAGTCTTTGATCCAAGACGCTCCCCTTGCTGTCTGATAGCGATTCGGTTTTTTTATGACTCCATGTATTCGTGACAACACAACTGGAGCGTCTGGAAACCAAGACTAGTAAAAGTACCTCACTTCATGTTTGACTTGGATACAAGATACGATTTACTTGGGGGCTGCGTCAGTAGTAATCATTGAAGAGAAAATAGTTACATCCGGAATGTTTCACTTAATACAGAAAAACAGGAAAATCAACTAATGTTGTGATGTTTATAGGGTACTTTTGCCAAGTTTTTAATAATATTGCTGAAAAAGGTGACGCCTTCCTTACGTCGTATCGGCTCATAATGATGTCTGTGCCAGGTGGTCTAGTGTTCTCGTGTGTAGCGACAGAAACTCAGCATTTCACTTTAAAGGCAATATGTATACCTTTGGTTTTTTTAACCGTTCGATTGTTTTAAGTGTAATTGCATCTGTATAACAAAATAAACATGTGACAATTTCACTTCAAAATGTGCGGTCGCGTTTTTGAGATAATATGCCCGCACAGCAAGATTAATCACTTATAGGAATACACAATTTGAGAAACATTACTGTAGCAACGCTTCTCAGACTTAAATGTTGGTGCATACAAAATTGAAACCTTTTTATATAAATAAAAACACATTACTTTAATAATAATAATAATAGTAATAATACGAAGCATTTATATAGCGCTCTACGGAGAACAGAGCGCTTAACATGAGACGACGACAACAAAAGAAAAACAAACAAACTAGGATGGATGGGGAAACAGAAATGTCTTGAAAAGGCTTCTGAAGTGTAATAATTCTCAAAATGCTGTATACTTCAAAAGCTGATTTAGGCTTCCAACCAATAGTGTGTATTCATGAGTGATTACCAAACGTATACCTTCACTTTAACCAATTAAGGATAAGGCAACGCCCGATGCCCCAGTTACCACCAAGTCTAGTCATTTTACGAATCCCACTCAAACAAACTTCAACTTCGTGAAGTGATGCTATACTTCAAAGTCAAACTCAAAAAAATTGAAAACATTTTTTACAGTGCGTGATTCACCTTTATGAGAGATGTATACCGGGTAAGTCTAAATAAACACGTGTGGCAGTGAAACGCACGTGTTTATTCGCCAACAATGCAGTTCACCGGAAACCAACAGAAATGATTCACAGGAATGAAAGGAAACTATTTCACGTCTTCAAAGCCGGTTTTCATTTTCATTCTCGACATATATATATTTTGTTCTTCTGAGCAATCGTTTTCTTCAAACCCATCAATCCGTTGGTATGTAGCCATATGACTACATAGGAAATTGTTCTCACATTTTGAATGATCGGCCTAAAAAGTGTGACAATTTGCAATCGGCAACATACGTGCACGCGTTCCGTTCGTTTTTTAGAAGTTAGTCAGTTTGGTGTCACCGCAAACACTACTTACTTAGCATTTTTCCAACATGCTTCCAACATGCATAATAACTTTAATTCTTATCTTATACACAGTATGGACATATATATGTTTTGCTTCTGAGCATGTTTTAAGTGAAAAGGAAGTGTTAAAGGACACGTTGCCTTGGATCGGTCGAGTTGGTCTTTGAAAAGCGTTTGTAACCGTTTGATATGATTAGAAAGACATTTTAAAAGTAGAATATAATGATCCACACAAGTTTCACTCAAAATTGCGTGGTGTTCCTTTTACCTCGTCGACTAACACGGTCGGCCACTCCCATAAATGACCGACCGTGTTAGTTCGCAAAATAAAATGAAAACCACGCAATTTCGAGGCATATTTGTATGGATCATTGTATTCTACTTTTATCATCTTTCTAACCATATGCATTTTATAGCAAATGGTTACAAACGCTTTTTCAAAGGACAACTCGACCGATCCAAGGCCACGTGTTCCTGAAAGGTGAACCGAAATATCTTACTTCTCATGTTCTTCCTGTATAGTAAGGTATCGACTCTCGTTGGGTAACTGGGACTGCACAAACAAAGAAACACATTTAAGGACTTCACACTCTTTGTAAGTAGAACCGTCAGTTATAACAGTGCTCTTTGTCGAGAGTTGCCTCTAGTTTCACTATTCTCACTGAAGAGCGCCTGAAGCCGCCCAACTAGAGTGCCCAATATGGACTGTTTGATTAAGCTACAGCTTTTCCCCAGTTATAACAGTGCTCTTTATCGAGAGTTGCCTCTAGTTTCACTATTCTCACTGAAGAGCGCCTGAAACCGCCCAACTAGAGCGCCCAATATGGACTGTTTGATTGAGCTACAGCTTTTCCCCAATTATAACAGTGCTCTTTTATCGAGAGTTGCCTCTAGTTTTACTATTCCCACTGAAGAGCGCATGAAACCGCCCAACTAAAGCGCCCAATATAGCCTTTTTGATTAAGCAATCTACAGCTTCTCTCAAGACACGAACCGTTAGAACTAAACGAAGGATTTGTCTTCAGTAGAGTTTATGGCCTTCAATTAGCAAACAAAATAAATAGCGGCATAACTTTTTTGATTCCGAAAAAAAAATGCTAGACCCTTTACAGTCTCATTTTCTCAAACTACCCTGCCGCAAATCATCTTCATTCCGACGTACTGTAAATGTCGTTAAACTGAGTGAATTATTGATCTTAAAAAAAGAGTAGATCTCTCGAATCACTTTACGATTACGTTAAAGGCACTGGACACCTTTGGTAATGTGAAATACCAGTATTCACGCACTCGATGTATTCCAATATATGCAGAAAATCAATTGGTGAACATTTGGACTCATTGGTCATGAAAATCGCATGAGAATATTGAAAGAAAAAACACCTTGGTTGCATACTTTTGTGTGCTTTCGGTTCAGTTGCAAAATAAAATGCTTCAGCTGAAGTCTTCTATTATTTGAGTGAGAAATTGCCTCTTTCTCAAAAACTACATTACTTCACAGTGAGGCATTTGTTTTGTTTGTACTATCAACAGCTCTCCATTGCTCTTTACCAAGTAGGCTTTTATGCTAACAATTATTTTGAGTTATCAATATAAACCACAAGGGAAACTGACTGGGTAAATTTAGAAATGATTTTTGGGGTTGAGCAAAGAGTGGGATTCGAACCAACGACCCCCGGCACGTTAAACCGGAGGTCGTTGGTTCGAATCCCACTCTAGTCAATTCTTTGTTCAACCCCACAAATTATTTTGAGTATTACCAATAGTGCCAGTGCCTTTAACCCACGAAAATATAAACAGACAGTCTCCTGGATTGCGGATTCTTGCCCCTTTAATGATTGCACAGAGTGAAAATTCTTTCAGGTAGGCACTCACATCGGAATGATTCCATTACTTTGTAATCAGGGACGACCAGCGAAAAAAAAAAAACATCCCATACTGAGGCAATTCTGCAGGATTCTGTGATTTATCATTAGTTAGTAAGGAAACAAATACTTTAAGTACGCAAATAAAAGGCTTGCTTTGAACTTAGCTGTTTGACAATGGTGTGTACTTTTTGTCCCCTCCTTTTTAGTTAAAAAAAAGAAATCGTGACGTCCATTTATTAAGTTGCAGTATGTTGAATAAATAGTGTTTTTTTTCAAACCGTTATAGGGAAATCAGTTCTACTTTTCATAAATAATGTTGGTTTCACATCTCTGGATCACAAGGTTAGACGGTTTTTGCTTGAGATAGCCACCGGTTCTTTTCAGAACCAAACATACTTTCACATGGCATTACTGAAAACCTCTCTTATAGTTATACTTCCACCATGCACAGTTTCAAATCCTACTTGAGATAATGTACACATTATATTCTTCGGGACGTTACGAATTCGCCCCTTGGTTGAAGAAGGAAGTTCCGAATCATATCAAAAACCACCGTCAACTTTTCACGAACTCAAAATCTATTGCAATCATCGAAATCTCTCGGGAGCTCCCATCTCAATAATTACCATCGACCATTTCATGACGGGAAGCTACAATTATCCACGAACGGATGAAAACAAAAAAAGGCAAATCAGTGAGTTATTTCATGCACACCCATCAATGTATCAGCAGCTTTCAAACTTCAGATAGACGGATTGCACGACTGTAAACAACAAGTCGATTTTTCACCACAACTTTTTCGAATCCGCGTATGTTCCTTAAAGGCACTGGACACCATTGGTAATACTCAACATTATTGTTAGCTTAAAAACTTACTTGGTAACGAGCACACCAAGTCAGTTTGGCAGGATCAGTAGTTACGTTACCTGGTCCCAATTTCATAGAGCCGCTAAAGGTACTAGACACTTTTGGTTAGTCCTCAAAATGATTGTTAGCAAAAAAACTTACTTGTAGCGAGCAATCGAGAGCTGTTGATAGTATAAAACATTGTGAGAAACAGCTCCCTCTGAAGTAACGTAGTTTTTGAGAAAGAGGTGATTTCTTTTTTTTTTTTTTTTTTTTTGCAACTTCGATGACCAATTGAGCTCAAATTTTCACAGATTTGTTATTTTGTGCATCTGTGTTGGGTTTACCCCAAGCGAGAATACTGGCTCTTTGACAATAACCAAAGGTGTCCAGTGCCTTTAACGAAAACGAAACAAAATTCAAACAAACTCGTGAGGGTAGGTTTATATTTTGGCTCCACCGAGTCTCGTGCGATCTCGTGCAAGTGCTTCTGGGTTTGAAAAATGTTCCTTCGATTATCTGACCCCTGAACCCTGACCCGACTGGCAACCCACAATAAAAGGCAACCGACGTGATGTTTGTGTTTATGGTAAAAAAAGGGGGGCAATGACGAAGATTGTATCTGTTTAGACCTATTGAAAGAGTTTGATACTTGTAAAGGGCCAGCCGTCAATCAGGGAGTCTTCCGTCAAAGGAATGAATGGAATAAATTTTCAAAAAATACAAAATGCTCAGTGATTTAAGAGTCAATGCGGTAGGGAATAATCATGGGGTTGAGACATATCATCGAGTGAATGTTGAACCGTTGACATCACTTTATAAAAGTTGTACCCTTGGGGGCTTAATGTCATGAGACACCATTGAGATATAAGATAAACATTGGGGAAAATATCATAAATTTTAATTGAAACGCCGATGGGTGGTTAGGGTTGAACATCCGCAACAAAAAGCACATCGTGAATCATAAATAAAGTAAATATCTGTTTAGTTTCTTATTGACAAATTCCTCCTACTAAAAGTGATATGAGTTTAGACATGCTTTCCTTTACTCGGCTGTACCGGTATCGTGTGTGTGTGTGGGGGGGGGGGGGGGGGGGCATGTCTACTATTGATAACCGAGGACATTAACAAAAGGGATCCGGGAAAAAGTCACACCGGGGACAGTCCTCGGTAGATTTTGTGTACAAAACCAATGGGGACGTCTGGAAAAAAAATATGTCCAAACAATGGGAGAACAAAGAGAAGTCCTCGGTTTACACCATAAACACAGCTGTGTTTGTATTTCCCTTTGTAACGTAACATAGCAACGGTAACCGCTCCGATTTTGAAATTACACAGCTGTCTAATCCACACAAATAAACAATAAAAAATGAAAGTAAATAAATAACTTCAGGCTTTTTGTAAGATTTGGAACGAACATCCTTTCGACGATTCGGACAACGATTTGGTCTGAGCAGGAATGTGGGAGAGCTGTTACTGCAAAAGATACAAAATATATTGTATGATCTTCGTTGAAAATAAAACTTAAATGAAGATTGAACAAGTCACTGACCTATGCATTGACCTTCGATAAAACGCACTAATTAAAAGTCACGCTGTTCAGATTTCCGATTTTAAAAACGTACCTATGAGTTGCCAACGACAAATTTTCACACGCATATAGAGAACTGACACAAATCCCGTGGTATACACGCACATAACAAAGTTTTGCAGAGTTTCATAATAATGTGTTTATCACAGGAGACACGCAACTTCACTGCAAAGTTCACTGACTTACAAGTTTATAAAAATCATTTAATTAAAACCCCATTACGACTACTCAATCATTTACGAACCAATTGACAAGCGCAACAAATGGTTAGAAAAGGAACACCCGTACCTGTGCTCTATGGTGAGTCAAGCTGATTATACATGAACTTATTCTTCACTATACTGACACCAAATTTCACATAAGTTTTCCTTTCTTTGTTGTTGAAAAGAACTGTCCTCTGCCATGTATTCGCTATTCAATCTGAATTGATTAGTCTTTCTTCAAGCTGTGGAGAGTCACTATGAGCTGGCAAAGGATACAGCAACCCACGCACAGTGGGACACATGTTTCTTTTTTTCGGCTGTTGTCATTTCTATACTCCAAAAACTTGTATAATAATAAGTGCGGTAAATCTCCCCTACGGCTGTTTGACGTTTGGCTGAGGGTAACACCAGCTCTCTATCCTATGGGTGCTTTGCTTACAAAAAGTTATCCAGCATTTCTCGTCTGCTTTAAATAACACCACAACAAAACTGGTAAAGTGCAAACTACTGAAAAGGTGTATACAAGAAACCTATATGAAGGAGTGGATAAACATTACCGCAGTGGCAGTTCCATTATTCAAAAGTGCCACCGGTTAAAAGTCAGTCACGGGGTGCCCGGGGCTAAAGCAGGGGAGGCTTCACTCCCCGTGTAAACACAAGCGAGTATTTACCCAAGAAGTTCTGTTTGCGTGTGAAAGGGGAACGTGGGCTCTATTTAACAGTCAAACACGAAGTTTTCCAAAGGGGGTGGTTTATTTCTCTGTTTATAAATCGCATTTCAGTTTTGAGGAGGCGTCCGTTGGGAGAGGGGTTTGAGGGGGCTTGAATTTGACCACGCATGGGTTTACAATGCACTTAAAAGTGCTTAAGACCGATTGCTTAGTAATGACCGTGGTTGGATTAAAGACTGATGACCAAGACCTACTAAAGAGGAGGTCAATCAGGAGGTATCGATATGAGGGTACCGCGCATGCGTGGGACTTCTCCCACTATGGGCGGCGATCCTGCAGCAGGGATGGATTTCACAAAGAGATAAGACTAATCTTGTCCCGAGTTACTCGACCTAACCTAGGACTAACCTCAAGTGTTTAATAACTCCTATGAATAGTCCTAGGTTAGGACTATCTTTGTGAAATAGGCCCCAGGAATAAGAATAATCTTATCTTGAGTTAGGACGAGTTTACTCGTCAAATTGTAGACTAACCAAACTCTTCCTAACTTAGGATTAGTCTTAGGACGGGTTCAGTTCCGTATCCAAAGACGTTAGGACGCATTGAACCCACCCTAGTTAGGACGGGTTACTCGTCCTAACTCGAGTTAGGATTAATCCTAGCGTTTCGTGAAATCGGCCGGAATATAAGACTAATCTTATCTCGAGTCAGGACGAGTTTAATCGTCATATCGTAGACTAACCTCAAGTGTTTAATAAACTCCTAGGACTAGTCCTAGGTTAGGACATGGATGATATAGGTTTAGACCTCCATGGTTAGGACTATCTCTGTGAGATAGACCTCAGGAATGGAGTGGGACTATCTCTATAGGACTCGTCCGGAGGAATGGAGTGGGACTAGCTCTATATAGGACTCGTCCTCTGTGCTGTACATGAACGTGAAAGACCACCAGCAGCCGATTTCACGAAACTTTACGCAACTGCGTAAGTCTACTTGCGCAACGTTTATGGCGCAACTTACGCAATAAACGTTGCGCAAGTGGACTTACGCAGTTGCGTAAAGTTTTTTGTGAAATCGGCTGTAGGACTGTGGGAATAGCTTTTACATTCATCCCCTTGTGACAAATGCACCCTTCCCCCACCTCCTCCCCACGCATTTCATTGTTTAGACTGCCTACACAGCCATCCTGACCCCCGGCCAGCTATAGTGTAGCACACAAAGCAATGTTCCACAGCCAATCCAGGAACGCCGCATCATAAACCCATAGTAATTTTTTTCCAGGAGTTTTGTTCATTTTTATCGCCAGCACACTAGACACCATAACTTGATATTTCATCAAAGATATGGCATTACACACAGAACATTTGGATAATTATTCTGTGATTGAGTATTTCAAAGTGATCTTAAGTTTTCTATCAGCAATGGCTGGGTATTTGGCGGCACCGTATTCCATACCAATCCTCACCTGTACTTTGAGCTCCTAAGGGTTGGGTTCGTGTCCCCTTCCCTCTTTAATACTTCATGTCCTTTCTCAGGAGAAGGTGTGCTGTTGTATCCAAACCAATAGTTTGCCTAATTAGGCAGCCTTTATGACATGTCTGACCGCACCGCGGCCCGGAGTGAAAACGGACACTATAAGTACCTGATGATAGCCTCGGAGAGTTCATATTTTGTCTTTGTGGATTTTATTACTAAATGGGTTACTCTTTGCGGATATTTAATTATATTTTTCGCTTCACACCAATTTGTGTGGCTTTCCGCCTAAAGTTCAATCAATTAGTTGCGTGTGGTTTGCATAAAGGGTGAAATATGTAGGTTTGTAGGTGTTCATTTTCGACCCCCTTCAGACACATTTAAAGTGACGTCGCCTTTCTTTGTTCTTTTAAGGAAAAAGTGCATGAATCGTGTACTATCGTTTTCGTTCAGAAATACTGTCTCAGGCGAAAACAATTAATGTATCTAAAGCCTGAACACCCCGTCATAATATAATAATAAGCTAGCATTTATATAGCGCCTTTTCCATAGGTTACAAAGCGCTTGGATATGTCCAACACAGATCAAAAGTCAAAATCAAAGACAAAACAAGTGAATCTTTAGCAATTTCTTGAATGAATCAACTGAGCTTGCTTTTCTGCAGCTATCAGGAAGTGATTTCCACAGAGCTGGGCCTGCATTTGAGAAGGCTCGGTCTCCTGCACTAGTGCTTGTTCTATGCTCAGTGAGAAAGTTGCGTGAGGAAGAACGCAGCATGCGTGATGGTTGATGTTGCTCAAGCAATACATTGCAAACAATTACCAGTGCTTATAATTAATATGTTGATGCTAGTCGTAATGATTGGCCTATTTTGTCATCATTACACATGGTTGAACTTTGCACGCCCAAGTTTTCAGTTTAGTGCTTTCTTCATAATGCTACGAAAAACATGGTGGACATTTTCAACAACTTGTATAAAAAAGTGGTATCAATGCAAATACACTTATTAAAATTATGTTTTTTTAGACAGCTCCGTGCATGCACAGTAGCTCAAAGTAAAGCACTATTAAGCAATGCCCTTGGAACGTTCTCATAGTGTCACGATATGAAATAACGCAGGTGATCGGTTGTATTTGGTTTTAAAAAGGGTGGAGTGAAACCAGTCTGTTGGTATTATTTATATTGTGTTAATGTCTGGCGGGAAATCATTCATGTTTCGATAGAGCATTTTAATTTCCCGATTGATAAACGATGGAGCGTTTTACTCCTATGTCAAGGGCCCGGACTTTTCATTCAACACCCATCCACTGCAGCAGCCCTCCATTCTTCCTATTTCCATCTGGGAAGACTCCTGGGACAAACCGAAAATGGAAAAAATTCTCAATGGTCGCCTCGTGTCCTTTCACCCTGGCGATGCTTGTTGATGGGAGAGAAACAAAAAACACCGAGAGACCGAGCGAAATATTTGCAGTTTATTTTTTATTCAATTCCCTTTTTTGTTCGAGGTCTGTTTTGGTTCAAACAGGAAGGTTGCATTACGTGACCCACCCCGGGCCTAAGGATAGGGACCAACAAAGGGAGAAGAATAGACAAAATGGCCGGCGGGGGATTGGTTACGGGGACCGATTGTTGGAGTCGCATGGCCAGGTTTGCCTTCACTGGAACGGGGAGAATGGGAACGAAACACCCGGGTGGAAATTCAAGATGCCCACGGGAAGTCGAGATGCGCTATTTTCGGTTGATTATTGTATTCGGAGTTCATAAAAAAAAAATGAATAGTACGCCCGACACTGTACCCCGATACAATGTGTTTGGACAGAGAGTTGAGTGTTGACAAGAATTTTACCCCCCCCCCCCCTCCTCTCCCCCGGCTACAACAGTCCATCTGCCGGGTCAACAACAGTTCATCCCAAACCATTGGCATTGTTCGTTTTCTTCGGATCATTCCAGGGAAAATGAAATGCGAGCAGATATGAAAGCAACATTATCTGTACTAATGTCGAGCAAAATAGTTATCTTTCTTTTACATAATAGTCGAATGGTGGTTCTTATTACTATGTAGCAATCCAAGGATTCAAGAAATAAAAAGTCCCAGTAGCATGACAGCATTATTGCACAAAGAAACAGGACAAAATTAATAATGAGTGACATTTCTTTCCGATAGTTCCACATGTTATTTCTCGGATCATACCCGGGGAAAATGGACTTGCTTTTTTTGAAAGGTGAGCAGATATGAAAGCATCGTTATCTGTACGAATGTCGAGCAAAATGTTATTTCTAGGTTGAGAAAATCAAGTTTTCACCCACTTGACTTGAATTTACTGGACAGTACTAACCCCCCCCCCCCCCCCAAAAAAGGGGGAAAAAAAAGAATCACAAAGTTTACCCGTACTTTCTCGTCGGATTTGAGACACCCTCCTTTCAAGTTTGACAAGCCCCCGGATTATTTGTACAACCCACGCTGATAGCATTGTAACATCTGGAATGACCCAATTAACCCGCGGAGTCATAATGATTCAATCCAGAATGAAAAATCAAAAGAGATTTGATGCAAAAATGCCAATATGGAACAACATATAATGACGGTCCGGAATCCGGTGCGAAAGGAAAAAATCTGTGCAAAATGAGGCAGAGTGGTGTGTACCTACCCCATATGGCCAACCTCGGGGTCGATGTCATGTCGTGGGTCATTGACATAAGATGACGTGTGTCTGGTAATCTGTGTGACATTATTATGCCACATGACTCGCTCAAAATATCTAATGGCTTTGTGTTTGTTTAGATTTTGATACTAGAGCCATCCCACTAGCTAAATATTTGTGTGTGGTTGTTATGTAATGTACATGCCCAGAGGGCTTGCCATGGTAGAAATAGCAGGTATACTATAACAGATATCATGACAACTACTGATGGTAAATGGCGTTCACGCTAATCAGTGATTAGAAAATATTTCATTTAATCTGTATGCTGTATTTGAATCGCACGGGCTGATGTAACAAGCCATAAAACTACATCTGTCTGCAAGGACAGTAGACTATAAATATGGTGGACACAATATCGTGACACTGTTAGGTTTGGATGAATTCGTCTGACATCCGAACTAAACAGTGAACTTGTGTAGTGTTCACCAAAACTGAAAAAGGCTAATTATTTCTATTCTTTAGTCACGGATACAAAGTCACCACGACAAAAACTAACTGCTATCACCACACGACTACACAACTAGGTCCATTTCATAGAGATGTAGTGTTAAAACATAAAATATTGCTTAAAGGTTTCTGCAAAATTAAGTAAGATACGAGTCGCAGATTGTACACGTCACATGATATTATGGCCAGTAAACTTTATCCTGGTGAGAGCATAGTTTTGCTATCGCAAACTTCTCTCACCAAGAAAGATCAACTGCTGAACATCATATTATCCCCACTTGTTCTGTGTCCTGCTGCGATGCAACCACATCTACAGATTTCCAAGGTCGTCCCACAGACGTTTTAAATATGAAATACAAGTTCCCATCAGATTTTCTGAAAGCCAGACTTTGTTGTTGAAAGTCATATAACAAAATTATACAACCAGTCAGTCCATTAAAGCACCTACGACCGTTAGCCCGTAGGTCAGAGGTAAGCTGAAATTTAGTCCAACATTTTTATACAGAAGAACAACATCTAGTATAGGGGATCCACCAAAGACAGTTTATAGATAAAAACCTGTGTTTCGGCTGAGAACCTTGGAAGTTAAGTTGTTCAGAAATGGATGGGTTTTTGGTGTTTGATTCTTGTAAATTTTTGGAAAGAAGCAACTTTCTCTATGTTGGAACTGACAAGTGCTTACTCTCTTAAAAAAAAATAAAGACAGAAATTCACTCTAATCGAAACTGGGCACAACCTGACTTGTCCCTAGTTTGAATCGATTAGCTTGGTCATTGCTCCGTCTTTAAGAGAGAGAGAGCACCTCAGTACACAAAACGCAGCTCTTACGAAAAAAGGAGAGCCTAAAAAGGTAGGTGGAGAATTGGGCAAACGCGCGGGAAAGGGGTCAAATGCTAAGGAGACCCGAAAGGTAACCATACTGTATTTACACCGAAGGGGAACTAATGCCCCACTTTCAGGTTATCCCCCTAACGACCTGTAATGAGACTAAAAGTGTTTATCTAAAAAGTTTATCAAAAGAAGACTTGTGTTAAGTACATTTTGAACCTCCAAGTTGAATACACCCCTGGGACAGAGAACAGCAGAAAAGTCACAAGTTGACCTCGAATGACCTCCTTTTGCGCACTATTCTGGTTTCGATCCAAAATACTCATGATGTTCGTGGTGAACTTTGTTCTTATCCCAAGTTGTTGCAGCCGGAAGGTCAGTAATGTAACGACACCCTAATGTTAATCTGACACGAGAGATCAATGTAACAATGTTTGCATAACCCTTAATTATCAGCTGCTCCAATCCATCATGGTTTTGACTCTACTACACCACGCAAACATTACTCACTGGGATGGGTTGGCTCTGCGTGCGTGTATTCAGGGAGGGCCATCCGTGCTATCCACGGTACGGGTTAATTGGTATCTCTAATGAGTTGATCCACTGCCAATTCCCAAAGATCCGAAAGGGAAGTCTATCAATCACAGTGTGAGCCTATCCCCTGTCCGGTGTCCTCCTCGCGGAGTGGAAGGATGAGGAACTTTTCAATTTGTGGTGCTTTCTCTCCGGGCAGTACTCCGGCCTATGTTGATAAGACAAGGTTATTGAGACCCTTTTACGAGCGAGTGATAACATCATGTTGTTGCCTTAACCGAGATACCATCCCGTCTTATACGTTTAACCACCAAGTCAGTTTCCCTTGTGGTTTATTATTTGACACGGTAACAAAAACCTCATAGTTATTACAGAAACGATATTAAGCGATTTCCTATAAATCGGTACTTGATATAGCCCAATATAGATAAGGAACGAGAAATAGATTTAAGAATTTTGACTTCATGATTAAAATAGGTTTATAGGCCTGTTACGAGACTGGTAATTGACAGTGTATAAAGTATCGCGAGGAAGTGCTTTTTGTACACGGTTAGGAACGAGATGTAAAACTCAACCGTTAGAACATAAGTTGTGAGGCCGTCCCCGAATTAGCGTCTACATCTACAGCTACGGCTACGGCTAGATTTCCGCGTCACCTAGCGTCGAAGTATAGGACATCCTTAGCAACACACTTAGCAACAGTCGTAGTTAAAGCTAGCCACCAGTTCGGATATGGCATTACAGTAGATGCAGTTGTAAAATATTCACAGTCAAAAAGTTAATGATTTAATGAAGACTAGACAGTTGGAATGATCGTGCATTTCTCGACGGCAATGTTCTAAAACAGTGTCTTTAATCCAATAACATGGGTTCTAATTATTTATGATCAATCCCAGCGTACAACTGGCTTGTAATTGATGTTTACTCAATTGCACTAATGTAAACCAGGTAATTAACAAGTTTGAATTGATATAGGGACATGAGTCAATTTCTAGTTTTCCTTTCTAACGATAAACGTCACTTAACTACTCTTGCCATGTGCTGTACATTACAATAAACTAATGTTTGTACAAGATAACTTTTCAGTTGGCTTCGTGCCAGATTGGGGTCTGCTTTACGCTGGGGGGGGGGGGGGGGGGGGAGATGTTTGGATTCCCTTTGCATCGATGGCAGGGCTTTGACGAACCAGGCGAAAAACAACGTAATTTTTCAGCAAAGGCAATTAATCATTTCATTTGGGCTCAACCCGGTTCCAACATAGTGTTGCATGGTCATGAAATTCATTTTGGCAACCATTAGACTAGCATGGATGCAGTTTTCTGAAAGGTTTTCAAAAAGTACTATTCACAGTTTGCCCCAAAACACAAAGGGTTGGAATATTCCAAATTCGGTACTTCAAATTGCCAAACTATGATAATGATAGCCAAACAAAGATGTAAACCAAAGGAGCAAGAGTTAGAAATTTTCCCCTTCATACAGTTTGACAAATTTTTATAACCAACCAACAATTACTGTGTAAATCTATAGCAACCTTTGGCCAGGAGGGTTTTCAAAATAGAGTGCACGGAAACATTATGCATGACTTCTACTTCTCAATTTGCAAGAAAAAAATATAGCCCCAAAGAAAACGTCTGGGTCTGAAACTCAATTACTATTTATAGGAAGTAACCGTCTGCCTTCAAAAGAAGAGACCAAAAACCGAGAAGATTTTGTCCACCCATCCACCGAATAACCTATAATTTTCTAGGACGCACTGCGGAATAGTGAACTGCGGGGAATAAAGAAAATATTCATTATAATTGTCTTATTTGCGGTTGAGTGATCTATTTTATTCGACGCTGCCAGGCATACTCTAATAATGGGACACTTAATACTATTAGATTATTACATTAATTTACAAACTGTCCTTCAAATTAAATATACGAGCACCGTTTTGTACTGCATCCATCAAGTAAATTACATAAAATGGTTTCAGCGAAAGAGACAAAAGGATATTAGGTCCATTTATTCACTCGGGTAAAACGAATGTAAAACTGACGCCTACAACCCAGGGGACAGACAATGAAATAAATAAAGACAATGGACTGCAAACCATAATGCATATTTGGAAGGTTTCTCTTTTGTATAAGAACAGAAAATTTCAGAGGTCAGTAAAAAAAAAAAAAAATGAACTGCATCCAGTAGGACTGGCAATACAGGCAACTATTTCAGACCACTATATTGCGATTTTTCCGGCTACGAAGCATGAAAAATACTGCACAATAACTTTCTGTTTTCTACACATTTTATTGAGTTTTTGTGCTGTATCCCGGAGCGGGGGGGGGGGGGGGGATGAGAATTCTCCAGTCAATAATTGTTTTATATTTTTTTATTAAATTGTATAGATGTTGCCCGTTCAGAGAGGTGGATGTTACTTAATTTCACCCAATCGGAAGAAATGTTGGGTTCAACTCACGGGCATTGCATTGGGATGATATGGTGACATCCAAAAGTACAGTCAATGTTAATTTTCTCGTCAAGTGAGTCAATTCGCAATCTTGCATGCCTCAACATTAAAACAAGAAACATTAAGTTTTTTTGTTAGGTCAAATTGGTGTGTTTATTGGGGTGGGTGGCTATGTGTTTGTTTGGGGTTTGTTTGTGCATTTAGCTTTCACACTGAAGATTCCTTTATATATATCTGTCTGAAATGTCATATTTGACGAGAAATAAATACAAATAATTCCCCGTTTGGAGTTTGACGCTCAGTGAGCGTTTAATTCATTTTTGTTGTTGAATCGATGTCATGCAAAATGTGTGATAAGTTTTTCACTATTTTCTCATTACCCAGATGGCCGATCAATCTCAAACTTTTACAGGTTTGTCAGTTTATGGTAGATTACATAAAGTGCTTACACTAGCTGCCAGCTTAGCAAAGCCAATTCTGTAATGTTCCTTTAATTTTATAGTCATTTCAAGTTATTCACTTTGCAATATTGCATGCCTCGACATTTTAAAAAAAATTCAGGTTTTTTTTTCCACGAGAAATAAATTGTGTCTTTACTACTTTCGCGCCAGAGATTCATTATACAGATTACTCTAAATATCACTGGTCATTATAAACCACTTCAACATCCCACAGTCCTGTGAAATAAACGAATCCTTTTTTTTCTACCACTCAGTCAAAAAAAGAAATGTCAGATGTATTTATTTGGAGATCAGAAAATGGCCCCATGCACTAATGGCATTTCGCCATCGAGGATCAGCTCATGGGAAAGAGGTTGGATACAATGATCGGCCTAACCTCAAGGTTTACCGTTCATCCGAGCTTTCCAGTCATTATGACAACCTTTGCTGTATACAGACCCTCCCCTAGGCTTAATTTAGGAACTGGTCTGCCCCAAGGATGTACCGAGAGACACTCCTAGCTTCACAAGAAGCAATAAAAACCATAGCTTCCCAATCCCTGATCAAATCCTGAAAGCACGTATTGCTTTTACATCATAACAATCATGAAGGGTTTGCTGATCTTTGGCCCCGTCCAAATTATTATCGAATACAAATATAACCTTCAGCTATTTGTCCTGATTCTGGCACCCAAACTCAAGTGAACCTATATACACCAATATAACATCGACTGACATTGACTCGAGAAAGAACCTTCAGGTTGCAAGCTATACCCCTCCAGCCACGCCCTTGTACCTAATAAAAAAGGTACCTAATTAGGTGTAGCAGACTGCCAAACTCTATTATAGGCTCGTCGACAGAGTACTGAGGGTTATTTGGTCTGATTGGCAGACATGGGGAAAACTAATGAGCCACGTAAGAATAACACTCCATTGTGCGACCAAATCGGCTTCGCGAGTGTTGCAAATCGTTTTAATACCTTTTTTCTCTCTCGGTGTGAGAGTTAGTGTAGCAGCTACAGTGAAATTGTGTCCGCCTCAAGCATGATGTCCTTTTTACTTTTTACAGTTCGACTTCTGTGTGATTCGCAAGGACGGAATCATTTCGATCAAAGGCCCAATCAAGCAATATTCTACACGTTGACATAATTAGATTTAAAAGATCTGAGTCTCGTAACAATAAAACAATAGAGCAAACCAGAAACATTTTCTGCAATTGTGTCTTCTCTTTGACAAAAGTAAGACCAAGGCTATACCATTATATACATTTGCAAAACATGCCAAGTTGTGTATGACCTTAAAGACAATGGACACTATTGGTAAATGTCAAAGACCAGTCTTCTCACTTGGTGTATCTCAACATATGAATAACATAACAAACCTGTGGAAATTTGAGCTCAATCGGTCGTCGAAGTTGCGAGATAATAACGAAAGAAAAAACACCCTTGTCACACGAAGTTGTGTGGGTTTAGATGGTTGATTTCGAGACCTCAAATTCTAAATTTGAGGTCTCGAAATCAAATTCGTGGAAAATTACTTCTTTCTCGAAAACTATGTCACTTCAGAGGGAACCGTTTCTCACAATGTTTTATACCATCAACATCTCCCCATTACTCGTCACCAAGTAAGGTTTAATGCTAATAATTATTTTGAGTAATTACCAATAGTGTCCACTGCCTTTAAGGCTATACATCAGGTGGCGAGAACCATAACTGGAACTGTTTTGTAACTTCTTGCTACATCTTTCCGGAGAGTTTCTAAAATGGTACACGAGTGTCAATGAGCAGAGCGAAAGCGCTATGAGGTAACTTAAAGACACTGGACACTATTGGTAATTGTCAAAGACCAATCTTCTCACTTGGTGTATCCCAACATATGCACACCAAAAATACCTGTGAAAATGTGAACTCAATTGGTCGTGGAAGTGGCAAGATAATAATTAAAGAAAAAACACCCTTGTCACACGAAGTTGTGTAGTTTTAGATGCTTGATTTCGAGACCCCAAAATCTAATTCTGAGGTCTCGAAATCAAACTCGTGGAAAATTACTTCTTTCTCGATAACTACGTTACTTCAGAGGGAGCCGTTTTTCACAAAGTTTAAACTATCAACAGCTCCCCATTACTCGTTACCAAGTAAGGTTTAATGCTTAAAATTATTTTGAGAAATTACAAATAGTGTCCACTGCCTTTAAAACATTAATGTGTTCTCATCATGATTTCATATTCCAAACGATGGAGAGTACCAATGACCGTAGTCTCCTGGAGTTTGACCAAGAACTCCTGTGCTTAAAGGTTACATGTAACCGCATTTGTTGACAAATAATTACCATCGAAATAGTCCTACAGGCGCTTTTCAAAACCGCAGCTCCGGCTCGGACTCTGACAGTAACAGTAAACTTGAAACAAATTGCACTTTCTGTATACAAGGCGAATATAGCCCAAGCTGTAGGCTAAGCAGACACTTAAGCCCGAGCTGGAGCCTAAGCTGGAGCCTAAGCCAGAGCCGAAGCCAGACTCCGATTCGTGTTTTTGAAGAGGATTTTTGTTGCGGTTTCCTCTTCTCTACGATTTCAAGCTTGAAAGTGAAATGTCGCAGAACTGACTGTCATTTAAAAAAAATGGGAAAGTGTGGCCCCTAAGCACGGTTAGAGCATCATCCAGACAGTTCGGTGAAATGCGGGGTGGGGGGGGTCAGAAACAACATCAGAAATTGATTTTCTCCCCTATAGAGTTGCGCTTGTCATCAATTGCATTGACTGACATTTCGAAGGAAGTCCACAGACTTTGATTGAACGTTGCTTAGATTCTTAGAATGACCACCGCCGCAAATCATTTCAAACGGATCGATTTTTACAAGGGGACGAAAGATGATTTTTGAGGTTGCTTCATTTCGGCCAAAATTCGGGAGATATAAATTAATGTTAATCATGTTTTGTTTCCACTCTCGTAGGCTCATTTAAGAATACAATGTTTGAAGGAGTGCATACATAACAGGACAAACAGCAAGCAGACAAAGAAATACAATTGAACAAAGGGGTAATTAATCAAAGCAGTTTGAGTGACTCATAACTTAGCATCTGTAACTTAAAAAAAAAAACTAGGTTGATGGAAATACTATGAAATATAAGAAATGTGGGTTCAACATAATGAGGGCCAGACTACTCTCCCTTCCATTTTCGTTTTCATTAATTTGCAGGACAGAGGACCAAGCACACTAGGGATGTTCTTTGAATTCACCACCACCCACCCCGCCCCGCCCCTCGAGAGTGCGGTTTGGCTCAAACCACCTCGCCTTCCTCCTCCTCGTCCCAAAGACATGACTTTGAGAACTTTGAAAACAATGAACATGCTTAAGAGGGCGTTTTAGATCTACTATCACAACCGAACCAACTTCCTTCTCTTGACAGAAAACTCATCGTTCAACTGTTTTAGTGGAGAGACTAACTCTTTGGTGTTTCTGCTTCTTGATATCTTCCTGGCCGTTCCAGATTCGTGACATAAATTGTATTGTTTCCGCTCAAACATGACTAATTTTGAGTCGTGCATTTATCGGCGATGGAATCTTGGGGCGTGTGTTGCTTTCGGCACGAGGGATGGGGGGCAATCGCTTCTTTTAACGGCATGCTGATTGACGTATTGACAAGATGCATACTCATTCTTAGCGGCATTATGGCTGCATGTCGTAGGATGTTATGCTTGTTTTAAACTGTGTTGATCGAGCGGTGATGCAGATGCTCCAAACCATCTCTCAACTGATGCAACGCCAAGAAACAAATAAGATGGGAACTATGTCTTATCTTACTGTTCGGAAATAGAATGTTAATTTGGAAATCACAATGGGCGTTTAAGATGATATGAGAGAGGCTAGTTCGGATTTGAATTCCCGTAGCCAAAGGGGGTTGGAAATTTGGTTTAAGTATTTCCCAGACGTAAGTAAAATCTAAATTTAATTTATAAATAGGACCTGTATTATAAAATCACACTTGAAAGCCCCGTTTAGTTTCTCGTTTTCTTGTTCGTGTTCACGAGACTTTAGCAGAAATGTTGTGTGGGCCAATATGGAGTTGGTCTTTTGATGAAATAAGTGGGATAAAATTGGATTTCCTTCTAATCCCGTTTTGCAGGAAGGTATGCCTACATTTATATTTTCACTACTTTGCAACAATCAATCGGAAAATCTTTCTTCTCTGAATTCGTTGGCGAGTTGGATTAAATGCAAGACAGTCTTTTCGCGCAGCTGATGTGCTTTTATTGTGGTGATATAACGGTCAACATTTCGGGAATTAAACCTATTCTTGAAGAGTTTCCTCCAAAACAACAGAGTTTTTAATTGACTACTTCAAACCCATTACTATTGGCCTTTATACTACTGTACCGTGGTGAGTAGCACGCGTGGCTCTCACCGTAAAAACCTTGTGACCGTCGTGCGGAGTGCGTCCTTGAAATGTCCAAAAACCACCCCAGCAACATCAGATAATAATTGGATGGTTCCATATGACAAACCATCCACACGGGGTCATGTTTGATGCGAGTTGCACTGTGCCAATCAAGCCGAACTGTACACGTCAGTTTACGGTATAAAGTAATTAGCTAACACTGTGCTGTTAATTACGATGTGGAGATCTAAGGCAGGGCTAAGAGACCCCATCATCCCCCACCAAAAAGAGCATCGATGGGGTTAAGCTCTAATCGTCTTAGATGGAGATGGGAGACAACCGATTAGGGGGTGACACCTAGGGTTCACAGGGGGGTCTTCTTCGATTTATTGTCCCCCTACCGTTTCATCCTCTATGGTTTGGACAAAGACCAATTCGCTGAAATTCTGGCTCAAAGTGGCCTGTCCACGTCACATTGTGGTGGGCTTGAAGGGCCATTTTCAGAGCGGCACGTTCGCTCTAAACTTTTATTTAGGGTGCCGGTTTTCTGACGGTCGTTAGTTTTGGGACCAGAACAGAGATGTGAAACAAAATAAAGACAAAACGTGGTCAATGCCCGTTTCATTTTTTCTGTATCCTGATGCCATAAGCTATTTTTTATTGGCCTAATCAGCCTTTCATCTGACAGCTTTATTCAACTGAATTTGTGTCAATTTCGACACCCCCATTTTTGTTGGCATCCGCTCCCTTCAGACAAAACTACCAAGTATACAGTTAATTTATTTATTATATACCTTATTTGTGTTACATCTGTTTCCAAATTAAAGACATTCGAGGTAATTTCTATACATGGTTTTAATTTAGCATGATTGGGACACCAACAACTAACAAGTGTATTGCACAAACTGCATGGTGTTTTCCCAAGAGATAGGTAAAACTTTACATCATTATGTTGTTAAAATAACACCAATGTAACTATGTTGACAGAAATTAGTGTTATTTCAACATCCTTTGGTGTAAGTGTTGATTTATTTTCCTGTATCTATAGTGACAACACCCATGATGTCAATTTGTTTTTACAGTGTATATCTTAGTTCATGCGTGCATTCATCAGAAGATAGTTATGGCATAACGCATGTTTAGAAGTCTTTCATCTTTCATTCTTCGCTCCGATCCGTTCCCAGCGATGGTCCCCGTCAAAGATGCCGGGCAACCCCGAGCCAGAGGATTAAGTCCCGGTATCGACTTATTGACAGACGGTGGAATGCAACAACTTCGCCCGACATTAAATATTCATATTGTTTATTCTGGCTGTCATTGAGACCCACTGACCAATCATCAGCGCAGGATGTGTAATGACGTCACGGTAATCGAGACCAACGTCCAATGGGACTTACGTAAATCAATGAGAGCTTATCGTCCATGGGTTATATCGAGCGTAATTAGTAGTGACAAAGTTACTATTAATGAGTGTCATTAATATTTAATGACCAGTCAGTTTCATTGACGGAACCTACGTTTCGGCACAAACTCATGGCGTCTTTTAGAAGTCGGCTTCAGAACACTGTGCTATGATGACAAAGCTTTGCCCCTTTGACGAATTTCATATTCCCACATTTCAATATTTTACCAATGCATCAGTTATTTCACTGCAGAAACTCCACAAATTATATGATTTATGGTTATGATCTTAACGGCTTATAATAACAAGCGTATAATAACATACCACACTATTTATTGTTGATATAATCACCGTGAATGGACACACAAGTTTTGAACTTTGCCTAACGTAGAATTCATCCAAACCAAAATAAGGCGCCCCCATTACTTCCCCTTGCCTGTGGACAGTGATCACTTGTCAAAGCGCGGCTCCCCCTTCTCTCCCTCTGAGTGGCTGAGCCGTGCTTTTGTCATACTGCGCGGGGCGTTTTGTTGTGAGTCACGCTTGACTAGGTTGTGAGGCAGTGGTAACTGTGTTCAACTTTTCTACTGCACCTAGACAGGCCAGATAGTCTCTCACGGGGCACCCAGCATTGCTGACTAATCCCTTGAACTGACAGTGCACTGCTCATATATTGCCGGTGACTGCCTCCGCAACAGAACTAGTAGAGCCCTCATAACAGTAGAGCTACGCGAGAGAGCTACCACGGCAAAACGAGCATCTCTCGCAGTAAACATTCTTGGACATAAAGCATAAAACATAAGTTCAACAAATGATACTTTTATTATGAAGTTTTCTTTGCACATGGGATTTTGAGGAATGTCAACTCTTGTGTGATATACTTGGACTTTTATGCGCTGATAGTGGATAGATAGCAACGGGACTTTAGAGGTTGTGATTTGGGGAGTTTTGGTGGTAGTCAACTTATCTACATTGCTGAGATAGGTGGCTGCTGTAACTAAGCGGTTCGTGTACGGCTGGTCCCGACGGAGCTATTTGTGTCAAGACATCTTACAATTGTCTTGGGAGTTGTTAATAATCGCCACTTAAGACACTCTTCTGGAAAACACAGTGTTTGTTGTTTTCGCAGAACCATCAAAAATTAACAAGTGAACAGCCACACTCACACATCCAACTTTCTTCGTTTTTCCAGAGGTTAATTTCCTTCTAAAATGAGGACGTGTATCTTCGGAGCGGTGTTTCTGGCGTTCTTCGCTGCGTGTTTGGTTTACACAGCTGACGCTGCAGACAAGATCTCAAAGGTAAGTGTGTAAATATGACTTACGATTTACATCTTTCGAACCCATTGACAGAAAATAGTTATTTGTCAAATAAATACAATGTTCTGGTTAGTGTACTCTAGAAGTCAGATGAAATGTTTAATTAAGAATCAAGGGTTGTAGACCACAATGCTTGGCATTCATTTACTAAAATAACGTTAGGGAGTTTGTAAATAATTGTTAGAAAAGTTTTTCAAATTGCTTGGATGACTGGGTCTAAACTTCACGAGGCTCAACCACATGAGTGAATTAATGATTGACAAAATGGGAAATTGTCATGCATGCTGTTTTTCAAGAATTTATCAAAATGTATACTTTCTAAGCCTGGAATGTAACTTAGGCATGTATTTGCAATTCGCCCGCGTAATTGACTGCTATGACGTATTTGCGCGAGCTTCTTTCCTTCAAGGAAACAATGTAGGCATATTCACAATTTTCTCAATTAATGCGCAATTTTAAAACTTTGAAAACAGGTATAATAAATAACAAAATAAAAAACGTCTGAGCCTGACTAATTTACCTGCCCAGCTCGGTGTGCGGTTGGTTTGGTTCGATTGGGAGAAATAAAAAAAGGATGTATCCATCAGTGGTTATTATTATTATTTTTTTTTGAGAAAATATAATTAGCTGTTGCAATTTGCTACCAACCAAGGGACCCATGCTATAACTGCAAACACTATATAATGGCCTGACATTTCGATCCTAACAGAGGCTTTCTCGAAGGCTTTCATTGTTGGCAACAATTACACCACACGTCACTTTAAGATGTTCCGCAAGATATGTAACTTTCAGAGATTACATTGAAAGGAAAGGCGATGATCCAAAACATCTTCAAGTGATGGAGTGCTTAAGATGAGTCAGCTTTACTGATATTTCAAGACAAATTGATTCCGTTATTGAGAGTTTGCTTAAAGGGGATGTTACTGCTATAGTGAGAAGGTTTAATTGAAATGAGTTTTGAGAAAATTTAATTAGCTGTTGCAAACTACTTACAACCAAAAACGAAAAGAACAAAAATGTCTGTTAATGGCCTGACGTTTCTGACGTTTCGATTCTATAGCAGAGTCTTTCTCGAATTCTTTTTTTGTTCGAAGGCTAAGCAAAAAGGACAACTTTCGAGAAAGACTTTTCTATATTCGAAACGTCAGGCCATTAACATTTTGTTTGTGCCAAAAATGAATTTTCTTTCACCACAGTTTGTCGCAGTGGTACAGGTTTGTTCCTGCAAAGATTGTAGAATACAACTCTTGTTTAAAATACATGCATGCTGAATTACACTGAAAAGACCAAGTCTGGCAAGGGTTTGGTAAAAATTAAACTTGTAATTCGGTCTGTAAAAATAATGTGCTCTCGCAAGTGTTGCAGGCCGATATCTTTTGTGATGAAATGTCAGCATGTTGTCTGTAGCATGTCTTGACACTCAGTGCTGTGATCAAAAACATGAAGGTAGAATTTCTACCTCCTCGTCAAAAGCAAGTTCCAAAACCCATTGTTTATCACAGAGTAGCACATTTTACTTCCAAATTGTGTGTTCCACCGTTGAGCCCACTGAGTGTGGTTGGCACGGACCACTTTTCGATAAGTATACTTTTTTTTAGACTGGAGACATGCCGGCTGGTTCAATAAAGTTGATCTTTGGAGTGAGGCCCTTACAGTACAACAATAGACACTAAGCCATCAAACAATCATCGTTTACCAAATGTATGTACCTGGTCGACATTTTACAGTGGAAGGGGGAAGTAACAACACGCCACCGAGACAAGGAATGATTAATCTTTAAACGGGGTTTACAATTCTCGAAACAAAATGTTCGATCTGTAGGTAGCTGTGTCTGACGATCATACAATGGGTTGGGAATTATTTTTTTGTGAATGCTCCTAATAATTTTGCCACCGTGTAAATAACCTCAAAGCAGACTCGCTTCGTATACATTGTCTGATAAAGCACAAAGAAAAATGCACACACGAAACTGTGCAAGATCACAGTTGTCTGACACTCAAACTGTTGTGATGTAACTTTCAGACTTGACAACAAAAAAATCAGGCGCAAAAATCATGATGACAAATAACCTTTTAAAAATCCTGTGTAATTTTTTGGGTAAAGCTTGGTAGAAATGCACACACAAAAACTGTGCAATATCAGATGTCTCAAACTGAAGTGACGGAATTTTTTGACTTAAAAAAAAAAAAACCAGGCGCGAAAATCTTGATGACGAATAAATCCTGTAGGTGTGGTGGGGTGGGGCTTTAATCAGAAACAGAGTGGGGGCAGTCCTGCACTCAAGACCAAGGCCTGAAAAGGGCGGAGCCCAAGGCATCAGAATGTTGCAATTAATTTGATGGAAAATCAACTAAGTGGCGTGCAAGAATGATAATCAATCTATGTACAAATTCATTAAGATCTGATTTGTCTTACAGCCGCTCAGAAATCAAGAATTATTTTGCCTCAAAGCGAAACTCGCCCTTGGGGGCACATTGAATCAATTTGCGAAAGAGCTGAGGAGATTACCGCTTGCAAATTGCTCAAAATGAGACAGTATCCGCCATTCGACATTGACATGTTTCTGTGGGGGTTAGCTAAATAATGTAGCACCTTGAGCAAACCTAGCTGTTAGACTTTCCCCTAGTTACTAATTTAATTTAATGTCTTTAATTTATCTTCATGATCTACATTTTAATCACTCCCTTTGCAAACGCGTTGCTGTAAGCATTCGTGTCGGGTGCAGAGCCACAGTTTGCTTACACACAAAAAATACAACAGTTTAAAAATATATGTAATGTCAATTTTGTTTGCGTACTGAGTTTTTTTGTTTTAACTTTGGTAGGTCTACAAAGTCGTTTTCTACGAAGCAAGATTATGGGGGTACATGCAATATTGCTTGCTTTCCATAAAAAAAGACCATACCTACTTTAAAACACGTGCCTACATCATATTATGATTGTTATGGAGTTGACTAATTTATTAAATCCAGTGAAAGTGATCCGTTGAAACTGCAATAACATTATTATATGATCTCCTGAGGTTTTACGCTCACCGTCATGTTGTTAACTTCTCTCTAGTCGCTCTAAAACTACCCTTGCGGCATTATTATCTTCCTATATTCATTGTCAATAGTTCCTTTCCCCATGTCTTTTTTCCTGTTTTCATCAAATAAGTTTAGTTTGAAAACGCTTTAGGGCATAGCATAATACGAGTTGGTGATATTTCTCCGATACAAAACAGTAATAAAACCGTCCCCTGACTTTGACGTTTATGCCTTGATTGATAACCCCCTTTTTCATTATTATTGGCGGGCAGAGTAAACTCTCTCTCTCTCTCTCTCACTCTGACGGGTTGGTTCACGGCTCGAAGGATCCATACACCAATCCTGGATCCACATGTGACTCAAAAAAGTGTTTCTAAAGCCGACAAAAGGATGACAAATCCGTCGAACATTTCAGCAGGAGTGGGGGTTTGGGTGGTGACACACCACACCTGACTAGATAATATTTAGACCCGTCGGGTGGAATTAAGGTGGTAGTATTGACGACTGTATAGATGTGCGGTGACACTCAATTGGACAAAAGGAAGCTTGGATGTACAATTAACGGAAAAATGACAATTCCTTTCCCTTCAAAGACAGACAGAGGCAGTTGTAGGCTGGCTGGCAAACATTTTGGATAATTACAACAATTGTGTCTGCTTCCCCTCTCACGCCCCAGGTCCACCTCCAATCCGCTGCATACACACTATCCTTTCTCGTTGACAAAGAAAAGGTGATCATTAAATTCTTCACTGTGACACTTTTTTCCTGCCGAGCTTATTCCGGGGTACCGACTTTGCGGCAACAACCAATTCTTTGAATGGTAGAATATTAATACAACCCCCTTTCAATAGTGTTTCCTGGCGTTTACAAAACAACTCTACAAGGTCTACATTTTGAGAGAGAGAAAAAATTGGAACGAGAAAAGTTTGGATAGCGGTGATACGTATTGTCGGGTCGCCGCACGGGGTCCGGGAAGCTACGGGGCGTAATGACTCGCTTCACCGGGCCTCCCTACCGGCCAAACTCTATACAACACCTTTAATAAATAGGCGGTGTTATGGGTCTACCTTCCCCGGAACACCTACAAACTTTGATTTTTGTTTCCCCCTGCTTCTCCCATGGGTTCAACTTAGTCACCTACCCCCAGCAAGACCCTAGCGGGGAAATCCTCAACGAAAACAAGACGCTTTTCAGCAGGGCACCAACATCTTATTGCACCCTCCCGTTGGTTGCACCTCAAACCCTACCGGTGTTCACACGCCGGGATTACGCATGCTTGCTTGGCTCTAGCTTTTAATATACAGAAGTATTAGAAGTCCCGTAAGTGCTTTCGGTTCTTCAACTGTGCCCCGTAACCAATGTTTCTTGCTCATTTACCACCAGACACAAGCTCCCTTAAAGCCACTGGACACATTTGGTAATTGTCAAAGACCAGTATTCTCACTTGGTGTATCCCAACATATTTAAACATAAAAATAACAACTCTGTGAAAACTTTGACTCAAGCTGCAAGAGAAAAATGAAAGGGGAAAAACACCCTTGTTCCACAGATGTGTGTGCTTTCAATTCATCTGTCTAATAACAGGCTTGAGGTATTTTATTATTTGAGTGAGAAGTTACCTCTTTATCAAAAACTAAATGTTACTTCAGAGGGAGCCGTTTCTCACAAAGTTTTATACCATCAACAATTGAACGTTACCAAGTAAGTTTTTATGCTAACAATTCATTTGAGTACTACCCAATAGTGTCCAGTGCCTTTAACTATGCCCACCACCAATGCTTCTCGCTAGTTTACCACCAGACACAAGTTCCCTTAATGGTGCTTGTCCTAGGAGATTGCCACCGATGTCGTTTCCCCCTGAAGTTACAAGCACATCGATCATTCGCTGACAGAGGAATACTTACTGGTTTTGCTGGAGGCAACCAGGAGCAGGAGGTCTTACATTGGGATAAAACCTCGTTAGAATTTGGGCAAACCAAGAACCCACGCGTCCCTTGTTAGGGGAGTTGATATTTTGACCCGTTCAAAAGTTGTGCAACACTCCCCCTTGATCTGTCAAAGAAGTGTTTTCTCTTCAATATTTTTTTTCTTTCTGACAGTTTCTCCCTGTTTGTCCAGCTTCGTAAAAAGCGATTGAAGGTAGCCTGGGGCGTTCTATTTACGATTTGCGAGTCGGCTTAGGATACCGGATAGGTTAGGCAACTGTTAAAGAACACGTCCCCCCTACCAGTAATGTGCTACACAGTATCAATCAGTCTTTCGTCTTTCATGTTACTTTCAAGTTGAAAGGGAAGTCTGCGAAATAAAACTTCGAGATAATCCAATTTTTGAAAAATGTAATTAGGAAACGATCACACAGCGTCTTACCATGTTGGCTTGTTTAGCAAATAAAGTACCTGTCAAACATGAATCAATCAGGAATTAAGAGCTTGTTGCACATTAACCGGTTTAAGTTCGCCCATTTCACATACAGTTCCCGTACCCCCAACAAGTGTAACATTTCCTGCGTTTGAATCATTCCATAAAAACTCGTGTTCTTGAGTGACATCCGTAAGGCCCCGTCAATGGAGGGCGCTGTTAAAATGTGTTGATGTCTTTGTTGTAGATCAAGTTTTGTTTTCCTCGAAAAACTACAGCACCTCAGCAAGTAATATTTTAAGGGAAGCTTTCTACCATCAGTATCTTTAAACCGCATAAGTTTAATGTAAATCTGTGGATGTTTGTGATTTGTGTCGTACTTTAGATCTATAATGACGAATCAACCCTTAGATGTACCCAACCCCTTTAAGCAAGTTAACACGATTATGTACTTTCAAAAGTAGAAAGATCTTCGCAGAAATGTTTGTGATTTACCTGTTGTGACAGTCTCTAAGTTTTAGTTTTCAGAATACTGATTTATAAATGTTTTTGAGTATAGGCAGCTTGACGCCTTTTCCTCCTAGGGGAGATATTGAAATGAGTATCCAAGGGCAAAATGCAAATTTGTTTTGATGGATGTATAACTTCATCATGAGATTGCACTTGATGACAATTCTGTCTGTCATTCTAGACAGCCGTCTCACTATCCATTTATCTGATGCCAAGCTATGTTTCCGGCTATTGCAAACGGTAATTGCCTTTAATCACTCACTAGATGTAATCAGCGAGCTAATTAATGTTATAGATGCAGCGCCAGTCTCCATAGTTTCCAAATAGTCATAATTCCATACCCAGTTACTGATTTGTATCTAGACGTGTCTACTGTGGGAGCATTTTTCCTGGACCATGGGAGCGTCTCCGGCGCCTTCTTGCTGACTCGAAGCAACATTGCCTGGAAATGATGTTATGTCAGTGATTCACCCTTCCTATTGCCAATAAGGAACTAGTCCCCCAGTGGACCCCCATCTAAGGGTTGATTCGTCATTATAGATCTAAAGTAAACATTCAAACCTTTCCAGTTAGTTTTAAGTATAATGATGCGCACGTGGGCATGTCCACAGAGACCGAGTTTGACCTGAAGTCACTGTTTCAACGTAAAATGTACTCAAGAGAACACATAATTGAGAGATAGAGAGTTGAATCAAAATGTCCTGAGATCGTCAGTATTTTCTTGAACTTCAAAGGAAGGTGTCAATTGTGCCCTTCGGATCCAGAATGTCATCAATTGCAACTATTTGAGGAGATACCATTAAGGTATCCCTGTAGTATGGGGTTTGTCTGTATAATATGAAAGTTACACAGATATGAAGAATCTAGCAATGTGAATATGCTTTTCATCATTTTGTGAATGTAGTGAAGACGAATTGAAACAGTTGTTTGCGCAACCATTAGTTGAACTTTAGGATAGTCTTATATATTTTTTGGGGGATTTAAGTTTTTCATCGGAGATAAACAATGTTATTTGAGATGTATCCATGCATAATGTGTGCGTGTTAACTTTCCCGAGTCATGTGCAAACATTTGCATATTATACACAAGCGGCATTCGAACCTACGACCTTTGCAATTCAAGTGCAGATGTCATATAGACCACCGAGCTTGACCAATAAGCCACTTTGAGAAATGGTGGACACAACACTATGACACTATTGGGTTTGGGTAAATATGTCTGTATACACATGTACTCCCCAAACCAAACAGTGCACTCCTATAGTGTACACCATACCTCAAGACAAGGCTAATGGCTAGAGGCCCATTCGAATACACACAAAGTTAAAAGCTCATTTTTGCTCTGTACTCAAATGATGAGGAGCAAAGAGGAGTGAAAGATGACCAGTCATGACTGTTGACTGAGAGGCCCAGATTACACCATTTGTCATCATGTAGCTCTTTACCTGAACATGAATAATCGGTTCATAATAAGATTGATGGTATCTTGATGAGTGCACATTATTAAGATGGTTCACTCAGCGCAGGTAGCTCAATCAAAAGATTACCACAAACACATGTGAATGTTAATGTCTCTACACTGCTCAATTAGTTAGTCCAATTTGTTCATTATCGGAAAGATAACCAGTTTAATTGAGTTAATGTAACGTGCATGAGACATCATACATTGAGTTAGTATGCGACCTAACGCGGGATATACATGCACAATCTGGCATTGTTCGGAGCTGCACTTCACAAAGCACTAAGAGTCATTTTGAATTGATTTGTCAGTAATGCCATAGTCATTTATATTGTAATATGCTAAGCAATTAAAATTGATGTACATTCTTCCAGGTGTATTTAGAGCTGAGTTCGACAAAACACATAAGATTCATCTTGAGTTGAGCTGTCAGTATTGCAACATGGTGATTTGTTTTGTGACATCTAACTTTGCTTAGGAATTAAAATTGATTCGCAGTTTAGATCAATGTTTAGCTCTTTTTGATATCGGCCCCAGCACGTTCTTTCTCACGTTATTTCAAGGTGTGCATTCATTATTTTGTGCTCTGACTAGTTTCAAAAACAATATTTTCCAAACGTAATACCAGTCCGGTTAGCTTTGATGAAAACAGACAAAAAGGCATTGGGCACTATTGGTTATTACTCAAAATATTTGTTAGCCTTCAAACTTACTTGGTAACGAGCTAAAGAGAGCTCATTTAAGTATAAAACATTGCGAGAAACGGCTCCCTCTGAAGTATAACGTAGTTTTTTAAAGATAATTTAAGGCATCTAAAAGCACACAAATTTGTGCAACAAGGGTGTTCTTTCAGTAAATTATTCTCATGCAACTTCGATGACCAACCGAGTCCAAACTTTCACAGATTTATTATTTTATGCATTATTGGCATACACCCGAGTGAAAATACTGGTCTAGTGACAGGATACCAAAGGTGTCAAGTGCCTCTCAACACAATTTCTTTGAAAATCACTGAACTCCGATATCTGTGGGAATCTTTTTCCATTTCTGTTTACCAATCCAATTATTAAAAGGTAACAATGTTGGGTAAAAGCTGCAACAACTACCACGGGATTACCAGTAAAATGCCAAGTGATAGATCATTCATCTGGTGCTGTCATACTTACCAATTGGTCTGGGTCCCAACGCACGTGAACCCAAACCCCGAACAAATTGACAATGACCACATGTGAACCCGTAATCTAATTCTGGTGGACATACCGAAGATCTTCAGAAGAGACGTGTCGTACCAAATTGGATTATTAGTGAAAACGGATCCCGCAATACCACAGAGATTGATCTGATGTTAGATCTTGAATATTGATACCTTCATTCAACGTGTACTAAATCAAAAACATGTTGAGTATCACCGTAGAGTGTGAAGTTTAAAGGTAGATTGCATCATTTGCAGACATAAACAAAATGTTCTTCCAGGTTACTACAAAATAAATTAATTACTTAAAGTAAATTATTCAGTAAAATCGTTTTGTCAGGTGTTTACTTAATGTTAAAGACAAATTCAATACACCTTGAAGCGTTCATCATTTGAAAGTGTGTCGGGCAGCTTAAAATCCTCACCATTTTGCTCTCGTTTTTCTATAGGAAGTCACACACGCACAAAATGTTGAACAAGTCCGTGAAATAATAATTCATAACCAATGAACCCAACAAGTCCACATTTACGACATTTTCTAAAATGATGTAATATCTCTCCAACTATCAATCAATCAATCAATCAATCAATCAATCAATCAATCAATCAATCAAACAATCAATTAATCAATCAATCAATCAATATAACATTTATTTCCACATTCACATGGTGGGTTGAAACAATGTAAACTTTTCATTTTTAAAAGTTGATAAGTCACATAATGTGCATAGGCCTAGGCGTTTATCAAAACCCCAGAGAATAGTTTCTTCGGTGTAAACAGGAAAACTGTTAATATTCTCACGAAGGCAAGGAGGATAATTTTTCTGTTATACGAAATAGCGCAATGCACGCACTGTGAGTGACATGGCTATTTTCTTGGCTGTGTCTCTTGAATAATTAAAATCACAGATGTCTGACGCCTGGCTCGTTCATCTACAGATTCTTCGAATTTCAACTCGTCCAACCCAAACAAGTTACAGAAGTTCTGAAGAGATATTACCTACAAAATAATACAGGTATTAACTAAAAGCCTAACGCAGCTCCCTGATAATATTGCCCAAACATGTTGGTGTATCCCAGCATATGCATAAAATAACAAACCTGTGAAAGTTTTAACTCGATTGGTCACTGAAGTCGCAAGAGAATAACAATAGATAAAACACCCTTGTTACACTATAAGCATTGTTTGCTTTCAGATGCCTAAAAGGGCTTCAGGCCTGAAGTTTTTTTTTATTAAATTCAAATATTTGAGTAGGAAATACGCTGCTTCATAGGGAGCCGTTTCTTACAAATTGTTAAACTATCATCAGCTCTCCCTTGCTCCTTCCAAGTAAGTTTGTATGCTAACATGTGTTTGAGTTATTTATTTTACTGTGCTGATTGCTCCATTGACAAGTTTGCTTAATATAGCACTAATTATTGACTTGTGCTATTTTAGGCGAAAATAGTTCTATTAATGTTCGCTCACTGTCTCGGTTCCGCCTGTGTGGAGGGTGATGCTTTATCAAATATTTACCAAATTGTCATCTATAATTCATTGAGGTTTTTTTAACAAATCTCTTTACAGTGAGTCCTCGTTATTTCTGTCTCTTCTTACTATTTATTATTTACACGTATTCTTGTTAGGCAAAGACTTCATGGTCACTTTTTGTGGATCATGAGGCTAGAATTGGGTCAGGGTGTCTCGAACCACTGCACACCGGGCATCTGATAATCAAAATGGCACAACCAAAAATCATGGTTCCTGATATTTTGCTATAGCTGCTCAAAAGCTTGTTCCTCAACACTGCCGTGACAGCACATGTGATTTCGAGACCTCAGATTTAGAATTTGAGGTCTCGAAATCAAGCATCTAAAAGCACACAACTTCGTGTGACAAGGGTGTTTTTTTCTTCTTTCACTATTATCTCGCAACTTCGACGACCAATTGAGCTAAATTTTTCACAGGTTTGTTATTTTATGCATATGTTGAGATACACAAAGTGAGAAGACTGGTCCTTGCCAATTACCAATAGTGTCCATGGTCTTTAACTACGCCACTGGACATAAATTAAGTATATTGGGCGGTATTATGATCCAGAGAGCTTACAGTAATCATGCAGTCACCGTACAACTTCGTAAAAACTAGTAAAAAGTACGCAGAGCGGCACCGTGTGTTGGAAACATGGTCTTAAAAATGCCTCTCAGTCGAGAATGCGAGTGTAGCCAACAAGAGTCAAACGCAAGTCATGCTTGGTAAATAACTTGTAGCCGTCCCAACAACAGCAGTGTAAACTAATTGCAACATGCTCAAAACTTGTCGGCGTCTGTCCTTTGAAGTTTCGGCCGAAGAATAGTCAGCCTTTCGAAAGGAAAAAAAATCGATGCTTTATGAGAAGCGCAACAAAACAACCATCACTTCTTACAAAACCTTTAACCCTTCACTACGAGAAAAACCCATAACCATTCACACTTGTCCACAATCAAACCAAGGTATATATGAATGAGAAGTACTGAGATACAAAGAAAAGTCAGGTACCTATACAGAACTAACCAGGCATGTCTCTATTGAAAAAGGGAACAATACTAATCTTTTTTGTTCCCTTCTCCCAGCAACCAGCTCAATGTATAACAATAATACGAATTGATGAGTGTTACCTCTCAAATCATTTCCCATAAATAAAGCTTATAAGCTGTTAACATGAAATATTACATTTATTGTCAATCCGTTGCAACTATTCATAATGAGCCTCTATATCTGGAACGGTGACAGGTTTTTCTAAAGATGGTGTGTCCTTGGGTGCTTTATAATAACTTGATTTGCATTCATATTTTACACATTATCAAGAAGTGAATATATATGATTAATTTCAGCCTGATAATAGAGGTACAGATGCAGGGTCATTGAGTACACCAAAATACCGCTGTCACATTCTGTTAGGCTCGTTTTTCACCTTGTTCGTTCGCTACCAGATAAGAAATATCGTCGAACCGATTCGTGATGAAGATACTATTGATCAGTCAAAAGAAAACCTGTCAGAATTCAACAGTTTTCCAGCAGGTGTATTCAGAAACATAGTGTCAGGAAAAGTTTGCGGTCTGTATGTTCACCCTTTGAATTTACTGTTTCGTTTTCAAACTTGCTAAACGACTATGCCCACGGGATTTAATTTGTGTATGATTGACCTTAGAAATGTAAAGAATTTGTGTTTTGTGAAACTTCTTATTCGACACACTGACTGCAGTGTGGAATTTAAATGTTTGAAAAGAGGGGGAATATGCCACATTATTAACAACGGTCTGTACCTCAATGAGTTATTGGAAAGACAAACGATAAGACAACTACAAAAGCGAACCTTCAAAATGGTTCTGACTTTTATAAATGATACTCATCACACTGACTGCAGTGTGGAACTCGAATGTCTAAAAAGAGGAGAATATAAAGTTAACAACGGTTTAGACTTGTCAATGACCCTTTGGAAAGAAAACGAAAAGACAACTAACAAAAGGGAACCTTAAAAAGATATTCACCGACTAATAAATGATATTAATTGCAATAAAACGGAACGCAATGTGAAAACATGACATTGCAATACCACAAAAAAGGAGGGGAAAAAACACGGGGGAAAAACTTGGTGCCGTTTTCCTTTTCAAGCCTTCGGTACGCACGGCGCCATAAAGACGACCAGCACAATAGAATTCGAGAATTAATCGGCACACATACCAAAGGGTTTTTCAATAAAGTCAATTCCAAGTGAATGCTTCCCCATTGAAAACGCAGTAAGTTTCGGGGGGATTATCTGTATTTTTCGATAACACAAACACCAAATAAAAACAAACACTTCAAAGAATTCTTCTACAAACAATGAAGAAGTAGATCGCTGGGTCATCAAAGTAATTTTCAAACCAGATACGGGGAAACTTGCATTGGTAATAGAACTGCGGTACGTTATTATCGGTCACGATGCCGTCGTCTAGGCGGCAAAATGGGACGCCCTCATTTGTTGACTGACAGTATCACTCAACATTTACCCGGCCTTTATTTAGTTTTCACCACAACCTGTCCCCGTATTGCTGTTCATTTTAACCCGGTCCCTATTTAGGGTTTTCAATCGTACATCATTTTAAGGGCGAGTTCAGGAGTGAGTTGACGAGGTTTGCATTTGGGGTTCAACCACCGGGCTTGTGCAACTGCACTTTTATTCCCATACCAATTTAAGGGATATAATCAAGGGGTTGATATTCCTGAATCGCCGCGCCGCACTAAATCGTCGCTACCGGGTGTTTTGGGTTTCTACCCCGTCTCAAAACGTGTTGAGTGGCCTGGTAACGACTCCGTACACCCTAATAATAAAAAGGGTCTCTTTATTCCAAGTCGTGTAATTGGTAGTGGATCAGCTACTACTCCCTAGAATGTAATAAGCTATTAAATCTCTATTGCCAGGAGCCATTCCACGCGTGTGACGAACTCTTTTTTGGAGTTGTGGCCACCCCGTAGAAACCACAGAGTTTGCCCGGGTCTCTAGCGAGACCAACTCGCTATTTTGTGTGAACCGCGTGGTTCGTAATCAATGACTGAGAAGGAGGCCAAGGGTTGCACCTTTGGCAGGGCTTAATGGCAAGTTCACCTGCCAAGGGAGTGGACAAATCACTCAAGACAGACAATGTTTGAGAATTTCGAAGGACAGCTATTGGTACTCTGCACACCAACAAAACCACAATAAATGGAGGAGTGTATCATAACCTATTTCTCGAAGAGCTTGTTTTGGTTTCAATTCCATTTGATTCAGCTTTGAGTGAGTCAAACTTGGATTACTCATGGCTGATGATGTGCTTAATTGAGAGAAATAATCTCACAATGAAGCCACGTGAGACAGTCTTTTTTAATCGCTACAAAGGTTCCCGCCAAGGAATACTATTGTAAAGGTTTAGTGTCATACTTTGATATTGACTCCTATGAAAAATTGTGGGTTTTTTAATCAGAAAGCCCACTTTGAATGCAGACGATTATGGTGGTAAGCATCCTGCGGAGTTATTTTGTCTTTAATGCTCCCGTTTTCTCTTTAAAAATTAATACAATTTTGTTGAAAATGTTGCATCTTCAAAACTCACCTCGTGGCGAGCTTTGGTGATTCAAATTTCCGTGATGTCAGCTTGTGAGTGGTGCGGCAGGAGATGCAGTGCGAACACGCGTCTCCTCGTTAAACGCAGATGAATGCTTGCTGTATTCAGCTGAAATTTTCACATGTGACTTGTATCTTATCATGACAATTTGCCATATGAACCCACAATATCTAAAACCCTCACTTAAAGGTAGTCCACAGTTATATTAAACAAATGAAATATATGGGGGCTCAATCTTGACAGGACTGACTTTCTTACGAAACTTTACTAAATATCTGTATGAACTCAAGAGATGTACGGCTCTCTCGTTGCAACTCAACTACACAAGTTCAAACGTTCAGAAAATAGCACAAACAAAACATGAACCGTTATCAACTGTATTCACACACGTGGCCAACTAAACTACCTGGAGTGAATTTTTTACGGGTTGGTTTTGAGTAAATTTGATTATTGAAATATTTACGATGTTAATGAACTTTCCCATCCAGAAAGCATAAATGTATTTCAGACTTTTACGGCTGAGTCTTGATCCTGCCGTCTTATCAAATAAATTTAGTTATTAATATGGGGAAGGGGAGGGAGAAAGAAAGGAAATCACACCAGGCACGAACCCTTCACATCGGTCAAGGTGCCATGCTGAAAAGTAGGCTTATAGAATCTTTTTAAACACAAATATTTATGCTTAGGGGTAGATCAGTAACAGTGGGTTGAGCGGCTCTGAATGAATATAAACAAACGTCAGTCCCTTCAGCTGCTATTTCAAGCATAATCTATCAATCAGTGCATGGTTATACATCCTCTAGGCCACGATTATACAAAAGAATAAATAAACCCATATTTCGGTAAACATTTATGAAATTCGGAAATTTGTGGTGAAAAAAACCCCCACCCCGTAATTGACTGGGCGAGGATTTATGGGGGACATGGGGTGGGAAATTGAGGTAAAGAGCTCTGACGGTATACCAGATGCATTGTGATCGATGGACGATGAGTGGCGAGACTTTGATACATTGTGGCATTGCATCAACCTCTTTCTCTTGGTCTGGCTTGCTATGACCTCATGGGGTCGTGGAGAATGGCACTGCCCTGCGGCAAAGGATGAGTCAATCAGACATCAGCTCGCACTCTGATTGTGGCATGCCGAAATTTCAAATCTGTGAAAGGCCCAGTTTTTTATTTCCCTTGGTTAATTCCTGGGAAAAAGTAAGACCCAGTAAACTTCAAAGTGTAGTTTGTTAATCGTTGTAGCATATATTATGTGCTCTCCGAAATGGGGGACAGGTTTTTTTTTTTTTAATAAAATAATGTGACGTGTGAAAATTAAGTCCGTTAGTCTTTCCATTTTGAAAGAACCACCACAACTCACATTTACTGCAAACCTCACTAGCCCAACACGCAAAGTTTTAATCTTACTGATTTAACTACTAATGATCATGTTGATGAATTTTTTTCGTTTCTCTCGAAGCTGGTGTTATTTGATGTAGCTGGTTTGTTTACTTATCCCGGTATTGTAAACAAAACTTCTTTAAATATTTCTAATACAGGTTCAAAATATCACAATCAAAATAAAATGCGTTGTGATTAGTCACATGAAGCACACAGGATGCGAATGAACCCTATATAAACTGTCAACTATAAAGACCACACCACAGGAAGCTGTGCTCAGAATTGTCTTTTTCATTCTGCCAAAACTTGTGGTTATAACATTGTTTACCTTCGAACGGGTGTCCTGACCACTATTATGAGTGGCAGGCATTCAAACTTATGTACATGGTATTCAATATGTCTGCGGTTTGTTCTTTTTCATGACATAATAAAAGGCTAATGCTTTACACTTTGAAAGATGAAGTACAGCTCGGCACAAAATAATATTAAACTTCCAAAACTACTCATATTAAATCTAAACTTACTTCTAGCTTTTTACAAATGCGTTTTTGATCACAATACTTAAGTGCAAACGTGGTTTGAAAACTCAACTTCAACTTGAGAATAAATCAGTATTCTTCATAATAATATCAAGTAATAAACCACATGATAAACTGACTGTGGGTACAAATGTTGAATAATACTGGGCCGAACAAAGAGAAATGATTTGGAGCGTGACTTGAACCCGTGACCTCCAGGTTAACGTACTGGCGCTCTACAAACTGAGCTATCTATAGCCATAATGCAGCGGTCTTCCTATTTTTGTCAAAATCTTTGTTTGGGGTGTCGGCAGTCAGAAAGCCCTTCCATCGCCATTAACTGCCGTGTAGTCAGTAAGCCAGGGATCACACCCACGTTTACGACAACCTTGGATTGGCAGAGTGGTCTTCTTAAGGGGATGCAACTTTGCATTTCACACACAACTTGTTAAAGCAGACTTGTACGTTCACACCCACCATTTAATCAACGCAACCACCATATTTATTTTAACTTTTTTAAATCTAAGAATGACAATGGACCGCTGATGACCATTCTGTCCACTGTTACGTTCCCTGTATGCCATGAGCAATAATGACTAACGATTCCCATCATACCAAAAAGGTCCAGGCTATATCACCCCAGAAGAGAAGAAAATACGGTTTCAGTAAAAAAAGGAAAGAGAAACGAATTGTTCCCAACGCCAAGTCGTAAGTTTCATATTAAAATTTGACAACATGACGAATCAACACCCTCGTGCAAAGAACCCAGTGACAGTTTGAAACAATGCGATGACATAAATTAACGTTAGGTGAAAAGGTGAGCTTCCGTCAAAGTGACAACTCTGACATGAAATGTTACCAAAGATTTGCGTAAGACAATGCGATTGAAAACAGGGTCTCCTTTCAGAAAGTGCTGCATCACTGAAATAAATCAGTTCATGAGGGAAGAGGTTCGGGTCCCAGGGAGTTGTACCGGTGTCTTGACGACCAGGGGCGGGCCGTCTAGGGGAACTTTAGACGCCCAGGAATGCAAGGTGTCCCAATAAATTTCGATTACAGTGATGCATAGGTGATGAATTAAAGGATGCGGTGATTATAGTTTTTAAATGAGGGTAATTTCTTCATGATGTTGCTTTGCAGGATTTGATCAAACTGAATAATGTCCGGCGTAGGAGAGGGCTCAAGGGGGCCCGAGATAAGAGCTTCAGCGTCTGGTCTCGATGGGGCGACTGGTCCGAATGCTCTCGGTCGTGTGACGGTGGAGCGAAGTTTAGGACAAGGCACTGTATGACCAGGTGAACAATTAATTACAATATCTTTTGGACTTTACTTTTAACCTTAATTGCAAAGTCTTACATATACTTAAAAAATTGTCCGAAAGTCTGTGTCACGCAACATCTCCAAAGCCATTTGCAGCTCAACGCAAGGTTTTGTTTTAGCCATGATTTGGTAAAAGGGTGTCCACATTTGCTGTGAATTTAAAAACTGGGTGACTGTACAAATGGTACACTTGCAATATATACGTGTAAATGACAGATACAGCGGGGTGTCAAATATAAAACAGTGTGTCCGAAGGACACCCAGACACCAATCTGACTTATAATGTTATGGCTCAACAGGATTGTAAACATGCACATGGTACAGTGAAAGATATCGACAAGTAGTGAAGGTGAAATATTAAAAGAGTATTCCAGTTGACACTCGATTCACAAAAGAAAGCGTATGCCATCATTCGAAAACCTTTCTCGCCAACCAAGAACCACTGTAAGAAAGAGCCCTTGTTACTAATAATACATGTTTATTTTTTGTAGAATACCAGCGAATTACATGGCTGGAATGCCGATGTGTGATGGAGAGAGCAGACAGTACAGATCTTGTAACACAAAGGTAAAAATTACCATTTTCATTTGCTTGAATCGACAATAATTTGCCTGTGGTCTGTGTTAGGTGCCAGACAAGGGGAAATGTGCTCCATTTGTTGCCATTTATCCCTGTCTGAAAACACACAGAAATCCCACACATTGTGACCCTCCTCTGGGTTGAGGGGCTGGTTTTGAATGCCTCTTTGTTGTTGAGATGCACCCATTTTGTTCCTCCTTTACTTGTTGTCTGGGACTGAAAATACTATTTCCGTAAGACGGAAGTAGTATAGCAACTGGTGTGTACTGATGAAATACTCCTCGAAGATGCATGTTAAAAGGTAAGCTTTAAAACACAGATTCGTTCACTGATTTTGTAACACTCAAAGCTTCTTAAGTCACAATGACGTCAACGCTTTGTTGTAGAAAGGACACGATGAGTAAAACTTTTTCTCCAGAAGACAGTCAGAGCACACTGATCGAAAAGTCAAACAGAACCAACCGGCTCTTCTCAGAGCCACCACTACTCCCTTACTTTGCCGAACAAAGGGTCATTATGGGATCGATAGTGTTACTTATTTATTTATGGCAGAGAAAAACATAGGGTGAGTGGACAAGAGTACAATCAAATATTTGATTTCTCATCAGTGTTCTCTTTCCTGTTTCATTATATCAGCCACTAAAAAAAGTATAACATTTTCTTCTTCTCTTTTTATTGCGATCGATTGCCGCAGCCGTGTCCAACTGGGACTCAGGATTTCAGGGAGATGCAGTGCGCTATCTATAACGAGAAGCCTCTTGTTGAGTGGGTGCCTTTGGAAGGTGGTAAGATTTCATTGTTTGTGTGTTGTTGCACCCCTCTCACTATGAGTATTGCACCCCTCTGCAGTGCCACCACAGATCGGGCCAACCAACCCTGGCAGATTGGTGTTCGTAATGATCAGTCACTGGCAAGCTGTACGCCGCCACTACCCAAAAGAGATTTCCACACGGTGTTACCGCAAACCTCACCCAAGTATACCTCCACCATGTGTAAAGTTTCAAGTCATTATACGCCATTGACGAAAAATGACTTGCATGTCGCTCCTTCGTACCTGGGAAAGAGTTTTCATGTACCACATCACAGCCCCCAAACTTCCTTGGCATCGCTATATAATGCACCATCGAATGCATTTTCATTGGACCGAAGGGCACAGTTCCAATAATCAACCATGACATTAATGTTCCCCCATTTACAAACTTATAATCCTTCGAATGTATGACTATGACCCACTTAACAATACTCAGGCATAGTCCCAATGCCTACCTTAGCCTTGGGGGAGTATATTGGTGATCGCAGCTGCCTCATTGATGGGTCCCACATATTGACACGATTATTTGATCCATTATGACAAGTTACAGATTGATAGATAAAGAACTTCATCCAGGCAATTCAACATATAGGCCCCTTAATCCTTGAGTAATGAATAGTACATCGTGCTATCGGTCCATTGGTGGAAGAAGGTCCCTGCTGTTTGTCCTTTGTCATCCATGCAGGTATAATCATTACGCTATGCTTCATATCCTGACGGGGTTTGAGGTACTTCATGGCATATTTATGACTATATAAATCCAAAGAAAGGGGTGACCTATTGTACTGATTAGAATATTTCACATTGATCGAAAACTGGTTCTTTATAAAACTTAAAAATATTGATGATGGCTGGTTTGCACGCGGGTTTTGAGTTGCAGTTAGCGGTTGTTTTGAGCACGGCACTTTGTCTTACACCATGCAGTGCACCAGACAAGCACAAAGTCACAACTTTTTTAAATGACGACGTTAATGTACGCTTGGTGGCAGCAAACTTACCAAGTAAAACCATTGTTCTGGGAAATCTGCGCATGCCCAGAACTACGTGAACATTGGAAGTTTGCCGTGATGGTTGCGGTCACCTTAAAGTGTTCAAAGTCTCCCATTGTTTGCTGTGTGGAAGGACACTTGTTTCTCAGTCGACATATTTCAAATAAACCAGGAATAGAAATGAACAGTGTTCCCCACGGTTCTCTCCACCAACAGACAGTTTCAATGTTAAGTTGGAAATACAAGAATCCCGAATTTTTATATTTTGTTAACTCAAAAACTGTGTATGGAAATGGAGATACCAATAATATAATAGTGGGACCCATGGCTGGTACACATGGTACATAATGAATTATGCTTCAGTCATTGCGCAAAGTATGTGTTCAAAAATACCTTGATAAAATGTGCATCTATATCACGGGGGGGGGGGGAGGGGGGCTGGGGTGGTCAGCAGAGTCAAACTTGGTGAGCTCAACTGTAATACTGTTAATGGGTATCCGACTGCCCCAGTTGCATGTGCCTACTCTAGAGTCGTTCTTTGGGGTTGTGTGTGTGATGGGTTTGGTCAATTTATAAATGACAATACACATTGCTGTACGGTTTGAATTAGAGTGACAATGAAAAGCACACAACAAAAGCAAACTATTTTGTCTACTAACTTGCCTTTTTCCATTTTCCCCATTGTGTTTCTGTGTGACAGGGAGTAAGAATGAGTGCGACCTGGTGTGTCAGACATCTGATGGGCAATATGTCTTCAATTTCGACCATGCCCTCGACGGGACTCGATGCCGTAAGGGCTCACCGGACATGTGCATCGACGGGAAATGCCAGGTGCGATTCGGTTATTACAGTCAAATGACGTTATATTGAACACTTCTGTTTAGTAATACGGTTATTACAGTCAAATGACGGTATATTGAACACTTCTGTTTAGTAATACGGTTATTACAGTCAAATGACGGTATAATGAACACTTCTGTTTAGTAATAGAGTTATTACAGTCAAATGACGGTATATTGAAAACTTTTGTTTAGTAATAGAGTTATTACAGTCAAATGACGGTATATTGAACACTTCTGTTTAGTAATACGGTTATTACAGTCAAATGACGGTATATTGAACACTTCTGTTTAGTAATACGGTTATTACAGTCAAATGACGGTATATTGAACACTTCTGTTTAGTAATACGGTTATTACAGTCAAATGACGGTATATTGAACACTTCTGTTTAGTAATAGAGTTATTACAGTCAAATGACGGTATATTGAACACTTCTGTTTAGTAATACGGTTATTACAGTCAAATGACGGTATATTGAACACTTCTGTTTAGTAATACGGTTATTTCAGTCAAATGACGGTATATTGAACACTTCTGTTTAGTGAAACCGTCGTAAACACACCGAGTATAATTATTCTAAAGGCACTGGACACCGTGGCGTCAAAGACCAGTATCCTCAACTAGAAGTTGCAAGAAAATAATAAAAGAAAAAACACACTTGTTGCACAATTAATTGGATATTAATCAATTGATTGGATATTAATCAATTAATTGGATATTAATCAATCGATTGGATATTAATCAATTGATTGGATATTAATCAATTAATTGGATATTAATCAATCGATTGGATATTAATCAATTGATTGGATATTAGGGGGGGGGGCAATCGAAAGGCATAGTTCACACGACCAGAAATGTGTCGCATGCAAATTGCAAACTTCAGCTCCCCGTAACAAATTACTACAGTGCTCTGGTCCCCGTCACAAAATGCTACAGGGTTCTAGACTCCGTCACAACAGACTAGAAGGTTCTGGACCCAATCACAAAATACTACAGGGTTCTAGACTCCGTCACAACAGACTAGAAGGTTCTGGACCCAATCACAAAATACTACAGGGTTCTAGACTCCGTCACAACAGACTAGAAGGTTCTGGACCCAATCACAAAATGCTACAGGGTTCTAGACTCCGTCACAACAGACTAGAAGGTTCTGGACCCAATCACAAAATACTACAGGGTTCTAGACTCCGTCACAACAGACTAGAAGGTTCTGGACCCAATCACAAAATGCTACAGAGTTGTAACGAGAATCAATTTAGCTCCACTCTCTTGACAAATAAAAACACAAATACGAAAATTAATAAGTAGGGCAGGTTATGATGTTGCACAGTCTAATAAAAATTTACTGCTTTTTCTGCTGACTATATTTGCGTATATGACAGGCCGCCTTTAAAAGATTGCTCCTTGATTGCGGTTGACATTAACGGACACGTGAATCACAACCGAACTCGATGCCAGCACCGGAGAAATCATAATGCTTTTATTATATTTTCATAACACACTGGCTTTCGTCATGCCCTTTGTCACGTCAGTAGTCGATTGCTAAATGCCGAATGACATAAACTAGGCCAGTGCTGATAGAGTTTTTCAAATAGCATGCTCAGTTGGCCCCGAACCGCTCAGAGCGCATAGAGTTCGTTACCGCCCATGTGTTGAACTATACTTCATGTCAGTGGTACTTTTTTTCTCAAGGAGACACATGTCGGCTTAATTTTGGTTTTCCGAAGAGAGCAATTACAGCAAGTCTTTGAGGAATACAAGTGACTTAATTTCCTTGGGAAAACCAGCCCTGAAGAAAAACTTACAGTTTATCTTACACCAGGGGAACATGATTGTAAATATTGTACTGTTCGGCCCAATGATTAAAGTGAAAAGTGGGACATAAAATGTTAAGGCACTCTGGTTAATCATGTGGATCACACCACATGTTGTGCACAATGATATACATCTGCTCCCGAAAACAGTTGTCAATGAGAACGTCATTTAAATAATGTTCGTTTTCGTTCGAAAGTTGTCAACATTGGTTATCACATTTTTGTTGTAAAATGTGATACTGATTCTGGAATGTTGCATATAATTTGGTAAAAGTGACCTTGGAAGGAAAACAGTGCGACGACTTTTTGAAAAGTACATTTTTTGCACACGTGGTATACTTCATAAGGAAATTTATATAAAAAAAAACATTCCGCAGCGTGCAATGTGATAAATATGTTTAATTTGTACAGATTCTTTCAAGTGAGTCAAGGTAAAAGGCTGAAAATCTGCGTCTTGCGTGTAGCTAAAAAAACAAGTAAACATAAAAAAGGTACGGTTCATACAGCATCTAGAACTAATTTGAACCAACTTTAATTATTGTCTCAATTTTTTATAGACCGTTGGATGCGATGGCGCTCTGAACTCCACCTCGTCCTTTGACTCGTGCGGGGTCTGCGGAGGCCGGAACCAGACATGTGGACACGTACACAAGACGTACTCTGAGGAATATCCATCTACTGGTTAGTATCAGACTACCTGTTTCTCTCTGTATATTGTTATCGGTTTGTGTTCATCGTGAATTCAAATTAAGAAAAACTTCACTCATAGTGATGACTGGATAGAAATCCCCTCATGGGTCTTGTTGTCGTTACGCGAGAATGACTTTGCTTGTTAGCTTGCATGTTTTAAATTTGGGGTGGTGGTGGGGGGGGGGGGGTCCGAGTCTTGAGATGCTTATAGGTTATGTCGACATTAACGTATCATAGCATATAAATAATTCGCTTCTGTGCCCAATTTCATGTTAAGCAGAAAATTGTGCTTAATAAGTTTCTTTGCTGAGCAAAGAATGAATTGGGCACCAGTTGCAACAATACTAATTTTATGGAATTTTGTCTGGTAACCATTTACTTATAGACCAAATTGTATGTGCTTAGATCGTTTTTGATGATAACAGGCTTTATTAAATAAATTGGCTCTGATTATCAGCTTAATTATCTCCCAGACAGTAGCCTACATTGCGACTATTAATTATCCTTAGATTTTCATAAATGCAATCATGAGTTTACATGGAATTATTCAAGCCTGTTTATACTGCTTCAATTTACAAGCATTGATGGATGAGGGTTACAAGGTACCGGTGCACTTCCATATTTCCTTAAAGCAAGCCCAATGTATTGTGGCACCCTTTGCCACTCCAGCTGCAGTGATCTTGGAAAATGTCTTTGGGAAATCAACTTTGCGCGCTGCAGAAAAATGTATGACACAGCAAACAAAGTACTACCTTGTAACAATATTCATGTTCCTGTAATACAAATATAACAACATAAAGCCGTCAAATAAACGCAATCTTCCTGTTGCACCCCCATGTGTTGTTCGCTCTACAACGATTATGATCTTGGGCGTGTGGATATAAGCACATTGGGGGGCTGATTGACTGACATTTCACAGTGTTGGGTGTGGACATGTCGGTCTCTGTTAAGCGACCCGTGATGCACTGTCACCATCAAAAAAACATCATCATCGAAAGTCCCTTGGTATTTCGAACATGCATATGGTTCGAATTGATGTCCTTTAATCGCAATTTTCTGCAAATCCCATGAGCACGTGTTCGGTTTGTTAAAAAAATGTGCAGCTAGTTACGGGTAAACTCGAGCCCAGACCAGACTAGTTTCTTATGAGATGTTTGTTCTTCTTCTTTCTCATAGCTTTGGGATGTAAAGTGTTGAAATATTTCATTGTGAAGATAAGAAGATGCAAAAGAGCATCTCAACTCAGGAGCTGTTTCCGTCTTATTGTTCGCTCTGCAGTCACTAGACGGTGACATGCCGACTGTACTCACAAAACGCTGTCCCATGACTGAGGACTTATCTTGCTTTACTTTAAAACTTTCGAAACCATACTCATTTACAGGACAGCGCGAAAAAGCGAGACAAAATTACAAAAACACTTTTACAGCATTGCATTTCCATCAATCAATCATACCAAAATATTATGTATATTTACTGGGGCAGAATTTATAAAATGGGATGAAGTTGCTTTTTACTGTAAAACTGTCCAAAATTAGGTCCTACCCTTATACACAAGACATCGAGCAAAAGCTTGAGAGAGATAAAGTTACAAACATTTGTTATAAATCTCAAATATGCTACATATTTTTAAATGCAGGGGTGGATTTCACAAAGAGTTAAGACCAGTCTTATCTCGAGTTAGGACGAGTTACTCATCCTAACTTAGGACTAGCTATACGTTTTTCATATCTCCTAGGACTAGTACTTAGTTAGGAATGAGGTTGCTTTTATGTAAAACGTTTCAAAACAGGACAATGAGCAAAAGCTTATAGATAGATAAAATCACAAACAACTTTTACAGTTTATAAGGTGTATATGATGAGGTAACAACCACCATACATTATTCTAAAATTATCTTACATTTCCGGCTGCACGTACGATCTACATGACTCTTGAGTTTTCAACGACAGTCGGATATGACAGCAGATTGCGTTTTTACACGAGCGTGCACCGCACACCTTAAAACTGTTATAATGTCTTGAATCATTTGTAACTACGTAACATTTTTAGCTGTGGGTAAAAAACGCCAGGTCTCCTGAGAATATATAAATTAATTTCATCAACTGACTTACCAAGTAGGCGCCTAGCTTCTTGATCTTCACCTGTTGGGTCCACGGAACTCCTTCAGATGTAATATAGGGAGATACAATCATGGCTTTCCTGATGCCAGTTTATACCTTTGCAATGAGACGTCACAAAGTACGATCAAGGACCAAAAGTCAGACGAAACCATCCAGCAAGTTTGACCCATACTTCCTGTCGAACCGTCCTGAATTGTGAAAATCTTTACTCCACACACGACTACTCTAGTTCACAAGTTTTTCGTGTCTGTTTTGGTAGTCTTGATGGCCCAATTCCTTGGTTCTTTTCCAAAGATAGTGCGACAACCCGTCTGCGAGACGTTCAACAGCTATAACAATAAAGCGAGCAATGGCGGACTGAATGTTGTGTGTGTATACAATTAGTATTACATGGAGTACATGCATGTTAGCAATCGGAATGTGTCTCTATTGTTCTTGCACCTGTGGAAGAAGTTTGTCCGACCCGCGCGTCATTTATGCAAATTGGATATGGGGTCTCGAGTATTTGGGGGCGCTATGTATAATGTTTACAGTAAACTCGAGTATAGCATTCAGTTTAGTTACATCATTTTATATGAACACCGACTGGCAATTTCAAAACGAAACGTATTTTAAACTAAGAATAACAAAACTCACAGCCTGAGCTTTTGCAAACCAAGGTTGGAAAACTATTGAAAAACCATAAAATGAAAGAAAAACAACAGAGAGGGCCTAGTCACAGATTAAAAAAAAAATCGAATAATTATGTTAATTTTGACTCAATTAAATTAACACGATTAAATTTCGTACTAACATTCGGTCGTCCATCAACCAGCCCGGCTTGTGTATCGACAATGGCGTGGACGAACATTATACCTTTGCTTATTTCACCAAAATATACTAATAAACATGTTTTTTCCATCCCTTCTTTAGGATTTTACACCTACAACCGTATCATCATGATCCCTGCTGGAGCAAATAATATCAGGATAAAGGACAAGAGTTCACTCAATTATATTGGTAATTATTAAAACTTATAACAGGATTATCCCATTCCTATAGCCCCTATTTGTATCGTGAACTGACGAATTACACTGCAAAAACCGGGTAGTTAAAATTTACACCATGTTTTTTCCCCAACATAATGGATAACACCAATTGTTAATAGGCAGAACAGCTTTAACACCCCAGTTTATATAGATTGCATGTACAAAGACCATAAAATGACCATGCAAACTTACTTGGTTTAGAAAGAATTCCAGCTGTTGATGATATCATTTTGAGAAACTATTTCTTTCTTCAAAGGAATGTTTGTTTGTTTGTTTGTTTGTTTGTTTGTTTGTTTGTTTGTTTGTTTGTTTGTTTTAACTTCTATTCATACAACAAATAACTAAACAAAATAGACTAAGCCATACACATGTTGAGGATGTGGTTCTATATTGGGGATTCAAAATCATTGCAATCTGAGAAACACTTCGCATTCTTATAGCCATCTTCGCACCATCAAGATCTTAAATATCATCTTTTTGTGTTACAATTGTCAAGCTTTGAAAGATGAATCGGGTGATTTCATCCTGAACGGTGATTGGATCATTGATTGGCCAGGAGACTATGAGGGGGTGGGTACCACCATCGTGTACCAACGTCATCGGAACGGCTCAGAGGACGTCAAGATTGACGGACCAACAGACAAGATCCTGGAAGTCATGGTAGGCCAATACATAACCAATACATCTAGGCCACTGACCAATATTAGATCAGCCAGTCGATCGGTCAAGTTGTCAATATTATAAGTTGTCAATATAAGTTGATCAATCGGTGTTGTAAAAAAAAAAAATCGAATTATATAGGACAAAAAGAACATGGGTAGGCCTACACCTTTTTTGTGAAACAAATGTTGAAAGCCAATGATGAGCAGTGTTATTGATATACAGATGTGTCAATGATGGATACAACTCGTTTGAGTTTGTCAAATACAAGATCTGCAAAGAGTTACTCAAGATTAATGTTGTTCATTGGGTGTCTTTGTTACAAAAAGTGTACCCGTGATTGTAGCTGTGTACTTCATCAATGAGTGAATAGCTGGCAAGCAAACTTAAACAATATTTATTTATGTTTCGAGATAACTTTTTGATGAACCACGAAAGTCCTACCTTAGGACTAGTCATAAGTTAGGACGAGTCCTAACTCGAGACAAGAATGGTCTTAACTCTTTTTGAAATCCACCCTAGGGACTCGAGGAACCATTTTATTAGGAATATAAATGCACAAACACAGGCTGTCTGATATTCATGGAAAAATAAAAGGAAGGGATATGAGCTTCTCAATATTTAGAAATGAGAACATAAGAAGTGTGAGAGTTTGGGCAACGCCTAGGTTACTAGAATCGCAGTCAGCGTGTCATCCATGGGGGAGGGGGTCCAGAGATCATTAAAATCACAGTGTTGTCGTTTGTGCAAACCACAGCGGGTAGCTAACTCGTTCTCTCATCCTTGTTCTCATGATAGATCATCTTCAGGGAGAAGAACCCCGGCGTGGAGTATGAGTACTGGATGCCGCCTCAGAAACATGGCCGTAACACCGGGAAGGATCAGTTGCTGTCAGATGATATCCTTGTCGGTAAGATTTACATGCTCACTTATGCCAAGTATAGACTTTGCTGCAGAAGCTTGATTTAAGGGATGGTATTATCTTTGGTAATTAATTTGAAGAGTAATGAACATAAACATTTACTTGGTAAAGAACACTGGACAGCTGCTAATAATTATAAAACATTGTTAAAAACCACACCCTTTGATATGTAATCTTTTAGAAAGAGAAAATAAAAAATTTCATAACAATAAATTGATCTGAGAAGGCTTCAGGCACGAATGAAGCCATTTTATATGCCATTAGATTAATATGCTCCAACCATCTTCCTTTTATGTTGCCACCGCAGACATTCAGGTTTTCTCTTCGAATGGGCAAATGAACTGTTAGCTTGAATTAAATATTGTTATCCAATAACAATGAAAAACAACCAACTGTATAGAAAGGAGAAGAAAATAAAACACAATTTTAACAGAAAAATATTTAAGTTAAATTCCAAATTCCTCTGAGTTATTACAACTTTGTCACAATTTGTTTACAATTTTTTTCTTTATTGACAGATGGACAGGGTCGACCCTCGGAGCAGACCGATTCGGACACTAAACCCGAGTCCGTAACTTCAGCCAACTCCAGCATGTCTCAAGGAGAGATGGATGAGGGGGAAGACGAAGAGGGTCAGGCCAGCGAAACCAAGAAGAAGCCCAAGAAGGAACGGGGCAAGAAGAAGGATAAGAACAGGAAAGACCGCAACAAAGGTAAAAACGACATTTCAACTATTTTTTTGTACTTTCAATTAATAGTTTGGAAAACTACACTGAGAAGTGTTATCTTGCAAACAAAAGCTAAACCTTTTTATACAGAGCTAAACCTTTGTATACAGAGAACAAACACAGTACTGAATGCAGATGTTTTTATCCACATACACCGATGTGTGTTAGCACTGTACATTCAGTCAGGATTTTCCCGAGTTTTGTGAAAACAAATCAACGGCATATCACTTGCGCGGGGTTCGAACCCACGACCTTTGCAAATCTAGAGCAGTTTCTTACCAACTTAACACCGACATTGCCCTGTAACTAGAGGCAGTTCGAATCCTACATTTGACTGCTATTTTGGAATGTGGTCTTTAATAATCCGATACGGTTTTCTGTGGATGTATCATCTATATCAAGTTTCTGTTGGCATGGTTGATGACAAATTAATTATTCAATTTCTGCTTATTTTCAGCGAGATGTCCCAAGTGCAGAAAGGTTCGCGGATCACGAACTAGTCATTTTTGTGAGAACGACTTTGGTAAGTCTAACACGAATTCACGCATTTGTAACTCTTCGGAATTATTGTTGTCGTCTTACTGATTGTCCAGTGGTTTTCTTTCTAAACTTGGATTTTGTTGTTCTCCTCTTATTTAAACAAACGAAACAAACTCATCATGCTTTGCTATCCCATCATCATTAAAGAAACACGCTCGTCAACACAAGGAGCGTTTTGTTGTAAAGCCGCCCTCTGTCATTCGTCGTACAAATGTATTTTGAGTTTTCGTCGTTTGTTTTTGCCGTTCTGGTAATCAAATTGACACCCTCTGTGCGGACGTCGCAACATGACAAGTAGCCAAAAAAATCCTCCTTTACCAGACCGCTTCATTATTCAAAATAATTATATTATTTATGTATTTTGGTCACAGTCCTTCACGTGGAGATTACGAGCAAAACAATCGAGAACGGACAAACTCGCTTTGACGCCACAATCCTGCAGACCTACAAGAACACAGTACCTCTCGGACGGCGGGAGTACATCTGGGTCCCCAACGTCTGTAAGTGTCCATCCCTGAAAACAGGTAGTCAGTACGTCATCACTGGTAACCGGCGGTACGACTCGGAAACGGGCGAGACGCAGCTGGTAGTCGACCGGGATAACTTAGTGTCGGCGTGGAAAGATGGCTACCATAAGAAATGGGACAAGATTCAAGCGCGAGAGACATTGTTGTGCCCTGCCCAGGCTGCGGAGACGGAGGAAGATGAAGAGTTACCCACAGGACTTTAGGATTAAGCATTCTGTCCAGTCAATAGGCTGGCTGTATAGGTCTACGCGATAATGCTTGATGTTGATACTGTTTTAAGGGGGAACACTTTACGATCGGGTGTGCGGCAGTTGTAATCAGTGTCAGCCACATCCCTTCATTGGACAAACAGTGGCTTCAAGTCAAACTGTATCTGGGTTTTAAAATTAATAACACATCATTGAAAAAACTGGACCTTACTATATAAACGTTAGGAACACTTGGCATGTATATAATACAAACTGGGTTGAAACATTTTCACGTCTCTCACAGTACCATAAGAGGTATTGCAGGATGAAACTTCTGAAATTTCATGAAGAGAAATATGTAATTTGGATCAAATAGTGTTTTCATTTTTTTTAGTAAAACTGTAACTAATAAAGTGTCATGGTCTACTATACCCAGGAGGTGGTAATATTTAACATTTCTCTTGGTTATATATTGTACAACAAAAAATTACTGAAGGCCAAGTTTGTAAATTTAGTGCATGGTAAAGATGTGTGTGCATGGTCGTGCATTCACCTAGACTTGATTCAAGTCCCGTTCTCGTGTTAGAGGTACTATTATCCGCCGTCAAAATGTATGGTGGTCCCGCGGCACAGGTTGGGTGAGTTTTCTGATGTATAGAAGATATGGGACTGAAAATAAAAGGACTCTCACGGGATTGGGACTTGAGTCAAGTCTAGCATTCACCGGGAACAATTGACGTTTACACGACCAACGTTGTGCGAATTTTGTCGCCACTGTAAGGTGGAAGAATCAAGTTGTCTGGAATAATGCCCTATGGTTCCTGCGATGGTATCGCCAAAAGGGCAATAACCAGCAAACGCAAGAGGGCGTGTGTACCCACGTCACGAGTTCGTCGAAATTTAGCCTGAACATCACTGACGTCACACTTCGAGGCTCGTGAATAAAGACAGGGGCCCAGTCTAGTCAAACTTGAGTCGAGTTAGAAGAGATCTTTGTAAATTGAAATAAAAACCGACAATTTGGTGCATTCAATGAATTTTATAATTTCAGTGGCCTTTTGAAATTTTTGCACAGAGAGTGTAGAGGGTTGTTCATATTTTCAACGCAGAGTAAAAACAACTGGTATTTTGTAATAATATTGTTTCAGATAATAATTGTTGAAGATGGTTTGGATGGCAATGATGACGGTGTATTTTTGGTGTTATTTTGCTATTTTTTAATATTAAAAGTATTTTTATTCTGTACACTAAACAAGACACATTGTGCTTTCGGATTAGAGAATGTTCTGCCGATGAGCTATGTAAATAAGCATCTAAATATTCACGTCAGCTTAAAAAAAACACATTTTCTTTGTTTGTTTAACCAATTCGTAATATACCACGGTATGCTAAATTGCCACCAACGTGTACATAACATTGCATGTAAAAATGTTGAGCGTTTAAAAACGGTTTGTTAATAGTTTTACAACAAAAACTTAAATTAGATAGTTCGGTTCGTATAGAGACGACCATTATTAAACCAATGTTTATTCTCGTTAAAATGAGATCAGATCCAGAAAGTATTCAGGTTAATTTTGTATGTAGGAAGTTTTTAGGGTAAGATCATTTAATGGTTTTTTTTTCAAGAGAAGGTATACGTTTTGAAATGACTCTTGAATTTAAAAGTAATAGGAGTTTTTGGTTAAAAGCCTACAGCAGCATTCGATATATTAAAGCATTTTGGAAAATATCACTTGGTGATGTAAAAAGGTATCAGTTTAATGTCCCAAAAAGTTGTGATATGTCTCAAAAATTGAATTCCTATTGGGTGACTATTCTTTTTGCATTGAGACGACATGGCCCCTTTAAATCTCACTCGAAATAGTTTTACATCATATTTGTTCAATTCACGTCCCGGCATCATTAAAGGGAAGGTACACTATTGGTAATTGCCAGCATTGTAAATCAGGATTCTATATAACAATGTTTATCTTTGTAATAATTTAGCGAATCGGGGCATGACTATTGTTTCGTAAACCGCGTTTTTGTTTGCAGTCGATGGCTGGCTTTTTACCTCATTAAATGTTCTCATTAATGACTGAATAAAATCGTTTCGCTCTCTTTCTTTTTACATTATATTATTGTATACCCAGGCTGAATATGTTTGAAGGAACCAAGGCAGACTCAAAGGCATTGCATTTTGGTAATATTGGTGTCTGCCAACATAATGCAGTGTTTTAAAGTAAGGGTCACCTATAGATTGGTATTAAACTACTCGAAAAAAGACTATACAAACTTAACTGGTGAGAAGCACTGCATATCTTGATACTATAACATATTTTGAGAAAGGATTCCCTTTTGAAGTAATATAGTTTTTTACCTGTGTTTTCAGCAAGTAGACACCGTCTTCAGTTGAAATTGTCAAAGGTGTCGTTACTGTATCTTCTTTTTGTTTTCTATTTTGCCTATAATTAAGCATTGCTAGTACGTTTTCAAAAACCAAACGATGACCCTACCCTAGAAACAGTGGCCTGGATAACGAGTTGGACGACATGGACTAAAACATACGTGAAAATAATTTTGAAATAAAACAATTTATTCATCAGAAATATTAATGAGTATATTGTTATAACAAAATACATAAATATGACCATATATACATACAAGAGTTTTTAGTATTCAAAAGTTAGACTAAGACACTAAAACATTATATATTATGATTTAGTATACACACAGACACTCCGTTGTCATGTTTCTACTTTTAAGTTCTAAACACCGTATTCGTTGAACAAAAACAAAATTATATATATTGACTGTACTTTTAAAGACGATTAACAAGAATAGATTTTAAACTGTGCATGGTGGAAATTAGAGAAAGGACCAGAACAGAGTGCTAAGTCATACATCAACACTGTCAAAAACATACGAAAGCTTGTTCGTTTCATGCGTACTCTTCATCAAATTTGAAGTACTAGTAATTTGAATTTCCTGCCTCGGAGCGTGCAACAATTTCATTTTCCAACAACAAAAGTGTTCCTCGCATCTGAACACAATCATTATGGCAATGAGTTACACAGGAAGCTAAAATGACAACCTGAATAGGCCAACATTGTCATCTCGTCTGTTTTGGTCCCTAAAATTGATTTTCTGTACAGATACAATGCAGTGTTATTTCTTTAAAGGCATTGTACATGTTTGGTAATTGTCAAAGACCAGTGTTCTCACTTGGTGTATCCCATCATAAGCATAAAATAACAAGCCTGTGAAAAATTTGGGTCATCGAAGTTGCGAGAGAATGATGAAAGAAAAAACACCCTTGTTGGACGAATTTGTGTGCTTTCAGATAAGACTAAAAGACTTCTAGCTAGAAGTCTTTTAATATTTTAGTGAGAAATTACCTCTTTCTCAAAAACTATGTTACTTCAGAGGGAGTCGTTTCCCACAATGTTTTATACTATCAAGAGCTCTCCAATGCTTACCAAGTCAGGTTTAAAGTTAATATTTTGCGGAGTAATTACCAAACGTGTACCTTCCCTTTAAAGACAAAACTGGTCCAAAAGCAACACCAGTGGGCCTTTAATTTCATATGGCCGACAAGCACAACGATTTGGTAAGTACAGACAGGATATAGCCCAAATGTACAGTTTACATGATTTGTGCCCCACTCTTCTTTTTTTATTCTGAGCAGTGTTTTCTGCTTTTTGAATGGTAGGCCTATGCCTAGGATGACTTTCCAATTTTGAGAAAGACAGAAATGTTAAATATCTCACACAATATATAAATATGATGAAATCATATCACATTAAAGGCTCAACAGTAATCACAAATTAGAAGTTAGCATGGGTAAATACCCATCCCCCCCCCCCCAAAAAAAAAAAAAAAAAAAAAAATGAGAGAAAAAAACAGAGGGGGGTTTAATGTCCAAAATGGAGACTGGCACATTATTTTGACGAATTACCAAAGTGTCACAACATCTTTGAAAAACTGTGATTAACAAAATCATAAATATTACTTTAAAAAAAGTGCTTTAAAATAAAAAAATATATGATTGTTTTTTCATATTTACAATGTAAAAAGTTAGCAATTTAAGAATGAAAATATGCACCATTTTGGGATGGTGACTCAATTTAATGCCCACTTGCATTAACAGAAATAGATGTCACCTTTAAAGTCATTGGACCCTTTCGGTAAACAGTATTGTCCAAGGCCCACACTTCGAGTATCACAATTTCTATATCAAAAAACAAACCTGTGAAAATTAAGGCTCAATCGGTCATCGGAGTGGGGAGAAAATAACGGGAAAACCCACCCTTGTATCCGCGCGTTTCGCCGTGTCATGACATGTGTTTAAAATAAATCTGTAATTCTCGTTAGCGAGAATTGATATTATTTTACTGTTTTCTCAAAAAGTAAAGCATTTCATGGAATAATATTTCAAGAGAAGTCTTTCACCACTGCCTTCTGTAAACCCTGTAAGTTATTTGTAAATCTGTGAACTTTTTTTTGTTTCTGTACCGAAAGGGTCCAATGCCTTTAAGAGCAGTTATGAAAGAATAAGATTTGAAATTTGTAATGAAGTTTAAATATATATAGAAATAAGAATGACAAGCATTGCAGGTAGTGTAGGCAGTTTCAATGTTCTTGGCATTGACAGAACCTGATCCACGGTACCAAATTGTTGATAAATACATGTACAAGTACTTGGTCATTCAAACCAATCTTCAAAACCGTCCAATGCAACTGGAATGTTCCATGGAGTATGGGAGTGTGTACTAGACTAGCGAGTTGAGTACCCTCCATAGAATGTCTTAAGAAAAGGGAATTATAGAACAGCAATGGAAGTACCCCGCTGTGAGTGTGAGTAACTCCTAAAAGTACTTTCATGTGAGCGTGACTGTGAGTAACTTGTACAAATTAGTTTTACAGAGACTGTGAGTAACTCCTACAAACACTTTACTGCGAGTATCAGTAACTCCTAAAGTACTTTCATGTGAGTGTGGGCAACTCATACTTTACTGTAAGTGTGAGCAACACATACAATCACTTTCATATGAGTGCGAGTAAGTCGTACAAGTACCTTACAGTGAGTGTTAAAAACTACTACAAGTACTTTAATGTTAGTGTGAGAAACTCTTACAAGTAATATACAGTGAGTTTGAATAAGTACTTTACTGTAAGTGTGAGTAACACATACAATCACTTTCATATGAGTGCGAGTAAGTCGTACAAGTACCTTACAGTGAGTGTTAAAAACTACTACAAGTACTTTAATGTTAGTGTGAGAAACTCTTACAAGTAATATACAGTGAGTATGAATAAGTACTTTACTGTAAGTGTGAGTAACTGGTACAAGTACTTTCATGTGAGTAAGAAGTACTTAACTCGCACAACGAGTTTACTGTGAAGCCGAGTATAAGACAAAGGGAGTCTTCGGAACACTAGTTGGCAGCAGAACCCATGAGTACTTTTCCAGGAGTACAGGTTAAGTATTTGAGTACAACCTATTATTGAGTACTGTAACGGTACAAAACAGAGTTTGAAAGAAACTGGAGGAAACAAAGATCAAGTTTAGTCTGTGAATGTTTAGGAAAACCCCTCCAACTAGATTAGGGGTGTTCGATAACAAGGGGAAACTCTGACAGTAGTTCCATTGGGAACACTGGCAGTCCCTAATGGGAACATGTACTCCTCTAACTATGAACAGGCTGTTTAATAACTCTGTGGAAACACACATGGTTCATGACTGGAACATTAGGGGTGTAACTGATCCCTGGAACAGTTACCGTTGACAAATCTAGACTAATATACTTTTACAATGACCTAGACCTACTTCCAGAACCAATAAATGAGATCCTGAAACATGTGTCATGTTTGACACACAAGACACACAAAATTGATTACTAACAATACGTTTTAGAACATTTTCAAACCGTGATCAATCAAATTTCCGTATCTCGTGTATCACCCATGACACATTTTTTTAGGATGTCATCTTCGATGCTTAAAGGAACACGTTGCCTTGGATCGGTCGAGTTGGTCTTTGAAAAGCGTTTTGTGACCGTTTGTTATAAAATGCATATGGCTAGAAAGGTGATGTAAAAGTAGAATACAATGATCTACACAAATATGCCTCGAAATTGCGAGGTTTTCTTTTTACCTCGTCCAATAACACGATCGGCTTTTTATGGGAGCCAAATTTTTGACTCCCATAAATGGCCGACCATGATAGTTCGCGACGTAAAAGGAAAACCGTGCAATTTTGAGTGACAATTGTGTGGATATTTATGTTCTACTTTTAGAACATCTTTCTAACCATATACATTTCATAACGAACGGTTTCCAACGCTTTTTAAAGACCAACTCGTCCGATCCAAGGCAACGTGTTCCTTTAAATAGGTCCCCTAACTTCTATGGGGATAACATACACACATATCGCATATAGGGCATTTGTAAAGCGCCACCCTACGTCAAGAACGCAGCACATTAGATTGGGTATAGATAATGTTTGATATACAGTTATCAAACCTTTTCAGTAAGGTAATTCCAGCCCAAGGAAAACTCAAAAGTAAATCAACATGAAACTGCCTTTATACTCATGATTATGAATACAATTTTCTTCAATGGAATACATTTGTTGGCTCAAAAAATAAAATGATTTCTAATAAATCAAAGACTGTTTTCCTCCTGTTGTGAACAGCCATCTTTCTTTCCACTATCTTTTTGAAAATAAACAATTTGAAAATACTTTTCAATTAGAAAACTACCTTGGGTTGTAAATGCAGGCTTTCATGGAGGCAATTGCCCCAATGCTCCTGGTAATTGCCTTAGTGCCCTTTAAAAGGTTTAAATACTTTTCAATTAGAAAACTGCCTTGGGTTGTAAATGTAGGCTTCCATGGAGGCAATTGCCCCAATGCTCCTGGTAATTGCCTTAGTGCCCTTTAAAAGGTTTTCTAAAGAAACTTTCGTTTCCACGTTGAGGTGCCCTTTTATAACTAAGGGCAAATTGCGTTTCCCTTACAGGCAGGCAGGATTAGGCTTGTAAATATAATAATATATAAAACTGTGTGTCACAAAGATAAAAATAAAGGTCCACACCTTTGTCTGTTGTTGAACAGCAACGAGCTTGTTCAGATAACCAGTCATACATGTAACTAAAGCATAACCAAGTCCCATATCATCTTCAGGCCAGTGGAAATTGATTAGCAGTTTCTTGTGAGATTAATCTTTGAAAAGTGAGGAGGAGTTTTGTTGTATTCATCATTAGGGACTTTTCGTTTTCGACGACGGATGGTTCTGCGACGGTTGTTCAGCTAAACGTTGCCGATTTCAGCACAACGAAGATTCATCCCAAGTACTGTCGTAGAAATTGAGGGACGACCGTCCTCAAAGCCGACGCATGCGAAGATGACGCCAAATGTCATCTTTACCGTCGCAGAACCATCCGTCGTCGAAAACGAAAAGTCCCTATTGTCAAACATGTACACCATAGAGCTGCAAAGTCTATGATTTGTGTGTACATATTTTAAGGAACACGTTGCCTTGGATTCGGACGAGTTGGTCTATAAAAAGCGTTTGAAACCTTTTTGTTATGAAATGCATATGGTTAGAAAGATGTTTTAAAAGTAGAATATAATGATCCACACAAGTATCACTCAAAATTGCACAGTTTTCATTTTATGTCGCGAACTAACACCGTCGGCCATTTATGGGAGTCAAAAATTTGACTCCCACCATTTATGGGAGTCAAAAATTTGACTCCCATAAATGGCCGACCAGGTAAGTCGCGAGGTAAAAAGAAAAACACGCAATTTCGAGGCATATTTGTGTAGATCATTGTATTCTACTTTTACATCTTTCTAACCATATCGATTTTATATTAAACGGTAACAGAACGCTTTTCAAAGACCAACATGACCGATCCAAGGCAACGTGTTCCTTTAATGGCAAATCAAATTTTATATGAACATGTCCCCAAAATATAAATAAACATATACAGTAATTCTTTAAGGACTTTTTTCTGTTAAAACAGGTTTTAAAAATGTTAAAGAAAGCTCCGACAACCAACTGACAATCATTTTTCACTGGCCTTATTATTATCTTTCGATCAATATCATTTAAGGGGATTGATAATCGGGTTTCAAACAGGGCCCATTTTGGGGTAGAGTTTCCACCAAATTGGGATAGTCCAGGAGTCCCGATAAAAACCTATGAGTGTTAGAGCAATTGCACTGTAGTGCTGAACTCATTGGTAGACTAATAATAATAATAATAATAAGACTTGTCATGCGCACATATCCACCCTGCTGGGTGTTCAAGGCACAGTAAAACCAAAAACAAAACTGTTGCAAGTCTACTTTTAAGGACCTTTTGTGGAGGGTCATAAAATGTTCAGGGTTTATGAGCCCCCCCCCCCCACCTTAAATTGACATAATTTTAAAAACTGGGGTGGGGTTCCTCATTGTTTGACAACAAAGACACATATTATTTTAAACACTATGCTAAATATTGATGAGTTGAATATTAATCAGAAATAATGACATTGCCTTTAATTAAAAAAAGTACAAAATATGTATCAAGAAGGTTGTAGAGAATTGCACCCGTTTGTTGGTAAGACCATGGTAACTTGGACCATGGTCCTTACCTTATGGTAGAACTTACCGAAGGCGTATATGTATCAAGACAACTTGGTGACTTAGGACTTGAGTGCCTAAATGGAGGTAGTACTACGTCTGTTCCTAAAAGGTGAGAAGACAACAAAGTAGGTCTTTATCTTCCAGATGGACTTTTTATTTACTTTACAGAAGGACCGTACATCAAAACAACTTGGTGACTTAGGACTCGAGTGCCTAAATGGAGGTAGTACTATGTCTGTTCCTAAAAGGTGAGAAGACAACAAAGTAGGTCTTTATCTTCCAGATGGACTTTTTATTTACTTTACAGAAGGACCGTACATCAAAACAACTTGGTGACTTAGGACTATGTCTGTTACTGAAAAGGCAAAAGACAAATTAAGGACTAAATGTTCACTGAATACATGGTATATCACCGAGACATTAGATCTTTCCATGGCAGCTTAAAAGCACTGGACACTATTAGTAGTTACTCAAAATAATTGTTAGCATAAAAACTTACTTGGTAACAAGCAATGGAGAGCTGTTGATAGTATAAAACATTGTGAGAAACGGCTGCCTCTGAAGTAACGCAGTTTACGAGAAAGAAGTAATTTTCCACTAAAATATTTGATTTTGAGATCTTGAAATCAAGCATCTGAAAGCACACAACTCCGTGTGACAAGGATGTTTGTTCTTCTATTAGTATCTCGCAACTTCGACGACCAATTGAGTTCAAATTTTCACAGGTTTGTTATTTTGTGCATATGTTGAGATACACCATGTGAGAAGACTGGTCTTTTACCGAAGGTGTCCAGTGTCTTTAAGACACATTTCAAGTGTTAATTTTTTGTTAATATATGAATGATTCCTTCCTCAATTTGACCTTCAGGTCAAATCGTCTGCCCTTTCGAACATAATCCAAATTCAATTCAACTCACGGATGGGGCCCTGGATGCTGGTACGAGTTCCGTGATATTCGTCTCTGTCTGTCTGTAGGTTGGTCTGTGCAGCAATGCATGATTGTGATAAGTTTGATAACAAAGAGGGCGCCACACAGCCAACTAGAGCCCAACTTGATCCAGAACGGGGGCCATGTACGGTGAAGGTTCTCCAGAGTTGCTTCCTCAGGTCTGAAAAATCAAATCAATATATCAAACAATTTAAAGGCAGTGGACACTATTGGTAATTACTCAAAATAATTATTAGCATAAAACCTTACTTGGTAACAAGTAATGGAGAGCTGTTGATAGTATAAAACATTGTGAGAAACAGCTCCCTCTGAAGTAATGTAGTTTTCGAGAAAGAAGTAATTTTCCACGAATTCGATTTTGAGACCTCAGATTTAGAATTTGAGGTCCTGAAATCAAGCATCTGAAAGCACACAACTTTGTGTTACAAGGGTGTTTTTTCTTTCATTATTATCTCGCAACTTCGACGACTGATTGAGCTCAAATTTTCACAGGTTTGTTATTTAACGCATATGTTGAGATACAGCAAGTGAGAAGACTGGTCTTTGACAGTTATCAATAGTGTCCAATGTCTTTAATCACGTCAACTGATCAAGTCATTTAATCACAACAAATAATAAATAAAATTAAAATAAAATCAATCAGAAAATGTTTTCTTACACTACTACGTTTACAGGAGAGGGGAAACAAAAACTAAATATCTATTTCATAATTGAAACAATTAAACACACAAAATGTTACCCTGTGTGAAAGTTTAGAGAGCTCATAACCAGTTTATAACACATTAATTTACTAAAGACAGTGGCATTACAGATTACTCTGTCAGGTCAACTGGCCAATAATTCTTTATTTATGTGTAATAATTTTTATTTTATTTTAGTGAGAAAAAAATCACTGATCTTCTATGAAACCCAGCTTACCTAAAACCTACAAAAACTTACTGAACATACAAGAAAAAAAGGTGACCGAGAAATTATTGCAAACTCATGTACAAACACTGGATCCTAGTGCTCATAAAAATTACAAAAATTAAATTTAAGGAAGGATAATAACCAAAACAGAAAAAAATACACACAAAATATCAACAAAGAGAAAAACCAAAAAGGATTTAATAAAAAAGTCAGTGGTAAACTGGTTTATAATTCTGCAATAGAATTATGGTTAGTGGTAAATACATTTTGTAGGTTAACAATTCTGCAATTATGGTTAGTGGTAAACTGGTTAATAATTCAGCAACATGGCCAGTGGTAAACTGGTTAATAATTCAGCAACATGGCCAGTGGTAAACTGGTTAATAATTCAGCAACAGGGCCAGTGGTAAACTGGTTAATAATTCAGCAACATGGCCAGTGGTAAACTGGTTAATAATTCAGCAACAGGGCCAGTGGTAAACTGGTATAAATGTGTACTGCAGACAGAGGTTAACTTACCTATACCAGTTAGTGAGTGTCATCATGACATAGAGAGATGCCAGGACCAGTGTGAGATGAAAGAAGGAGTAGCTGTAGATGACTCCGTCTCTCTCGTTGTGAATCAGTCCTAAACTCACTCTTTTATCATCTCCTCTCTCTACATTATCTGAATGTTAAAAATAATAATTTAAAAAATCATATAAGGCAGTGTGCATTGAGTGCAGAGTAGACTTGTGGACAAGTCGTTACAATGCATTGATAGTGTAATACATTAATTTATTCAGTATTGGTTTATTCTTTAAAAACAAAATTCCAATGGCGACCAGATGTTGAATTACAGAAAAATATGCAAAGATTTTAAATTAGAAAAAAATTACACTACTACAAATTAAAGACATATATGGTTAAGGAGAGAAAATATTTACAATGTATAAAACAAAAATGTTTGAAAAAATGCGAAACAGTAACCTGGATAAAAATATTGCAGGCATAGTCCAGTGAATTGTCAAGGCCATCTTAAAGGAACACGTTGCCTTGGATCGGACGAGTTGGTCAAAACAAAAGCGTTTGTAACCGTTTATTATAAAATGCATATGGTTGGAAAGACGTTTTAAAAGTAGAATACAATGATCCACACAAGTTTGCCTCGAAATTGCGTGGTTTTCCTTCTACTGTGCGAACTAACATGGTCGGCCATTTATGGGAGTCAAAATTTTGACCCCCATAAATGGCCGACGTGTTAGTCGACGAAGTAAAAGGAAAACCACGCAATTTCGAGGCATGTTTTGTGTGGATCATTGTATTCTACTTTTACAACATCTTTCTACCCATATGCATTTTATAAAAAACGGTTACAAACGCTTTTCAAAGACCAACTCGACCGATCCAAGGCAACGTGTTCCTTTAAGAAAGTAAGAAAACAATCTCAAAAGGCGAATAACTTCACTACAGCGGAGGAGTTCTTAATTGGTTGTTTTGACTAGCTTGATCTAGTCACTGTCACGACTTTAATGTTCTCTCTAAAGTCATGAAAGTATTAGTATAGCATGACCTACCATTTCGGGTTGGCGTTGATGTAGTGCAGCAACAACAGAATGTCGAAGTGGACTGGGGAGCTGCAACACTCTGAAATACATCAACAACGGATTATTACTTAATCATATCATAGGTGAAGTGGATCTTGTCTAAACTGTTCAACATTATCTACTCTGCTACAGCTAAGACGTGTAACAAAAGGAAAGGTGCGATATTACTCTTTCCTTCCAGGCATTTTTCAAACACATTAAATTGTATCTTGAAAACTTTATTCTTCATTATACTAGACTTGTGGACAAGTCGTTAAATGTCTGTCACAGTGATAGCGTTCCGAATATCTTCTCGTGATTTCCGCGATATTCTCGCGAGACTACTGCTCTCACGTCGACAGTCCCATTAATGGGGAGTAGAAGTCGGCAACCAGCAGTTGGAGCGAGAGCAGTGAGCTCGCGAGAGCACCACCACAACTCGACTATCTCACCACGGCAGACCATTAACGACTTGTCCACAAGTCTATCATTATACATGCATTTCCACAAGTCTATCATTCATTGCGATCAATTTTTTAAACAATAAACAAGGTGTTTATTTTGAAAGGTTAATATTGCACCCTGCCCCTGGTACACAGGCAGTACCTCATGCTGCAGTGTCCGTTGCCTGTTAGTTAAGCATGCATTCACAGGATGGGAGTTAGGGCTAGAGAAGCGGAGTGCTGAACCAGATGAACGCACACTGCAAGGCAGGCAAGAAGTAACAAAAAATAACAAAAACGATTTTAAATGATTTGGGGGTGGAACAAAGAAAAGTTTACTAAAGCAGGACTTGAACCAAAGACCTACGGAATAACATACCGGCGCCTCAACTGAGCTTACTAGCCCTAGGTTGATGGTCTCCATCATTTGTCAATGTCTTTGTTTGGGGGTGTCAGCTGCTGGCATCGGGCTAGCCAGCTCAGTTGGTAGAGTGTTGGTACATTAATCCAAAGGTCGTTGGTTCGAATCCCGCTCTAAACAATTTTCTTTGTTAAACCCCAAGTTATAAAAACACAGCATGCACATGACTTCACTGCATTGTAAGGGCCTTGTCACACGAGGCAACTTTTACAGGCAGCTTGGAGGCAACCAACTGCAGTGCATGCAAAAGGATCACTTTGGTAGCAATATGAGCAACTTTCAAAGCAATGTCTTAGGATCCCTTACAAAAAAATGTTGAACATTCAAATAGGAATGCCTTTTCTTCTTTGAGATTGCTTGGAACTGGTTGTCTGTAAATTGCCTCGTGTGACATAGGCCTAAGGCTGCATCCAAATCAAGCGACTTCAGCATCAGCTATGAATGTTGGCTGCAGCAACAATGTTGTGGAATAGGCCTTTTCAGTACTCTAGCCAGAGCCATAGCCACTGCTGAAGCTGTTGATTTGGACCTGACCAATACTTCAAAAAATAACAAAACACCAATTCATCAAAATCACTGTACAAGATGGTAAAGCAATGGCTGTATTAAGCCCAGTTCATACTTCCTGCGAATGCGAAGGCAAAGCGAATGTTGACGTCACAAATTCGCAACGAATATTTTGCAGCAGCTCAACTCTGCTCAACTCACTTGCGAATGTCGCTGCGAAGGGGAGGTTATGACGTCAAATACGCATCCCATTCGCATCCGCAAGAAGTATGAACCTGGCTTTAGAATCATTCCATCCTGTAGTGCAATATTAGTCAATAAGCTAAACTTAGCACTGGGAACAGTCACGGTACGTAATACGCAAAAAGCGAAGTTTAAAAAATAAGTAAGCTGGTTAGCTTAGCTTAAAAATAATCCAGGTACGCTAGTCAAACTTGACAAACTGCTGGAAAGATAATTGCCTCCAAAGTAATTTTTCTACTGAAACAGCCCAAAGATTGCCCCCATGATAAATCATAAACTTAATCAATTTAAATGGAAGATAACATTTTCCAAAGTTTGGAGACAAAACATAAAATGTTGTTGTTAAACACAACTAACGCCCGACTATATCTCATGCTGCAATGTGTTAGCATCTAAAGACATTTTAAAAGTCTTGCTAAGAAAAATAACATTATTTTACCGTGCTGCTTAGCGCTTACCACTTACTAAAAACGAAAATCTAAGCTATTCCACGGTTGGTGTAAAATTTTGGCACCCAGCTGGGTAATTAAAAGCAAGCTAATAAAGTAACTGGTACTCATGAATCAATGGTTGACAGTCTCTATACATCTCTCAAGCCGCCAAAAAAAAGTTGAATTGATTCTGTCAGATGAAATTCAACGTTTGTCTGAACTTTGAACCATTCAAAAGAAGTACACGGAGTAAAGTTCTCTTACAGCTAAGCCCCTTTCACACAAGAGCAATTTAGCAAGGGTCTCTTGCTACATTGTAGCATGGTTGCAAAATTTTAAAAGATGTAGGGACAAAATGTTTTGGTGTGTCCAAGGTCCCTTGTAAAAATGTTGCCCAACATTGCATCAAAAGGTCTGAATTACGATAAAAGTCTGAAGTTTCTCACCCCTGTAAAAGTTTTTGCCCAAGTAAACACAATTTGCGTGTTAGAAAGTAGTTAGGGAGGTCATTAAATGGGATTAAACCTGTTGTATTTGGGATTAAAACCTGCTTCATGCATCTGCAACACTTATAAACAAAACCAAGTAACAGCAAGTCAGCACTACAAGTTAACACCAACCACTTGTGTATAATCTACCTTGCAGGAGGCAGCAACCATAAACGAAAAGAACCAACAACCATGCAAAAAATGGCCAACAAACCAGGGATACTCAAGGGCTGCCTTACGTTGCGTGCCGCATGTCTCTGATTTCTTCTTTTCCTGTACGTCATTCCTGTCCAGAGGCTAAGGAATTGGCAACGGGGATGTGTTCAAGAAGATGTTTAAAAAACAATAGGTTTGCAATTATATGAGGTTAAAAATATCCTTGGAGGTAGAACAAAATACCATGACATGAGTTTGTGTAAATGTAATTAAAATGAGACCAAAACAAATGAGCTACTGCCGACAATTTTTTTTTCATTTCATTTATTTTGAACGTGAAGCCAAGGACTCTCGGAAAAGCAACCAACAGTGGGGTGCCCAGGAGAGCATACAAGTTTTAAAAGTAACTATCGACCTAATCACTGTATTAGCCAAGAACCCGAATGGAGGAAGACAATGAAGGAAGTTTTGGTTTTTGATGTCGGAGGAAAACTCTGTAAAATTATTCCATGGAAAATTTTACTTCCGTCTTACTTCTTTCAAGAAATGTTCAACGCTCAAAGGATAAGTGATGTTGTTTTGTTTCTCAAAAATTCAGAAAAGCTCAAATGAATAGTTAAGAAAATCCTGAAAAACTACACCCCTGAAGAACTGATGTTTTGTTACAAGTGGACACCATGTTTTATCTGTAAATGTATTGTAAGCGTACAATTTGTACACCCAGTTTTTAAATTTCAGCAAATTTGGAACCCCCTTTTACCAAATCCTGGCTAAAACCTTGGTTCCAAACTACAATGAGCCACAGTGGAATCTACTCACCAAGCATAAAGCACCAGACCTAGAAGCAGAACGGCAGCAATGATAGCGTTGATCAGCTCAGAGTGGGTGCTATCCATGATGAATAGAGACGAGGTAAAGCTACCCAGACCGCATGTCACGTACGTCACATTGTACTGGCTCTGGGTTCCGTTGTCAACTGTAAGGGTCTTCACTGTGATTCAAAACAGGAAATAAAAACAGTAAATTCTGTGGACCTAAAATCACAGGCAGAATTGGTTTAATCTCTGAGCCAGAACTCACACTGTCTCATGAAATATTTACCTTCATTTTGTCCATCAGTTTATACCTGCATCAGTTGTTGTATCTTGTTCGTAATTCCTAGTTGTGATTGCTTAGAGATAGAAAACCCATATAATATATATTTCTGTGAAAAAAATTTCACAGGAAAATAACTTGGGTGGGATTTGAACTCATGACCTTTGCATTGCTAACATCTATTAAATTGTTGCAGTACCTGCTGCTAACACAAAGTTTTAAATTCGAACTGCCTCGAGCCAACAGCCTAGCTCGGTGGTCTAGTGGTTGACATCTGTAATACAAAGGTCATGTGTTCGTGGGGTTCGAATTCCTCCCAAAGGGATTTGCCTTTGGAATGTCTCTTCTTCCACAGAACTCGCAAAACTGTTAAGTATACAGTGCTTAGTATACATCACTGTAAGAGTAAAAAAACAAATTCTGCTGTTATTAAAGACAGTGGACACTATTGGTAATTGTCAAAGACCATTCTTCACAGTTGGTGTATCTCCTCAACATATGCATAAAATAACAAACCTGTGAAAATTTGAGCTCAATCGGTCGTTGAAGTTGCGAGATAATAATGGAAGAAAAAACACCCTTGTCACACAAAGTTGTGTGCTTTCTGATGCTTGATTTCGAGACCTCAAATTCTAAACTCGAGGTCTCGAAATCAAATTCATGGAAAATTACTTCTCTCTCGAAAACTACGTCACTTCAGAGGGAGCTTTTTCTCACAATGTTTTATACTATCAACCTCTCCCCATTACTCGTAATCAAGAAAGGTTTTATGATGATAATTATTTTGAGTAATTACCAATAGTGTCCACTGCCTTTAAAACACTGTGACTAACCTTCCATTGGTGGTTCCACTAGAAGTGCTGACCATGTTAGATACATGATGTAAGCCGACACGATAGATGCCTGCAGTAAGCCACCCCTTGGATAGTCTGAAAACATTGAATTGCAAACAAAAGCTATGTATCAGTTTCATAACCAAAACAACAAAATTTCAACAACAAAAACAAGTTGCAAGATTGCAGTGCTATTTTTATAGAATTTTAAAACAGATTTGATTTTATAGAAAAAGATAGTCCTTGTTCAAGTTAATTTCTCGTTTTTCGAGACCTGAAAAATCTTTTTCTAAACTTTCCCCCATTCTAGATTATCCGCAGCTTCACCAGGGCCAAATGTCATTGGCTGGTAACAGAATTTGATTGTCGGCCATTATGTTTTTGTAGCCCCCCAACAAAAAGACTTTCTTTTCTGTTTCCCCCTATTTTTTGGCCCACCTGTAAGCAATGAATGTTCATTGCGCACATTCTAAAAATTGAACACTCTACTAGTTTGTCCGGCATGACAGAGTTTTACCTATCGCTGGGTAAGCACGGCATAATGGAGACTATGCTGATAAACAAAAAAAGGATTCCACTCAGAGTGAATTTTGACCACTGTTAAAGACAGTGGACACTATTGGTAGTTGTAAAAAACTAGTCTTCACAGTTGGTGTATCTCAATATATGCATAAAATAACTAACCTGTGAAAATTTGAGCTCAATCGGTCATCAAAGTTGCGAGATAATAATGAAAGAAAAAACACCCTTGTCACACGAAGTTGTGTGCATTTAGATGGTTGATTTCGAGACCTCAAGTTCTAAATCTGAGGTCTCGAAATCAAATTCGTGGAAAATTACTTGTTTCTCGAAAACTACGTCACTTCAGAGGGAGCCGTTTCTCACAATGTTTTATACCATCATTCTCTCCCCATTACTCGTCACCAAGAAAGGTTTTATGTTAAATTATTTTGAGTAATTACCAATAGTGTCCACTGTCCACTGCCTTTAACAGACCACTGATAACATGGTTAGTGGACAATGCTGTATGACAGAAATTACGCTTAGTTCATAGTTCAGATGTTTCTATAAACAATCTACTAGTTTGTCCGACATGACAGAGTTTTACCTACCACTAGGTAAGCAGGGCATAATGGAGATGATGCTGATAAACACACAGAGAATGCCGCTTAGACTGACAAAGAAGATGTTCCTGATGCACTCAACACCTTCTCCAAAGACCTCGATCAGAAAGATCATAATGCCGATGGCAAGGGCGTAGAAGAAAAGCATGAAGAAGATTAAGGCTGCAAGAGGAAGTCAAATATTTTAAAATAACAAGAAACAAAGCCAGCTTTCTCCTGAAGATTACCAGGGCCCAATTTCATAAAGTTGTTTAAAAAAAATACTGCTTGGCAAATTTCTTTGCTAAGCAAACAATGAGTGGGGCACAAATTGCAATAATGTTTTTTTTTATTGAATTTTGGATGGTAACCAGTTTCTTTTAAGCAAGATTTGTCTGTTTTGTCTCGTTTCTCCATACTGATATTTCTGACAAACAAGTTAATATTTGGATCGCATCATATTAATTAGGTATGTGTACATACCTTTGTCAATCCATTTGAATTGAATTTCCTTTTGCAATGGTAACACATAAAATCCAAATGACAGTTTGAAGACAGTTCTTTGAAATCCCCCCCCCCCCAAAAAAAAAAAAAAAAAAAGAAAAAAAAAATTAAAATTCAAGATTCAGCTTACCTACATACCAGAGCTTGGAACCGTTATTATCAATATTTGCTGACCTGGAAAATATATTTAAAAAAACACACAATTATATACGTACAGTGTCTCTCTATTCCAAAGCATGCACTCTCAGGACACCATCATTGGATAACAGTTTGGACCAATAGGTCGCCGACTCGCTGTCAACAAGGAAATCTCAGTAAAGTTAACCAACTCTGTTGCTGTGTACAGGTCTTGTGAATCATTGTTTGTGGTTACAGTACCTACAGTCGCAGCCTGGGCCCAATTTCATAAAGCCTGTAAGCACAAAAATTTGCTTAGCAAGAACATTACAGGATTACCAACCAAAATTCCACGTGATTTTCAGGATAAGCAAATAACAGCTGTCCTGAATGCCAGCAACAATATGCAACAAATTCAAATTTGGTTGGTAATCTTGTTTTTATCAAGGAAGATATTTCATGCTAAGCAAATTTGTGTGCTTACAGGCTTTATGAAATTGGACCCTGGTGTTGTTTGGCTATCAGGTAGATACCCCCACTTCTCCATAACGCCAATATCCATACTAATGTTGTTTTCATGACACAACTTACCATTTTGAATTCCACGTTGCGGCAAAATCCAGCAGCATCCAGAGCTGCATGAGTATAAATAGGCCAGCCCCAGTGAAGCCGATGTATAACCCAACGGTCAGCATGATGTCTGATATCGGTAGGAAGAAAGATCCCACAAAGAAACCTAGTATAATCAACACTTTAAAACACCACAATCTGTGGAGAAAGAGAAACCAATAAATACACTTTAAAATACAGGAAACCCATAGAAACACTATGAAACACCAATAGCTCCGCTGTAGAAGAGAATATATGTCAAAACTCAGCAGGAGTTATTACTTAAGGGTATCAAATTAAACATATAATTACACAGTTGTAGGGTGACGTGGCCGAGCGGATAAGAGCACCGAACTCAAGCTCTGATGCTTCTGTTCAGCAGAGTGTGGGTTCGAATCCCGGTCGTGACACTTGTGTCCCTGAGCAAGACCCTGAGCAAGACACTTAACTATGATTACTTCTCTCCACCCAGGGGTAAATGGGTACCTGTGAGGGCAGAGATGGTTCTTGTGATTGATTTAGCCGAGTAGCGCATATTAATGTTGCACAGGCTGCATACTCCCCTCCAGGGAGCTGAGATGGTTTAAGGAGTGAATTAAGGCCCAGTGACCAGGGGTAATAATGTGAAGTGCTTTGGGACGCCCTCCGGGTGTGAACAGCGCTATATAGAAACGGGTTATTATTATTATTATTATTATTACAGACAATCTATTAACACAATACCACTGGCCTGACGCAAATAAATCACTAGCCTGAACCCTGTAAATTTTCGATTGAAGTGACCTTGGCAAAATAAAAATTGCCTTGCCCTCTCAAAGTTGGAACTCAAGGCCTGCATGAGCTCTTGAATTTGGGGGGTTGTGGGTTCCAATCCTATAATCCAAGTTGCCTGTTGATTTATTTTTCTACTGGACTTGGAAAACAATGACCATACAGCTGGCCTAGAATTACACCAGACTCTGTTGCCCCTGATCTTGGCCTTGGTGCCCCTTCAAAGCTTCCCATACACTTTACAGTCATTTTCCAATAGCCCAGAAGCGCCCTTTGCAAAATGAAAATGGCCATGCTTTCTCAAAGTTGAAATTCCAGACCTGTCAGACAGGATGACACCAAAAGGTACAAAAGATTGGTTGTTGTTTAGTTTCTATGACCACTGTCGGATAAATTGACAGGAACTTTGGGTAACAGCAGGAACTAATTGATTGGGTTCCACTTCCTTTCTGGGATAACCACTAGCAATTTTTATTGTTTCTATTGTTTATAATGGATTGGTTTCCCTTTATTTCTGTTCCTGTTTTGTCTGAGAAAAATGGACTAATTGGTGGTTTTAGGGGCATCAGAACCATTTGTAAAATTAACACATATTCAGCAAACTAGGTGGCAATATTTGTGGGGGGAAAAAAACGAAGAAACTTCATTTTTTGGAAGGGATTTTGTGATTTCTCAAACTGGGTGCTTTAGGGTGTACATGTACATGTACTTAAGGATGTAGGCAATGGTATCATCCACCATTGTCCACTAGGAGCCTGGTTTGTAGAGCACAATGCAATTTCCTTCCCAATTTGTTATCAAAGCAATAATGGTTTTAAAGTGCCTTGCTCGGCGGGGGCACTTGACATGGATTCGAACCTTCTCTGTCTGACAACACCAGAGCTTGACCACACCATCCGGCCATACATTACATGTTGTGTACAAGTAAACAGAATCAAGCAAAACATACTTCGGGAGCAGTAGTTCAGCACAATGTTGCAGTCCAGCAGAATGTTCTGCCTTCAGTTTTATGCACATACATACAGCATGCCCAGTGGGAGACTTCTGAGATGCTGGTGGCAGCAGCTGCAACATTCCTTTTTTGCAGCTCTGAGCGTGCCCCTACGAGCTCAGTAATGGGGGCGTAAGTCTGAGCCCACGCACTAGTGGCGAAAAATGTGAAAAAGGACCGTCCAAAAGTCTCCCATTTTTTAAATGCTCCTAAAGTTTACACCTACCCATTGTGAACTGCTGCTCGACATGACTTGCTGTTCCTTATACCGACCGTTATAATGAGTAGAATAAAAAAGAATACCGCCATGGAGAAGCATATCCTGTATACAGATGCAAATCCGATTAGTCTGCTGCAGTTTTCACCTACTCCGATGGTACGGCAGAAGTCTAGCACCTTAGGGTACTGTAATTAAAGGAAAGGCACATCATTTTAAAATTCATTAACTACATGTAGCCTAATGTGTCAATGGTCATAACTGTATGTCTTCATCAGGGGTCAATATAAAAAAGAACTAACTTAGGACTAGTCCCAAGACTTCTTTTATAAGAGATATTAAAAACTTTAGGCTAGTCTGGTCCTTACTCGACATGAGACTTGTCCTAACTCATTGTGAAATCCACCCCAGGCCTGTATGCTTTGTTTTGGGAAGGGCAAGGGCACCAAGGCATTTCTCCATGGTAAAGGGCACCCAATGAGGAAATTGTAAAAATCTACTGTCATAGCATTTCAAGGGCACCAAGGCAATGACCTGGGGCAGGAGGCATGGGGGCGATTGGCTTTGTTGTCTCAAAAACTATAAATTCTTTCTCAATTTCCAAGCCGCGTGTATTTTTAAATGACCTTGTATATATTTCTAAATGTCACATAAAAAAATAAAATTATTGAACAATCATGAACATGAAAAGACTGCAACAAACTAGTGTACGAATCCCACCCGTGTAAAATGCCTGTGATTTTTTTTTTCACAGGACTTAGGAAAGTACCGAGTATACAGTGCTAACACACTTAGATGTATGGGTAAAAGTGTAAAACCAAAATTAATATTATTTATCCCCGATGCAAATTTAATTTGGAAGTGTCCAAAATACCAACTTACTTTTGGAAGTTCTTGTGCCACAGTATTTGACACAAAAACACATGATAGGACAAATCCGAACACAAAGAAGAAGGCATACAAGATTCTGGTGCTGGTTGATTCCCGGACTGGACAGCAAATACAGGGACATGGTGATCCTCTGAAGCAACAGTTCACCTGGAAGTTAAAACAATTATTTGTTACAATAAAAAAAAATTAAAAATGTAAACGGTTAACTAAATGGCAAGTAGCAAAACATTTTCAAGCGCCACCACTTTTTCATTCGATATGAAATGATTGAGTATCTAATTAACCTCAATGAGATATCCATTTTTGTAAAATTGAGTGAAAAAGTGGTGGCGCCATACGGAAAGTTATCCAAAACATGCTTAAACGTTGCTAAAGAGGACTTGAAAGCAGTTGCGTAAAGTTTTGTGAAATCGGCTGCAGAAGGCCAACATTCCCCAACAGGGCTTGAGTTTGAAAAGAAAAATCAACAAAATTGTAACAATGTATTTAACCGGCGACAGTAAAATGGGCTTGAGTTTGAAAAGAAAAATCAACAAAATTGTAACAATGTTTTTAACCGGCGACAGTAAAATGAACCGAAACACTATTTGGCGGTAGATCGTTCTAAATCACAATGTTTTTATTCACATTCTGATAGGTACACTACAGATAGGACTACACACTTGTTTTTTAGCCAGACATGTTCAGCTAATACTAAATAGTAATAATTTAGTAATTAGTAGCAGTAATGAGTAGACTAGTACAATATTTTTATTTTCTTAAAAAAAAGGGAATTTTTCGATGACGTGGCTCCCAGTGTTTATTTTGCTTTTAAAGTAAGGGGAATCGGGTCCGGGGAATCATGGAGGTAGAATTAGACTACCTCCATGGGGGAATCAACTACCACACAGTGATGTCTGAAATTGCAGTACAGCAAACAAAATCGTCATGATCGTGGAAAAGAATGTTGATTAAAAATCACCATCAAATTGATTTAAAAGACCAGAACCTACCTGAGCTCTACAACAGCCTGCCATCGTTGTCTTCTACATGCGAAGTATTGGATTGAACACGCAAACAAACTGTCACTGTGTGAAGATAAAGCTGGCGAGTTCCGAAAACCTTCATACACCGACTGAGTGGTGTTTACAAAGGTCAAAATAAATGGCACACAAACACATGAAGATGTCAAAACGGGCACAGCAGTCTGGCTGGCGTAGTTTTGGTGAAAAAAAATACACCTCTTTCTCACTCTGGTTGAAACTTTACAGTCAACCGTTGAAGGCACTGAGTAGATAGAACTGTTTCTTTATCTTTTGTTTTGTTGACAGAGTTTTCGTGATGTATGATTATGCCATCGTGAGGTGTTTCACTTTAGGTGACTGACTCAGACTGACTAGACAACACGACACAGACCAGTCAGCTGGTTCGCCCTGTTCTGACATGTCTCTACTGTATTGCAATGTTGTTATTGCACGCAAAACAACAAAGCATTCACTGCAGGGTGCTAACATAAGCCCTTCTCGAAACTACAATTACGGCTTTGGATTCGGCTTCAGGCTTCGTCCTCTCGTCTGAAGCCATGAGGGCGTACGCGTTACGCAAAGCACAACCGTGGGTGGTGGGGCCTAGCTAGCCTGAAACAAATCCAAAGCCAAATCCGTGTTTTCGAAAAGGGAATGAACCTGGGGAAGTCTAATGGTGCGTCACTTTTATATGTGATAGTGTAAGCGTACGGAGTACATGTACCAGACAGGGTGAGATTTTTAAAGGCCTTAATCTCACCATATCGCAATGTAGTGCAGTGTCAACGTAGTAGGCACAACGGGTAAGCATTGGCGGGATATATTTTCCAGTTTATTTTGTTTTATTTTTTTGCATTGGAGGAGGAAAACAACTTAGTCGGTTTTCCTTTTTGGGGGGCAAATTGAAATATATAAATGTGTTTAGAAATTTATATTATCAATTATAAAGTAAAACAAAAAAAACTGTTGGCAAACTTACGGCACAAGGTGGCGCTCTTGTTCTTGTATTTTATTCGAGGATGAAAACGAATTTTGGCGTGACACTTAATTGGTTATCAAAATGTTAAGAACATTTTAAGTTTTAAATAAATTTTCAATCGAAACGAAACTGACATAAGAAACTAAACCACCATGGTTTTCTCCCGAAGAGGAGCAGAGTATACTGTTCGAAACGTCGAGACCAAACCGGCTCTTGTCAGAGCCACCAATCCTTCAAAGGAGATTTTACCCATGGTTGTACCCGCAAGTTTACTATTAATATTTATATTTGTAGTATACTCATTAAACCACCATGGTAGAAACACAAAGGGGACTATTGGGACGCATGGTGGCAGCAGACTAACCAGGTAAAATCCATTGTTCTCGGTAAGTGCGCTCAGAACTACGTGAGCAAGGGAATTGACCTGGTACGTCTGCTGCCACCTAGCGTTCCAAAGTCTCCTATAGTATGCATCTATACTCATTTTGATAGAAGGATTGAAACAAAAACAAAGGTATCCGTACACTTTGTCACCCGTCTATATTGGTGCAATAAATTTAATTCTATTATTAGCAACTTCGAAAGGAGCAACCCGTTGATTAATAATTCAGTTTTATCTGAACAATTTTGCATAAAAATTGCATTGAAATGGTTTCTGAACTTTAAAGTAAAAATAAACTGATGGCTCTCCATGATATAAGAATCATTATTTGTACAAGCGTTAACAGATATAAAAGACATCAACATTATTATTATAACAATATATAATTATTTGGTTTGCGGTAAAAAATAACACCATTAACTACAATTGCCAGAGATTTTGTTTTTAGAACTGTCTTGCTAATTGCTATTATATTCTACTACCGCGGAGTAGATTTATCGGATTGTTCGGGAGACTTCTCAGTTCTGAAAAGAACTGTCCTGCTTTTTAACAACCACCCGGGCGGAAGGTAAAGCAAATTGACTAAGACTACTACTTTAGCTTTTTCTTTATTAGCTGCACTGCCGAGGAGCGAGTAAATTATTATAAAATGCTAAAAGAGTACACAATTTTAGGTAAGTGCGTAAATCAAATACAATCAAAAATATTTGTTAAACTAGACGTACAAATAATAATCCTACCCCCCCCCCCCCCCCCAGAAGGGCAAGTAGAAGAAGAAAGAAAACGGGTGACTATACATATAAGTGGTTATAATATGGCAAACCCATAGATATATGAAGAGGGAATAATACTACGAATTGAAAGGGGGCTGTATACAATTCCGGAAATGAATGGGGGCAACGAGGAATGGCCGGTTATGTATCTCTTCAATAGAACTCAGCATGTGTGTGTATGGGCACTGTGATATCAGACCCTGTTCTGAATTATTCTGTGCCACAGGGGTCTGTACTGGGCCCGCAGTAGTAACCGATTAGAGACGTCATCCTGAAAAATCGGGTTTACATAACATAATGACCAGTGACACATTACTTGGTTGCTTGGCAGTTGTCCTCCTGAAACTTCCGCTGGGGAACTTCTTGACAAGGAGGGTCAATGTGATCGTTTAGGAGGTAATTGCCGATCACCTTAAATGGAAAGACGCTGTTCTGTTCACCCCCCCCCCCCCTCCGCACAACCTCATCGGCATCTCGATGTCCATCCATAGGAGAACAATGAGTAGGCCTACATCAGTTAAAGACAGTGGACACTATTGGTAATTACTCAAAATAGTTATTAGCATAGCTGTTGATAGTACAAAACATTGTGAGAAACGGCTCCCTCTGAAGTAGCGTACTTTTCGATAAAGAAAAGAAGTAATTTTCCACGAATTTGATTTTGAGACCTCAGATTTAGAATTATAGGTCGCGAAATCAAACATCTGAAAGCACACAACTTTGTGCGACAAGGGTTATTTTTCTTTCATTTTTAACTCGCAACTTCGACGACCGATTGAGATCAAATTTTCACAGGTTTATTATATGCATATGTTGAGATACACTAAGTGAGAAGACTGATCAGTAACAATTACCAATAGTGTCCACTCACTTTAAACTTCATGGGATTAATGGCGGGAACCCGGTGGCTAATCAACCAAAAGGTTGAAGTATGGATAACTAGGCACGAACTGATCGTCAATGACGTAATCCTCATCGTTCCTTGCGTTGGCCAGTCTGTCTGTTTTGCCGACAGCCTCCTCGTAACTTGGGGGCGGAGGTTCGTCACCAAATGGAGGGGCTAGACGTAAACAAAAATAATCAAAGGGATTTAGGGGAAATTGTTTATTGAAATAAAACCGCTTTATTGTGGGAACAAAATTTGAGCGTCCAAAATAATTATGAAGGAAAAAAAAAGAATGGGCCTGCAGTTTTGAAGTCAAGCAGTATCCCGGTGCCGTTTACGGCGATACAACAGCACATTACTTTTCTAAGGAATTCGTCTTTATATGCAAAGTAGGTTTAGGAAAGGAAAAAATCTCACCCGATGCTGCCATTGCTTTGGGGTAGTCTGGTGCCGTCGCAATAGCCGAAGGGTACGGCATACTTGCTGGTGCCGTCGCAATAGCTGAAGGGTACGGCATACTTGCTGGTGGCGCAGTTGGTAAAGAAGCAGGGGTCCGTGCACGGAGAGGCACCGTACCAATTACTATCGGAAACTTCAACTTTCCGTTGTCGCCCTTGCACTGATAAACAAATTCAACAAATATAAATAACTGTTATGAGTATTAACGTTTGTTGGGACCAAAGAAATAGTTAAAGCGATTTCAGAAAATAATTTAGACAAAGTGGTTGGGGTCACTCTCTATGGCCCTTTTCGACACGGCTTCGGCTTTGGATTCGGCTTCAGGCTCCGTTGACTCGTCTGAAGCCCTCAGCCCCTACAATATTGTCAAAACAACCGCGGGGGCATTTTAGAATGAGCCGAAATTGACACCGATACCGTGGTTTCGAAAAGGACCTTTGGATGATGACCTGTCAAGTCATATTATAAACAACGTGCAAGACACGACCGAGTCTGGTAATCAACCCATCCCTCATAGCTCTGTGGAAACTACTAGACTTATACACTAGAAAAAAAATCACTGTACAAAAAAAACTGTGTGGACGTGTGTAATTCTACATTTTGTTTAGACTTTGTTCCATATCTGCGATCGTAGCTTTTAGTCTACCCGATAGCCAATACATTATTGGCCTGAAATAGAATCCTCTTTAAGACTAAGGCCGTGTCCGAAACGACGACTTCGGCTACAGCTACGTCTAGATCAGCGCGTCTACCAGTGTTGAAGAATAGCAGACGCACGCAATCTAGCCGTAGCTGTAGCCGAAGTCGCCGTTTCGGTTACGGCCTAATCTCCGCCAGTACATGCTGGGGCGTGTGGTAGCTATAATCTGTGGGGCGTTTTTTCGTGGCTGATGCAAGTGAGGAATGACCATGATATCAGACTTGAAATCTAGTCTACATTGGGTTTCAAATCCCTATGTCTCATCATCGGGTCAACACATTCTAAACTCACCTGAATGGAATATTCTATATCGATGATGTTGCATCCAGGTAGACCCGTAGGTGGTACCGGAGGAATGAGTATCGGACCCATGCTAAAGTCTTTCACCCTGCCTCGAGGAGTCGCTACCCTGACCCCCACAGCCCCAAGGATGTTCTCCACATGTTTCGTTTTGCTTGATTTCGAATAGAACGTTATTCTCTGAAATAGGGGTGTTCATACAAACAAAAAATGAAAACTTCTGAGGAAGTGAAATTGATGAAATAAATATTAAACATTACAGAAAACGAAGTAAGGACAAAAACTCCCCTAAGATCACAGATTTACATAAAACTCGCTCAGTAAGCGTTTTATTCATTTTTGGCCAATTACGTAAGTGCGTATAGACTGCCAGCAACTGTTTTGTTAGCAAAAACGAATTCTGCAATCTTTTAAAAGTAATTGATGCTCGTACCTGCATAAACTTGGCGTAAAAATCACACGATTCTTCCCTGTCACGGTTGTCAACATGGCCAGTGAGGTATATGCTCTCTCCGGGGACGTAGCCTTGTTTTGGTAAACCGACGGTAATTGATTCTTCCACAGTGGACCCACATCCACAGCAGTTGACGAGCTCCTTCGTCCTCTCGACTCCTGACTGTACAGAAAACACACCAAAATAGGCAACAATAATTATAAATGGTTTATCCTGCTGCTATTTGGGGGTTTGCACACAATAGAAGACTTTTGAACGCTAGGTTTCAGCAGACCTGCCATGTAAATTCCCACTGTGTGCGTTCGATTAGCTTCCCCGGGTCGACCCCGCGGTGCCGAGGGTTTACGTTGCGTTCGAATAGCTTTGACGTCATTCCAGCCAGGGGCTCACCCGGGTTAGCCCCGAGTGCCCTGCTTGTGGAACGGGTCACGTAGGGCTGGCCCGAGGTGCACGACGTCACCACGAGAGGGCGAGTGATCGTTCGATTAGCTCGTCAGCAGGGGCTCCCCCTAATGAGCACCGCGGGGTCGTCACAGGGAATTCGCAATCGAACGCACCCAAAGTTCTGAGCATGTTCACATTACCAAGAACAATGGATCTATCTGGCAAGTTTGCTGCCACCTATTATCTGGCAAGTTTGCTGCCACCTAGTGTTCCAAAAGCCATCCATCGTTTTAGTGGTTTGCACTATTATAATACGGTCAACATGTTCAGTTGTAAAGAACACCACAACACGCACTTGCATTAAACGAGGAAAAGATCATTGAAGACAAAAATTTAGGATATGTCTAAAAGCCACGAACCTGCGCTTGTGGTATGAGGTTCAAGTCCACCATGGGTCCGGTCACACTAAACAGCTTCTCTCTTTTGAAGGTTTTATTGGAAAAGGTCCTGATGAGCGATAGCGTCGTCTTCACTTTGTACCTCACGTACCCATATTTGTGTTCGAATGGAGACGGCAGCATTCCAGTAGGGAGTTGAAATGAAAAGGGGTAGGCATGGGTTCCTGGTGGAATGTTCAGCTTATTAGCAGAACGCTGATGTTTCCCTGTAACGTTTTACAAGTAATTTTCCGTTACAGTTTATAAAATGTTAGTGGGATTTGAAACTTTGTGTAAGATATAACAGGAGAGGTTTGCGGTAATAACATCAATGATATTTTGCGTTGGCTTTAAAAAGAACCGTTGTAACGACCCAACTTTTCCATTGGAAGTCGCGTTTATCTAGTTATCTGATAGTTAAATATTCAATGCCATTCTAGGTTGCACTCGCACACAAGTGGTTTATAGTTTGAACCACAATACGCATTTTTTAATATTTATGTATGACGTCATAATTCTTACAAAAAATGAGGCTATGGGCGCATGTTCCCCTCACTTGCAGTGGCTGCGCCCATCGCCACGTATTGGATTAGCATTGTGACGTACCTCGTAAATAATATTAAGAAAGGCACACAAAGTTCGGGAAAGGCACACAAAGTTCGGGTATTTTTTCATTTCATTATTCTGAGCTTGCAGTGGTAACTAATTCAGCCCAAAATAAGGTTCGCTGGTTTGTTATTTTTTGCATTATGTTTGGATACACCATGATAAGATTGGTCTTTGACAGGAGACTTTTGGGACGCTTGGTGGCAGCAGACTTACCAAGTAAATTCCAGTGTTCTCGGTAATGTGCGCATGCTCAGAGCTGGAAGTTTACCTGTTAGGTCTGCTGCCACCTAGCGTTCCAAAGTCTACCATTACCAAACGATGTCCAAGCCTTGGGGCCTCCCCGTAAATCGTTTCAGTATAAATTTCAAGATAATATTTGAAGGCAGTGGACACTATTGGTATTTGTCAAAGACTAGCCTTCACAGTGTGTGTATCTCAACATATGCATAAAATAACAAACCTGTGAAAATTTGAGCTCAATCGGTCATCAAAGTTGCGAGATAATAATGAAAGAAAAAACACCCTTGTCACACGAAGTTGTTTGCATTTAGATGGTTGATTTCAAAACCTCAAGTTCTAAATCTGAGGTCTCGAAATCAAATTCGTAGAAAATTACTTGTTTCTCGAAAACTACGTCACTTCAGAGGGAGCCGTTTCTCACAATGTTTTATACCATCATTCTCTCCCCATTACTCGTCACCAAGAAAGGTTTTATGTTAAATTATTTTGAGTAATTACCAATAGTGTCCACTGGCTTCGAGGATTAGACTTCAGAATCCTCTCAGAATAACAAAGTAGGAGTAATAAGATATACCTTTGCCAAAAATCACGAAGATGGTGTCAAAGTATCTCTCCTTCTTGGTGTGAGTCCTTGTTTCCGAATGACCATGCCCATTTGAGTCAGTCCTGTGTTCAGTGGTTGTCCACTTTGTTTTAGCTTTCCCTTTAAACTTCACCCATATTCCTGACCATCAGAAAACCGTTGAAACACATAAAAAGCAGAGTATCATGCAAAAAGAAAACATATTTTTGGCGTCCCGGCCGCTTCCTTGAGTCGGCCTCCTTTTTTCTCTCTCCCTCTCTTTTTTAGTACAAACAACAGATACATTTAATTTATCTCCCAGACGAATTAAAAATAAACAAAAAATAAAATAAGAAATAAGCCCAGCCGGTTGTCTTTAAAAATGTGTCCCGCGGCCATTTTGGGAAAAGCATTTTGTATTTTTTTTTTTTTTGCCAAAAAGCATTGTTTTGTTTTGTTTTTGTTTTTTTTTTGGGGGGGGGGGTGGAGCAAATTAAACAAGTGTCGCTATTTAAAACATTCACAGCCAAAGAATTTCACATTTTTCCAACCATGGTTTCTACACTTGGCATTAGACACATAGGCCTAAATGATACTGTTCCCTTGAGTTTATTTATATAAAGATGCATGCGAATTCTTTATTAACTTCGATGAAAAGTCCCTCTCTCTCGCTCTCTCTTTCTTATTTTATTTTTGTTTCGCTTTCTCTGTCTTTTTCTCTGGAATTTTTGAAGAAAAGTGGCTCCGTTTTATTTCCACAGACTGAGTGAGAAATGTATAAAAAAACACTGAGCCAAACCCTGATAATTTTTTTTAATGATATCTCGTCACATACCTTGTACGTTCTTCAAACCCTCCTGATCGCGGTTTGAGTCTACTTGTACGATAACCTGGCCACTGATGACGTCACCAGAAGAAAATACGTTCGTGTTACTATCGAATGCAATCGCCAGTGTCTTAAGTCTGCTCATCTTTCTGTCCTTTGGTCGTCTGAAAACGCCTCTTGTAGTCTTGACTGTGTAGGCATATGCCTAAATGTTGAACATCTTTGAAAAGCGTTTGTAAACGTTTGTTATAAAATGCATATGATTCATTGAAAGATATTTTAAAAGTAGAATATAATGATCCACACAAGTATCACTCGAAATTGCGTGGTTTTCCTTTTACCTCGTCGACAAAATCACTGTCGGCAACAATATGGAAGTAAAATTTTTGACATAAATTGCCGACGACCGTGTTAGTTCGCAAAGTAAAAGGAAAAACCACGCAATTTCGAGGCAAATGTGTGTGGATCATTATATTTTACTTTTAAAATGTCTTTCTAATCAATATGCATTTTATATAACAAACGGTTACAAACGCTTTTCAAAGACCAACTCGACCGATCCAAGGCAACGTGTACTTTTAACTATATTTTTATACAGTACAACTCTCAACCACGGCTTGGCACTTTTAACAGCTAGAGGCCTATCCTGATCGTGACCTTCCACGGGTGCAATGGGTTCTACAGCCCTCGTTTCTACACGTAGTCGACTTGAACTTGATGGACGAAACGCTATTTGCAGACAAAATGGTGGACTCTCATTGAGAACAAGTGTGAATCAATTTCATTAATGTTATGGCGATGTATAAACTTCAATGCATGTGCTACCGAGTCTGCCGCTTCTTTCGTTTGACATGAGCAGAGTGGACGACGCTTGGTGCTTTGAGTATGAAGTGAAAACAGCTATTCATATGAATCCCGTACACAGAGATGCATAGCGTCTCCGCATGACTAATGAACAAGCATTTATTACCAGTAGTAATGCACAATGAGTTGTTTTCCCAATGGAAAAACAAGGTCACTGAGTTCCAGTGCTGCTGAGTTCACATAGCAGCGCAACAGCCACAGAGGGAGCGGCACGAATTGCACATATGCAAACAAATGGGAAATATCAATATTACTGGTATGTTTCCATTGGAGATTGCGCTGTCTGTTTGGGAACAAGAAGACGGGGACACATATAAACACATAATCGTTACAGAGTTATGGCGAAACTACATGTATATGACATAACAAACACGTCAAACTTTATGATCACATGACAGTATATCGCCAGACCACAGAATTATATTCTGAGGTCCCGAAATCAAGCATCCGTAAGCACACAACTTCGTGTGACAAGTGTGTTTTTTCTTCCATTATTATCTCGCAACTTCGACGACCAAGTGACTTCAAATTTTCACAGGTTTGTTATTTTGTGCATAAAAATGTTGAGATACACGTAGTGAGAAGACCAACGTACTATGTTTTCGCATAAACCAACATAACTATAAAACTAACAAAATTTTGATTCTTTTCTTGGTATCCATAATGTGACAACACACATGGGTAAATTTTAACACAATATTGGAGAATAAAATAAAACAACATTACATACATGGACAGAGACATTATGCACTGCTGCATGTAGACCGGACCGCAAATGATAGCTGACTAACTATAATGACATCATCACCCAGGACCAATCACAACACGGCTCAAGCTTACGTCACTGCAGTCTTACAATTTTTATCCAATAAAATGATTGTATCACATATAAATCATTTGGGCATGTCAGACGCAGTGCATGTCTTTATCAATCTTTTGCGGATATAAAGGCAGGGGACCAGTTTACGATAAAGATTTGCGTTTTGACATGTCGTTGCAGACAAAAACCTCGATCTAACCATGAAAGCAAGGCTTAAAGTCTACAGTAGGCATACTACCCCACCTTCCTCAATTACACCGGGTGACTCACATGTTCAAAAACGCTCACCAACTCACTTGACCTAACGAAAATGTGCCGTTCTCTTGGTAAATGATGTTGCTGGTATTTTTACAGGACTTGGAACACTAGGCGGATTGCTGCTGCTAAAAATGCTTAAGCAATTTATTTAAGGGCCTTTTTTTAAAGGCCTTAAAGGGGCAGTCTCTCCCAGCCTTTAATCTCACCATATATCGCAATGTAGACAGTGTCAACGTATAGTAGGCACAGCGGTTAAGCATTGGCGGGATATTTTCCAGTTTATTTTGTTTTATTTTTTTTTGCATTGGAGGAGGAAAACAACTTAGTCGGTTTTTCCTTTTGGGGGGCAAATTGAAATATAGAAATGTGTTTAGAAATTTATATTACTATTTATAAAGTAAAAAAAAAAAAACTGTTGGCAAAGTTACGGCACAAGGTGGCGCTCTTGGATTTCATTTGAGGATGAAAACGCAATATTTGGCATGTTATTTATAGTTACTCATAAAACCACCATGGTAGAAACACAAAGGGGACTTTTGGGACGCTTGGTGGCAGCAGACTTACCAGGCAAAATCCATTGTTCTCGGTAATGTGCGCGGCTCAGAACTACGTAAACAAGGGAATTGACCTGGTAAGTTTGCTGCCACCTAGCGTTCCAAGGTCTCCTATAGTATGCAACTACACTCATTTTGATATAGGCGGAAACAAAAACAAAGGCACCCGTCTATTTTATTGGTGCAATAAATTTAACTTTATTATCAGCAACTTCGAAAGGAGCAACCCATCGATTAATAATTCAGTTTCATCTAAATAATGTTGCATAAAAATTGCATTGAAATGGTTTCACTGATGGCTCTCCATGAAATAAGAATCATTATTTGTGTTAACAGATAATATATAAATGACATATATATACACCATTATTATATAACAATTATATTTGGTTTGCGGTAAAAAATAACACTATATCTACAATTGCCAGAGATTTTGTTCTTAAAACTGTCTTGCTAATATTGCTATTATATTCTACTACCGCGAAGTACATTTATCGAAATGCTCGGGAGACTTCTCTGTTCTGAAAAGAACTGTACTGCTTTTTAACAACCACCCGGGCGGAAGGTAAAGCAAATTGACTGAGACTACTACTTTAGCTTGATCTTTATTAGCTGCACTGCCGAGGAGCGAGTTAATTATTTTAAAATGCTAAAAGGGTACACAATTATTTTAGGTAAGTGCGTAAATCAAATACAATCAAAGTATTTGTTAAACTAGACGTACAATTAATAATCCTACCCCCCCCCCTCCCCCCCCCCCCCCCGAAGGGCAAGTAGAAGAAGAAAGAAAACGGGTAACTATATAAGTGGCTGTTATGGCAAAACCATAGGTATATGAAGAGGGCATAATACTATGAATTGAAAGGGGGCTGTATACAATTCCGGAAATGAATGGGGGCAACGTGGAATGGCCGGTTAGTATCTCTTCAATAGAACTCAGCATGTGTGTATGGGCACTGTGATATCAGACCCTGTTGTCCTGAACTATTCTGTGTCACAGGGGTCTGTACTGGGCCCGCAGTGGTAACCGATTAGAGACGTCATCCTGAAAAATCGGGTTTACATAACATAATGACCAGTGATACGTTACTTGATTGCTTGGCAGTTGTCCTCCTGAAACTTCCGCTGGGGAACTTCTTGACAAGGAGGGTCAATGTGATCGTTTAGGAGGTAATCGCCGATGACCTTCAATGGAAAGACACTGTTCACCCCCCCCCCCCCCGCACAACCTCATCGGCATCTCGATGTCCATCTATAGGAGAACAATGAGTAGGCCTACATCAGTTAAAGACAGTGGAAACTATTGGTAATTACTCAAAATAGTTATTAGCATAGCTGTTGGTAGTACAAAACATTGCTACGAAACGGCTCCCTCTGAAGTAGCGTACTTTTCGATAAAGAAAAGAAATAATTTTCCACGAATTTGATTTTGAGACCTCAGATTTAGAATTATAGGTCGCGAAATCAAACATCTGAAAGCACACAACTTTGTGCGACAAGGGTTATTTTTCTTTCATTTTTAACTCGCAACTTCGACGACCGATTGAGATCAAATTTTCACAGGTTTGTTATATGCATATGTTGAGATACACTAAGTGAGAAGACTGATCAGTAACAATTACCAATAGTATCCACTTTCTTTAAACTTCATGGGATTAATGGCGGGAACCCGGTGGCTATTATCAACCGAAAGGTTGAAGTATGGATAACTAGGCACGAACTGACCGTCAATGACGTAATCCTCATCATTCCTTGCGTTGGCCAGTCTGTCTGTTTTGCCGACAGCCTCCTCGTAACTTGGGGGCGGAGGTTCATCACCAAATGGAGGGGCTAGACGTAAACAAAAATAATCAAAGGGATTTAGGGGAAATTGTTTATTGAAATAAAACCGCTTTATTGTGGGAACAAAATGTGAGCGTCCAAAATAATATGAAGGAAAACAAAGAATGGGCCTGCGGTTTTGAAGTCAAGCAGTATCCCGGTGCCGTTTACGGCTATACCACAGCACATTACTCTTCTAAGGAATTCGTCTTTATATGCAAAGTAGGTTTAGGAAAGGAACAAATCTCACCCGATGCTGCCATTGCTTTGGGGTAGTCTGGTGCCGTCGCAATAGCCGAAGGGTACGGCATACTTGCTGGTGGCGCAGTTGGTAAAGAAGCAGGGGTCCGTGCACGGAGAGGCACCGTACCAATTACTATCGGAAACTTCAACTTTCCGTTGTCGCCCTTGCACTGATAAACAAATTCAACAAATATAAATAATTGTTATGAGTATTAACGTTTGTTGGGACCAAAGAAATAGTTAAAGCGATTTCAGAAAATAATCTAGACAAAGTGGTTGGGGTCACTCTCTATGGCCCTTTTCGACACGGCTTCGGCTTTGGATTCGGCTTCAGGCTCCGTTGTCTCGTCTGAAGCCATCAGCCCCTATACAGTTTTATTGTCAAAACAACCGCGGGGGCATTTTAGAATGAGCCGAAATTGGCACCGATACCGTGGTTTCGAAAAGGACCTTTGGATGATGACCTGTCAAGTCATATTGTAAACAACGTGCGAACACGACCGAGTCTATACGCTATACGAAAAAAAAACTGTGTGGACGTTTGTAATTCTACATTTTTTGTTTAGACTTGGTTCCAAGTCTGCGATCGTAGTTTTTAGTCTACCCGATAGCCAATACATTATTGGTCTGAAATGAATCCTCTTTAAGACTAATCTCCGTCAGTACATGCTGGGGCGTGTGGTAGCTATAATCTGTGGGGCGTTTTTTTTCGTGGCTGATGCAAGTGAGGAATGACCATGATAATATCATGGTTATCAGACTTGAAATCTAGTCTACATTGGGTTTCAAATCCCTATGTCTCGTCATCGGGTCAACATATTCTAAACTCACCTGTATGGAATATTCTATATCGATGATGTTGCATCCAGGTAGACCCGTAGGTGGTACCGGAGGAATGGGCATCGGACCCAGGCTAAAGTCTTTCACCCTGCCTCGAGGAGTCGCTACCCTGACCCCCACAGCCCCAAGGATGTTCTCCACATGTTTCGTTTTGCTTGATTTCGAATAGAACGTTATTCTCTGTAATAGGGGTGTTCATACAAACAAAAAATGAAAACTTCTGAGGAAGTGAAATTGATAAAGTAAATATTAAACATTACAGAAAACGAAGTGAGGACAAAAACTCGCCTAAGATCACAGATTTACATAAAACTCGCTCAGTAAGCGTTTTATTCATTTTTGGCCAATAACGTAAGTGTGTATAGACTGCCAGCAACTGTTTTGTTAGCAAAAACGAATTCTGCAATCTTTTAAAAGTAATTGATGCTCGTACCTGCATAAACTTGGCGTGAAAATAACACGATTCTTCCCTGTCACGGTTGTCAACTTGGCCAGTGAGGTATATGCTCTCTCCGGGGACGTAGCCTTGTTTTGGTAAACCGACGGTAATTGATTCTTCCACAGTGGATCCACATCCACAGCAGTTGACGAGCTCCTTCGTCCTCTCGACTCCTGACTGTACAGAAGACACACCAAAATAGGCAACAATAATTATAAATGGTTTATCCTGCTGCTATTTGGGGGTCCATGTAAATTGTGTAGTTTCCCATTGACTTGTGTATGGTTGTGTAGTTTCCCATTGACTTGTGTAAGGTTGTGTAGTTTCCCATTGACTCGTGTATGGTTGTGTAGTATCCCAATGACTCGTGTATGGTTGTGAAGTGTCCTATTGACTCGTGTATGGTTGTGTAGTTTCCCATTGACTTGTGTACAGTTGTGTAGTTTCCCATTGACTTGTGTATGGTTGTGTAGTTTCCCATTGACTTGTGTATGGTTGTGTAGTTTCCCATTGACACGTGTATGGTTGTGAAGTGTCACATTGACTTGTGTATGGTTGCGGTTGTGTAGTTTCCATTGACTTGTGTATGGTTGTGTAGTTTCCCATTGACTTGTGTATGGTTGTGTAGTTTCCCATTGACTTGTGTATGGTTGTGTAGTTTCCCATTGACTTGTGTATGGTTGTGTAGTTTCCAATTGACATGTGTATGGTTGTGTTAATGGTTGTGTAGTTTCCCATTGACTTGTGTATGGTTGTGTAGTTTCCCATTGACTTGTGTACGGTTGTGTAGTTTCCCATTGACTCATGTATGACTGTGTAGTTTCCCATTGACTTGTGTATGGTTGTGTAGTTTCCAATTGACTCGTGTATGGTTGTGTAGTTTCCCATTGATTTGTGTATGGTTGTGTAGTTTCCCATTGACAAGTGTATGGTTGTGTAGTTTCCCATTGACTCGTGTATGGTTGAGTAGTTTCCCATTGACTTGTGTATGGTTGTGTAGTTTCCCATTGACTTGTGTACGGTTGTGTAGTTTCCCATTGACTCGTGTATGGTTGAGTAGTTTCCCATTGACTTGTGTATGGTTGTTTAGTTTCCCATTGACTTGTGTATGGTAATGTAGTTTCCCATTGACACGTGTATGGTTGTGAAGTGTCACATTGACTTGTGTATGGTTGCGGTTGTGTAGTTTCCCATTGACTTGTGTATGGTTGTGTAGTTTCCCATTGACTCGTGTATGGTTGTGTAGTTTCCCATTGACTTGTGTATGGTTCTGTAGTTTCCCATTCACTTGTGTATGGTTGTGTAGTTTCCCATTGACTCGTGTATGGTTGTGTAGTTTCCCATTGACTCGTGTATGGTTGTGTATTTTCCCATTGACTCGTGTATGGTTGTGTAGTTTCCAATTGACTTGTGTATGGTTGTGTAGTTTCTCTTTGACTTGTGTAAGGTTGTGTAGTTTCCCATTGACTCGTGTATGGCTGTGTAGTTTCCCATTGATTTGTGTATGGTTGTGTAGTTTCCCATTTGCTTGTGTATGGTTGTGTAGTTTCCCATTGACACAAGTATGGTTGTAAAGTATCCTATTGACTTGTGTATGGTTGTGTAGTTTCCCATTGACTTGTGTATGGTCGTGTAGTTTCCCATTGACTTGTGTATGGTTGTGTAGTTTCCCATTGACTTGTGTATGGTTGTGTAGTTTCCCATTGACTTGTGTATGGTTGTGTAGTTTCCAATTGACTCGTGTATGGTTGTGTGAATGGTTGTGTAGTTTCCCATTGACTTGTGTATGGTTGTAAAGTTTCCCATTGACTTGTGTACGGTTGTGTAGTTTCCCATTGACTCGTGTATGGTTGTGTAGTTTCCCATTGACTCGTGTATGGTTGTGTAGTTTCCCATTGACTCGTGTATGGCTGTGTGGTTTCCCATTAACTCGTGTATGGTTGTGTAGTTTCCCATTGACTCGTGTATGGTTGTGTAGTTTCCCATTAACTCGTGTATGGTTGTGTAGTTTCCAATTGACTTGTGTATGGTTGTGTAGTTTCCCATTGACTTGTGTATGGTTGTGTAGTTTCCCATTGACTCGTGTATGGTTGTGTAGTTTCCCATTGACTTGTGTATGGTTGTGTAGTTTCCAATTGACTCGTGTATGGTTGTTGAATGGTTGTGTAGTTTCCCATTGACTTGTGTATGGTTGTAAAGTTTCCCATTGACTTGTGTACGGTTGTGTAGTTTCCCATTGACTCGTGTATAGTTGTGTAGTTTCCCATTGACTTGTGTATGGTTGTGTAGTTTCCCATTGACTCGTGTATGGTTGTGTAGTTTCCCATTGACTCGTGTATGGCTGTGTGGTTTCCCATTAACTCGTGTATGGTTGTGTAGTTTCTCATTGACTCGTGTATGGTTGTGTAGTTTCCCATTTACTCGTGTATGGTTGTGTAGTTTCCAATTGACTTGTGTATGGTTGTGTAGTTTCCCATTGACTTGTGTATGGTTGTGTAGTTTCCCATTGACTCGTGTATGGTTGTGTAGTTTCCCATTGACTTGTGTATGGGTGTGTAGTTTCCCATTCACTTGTGTATGGTTGTGTAGTTTCCCATTGACTCGTGTATGGTTGTGTAGTTTCCCATTGACTCGTGTATGGTTGTGTATTTTCCCATTGACTCGTGTATGGTTGTGTAGTTTCCAATTGACTTGTGTATGGTTGTGTAGTTTCCCTTTGACTCGTGTAAGGTTGTGTAGTTTCCCATTGACTCGTGTATGGCTGTGTAGTTTCCCATTGATTTATGTATGGTTGTGTAGTTTCCCATTTGCTTGTGTATGGTTGTGTAGTTTCCCATTTACACAAGTATGGTTGTAAAGTATCCTATTGACTTGTGTATGGTTGTGTAGTTTCCCATTGACTTGTGTATGGTCGTGTAGTTTCCCATTGACTTGTGTATGGTTGTGTAGTTTCCCATTGACTTGTGTATGGTTGTGTAGTTTCCCATTGACTTGTGTATGGTTGTGTAGTTTCCCATTGACTTGTGTATGGTTGTAAAGTTTCCATTGACTTGTGTACGGTTGTGTAGTTTCCCATTGACTCGTGTATAGTTGTGTAGTTTCCCATTGACTTGTGTATGGTTGTGTAGTTTCCCATTGACTCGTGTATGGTTGTGTAGTTTCCCATTGACTCGTGTATGGCTGTGTAGTTTCCCATTAACTCGTGTATGGTTGTGTAGTTTCCCATTGACTCGTGTATGGTTGTGTAGTTTCCCTTTAACTCGTGTATGACAGACATGCCAACCTCTGGGATCACAAAACTGTATTCTGAAACCCCAAAACCTGTATTTTGCATCAAAAACCTGTATATTTTTTTTTCAACACGCGTAAACGTAGTTTTAAGCCCCGAGACAGGCAAAATAGAGAAGGTGTGAAGGCCATTAAGCTATCAAACAGCCTAATTAAACCAGTTAATTAAAACAAAAAAATAAAATAAAATAAAATAAAATAAAATAAAATAAAATTTTAAAAAATTAAAAAAATTAAAAAATTGGGCAGAGGTTTCCCTACGGGTGGTTAACCCAATGGAACAGGTTTTGTATGAAAAAAAGATATTGATAAATCATCTTAAAGACATTGATTAATCATATCCTATTTCATATAGAAACCCTTGTCAATTAAATAAATATTATTATCTTTGTCAAAAGAATTGACAAGTACAAAACAAAACCAATTTAATTTCAATGAAGAAGACAAAAAAACCAAATCATCCCAAAAAGTTTCGTTTGTTGTATTTGGGGGCATAGTTCTAGAATTTATCTCATAAAAATCTCGCTTCAGGCGATCTTTTGTGTCTTTATTTTGGCAAAAAATTCTTTTGCAAACTCGATTCGTCCGTTCACAAAACGACCGATACCATATAAGGGCATTTGACAACAGCGCCCTCTGTTGTTCAATGAATTGTGTTAGACTGGTGCCCTGTGAAATCGGGACGTCAGATAAACTGGAGTGTAGTATGCAATGCAGGTTTGTGCTACTAGCGTGCGTGCAATGATGGATGCGAGGGAATCTCCGTTGCGCTCGCTCGATGTGTGGTGAAAGTTGAATAAGGAATACCCCCGTGGAATAATAGAGTTCACTGGATAATCATTATCGGCCGTAAGTAGTCGGCCGAAAACTTATTTGTGTCAATAAAAAAATATTGAACTTGAGTTAAAAAAGGTCGCGATGGCCAACTGGGATAAAATTGTATTTTTGCGGTGGCGATGCTTAAAACCGTATTTTTTTTCAAAACCCGTATACCCGTATTTTTTACAAAAACCCGTACGAAATACGGGAGAAACATACTAGTTGGCATGTCTGGTATGGTTGTGTAGTTACCCGTTAATTGTGTTTGGTTATGAAGTGTCACATTGACTTGTGTATGGTTGTATAGTTTCCCATTGACTCGTGTATGGTTGTGTAGTTTCCCATTGACTTGTGTATGGTTGTGTAGTTTCCCTTTGACTCGTGAATGGTTGAGTAGTTTCCCATTGACTTGTGTATGGTTGTGTAGTTTCCCATTGACTTGTGTATGGTTGTGTAGTTTCCCATTGACACGTGTACGGTTGTGAAGTGTCACATTTACTCGTGTATGGTTGCGGTTGTGTAGTTTCCCATTGACTTGTGTATGGTTGTGTAGTCTTCCATTGACTCGTGTATGGTTGTGTAGTTTCCCATTGACTAATGTGTGGTTGTGTAGTTTCCCATTGACTTGTGTATGGTTGTGCAGTTTCCCATTGACTCGTGTATGGTTGTGTAGTTTCCCATTGACTCGTGTATGGTTGTGTAGTTTCCCATTGACTCGTGTATGGTTGTGTAGTTTCCCATTGACTCGTGTATGATTGTGTAGTTTCCCATTGACTTGTGTATTATTGTGTAGTGTCCCATTGACTTGTGTATGGTTGTGTAGTTTCCCATTGACATGTGTATGGTTGTAAAGTGTCCTATTGACTTTTGTATGGTTGTGTAGTTTCCCATTGACTTGTGTATGGTTGTGTAGTTTCCCATTGACTCGTGTATGGTTGTGTAGTTTCCCATTGACTTGTGTATGGTTGTATAGTTTCCCATCGACTTGTGTATGGTTGTGTAGTTTCCCATTGACTCTTGTATGGTTGTGTAGTTTCCCATTGACATGTGTATGTCTGTCAAGTGTCCTATTGACTTGTGTATGGTTGTGTAGTTTCCCATTGACATGTGTATGTCTGTCAAGTGTCCCATTGACATGTGTATGTTTGTAAAGTGTCCTACTGACTTGTGTATGGTTGTGTAGTTTCCCGTTGACTTGTGTATGGTTGTGTAGTTTCCCATTGACTTGTGTATGGCTGTGTTGTTTCCTATTGACTTGCGTATGGTTGTGTAGTTTCCCATTGACTTGTGTATGGTTGTGTAGTTTCCCATTGACTTGTGTATGGTTGTGTAGTTTCCCATTGACTCGTGTATGGTTGTGTAGTTTCCCATTGACTCGTGTATGGTTGTGTAGTTTCCCATTGACTTGTGTATGGTTGTGTAGTTTCCCATTGACTTGTGTATGGTTGTGTAGTTTCCCATTGACTTTTGTATGGTTGTGTAGTTTCCCATTGACTTTTGTATGGTTGTGTAGTTTCCCATTGACATGTGTATGGTTGTGTAGTTTCCCATTGACTTGTGTATGGTTGTGTAGTTTCCCATTGACTTGTGTATGGTTGTGCAGTTTCCCATTGACTCGTGTACGGTTGTGTAGTTTCCCATTGACTCGTGTATGGTTGTGTAGTTTCCCATTGACTCGTGTATGGTTGTGCAGTTTCCCATTGAATTGTGTATTGTTGTATAGTTTCCCATTGACTTGTGTATGGTTGTGTAGTTTCCCATTGACTCGTGTATGGTTGTGTAGTTTCCCATTGACATGTGTATGTTTGTAAAGTGTCCTACTGACTTGTGTATGGTTGTGTAGTTTCCCGTTGACTTGTGTATGGTTGTGTAGTTTCCCATTGACCTGTGTATGGTTGTGTAGTTTCCTATTGACTTGTGTATGGTTGTGTAGTTTCCCATTGACTTGTGTATGGTTGTGTAGTTTCCCATTGACTCGTGTATGGTTGTGTAGTTTCCCATTGACTCGTGTATGGTTGTGTAGTTTCCCATTGACTTGTGTATGGTTGTGTAGTTTCCCATTGACTTGTGTATGCTTGTGTAGTTTCCCATTGACTTTTGTATGGTTGTGTAGTTTCCCATTGGCATGTGTATGGTTGTGTAGTTTCCCATTGACTTGTGTATGGTTGTGTAGTTTCCCATTGACTTGTGTATGGTTGTAAAGTGTCCTATTGACTTGTGTATGGTTGTGTAGTTTCCCATTGACTTGTGTATGGTTGTGTTACCCGTTAATTGTGTATGGTTGTGAAGTGTCACCTTGACTTGTGTATGGTTTAGTAGTTTCCCATTGACTCGTGTATGGTTGTGTAGTTTCCCATTGACTTGTGTTTGGTTGTGTAGTTTCCCATTGACTTGTGTAAGTTGTGTAGTTTCCCATTGACTTGTGTGGTTGTGTAGTTTCCCATTGACTTGTGTATGGTTGTGTAGTTTCCCATTGACTTGTGTATGGTTGTGCAGTTTCCCTTTGACTTGTGTGTGGTTGTGTAGTTTCCCATTGACTTGTGTATGGTTGTGTAGTTTCCATTGACTCGTGTATGGTTGTGTGAATGTTTGTGTAGTTTCCCATTGACTTGTGTATGGTTGTGTAGTTTCCCATTGACTCGTGTATGGTTGTGTAGTTTCCCATTGACTCGTGTATGGTTGTGTAGTTTCCCATTGACTCGTGTATGGTTGTGTAGTTTCCCATTGACTCGTGTATGATTGTGTAGTTTCCCATTGACTTGTGTATTATTGTGTAGTTTCCCATTGACTCGTGTATGGTTGTGTAGTTTCCCATTGACATGTGTATGTTTGTAAAGTGTCCTACTGACTTGTGTATGGTTGTGTAGTTTCCCGTTGACTTGTGTATGGTTGTGTAGTTTCCCATTGACCTGTGTATGGTTGTGTAGTTTCCTATTGACTTGTGTATGGTTGTGTAGTTTCCCATTGACTTGTGTATGGTTGTGTAGTTTCCCATTGACTCGTGTATGGTTGTGTAGTTTCCCATTGACTCGTGTATGGTTGTGTAGTTTCCCATTGACTTGTGTATGGTTGTGTAGTTTCCCATTGACTTGTGTATGCTTGTGTAGTTTCCCATTGACTTTTGTATGGTTGTGTAGTTTCCCATTGGCATGTGTATGGTTGTGTAGTTTCCCATTGACTTGTGTATGGTTGTGTAGTTTCCCATTGACTTGTGTATGGTTGTAAAGTGTCCTATTGACTTGTGTATGGTTGTGTAGTTTCCCATTGACTTGTGTATGGTTGTGTTACCCGTTAATTGTGTATGGTTGTGAAGTGTCACCTTGACTTGTGTATGGTTTAGTAGTTTCCCATTGACTCGTGTATGGTTGTGTAGTTTCCCATTGACTTGTGTTTGGTTGTGTAGTTTCCCATTGACTTGTGTAAGTTGTGTAGTTTCCCATTGACTTGTGTGGTTGTGTAGTTTCCCATTGACTTGTGTATGGTTGTGTAGTTTCCCATTGACTTGTGTATGGTTGTGCAGTTTCCCTTTGACTTGTGTATCTGTGTAGTTTCCCATTGACTTGTGTATGGTTGTGTAGTTTCCATTGACTCGTGTATGGTTGTGTGAATGTTTGTGTAGTTTCCCATTGACTTGTGTATGGTTGTGTAGTTTCCCATTGACTCGTGTATGGTTGTGTAGTTTCCCATTGACTCGTGTATGGTTGTGTAGTTTCCCATTGACTCGTGTATGGTTGTGTAGTTTCCCATTGACTCGTGTATGATTGTGTAGTTTCCCATTGACTTGTGTATTATTGTGTAGTGTCCCATTGACTTGTGTATGGTTGTGTAGTTTCCCATTGACTCGTGTATGGTTGTGTAGTTTCCCATTGACTTGTGTATGGTTGTATAGTTTCCCATCGACTTGTGTATGGTTGTGTAGTTTCCCATTGACTCGTGTATGGTTGTGTAGTTTCCCATTGACATGTGTATGTCTGTCAAGTGTCCTATTGACTTGTGTATGGTTGTGTAGTTTCCCATTGACATGTGTATGTCTGTCAAGTGTCCCATTGACATGTGTATGTTTGTAAAGTGTCCTACTGACTTGTGTATGGTTGTGTAGTTTCCCGTTGACTTGTGTATGGTTGTGTAGTTTCCCATTGACTTGTGTATGGTTGTGTAGTTTCCTACTGACTTGCGTATGGTTGTGTAGTTTCCCATTGACTCGTGTATGGTTGTGTAGTTTCACATTGACTCGTGTATGGTTGTGTAGTTTCCCATTGACTTATGTATGGTTGTGTAGTTTCCCATTGACTTGTGTATGGTTGTGTAGTTTCCCATTGACTTTTGTATGGTTGTGTAGTTTCCCATTGACATGTGTATGGTTGTGTAGTTTCCCATTGACTTGTGTATGGTTGTGTAGTTTCCCATTGACTTGTGTATGGTTGTGCAGTTTCCCATTGACTCGTGTATGGTTGTGTAGTTTCCCATTGACTCGTGTATGGTTGTGTAGTTTCCCATTGACTTGTGTATTGTTGTATAGTTTCCCATTGACTTGTGTATGGTTGTGTAGTTTCCCATTGACATGTGTATGTTTGTAAAGTGTCCTACTGACTTGTGTATGGTTGTGTAGTTTCCCGTTGACTTGTGTATGGTTGTGTAGTTTCCCATTGACTTGTGTATGGTTGTTTAGTTTCCTATTGACTTGCGTATGGTTGTGTAGTTTCCCATTGACTTGTGTATGGTTGTGTAGTTTCCCATTGACTCGTGTATGGTTGTGTAGTTTCCCATTGACTCGTGTATGGTTGTGTAGTTTCCCATTGACTTGTGTATGGTTGTGTAGTTTCCCATTGACTTGTGTATGGTTGTGTTACCCGTTAATTGTGTATGGTTGTGAAGTGTCACCTTGACTTGTGTATGGTTTAGTAGTTTCCCATTGACTCGTGTATGGTTGTGTAGTTTCCCATTGACTTGTGTTTGGTTGTGTAGTTTCCCATTGACTTGTGTAAGTTGTGTAGTTTCCCATTGACTTGTGTGGTTGTGTAGTTTCCCATTGACTTGTGTATGGTTGTGTAGTTTCCCATTGACTTGTGTATGGTTGTGCAGTTTCCCTTTGACTTGTGTGTGGTTGTGTAGTTTCCCATTGACTTGTGTATGGTTGTGTAGTTTCCATTGACTCGTGTATGGTTGTGTGAATGTTTGTGTAGTTTCCCATTGACTTGTGTATGGTTGTGTAGTTTCCCATTGACTCGTGTATGGTTGTGTAGTTTCCCATTGACTCGTGTATGGTTGTGTAGTTTCCCATTGACTCGTGTATGGTTGTGTAGTTTCCCATTGACTCGTGTATGATTGTGTAGTTTCCCATTGACTTGTGTATTATTGTGTAGTGTCCCATTGACTTGTGTATGGTTGTGTAGTTTCCCATTGACATGTGTATGGTTGTAAAGTGTCCTATTGACTTTTGTATGGTTGTGTAGTTTCCCATTGAATTGTGTATTGTTGTATAGTTTCCCATTGACTTGTGTATGGTTGTGTAGTTTCCCATTGACTCGTGTATGGTTGTGTAGTTTCCCATTGACATGTGTATGTTTGTAAAGTGTCCTACTGACTTGTGTATGGTTGTGTAGTTTCCCGTTGACTTGTGTATGGTTGTGTAGTTTCCCATTGACCTGTGTATGGTTGTGTAGTTTCCTATTGACTTGTGTATGGTTGTGTAGTTTCCCATTGACTTGTGTATGGTTGTGTAGTTTCCCATTGACTCGTGTATGGTTGTGTAGTTTCCCATTGACTCGTGTATGGTTGTGTAGTTTCCCATTGACTTGTGTATGGTTGTGTAGTTTCCCATTGACTTGTGTATGCTTGTGTAGTTTCCCATTGACTTTTGTATGGTTGTGTAGTTTCCCATTGGCATGTGTATGGTTGTGTAGTTTCCCATTGACTTGTGTATGGTTGTGTAGTTTCCCATTGACTTGTGTATGGTTGTAAAGTGTCCTATTGACTTGTGTATGGTTGTGTAGTTTCCCATTGACTTGTGTATGGTTGTGTTACCCGTTAATTGTGTATGGTTGTGAAGTGTCACCTTGACTTGTGTATGGTTTAGTAGTTTCCCATTGACTCGTGTATGGTTGTGTAGTTTCCCATTGACTTGTGTTTGGTTGTGTAGTTTCCCATTGACTTGTGTAAGTTGTGTAGTTTCCCATTGACTTGTGTGGTTGTGTAGTTTCCCATTGACTTGTGTATGGTTGTGTAGTTTCCCATTGACTTGTGTATGGTTGTGCAGTTTCCCTTTGACTTGTGTGTGGTTGTGTAGTTTCCCATTGACTTGTGTATGGTTGTGTAGTTTCCATTGACTCGTGTATGGTTGTGTGAATGTTTGTGTAGTTTCCCATTGACTTGTGTATGGTTGTGTAGTTTCCCATTGACTCGTGTATGGTTGTGTAGTTTCCCATTGACTCGTGTATGGTTGTGTAGTTTCCCATTGACTCGTGTATGGTTGTGTAGTTTCCCATTGACTCGTGTATGATTGTGTAGTTTCCCATTGACTTGTGTATTATTGTGTAGTTTCCCATTGACTCGTGTATGGTTGTGTAGTTTCCCATTGACATGTGTATGTTTGTAAAGTGTCCTACTGACTTGTGTATGGTTGTGTAGTTTCCCGTTGACTTGTGTATGGTTGTGTAGTTTCCCATTGACCTGTGTATGGTTGTGTAGTTTCCTATTGACTTGTGTATGGTTGTGTAGTTTCCCATTGACTTGTGTATGGTTGTGTAGTTTCCCATTGACTCGTGTATGGTTGTGTAGTTTCCCATTGACTCGTGTATGGTTGTGTAGTTTCCCATTGACTTGTGTATGGTTGTGTAGTTTCCCATTGACTTGTGTATGCTTGTGTAGTTTCCCATTGACTTTTGTATGGTTGTGTAGTTTCCCATTGGCATGTGTATGGTTGTGTAGTTTCCCATTGACTTGTGTATGGTTGTGTAGTTTCCCATTGACTTGTGTATGGTTGTAAAGTGTCCTATTGACTTGTGTATGGTTGTGTAGTTTCCCATTGACTTGTGTATGGTTGTGTTACCCGTTAATTGTGTATGGTTGTGAAGTGTCACCTTGACTTGTGTATGGTTTAGTAGTTTCCCATTGACTCGTGTATGGTTGTGTAGTTTCCCATTGACTTGTGTTTGGTTGTGTAGTTTCCCATTGACTTGTGTAAGTTGTGTAGTTTCCCATTGACTTGTGTGGTTGTGTAGTTTCCCATTGACTTGTGTATGGTTGTGTAGTTTCCCATTGACTTGTGTATGGTTGTGCAGTTTCCCTTTGACTTGTGTATCTGTGTAGTTTCCCATTGACTTGTGTATGGTTGTGTAGTTTCCATTGACTCGTGTATGGTTGTGTGAATGTTTGTGTAGTTTCCCATTGACTTGTGTATGGTTGTGTAGTTTCCCATTGACTCGTGTATGGTTGTGTAGTTTCCCATTGACTCGTGTATGGTTGTGTAGTTTCCCATTGACTCGTGTATGGTTGTGTAGTTTCCCATTGACTCGTGTATGATTGTGTAGTTTCCCATTGACTTGTGTATTATTGTGTAGTGTCCCATTGACTTGTGTATGGTTGTGTAGTTTCCCATTGACTCGTGTATGGTTGTGTAGTTTCCCATTGACTTGTGTATGGTTGTATAGTTTCCCATCGACTTGTGTATGGTTGTGTAGTTTCCCATTGACTCGTGTATGGTTGTGTAGTTTCCCATTGACATGTGTATGTCTGTCAAGTGTCCTATTGACTTGTGTATGGTTGTGTAGTTTCCCATTGACATGTGTATGTCTGTCAAGTGTCCCATTGACATGTGTATGTTTGTAAAGTGTCCTACTGACTTGTGTATGGTTGTGTAGTTTCCCGTTGACTTGTGTATGGTTGTGTAGTTTCCCATTGACTTGTGTATGGTTGTGTAGTTTCCTACTGACTTGCGTATGGTTGTGTAGTTTCCCATTGACTCGTGTATGGTTGTGTAGTTTCACATTGACTCGTGTATGGTTGTGTAGTTTCCCATTGACTTATGTATGGTTGTGTAGTTTCCCATTGACTTGTGTATGGTTGTGTAGTTTCCCATTGACTTTTGTATGGTTGTGTAGTTTCCCATTGACATGTGTATGGTTGTGTAGTTTCCCATTGACTTGTGTATGGTTGTGTAGTTTCCCATTGACTTGTGTATGGTTGTGCAGTTTCCCATTGACTCGTGTATGGTTGTGTAGTTTCCCATTGACTCGTGTATGGTTGTGTAGTTTCCCATTGACTTGTGTATTGTTGTATAGTTTCCCATTGACTTGTGTATGGTTGTGTAGTTTCCCATTGACATGTGTATGTTTGTAAAGTGTCCTACTGACTTGTGTATGGTTGTGTAGTTTCCCGTTGACTTGTGTATGGTTGTGTAGTTTCCCATTGACTTGTGTATGGTTGTTTAGTTTCCTATTGACTTGCGTATGGTTGTGTAGTTTCCCATTGACTTGTGTATGGTTGTGTAGTTTCCCATTGACTCGTGTATGGTTGTGTAGTTTCCCATTGACTCGTGTATGGTTGTGTAGTTTCCCATTGACTTGTGTATGGTTGTGTAGTTTCCCATTGACTTGTGTATGGTTGTGTTACCCGTTAATTGTGTATGGTTGTGAAGTGTCACCTTGACTTGTGTATGGTTTAGTAGTTTCCCATTGACTCGTGTATGGTTGTGTAGTTTCCCATTGACTTGTGTTTGGTTGTGTAGTTTCCCATTGACTTGTGTAAGTTGTGTAGTTTCCCATTGACTTGTGTGGTTGTGTAGTTTCCCATTGACTTGTGTATGGTTGTGTAGTTTCCCATTGACTTGTGTATGGTTGTGCAGTTTCCCTTTGACTTGTGTGTGGTTGTGTAGTTTCCCATTGACTTGTGTATGGTTGTGTAGTTTCCATTGACTCGTGTATGGTTGTGTGAATGTTTGTGTAGTTTCCCATTGACTTGTGTATGGTTGTGTAGTTTCCCATTGACTCGTGTATGGTTGTGTAGTTTCCCATTGACTCGTGTATGGTTGTGTAGTTTCCCATTGACTCGTGTATGGTTGTGTAGTTTCCCATTGACTCGTGTATGATTGTGTAGTTTCCCATTGACTTGTGTATTATTGTGTAGTGTCCCATTGACTTGTGTATGGTTGTGTAGTTTCCCATTGACATGTGTATGGTTGTAAAGTGTCCTATTGACTTTTGTATGGTTGTGTAGTTTCCCATTGACTTGTGTATGGTTGTGTAGTTTCCCATTGACTCGTGTATGGTTGTGTAGTTTCCCATTGACTTGTGTATGGTTGTATAGTTTCCCATCGACTTGTGTATGGTTGTGTAGTTTCCCATTGACTCGTGTATGGTTGTGTAGTTTCCCATTGACATGTGTATGTCTGTCAAGTGTCCTATTGACTTGTGTATGGTTGTGTAGTTTCCCATTGACATGTGTATGTCTGTCAAGTGTCCCATTGACATGTGTATGTTTGTAAAGTGTCCTACTGACTTGTGTATGGTTGTGTAGTTTCCCGTTGACTTGTGTATGGTTGTGTAGTTTCCCATTGACTTGTGTATGGTTGTGTAGTTTCCTACTGACTTGCGTATGGTTGTGTAGTTTCCCATTGACTCGTGTTTGGTTGTGTAGTTTCACATTGACTCGTGTATGGTTGTGTAGTTTCCCATTGACTTATGTATGGTTGTGTAGTTTCCCATTGACTTGTGTATGGTTGTGTAGTTTCCCATTGACTTTTGTATGGTTGTGTAGTTTCCCATTGACATGTGTATGGTTGTGTAGTTTCCCATTGACTTGTGTATGGTTGTGTAGTTTCCCATTGACTTGTGTATGGTTGTGCAGTTTCCCATTGACTCGTGTATGGTTGTGTAGTTTCCCATTGACTCGTGTATGGTTGTGTAGTTTCCCATTGACTTGTGTATTGTTGTATAGTTTCCCATTGACTTGTGTATGGTTGTGTAGTTTCCCATTGACATGTGTATGTTTGTAAAGTGTCCTACTGACTTGTGTATGGTTGTGTAGTTTCCCGTTGACTTGTGTATGGTTGTGTAGTTTCCCATTGACTTGTGTATGGTTGTTTAGTTTCCTATTGACTTGCGTATGGTTGTGTAGTTTCCCATTGACTTGTGTATGGTTGTGTAGTTTCCCATTGACTCGTGTATGGTTGTGTAGTTTCCCATTGACTCGTGTATGGTTGTGTAGTTTCCCATTGACTTGTGTATGGTTGTGTAGTTTCCCATTGACTTGTGTATGGTTGTGTAGTTTCCCATTGACTTTTGTATGGTTGTGTAGTTTCCCATTGACATGTGTATGGTTGTGTAGTTTCCCATTGACTTGTGTATGGTTGTAAAGTGTCCTATTGACTTGTGTATGGTTGTGTAGTTTCCCATTGACTTGTGTATGGTTGTGTTACCCGTTAATTGTGTATGGTTGTGAAGTGTCACCTTGACTTGTGTATGGTTTAGTAGTTTCCCATTGACTCGTGTATGGTTGTGTAGTTTCCCATTGACTTGTGTTTGGTTGTGTAGTTTCCCATTGACTTGTGTATGGTTGTGTAGTTTCCCATTGACTTGTGTGGTTGTGTAGTTTCCCATTGACTTGTGTATGGTTGTGTAGTTTCCCATTGACTTGTGTATGGTTGTGCAGTTTCCCTTTGACTTGTGTGTGGTTGTGTAGTTTCCCATTGACTTGTGTATGGTTGTGTAGTTTCCATTGACTCGTGTATGGTTGTGTGAATGTTTGTGTAGTTTCCCATTGACTTGTGTATGGTTGTGTAGTTTCCCATTGACTTGTGTATGGTTGTAAAGTGTCCTATTGACTTGTGTATGGTTGTGTAGTTTCCCATTGACTTGTGTATGGTTGTGAAATAAACAATGTATGAAAATAAAAAGTACATTCACACGTAATAGAATCACACTCGCATTGTCAGAGCATCAATGTGATCAATCAAGATCAGCCCTTCATCTTTGGCGGTTGGCATGGTTCAGTCTCCATATGTGAATATTATTGCATCGGGAATGGAGCTTTGATTGATCTTATTGCCCGATACAATATTATAGCTTGACTACTCTATTGTGTTGAGGAGAATGGATGAGAAAGTGTAGATTCGTACGTGAATAGAATGTGCGATCCGAAGGCGAATAAATTGTAATCACGAATCTACATGAGTCTATTCTCTGACTTAAACTATTTCACCCATCTGACAGTTTCAATGACTTTGGTTTCTAAATCATAATGGTAACATCATTACAACTATTTTACAAAATAAATAGACAGGCTTACAACTTATCGAGAATAATAAAAATAATCTACACTTTCAACACAAATGCCTTGCGGCCATCCGGCCGAAACCACCCCCATCGTTTAACCATAGGGACCGAGTTGACTTGGGACCGAGTTGACTTGGGACCGAGTTGACTTGGAACCGAGTTGACTGGGACCGAGTTGACTTGGGACCGAGTTGATCGGTGCCCTACCTGCTTTAGGGCTGGCCCGAGGTGCACGACGTCACAGTGAGGACGAGTGATCGTTTGATTAGCTCTTGTCAGGGGCTTCCTCAATGAGCACCGCGGGGTCGTCACAGGGAATTCGCAATCGAACGCACCCAAAGTTCTGAGCATGTTCACATTACCGAGAACAATGGATTTATCTGGCAAGTTTGCTGCCACCTAGTGTTCCAAAAGCATCCATTATCGTTTTAGTGGTTTGCACTATTATATGGTCAACATGTTCAATTGTTAAGAACACGAACGTGCATTAAACGAGGAAAAGAACATTGAAGACACAAATTTGGGATATGACTTGTGTATGGTTGTGTAGTTTCCCATTGACTTGTGTATGGTTGTGTAGTTTCCCATTGACTTGTGTATGGTTGTGTAGTTTCCCTTTGACTTTTGTATGGTTGTGTAGTTTCCCATTGACTTGTGTATGGTTGTGTAGTTTCCCATTGACTTGTGTATGGTTGTGTAGTTTCCCATTGACTTGTGTATGGTTGTGTAGTTTCCCATTGACTTGTGTATGGTTGTAAAGTGTCCTATTGACTTGTGTATGGTTGTGTAGTTTCCCATTGACTTGTGTATGGTTGTGAAATAAACAATGTATGAAAATAAAAAGTACATTCACACGTAATAGAATCACACTCGCATTGTCAGAGCATCAATGTGATCAATCAAGATCAGCCCTTCATCTTTGGCGGTTGGCATGGTTCAGTCTCCATATGTGAATATTATTGCATCGGGAATGGAGCTTTGATTGATCTTATTGCCCGATACAATATTATAGCTTGACTACTCTATTGTGTTGAGGAGAATGGATGAGAAAGTGTAGATTCGTACGTGAATAGAATGTGCGATCCGAAGGCGAATAAATTGTAATCACGAATCTACATGAGTCTATTCTCTGACTTAAACTATTTCACCCATCTGACAGTTTCAATGACTTTGGTTTCTAAATCATAATGGTAACATCATTACAACTATTTTACAAAATAAATAGACAGGCTTACAACTTATCGAGAATAACATAAAATAATCTACACTTTCAACACAAATGCCTTGCGGCCATCCGGCCGAAACCACCCCCATCGTTTAACCATAGGGACCGAGTTGACTTGGGACCGAGTTGACTTGGGACCGAGTTGACTTGGAACCGAGTTGACTGGGACCGAGTTGACTTGGGACCGAGTTGATCGGTGCCCTGCCTGCTTTAGGGCTGGCCCGAGGTGCACGACGTCACAGTGAGGACGAGTGATCGTTTGATTAGCTCTTGTCAGGGGCTTCCTCAATGAGCACCGCGGGGTCGTCACAGGGAATTCGCAATCGAACGCACCCAAAGTTCTGAGCATGTTCACATTACCGAGAACAATGGATTTATCTGGCAAGTTTGCTGCCACCTAGTGTTCCAAAAGCATCCATTATCGTTTTAGTGGTTTGCACTATTATATGGTCAACATGTTCAATTGTTAAGAACACGAACGTGCATTAAACGAGGAAAAGAACATTGAAGACACAAATTTGGGATATGTCTAGTGAAGGCACAAACTTGCGCTTGCGGTATGAGGTTCAAGTCTACCATGGGTCCGGTCACACTAAACAGCTTCTCTCTTTTGAAGGTTTTATTGGAAAAGGTCCTGATGAGCGACAGTGTTGCCTTCACTTTGTACCTCACGTACCCATATTTGTGTTCGAATGGAGACGGCAGCATTCCAGTAGGGAGTTGAAATGAAAAGGGTTAGGCATGGGTTCCTGGTAGGATGTTCAGCTTATTAGAAGAACGCTGATGTTTCCCTGTAACGTTTTACAAGTAATTTTCCATTATAAATAATAGAAAAAATGCATCTTACTCAAGGACATAATAATCCGTGTACGACCGGAACCCGAGCCCACACTGCAATGACTTAACCACAAGCACTTGAACTTGATGCTCTGAATCACTCGATCATAATAATTAATAATAATAATATTACGAGTTTTTACATAGCGCCTTTTCCGAACACCCGAAGGGTGTCCCAAAGCGCTTCAAATTATTACCCCTGGCAATTGGGCCTAAATCATTTCGTAGACCATCTCAGCTCCCGGATACAGCCTTTGGCTAAAAAATAGTGCTACTCGGCCAATTAAAAACCAATTAAAAAAATCAATCTCTGCCCTCACAGGTACCCATTTACCCCTGGGTGGAGTTGCTAAGTCACGACCAGGATTCGAACCAACACTCACTGCTGAACAGAATCACCAGAGCATGATATCGGTGTTCTTATCTGCTCGGCTATTACGCCCTTTCAGAAACCAAAAGTTTCACAATATGAGTTTTTATTAGTAAAAGAATAAATGAAACAAATAATAAAGTCGGATTTATCATATACCATTGCCGAAGATCACAAAGATGGTGTCAAAGTATCTCTCCTTGTTGGTGTGGGTCACTGTTCGCGTATCCCCATTGCCGTTACTTTTAGTGGTGGTCCACTTTGTTTTCGCTTTTCCTTTAACCTTCACCCATATACCTGATCATCAGAAACCGTTGAAACAAAGATAAAGCCGACGAAAACATGTTCAGTTTACTGCCCTTCTCCTTTTCACAGGTCACTCATTTTTTCCCTTTTTTACGATCTCTCCAACGATAAAAATAAGTATTTTTGGGGAAATAGTCCAGTCGGTTGTTTTTTTTTTTAAATGTGACGGGTGGCTCTTTCGAAAAAGATTTTTTTTTTTTTTTTTTTAAACCGCAAACCCCACCCCACCCCGCCCCACCCCGGTCACACATCCCCTATAGTTATTTATTATGTATTAATTTCTTATTTGTTTGTATAGTTTGCGCAACTGCTCAAAACCGAACGGTAAAGGGCACGAGAGGAAATTAGATGAAAGGGGGGCCAAATGGGGCAAAACCATGCAATTAGAACCCGGTATGTTGGGATCCACTGCAAATTTGTTGGTCAAAAAATGTGTTGGGTAAATGCATTACTAATTTGTTGGTCACAAATAATGGACGTTGGTTAAACAAAACCGTTGCCCAACACGCTTGGGCAAAGTTGACCAAATTATTGGTTAACTGATTGGTCCAATGTGTACATTATTGTAGTTGGGCAAGATTTGCCCGAGAAGTTGGTCAAAATTACCACAGTTACCAATGGTGTTGTGAACAAAGCTTTCTGGTTGTTGAGCAAAGTTCCCGGTGCGCATTCTATTATTGCAAGATGTTCGTGCTGTATATGTAGTAGTATAGTAGGCCATACACATACACACACAAGCAACATCATGGCGGCTGGCTGTCAAAAATACTCTTCGAGATTGGGGAATTTAGTGCTTCACTGAAACATTATAGGTAAGATGCTAACAACAACCAATATTTAAAGGTACACCCATAGAATACACTGATTCATGTGTAGGGACACAGTTTAGTTTTCAGAAGTAAATTAGGACGGAGTCCACCGTGCATAGATGATATTTACTCCCGTGTAGTGGGGGAATGGCTGCACAGTACGTTAACAGTCGTTAACGATCGAAAGACAAGGGTTGGATTAAATCCGTTGTGTTCCAGAATTTTTGATTGGGCTCAGTTATCTTGTAAAAATTATTTAAAGCCAATATAACTTGGAAATTATAACTAAAAAAAGAAGGACAAAAAATGGGGAAAAAGCAGTGAACACTGTTGATTGCTGACTCTTTTACGAGGTTACTTCTGACATTTATTTACCTCATCAGATCGAAAAATACTACGCTGCCCAGCTTCTAGCAGATACAACAAAGCAGAAGTTGAAGCAAAAGTGAAGAGGAATGGCTGGCTGAAAACATCATATACTGCACATATCAGATGACTCCAGAGTGGAAAGAGTACCGCAAATTAGATGCCCTTTTCCGAATTGAAGTTTTTGTTGCATCATTTTACGTTTTAAAAAAAGGGCACTCATCTTCCTCTTTTTGAAAAAAAAAACAGACGATCAACGTATTTTCTTTTTGACCTAACCAACAACTGAATAAAGGAGTAACCAACAAAATACTCAATCATTGCTACTTTTGTTGACACAACCTTTGCCCAACACGGTTGCCCAACGTTGGTTCTAATGTCAACTGACTACATTATTGGGTAACATTTTAACCAACATAATGGTAAACATTCATGGTGTACATTCTTCTAGCCCTCCTGATCCTGGCCGCGGACCTGTACGATAACCTGACCACTGATAACGTCACCAGGAGAAAACACGTTCGTATTATGATCGAGCGTAATCGCCAGTGCCTTTAGTCTGCTCATGTTTCTGTCCTTTGGTCGTCTGAGAATTCAACGCCGTTTGTAGTCTTTTCGCTCAGGGAAAGTTTCACTCACTCTGTGTACGTGCGAGACCTACAGGTTGACAAACAACTCAACCACGGCAGCTTTTATCCAAACACCTACTACTATAGGCATATCTATACTATTAAAAGCGTAACCTGCGCCATCTTGGATTGAAAATTAGAAGGTCCAGTGGTATGGCATCCTTGTGGAATTCAACACGGTTGTTTGTGTGGAATTCAATACGTTTGTGTGGTTTCAGACGTCGGGTTGCAAGTCTGCAAAACCCGGATCCAAACTCGCACTTACAAGTCATGTGATTGGAGGAAGTTTGGGCGGCGACCGTGCGTCAACCACTGGTCGATGTTGTTACCAGGGGTGCGTTCCACTCGCGCAAACGTTGCCAACAGTTGCGCACGTTCGCCAACATTTTCAAGTGGAACGAGTTGTTCGCTGCCACCACTGGCGAACGTTGGCAACTTTAGGCGAACATACTTCGGAGGTGTTGGCGAGTGGTTTTTAAAATGGCGGACAAGCAGACGGTATTATTTCTTTGTCACAAACATAATTACATTGTATTTTCGGTGGATGATAATGCAGATTTGGATTAACAAAGTTAATTAATTGATGTAATGATGTCAAAAAGAGGACTATTGCAGCAAAAACAAAGTAAAAAAAAAATACGTATGGTGCGCGCCATCTTCATTTCAGGGCGCCGCCATATTGACATCGCGTATACGCACCAATCGTTCAAAAGATTAAAAAACGTTTGCGCGAACAGTTGCGAGTCGTTTGCGCGAGTGGAACGCACCCCTGACTTCCTAGAAATCTTTCTGACAGGCGACTCATTGGACAGTGTTTCGCAGATGGTGCTCCGGATTGGTTCATTCATTGCCCCTTGCCCGCCCACCCGCCATTCGATCCGCCCTTTTTGGTCAGGTTACTTTCGTGTTGTACTAAGCATGGTTCTCCGGATTGGTTCATTCATTGCCGCGCAGGGTCGAAAGGGTCGAAGAGGCTGGGTGCCAGGACAAAACCGAAACCAATCTTACGAATTTGACCGAATTTGCATTGAATGGATGAAGTACCGTAGATTGATGTTTCGCAGGTGACCATGTGTCAACCACTGGTCGACGTTGTTATCAGACTTCCTAGAAATCCTTCTGCGGGTGACTCATTTGTTGAAAAGATTAAATAGAGAATATTTATAAAAAAGCATTCACTTCCAAACGGCATGAAAATTATCATGATGAACAAGGATGGGATCAAACGGCAGCTTAATGATTTGGAAACATTGGGTAGGGCCGGCTATAGGTTGGAAGGTGTCTAAGGGAACTTTACAATTAATAACATTTTGGGGGTGGGGGGCCGTACACAAAGAGCCATTCTGGTCAGTGTATTGTGAGTGGTGTGTTGTCTGGTTTGAGACAGGCCACCTGTTGCTTGGTGAAGAAGGTCGACGTGGGACCACTTTAGTTTGACAGTGGGTGGCGACCTTGGACCTTTTGCCAGTAAACTCAAATGGGTACATGAATACCGTTTTAGAATACGGTCTGTTCATGGAGGTATAATGTTGCAGTTTCAGAGTTTAACCATGGAGGTAGAATTGTGACACCATTCCTTACTCTATGGTGAAACTTATACACACACGTCAAAGGCTGTTTTGAAGCTGTAAAAAAAGAACTTTGCTTTGCATTTGGTCAAAGTTGTTAAGCAAAACGACATTAAGTTTCCTTTTGAATAAGTCCATTCACAAAATTGGTTAGAGCAGTGTGTCGGTCAGGTCTCAGAATGTACATTTTGCCAAATCCATTTTGAAGCCTAATTTAGCCATCGGCCCGTCGGGTTGGTTACTGATGGAGATAATATTAACAAAAGAGACCTCGTGCGGCTGAATAGGGTACATTTTTAGGAGTTTGTCTATTGACCCAAACTGGACGTAACAAACCCTAAACATGACTTGACATGCTTTCTGAAAGTGAAATAAGTTAGAGAAAATTAAGGAGTGGGGACGAGTTTATCGTTTTTATTTAGTTTGTACGATATAGGGTTCCAGAGATATGGGATGTATGGAGGTTTGTTCCTAGAGCAGCGTGAACATGAACGCGGTCAGAAATTGTGTCGTTTGTCGTTCAAATTTCGCGAGATGCAATAAGCCCAAAGTGACAATAAAACAAAACCAGACCTGCCAAGTCTCACGCATTAGGCGTGAGACTCACGCATTTGGGCTCTGCCTCACGCTCACACGCACATCAACCATTATTGGGGCGAGATCGGGAAAAAAAATTAACGACATTTTTTGTACAAAATTTGTACAAACAGAGCGCAAATTTGAAGATTGCGCACGCTTTTGCTCATCCAGTAGGTTCAGCTCAAATTCGGCAGAGCGCAAAACGCTTATTGCCCACAAGTTTGTTCCGATTCTTTTAGCAAATTCGTTGAAATGCGCTCCACTAGCGAAGACACAACAGGCAGAAGAAGTGAGCGATTGATTTTGGACATCATTTTTAGTCTATTTTTTTCAAGTTTGGAAGGATATAATCTGACACAATCGAACCTCCACATTAACCATCAACATCTCCTGTGTACCTCAAGTGAGTTTTAATTATTCTGAGGAGGCTTCTGATGCATTTTGAAACACTTTTTGTCCACAATTAAATTTCACATTGTTTTATTTATTTATAAAAAAAAAAAAAAAAAAAAAAAAAAGGTTGGGCGGCGATTTAAAAAGGCCTTCTTAAAATGGCAATTTTTTTCCGGGGGGATGGGGGTTGAGCTTTGAAAAATCTCACACATAGCTAGCCTCTGGACTTGGCATCTCTGCCTGCAAAACACTTTTTTGACGTTCACGTTAAGTGCTCCCGTTATACATGCAGCCTATTGACCAGAAAGTTTACAAGACCAATTCAGATGAGAATAAACTAAAAAGAGGCCTACGCTCTTACCGCCCCGCCCCCCCCCGAAAAAAAAACAGTAGATAAATTAGATTTGTGCACACAGCATGTTCCAAAAACTCGCTTTACTTATAGTGCTGTAGCAACGCTATGTATCGTGGGACGTAAAAATGTCATTTTTGACGATGTTTTTTAAAAAGGAAATGCAAGCATTATGAATGTGTATTGAGTGTGTGGAGAAAGTTTTGGTAGTGTAGTACAAAAGAAACTTTAGTTATTGCTGGCTAACGGTCAGTTTCACCTATCAACGCTGATTTGAAAAACGTGTAACGTTAAGGAGGCCCAACATATTAGACCCCTATAAGGATCACGGGGGAGCCTTATAGTTTCTAGATGCATAAGGTACGTTGTCTAACCCAAAACGAGGTGGGTACAGCCACTGCAAGTAGTGGCGGACGTGCAAAATAGCTTCATTTTGGGTTAGAATTATGACGCCATGCATAAATATTGAGAGAGGCGTATAACACCCTCACCCACATTTCGAAATATTTGTGTAAAGGATTTTTATATCCTAGCGGGGTGCCGCGCGAAGCGCGGCATCCCGCTAGTTCCCTATAATAGATATCGTGGTCATGGCCTTCAACGGATGCAGTGGGTTCAGCTCTGCACTTGGCTAGACTTCATGGATGATTCATCGTAAAACTTCCCTGACAGTATCTCGCCTGCCATGAAAAGCCATTGAATGCCACACAACCTTTCTTTGCATTGAGCCAACAGAAATACACAGTTTAGAAGTAATTTTCCACGAATTTGATTTCAAGACCTCAGATTTAGAATTTTGAGGTCTCGAAATCAAGCATCTGCAAGCACACAACTTCGTGCGACAAGGGTGTTTTTTTTTTCTTTCGAAAAATTGAACTCACTGATTGAACTCAAACTTTCACAGGTTTATAGACCTAATGAAAATATTCAGTTTCTCACAGACCTTCCGTTTGGTAGATGGATGTTGCTTGTTATATAGGACTACGTAGGAACACTGGGCAGCTTGCTGCTAAAAATGCTCGAGCACTTTATTTCTGCATTTTTGCAGGATTTTGGCTTCTGGGTGGTTTGGCAGCTAAAAGAACGTAATAGGACCAATAGGCTACTTTATTTTGGATGACTCGATCGTTCCTATAATATTATGCAGTAACACAGTGCTTGAATTAACGTTTTTTTAACCATCCAAAACAGCAATGTTAGGCCTATACCGGTGTCAGATGCAAGTGTGTCCGCCATGCAATACTGCGTCCGCTCCGGACATTTTGGCATATGCAATCGTGTCCGGGGCTATGCAAAAACCGTCCGGCGGACATGTACATGACTTTACATGTATGTGCGTTCGTAAGCGAGCGTGCATGCGCTGCATATAATAATATGCATATTATGCATTATTAATGTTCACGTCTTTTATGATTGCAGCGAATACCCAACGGCCGAACATTTCCCTTGTCATTCATGACATGCACTTAGCTTGTAAAAAAATGGCGAACGTGTTCCGTCGACCAAGGGCGTTTCAATTTACTGCAAGGACGGTTTTGCACGGGTGCGGACACAACTGCATATGCAAATGTGTCCAGGTGGACACAATTGCATTATGCTGCAGCGTCCGGGCGGACACGATTGCATAAATTATGCAAAACCGTCAGGCGGACGTTATTGCATATGCAATAATGTCCTCCCTGATAGTATTGCATAGAGGACAAAATTGCATGCGACACCGGTAGCAAGGCCTAATACAAGTTTTTGTTATAGGGTAGGCTTACATAACTGCTCTGGTCATAATGGTTCATTGCCCTTACATTTTGTAGTGATCGATGCTCCAATACTGCTAAATGAAAACAATTATTTAATAGCAATTTAATCCATGTATTGCCACATCACATTATTTTGCAACATATGCACACAAACTCACCCACCTTGCGGAAGCGCGGGACCGGAGCAGTTAGATGAAAGTGATAAAATTATAAGGGAGGACTGGATGAATGTTAACAGCAGACCAAGGTTGATTGTCCAACCAACCACGAGGTGGCGCTGTTTCCGAGGACCAACCATGTTTTTTTTTGCAAAATAATTATCGTCGTGAAAAAAATAGAAACTGGACAAGAAGAAGGAAGCTCTGTGTCCGAAAATTTCAACATGGCTGTTACTCACGCAAATCAGGTATGGTTCATTTTAACAGCTTTATAAGCAAGTAGTGATCGTTAAGAATAAGTTAGTATCAAAATTAGGTGTGGTATTTTTTATTTGGAGTTCAGTTAATTTGCAAAACTAAAATTTTTAATTGGGTGAGTGATGCCGAGGAGAGCAGAAAATTGCATATTTCCCTTCTCCCAACGACAGTGGTGGGGGTAAGCTAGCTGGGAACACACTGTGGTGTGGTGGTGCGGGGAAAATTAAGTGGACGCTCCTCAGAAAATTGAGGTTTTCCAGCTCCTCCTGGCACTGAATATCATTGTTCCGTCTGAACTCGACAGCTGGCACATCCCAACGAATTATCCGACTAAAGCCCGGTTCAATCATACTTCTGTACTTACTACTTCCTGCGAATTCGAACGCGAAGCGAACTTGACGTAAATTTGACATCACAACCCTCCTTTCGCAGCGATATTCGCAAGTGAGTTGAACTCAGCTCAACTCATTACGAATTTCATCCGAATTTGTTACGTCAACATTCGTACCGCATTCGCAGGAAGTATGAACCAGCCGGGTTGATATACTTCCTGCGAATAATTCCCAGCGAATAATTCGCAGACAGCTCAACTCTTGTGACTATTCGCAGCGAAAACAGAGTTGTGACGTCAAATTCACTCCAAAATTCGCATTGCATTTGCAGGAATTATGAACCAGGCTTCAATTATATCGTATAGTTGGATGATCGTTCGGATGATCATGAAGCAACCTAAAAAATCCTGTTGGTATTTCGCCTAGTTTAGATAGGCATGGCCTTGGCTATGGCATGGCCCGGCTGGGTGGGACATGATGGATTAAGCCATGGATTACCAGTTATAACACATTTAACTAGGCATAAAAACTAATACTTATATTTACAGACCTTTCAATCTCACACTTAGTTGCGATAACAGGTACCCTCCTCCGGAAGGCTGGAAAAGGACGCAGGAAAAGGACGTGGTATAACACTCCACTTCCCTGGTTAATTTATATAGGTTTTGATGACACCAATGAACTGGTGTACAACACGTGAATATAAGTTGAAGAAGAACAATATTTATTTGTAACAACTGTTATGGTACAAATACATTATAAATCTAGCTGATAGATATGAGAGCAAGTCTGTTTGTGGAGTTATCTAGCTTGTAGAGCAGGTGGAAGGAAGGTTACGTTATCGCAACTATCTCCTGCTATGCCCAGCATGAGAAGTGCGGGTGAAGTTCTAAATCATGATAATGTTCGTTTAAGCATGGTGGAGGTGGTTCGAGATATAAGGATGAACACCATGTTCTGTTGAATCTTGCCTGTGCGCTGTGTACTGCAGCACGGACCGCAGCGATTGTTCGAATCACACCCGAGTAATTAGCCTGTGGATCTCTTTACAGAACTCAGAAAGTTAGTGAGAATACAGTGCTTTTATACACATCAGTGTAAGGGGAAATCCGAATCATATTTTTTATCCCGGATGCACAAAATAATTGTATACATGTAGTTATTAACCATCTCTTATTGTGTGATTTTATTGCATTGCAGACAAGTAACTCTCAGCCAAGCAAAACATGGGGTAAGTACAAGCCTCGTACGGTACCCCTAAAACGTATAGTCGTCTAGCCTTCACTCGGCAGGAAAAGCCTCTTCACCAATTCTCCACTTCGCTCTATCCTGCGCTCTCTGTTGCCAAAATGACAATAATTTTAAAGCAATCCATACATTGTCTTGACACTTTTAAACTCGCGTGTATCGTAAATGCTATTGTATTGTAGGAGATGCATTGACTTGACGATAATTTCTCTTCTCCATTTTCAGAGCTCAGCCTTTATGAGCTTCATCGTACGCCTCAAGAGGCAATTACAGATGACACAGAAATAGCAGTCTCCCCCCGTAGTCTTCACAGTGAGCTCATGTGCCCGATATGTCTGGACATGTTAAAGAATACGTACACGACCAAGGAATGTCTGCATCGGTTCTGTCAAGAGTGCATCATCACTGCTCTTAGAAGTGGGTAAGTAACAAAAGCTCATCTGTGTTGGCCACTTAAAAGGTATTATTTTTTTTGTTATGCAAGTCACCAGACACACAAGGCCTGATGGCCACTTCAAGGTGTGGGCTACAACTAATTTTTGCCAGGGGCGATTGCTATGTACTCCTGGGGCTGAAACAGGGTTACCCCCTTTACAGTCAATACGGATGTTGGCTTGGGTATAATCCATCAAAACCCTGGCTGGTAGAGCAGAAAGGACTACCTCCCCAACTTAACGGAGTAATCATGGGTTAAGTGTCTTGCTTAAGGACACAAGTGTCACGACCGGGACTTCGAACCCACACTCTGCTGATCAAACACAAGAGCTTGAGTCCGGTGTTCTTAACCGCTCGGCCACGACATGCCACGTTTGGTATACCTTTGAGCTTGAATCCGGTGTTCTTAACCGCTAGGCCACGACATGCCACGTTTGGTATACCTTTGAGCTTGAATCCGGTGTTCTTAACCGCTAGGCCACGACATGCCACGTTTGGTATACCTTTGAGCTTGAATCCGGTGTTCTTAACCGCTAGGCCACGACATGCCACGTTTGGTATACCTTTGAGCTTGAATCCGGTGTTCTTAACCGCTAGGCCACGACATGCCACGTTTGGTATACCTTTGAGCTTGAATCCGGTGTTCTTAACCGCTAGGCCACGACATGCCACGTTTGGTATACCTTTGAGCTTGAATCCGGTGCTCTTAACCGCTAGGCCACGACATGCCACGTTTGGTATACCTTTGAGCTTGAATCCGGTGTTCTTAACCGCTAGGCCACGACATGCCACGTTTGGTATACCTTTGAGCTTGAATCCGGTGTTCTTAACCGCTAGGCCACGACATGCCACGTTTGGTATACCTTTGAGCTTGAATCCGGTGCTCTTAACCGCTAGGTCACGACACGCCACGTTTGGTATACGTTTGGTAATCACGCTCAAAATTGATGGCAATAAAAACCTTTGGTTAGAAGCTTACAGCAGCTGCTGTCAGCAGCATTTGATAATTTGAAAGCACTTCAAAGTAATGTGGTTATGTAAAAAGATCGCAGTTGTTATGCCCCACAATTTAAATCTGAAAAGCGTTGGCGCAAAATGCTTCTCAGATTGTGTAAGAACTCAATCGAATCCAAAGGAACCCAATGGAGAGAAGACAAGGAAGGAAGTTTTACTTTTAGATATGGAAGAAAAATTCCAGAGAATTATTCCAGGGAAAACCCACGCAGTCAGGTAGGGACTTAAAACCCAATTTGTGTAATGCCCCTGGCATGATTCTGGGTCTTACACGTGGAAGGTTAGGAAATATACCACTACACCAACCTGACTATTTAAGTATTGTGCCTATTCATTATACGTTATTAAATGCTGTCATTGTTGAATAATTTGACCTACAGGAACAAAGAATGCCCAACTTGCCGGAAGAAGCTGGTGTCAAAACGATCACTTCGTCCAGACCCTAACTTTGACGCTTTAATTTCAAAGATCTACCCCAGCAGAGACGAGTATGAGGCACACCAGGTAGGAACATGGCCCATTTTTTACTATCATTAGGTGCATTCGATTAGCTTCCCCAGGTCGACCCCAGTCTGCCCCCGGTACATTCGAATAGCTTTGACGTCATTCCAGAGGCTCATCCGGGTCAGTCCCAAGTGCCCTGCTTCTGGAAAGGGTCACTTTGGGCTGGCCCGAGGTGCACGACGTCACCACGAAAGGGCGAGTGATTGTTCGATTAGCTCTTGTACGGGGCTCACACGAATGAGCACTGCGGGGTCAACACAAGGAAGCTAATTGAACGCGCCCATTGATTCCCCTAATGACTTTGGTGGTTATCACTGCATTTTTTTAGCTTAGCAGAATATTGTTATCATCATTCTCTGCTTTAATCAACTCTTTTTAAATTCATATTGATTTGTTATTGGAATATTTTTTGCTTATTGTATTGAGTGTTTTCTCTTTGTATTTTTATGTTGCTGATTTTTATATTTGTGTAAAGCGCTTTGAGATGTTGCATAAGGTGCTTTATAAATGTTCATTTATTATTATTATATGAAAATGGGCCCTGTAGGTCTGAAGATATATCCCTTGTAGAGGAGATGTTGAAGTAATGGCGGTTTTCGATATTGGAGTAAAAACCCAACTAGTGGGAAACTCACGCAATGGGATTGAAAACCCAAAATGTTTGCTAAGATTCCAGTCCGGGATTCAAAAGGTACGGAAGGAAGCTACCGAGACAACCTGCCATAGTGGGTGAAAATTCATGCCTTTTTTTTACAGCTTGCAAGAATTCAAAGACGGGCCTCAAAATAACACACAGCACCCACAGCAATTGTTGTGATGCCCTGTGCTTTCGCCGTGGTGCCTTTTGCAAGATTTCTGTACAAGTTGACATTTTCCTCATAGAGGCCCTTTTCGAAACGACTGGATTTAGCTTTTTGTTTGGCTCAGGCTAGCTTGGCTCCGCCGGTTGTTTTGACAATTGTGCGTGCTTTGGGTATAATAGCACTAAGGGGCTTCTGACGAGAGAATGGAGCCTCAAGCCGAATCCAAAGCCGAAGACGTGGTTTCGAAAAGGGCCAGAGATGCCCCTAACCAGATGAAAACCGTTCTGCACCTTCAAGAGCAAAGTTCAAGGCCTGCAAAGATGACTGACTCTTGCCAAATGTTTTCTTTTTAGGAGCGAGTGTTGGCGAAGTTGACGGGACATCACAATACCAATGCATTGAGTAATAGCATAGAGGAAGGACTGAAAATACAGGCCATGAACAGAGCACAGAGAGTGGTAAGAGAACCAATAAGCAATTTACAATTTTCAGTCAAAGAGGGGCCCCAAGGTCAAATTCAGAAGCTCAGTTTTGTGATGCACTCTTTTTCCCATAGATAGAGTCCTCATGAAGGTAGACAAAAATTTGCGAGTCTCTCACCTGATTTGGGGTTGAACAGAGACAAATTTACTGGAGCGGGATTTGAACCATCAACAAAAATTGCACTTAAATGGCATCTTCACAAATATCTGTGAAAGTGATAGATTGATTTATTGCATTGATTATGATCATTTTTATTGATTGAACATCGATTTACCCATTTGTGATCAGTTGATTGACATGATTTTCCTTTGATTTGTGATGACTTTATTGTTAATTTATATTGACTGATTGTGTTGTATGTTTGATGTAGTAATGATTCACTGATTTTATTGATTGTGATGTGCAGTTATTGTATATTTACTGATTGAACTTATTGATTGATTGATAATGTGAATTTATTGTATACTTACTGATTTTATTCATTGATTGATTTTTGATGTGCATTCATTTTATATTTACTGATTGAACTTATTGATTGATTGATAATGTGCATTTATTGTATATTTACAGATTCTATTTATTGATTGATTGGTGATGTGCTCTACTTTTGATATTTACTGATTTTACTTATTGATTGATTGATAATGTGCATTTGTTTTATATTAACTGACTGATTGACGATGTGAATTTATTGTACAATGACCAATTATTTTGATTGTATGATTGGTTGGATGTTGAACTTGATCGTATATTGACTGATTTCACTGATTTCATTGATTGCCACCTGTTACCATCAAGTACTGGAAGTATACATGCACAGTGATTTTGATTTGAACACTTTTAGTTTCACTGCTTCCTTATTGGCATGTACTCATTGTTGATTCATATTTGATGGAACATTTTTATACGATTTGGTTGATACTTATTGAATACTTATGTATAATTGATTGCATACATTAATTGATTGCATATTATTATTTATAAACAATCTAAAGACTGATATCTGTTAAAATCTGTATTAGTATTGTTGACAGATTGTTTTTTGATTGATAACAAGTTCCACTTCCACTTGCATAGAAAATTAATACTACTATAACTTTATTTTATTTTTTTATTGTGAGTATGTGTAGCTTAAAATGATAAGTATAGGCCTATGTAACTATAATAAATATTGGACCACCTAAAATATATAAGTTTATAATTCAACTAACCTACCAAAATAACTCGGTTTTTTTTCTTCTTATGTATTGGAGCTCCATTGATTATTGATTTGCAATTGATTATTGATTTGCAATTGATTATTGATTTGCAATTGATTATTGATTTGCAATTGATTATTGATTTGCAATTGATTATTGATCTTATCGTAGAGGAAACACAACCAAGTAAATGAAGACATGGAGGCCACCGATGCCATCTGTGGTGGTGGGATCGTCGACGAGGTCATCGACGGGGTCGTTGATGGGGTTGTTGACGGGGTCGCCGACCTTGAGCCAGAACCTGAACCGGAACCAGAAATTGGTGAACTTGGTGACGTTGAAACCTGTAAGAGATTACGAACGTCAGACGAGTCGAGTACTGAAGCCCTGGAACAAGTAACTGACAGTAGTAATGCCGACATGGCGGATTCTCACAATAACGTATGTAATATTATTTCTAGTGTTGAAACTTTTAAGATTAGTTGGGAAACTTACTTAAAGGGAAGGTTCGCGTTTGGTATTTTACTCAAACCAAAACTGATGATAACTGGTCTTTGACAACTACACCTTCCCTTTAAGACTAAAGAACAATATTGATGTTTATTTACTATTTCTTTTTAAATCTGTCTGAATTTCCTCTTTCTACTGTGTGAGGGTTTACCCTTGTGCACCTTAATTGGGTGGATTCGGCGCACTAACAGTACTCTGTGTTATTCTTATATATTAGCATGTATGATGAGTCAAATACGTTTTTGTCGCATTAGCGCAAAAACACTGTTTCTCAATTGTGCAAAAACCTGTCTCAAAAGAAAAATGCTCTGTGCAAAAACATTGTATCAAACATTGACTGTATCAGACTGTACTCAAGCGTAACTTAAGTGTTATTTTAGGAGATGCAAAATTTTTGTGTTTGTTCTTGTTCAAGACCACAGTGACCAAAATCTCATGCAGCCTTGTATACATGTTTTCAGGAGAGGGCATTTCCACTCAAGAAATACTAATTGACTTTGGGTCGACAAAACGAAACACAAATCAGCAAGATACATTTTACAATTTCTACTGTGCTCTTGATATCACCTATAAACCATTTTATCTATCTTTCTTTATCTACCTATCCTGTGCTTCTTCCAGGAGATAGAGCTTGTCTTCAAGCCACACCCATTACACGAACACCAAGCCTTGAGATCAGATTCCATGAGGTACTTGAAGACGTCAGCCGTTGCCACCATTGACCACCTTGGCAAATATCTCTCTATGCGTATCGCGCTGGATGCAAGAGGTAAGCCTTCTGAAAAACCTCCCTGTGCAATTCATAATCGCAATCAGAGTATATTTACACAACATGTGTATTATGAACACGGGGCATGATTTTGGGAGGACAATCCACAAGACTTTTGATTTTATTTACAAGACCAGGGCTCGTTTTCACAAACCAATAAAATCCATCGTAAGACAAATTTTCAGTATCACCATAGTGATTTGCATTGTGACATCACACTTTACTAAGCAACCACGACTGATTTGCAGTTATGACCAATTTTTGCTCTTTGTCAAATCGGCCCCAGAATCAAAATGAGAAGAGACTAGAATCATGAAATGAAAACACAGTGGCAGACTTTGGAACGCTAGGTGACAGCAGACTAAGGGCCGGTTTTTAGTCGGTCGCGAGACCATCGCGCGACGGAAACCTTGACGCGCGATCCTAAATAAACACAGTTAATAGTCATCGCTGAGGCCTACAAACTGTGTTGTTTTATGATCGCGCATCAAGATTTCAATCGCGCGACCATCCTGCAACCGACTATAACCTGGCCTTTACTGTGTATAATTCCATTGATTACATTGTTCTGAGCATGCGCACATTACAGAGAACAATGAATTTACCTGGTAAGTCTGCTACCACTAAGTGCCCAAAAGTCCCCCATTTGGGATCAGGTTGGCTCAGTGGTTTCTTTCCTTGGCTTTCACCTCCGAGGATCTCGGTTCGGAAAATCACCACAGACCGGAGCCTTGCACATGGATTGGGGTTTTCAGTCCATACCTAAATACGTGGGTTACTCCTGTGGGGTTTTCCTCTCACATCTCTCACATGTTCATGCTGTTATTGGCATGAATAGCACTGTTGTACCTCCATGGTGTAATGAAGTAAACAAATTGAAACTAGTGATACACACAACAACAGAAAACACTTACTTTTGAATTGAATATCATAATTAATTTTGACAGAAATAAAGATATTTTTTGTTATTTTTCCAGAGAGCGGACGGCGAGATCCAGAAGGCCCTATGGAGTTTGACATCAGCATTGCATCCACTCCAGGCCAATACTCGGTAAGTTAAACCAGCCTCAAATTAAACGCAGGCCACGGAGGTCACTTGATTTTAGGATTTAGTACTCTTTGCAAAATGCAAATGGTCTTGCCCTTTCAAAGGTGAAACTCCAGGCCTGAAATTGGCCTCAAAATAACCCTTGGCACACAGCAATTGCTGTGGTGCCCTATGCTTTTGCCATGGTGCCCATTGCAACGTTCCAATATATATTGACATTTGCCTCATAGAAGTGCCCCTTACATGAGGTAAATGGCTGTGCCCACGTACTCTAGAGCAAAGTTCAAGGTATGTGGTGGTTATGAAGGTTTCCTGACAATTTTTGTATATTTTCTTTCTTCATATTTTTATTTTCTCATCACCAGATTCTTTCTGGATCAATGACCTTGGAGCAAGTTCAGGATAAATACTGGCGGTTGACCCGACCCCTGGAGATGTATTACAGCGTCAAAGGAAGCCACTGAGGGGGTGATCCTGCAACATTATTATTTATGTATTCAGACTGTTCAATGTTAATGTTTGTTATACTTATTTAGTGTTGCTGATGTTGTTCCTTCAATAAGTTGTTTGTGCTTTTGCCCACCTTTCTTGAAGACCTGTAACTTCTTGCTGGGCCCAATTTCAGAAAATATTGCTTAAATATTTTTCGACTTTCAGCTCTACAAAATTTGACCCTGATCAGCAGTGGCGTAACCAGGTATATTAATTGGGGAGGGGGGTGCAAAGTCATTGTTTGGGATACATTCGTTTGTGTACAATCCTGATCTCATTTTGGGACCAGTGAGCAAAGGTTCTGATCAGGAGGAAGGCTATGGGGATCCCCTACCTCATTTGGGCCCAATTTCATAGAGCTGCTAAGCACAAATAAATATAAAACAAAAATTTGTTTAGCATGACATTTATTCCTTGATAAAAACAGGATTACCAACCAAGTTTCCATTTTTTTGCATACTGCTTTCTTGCGTATTCGGCTGTTGTTTGCTTATCCTGAAAATCACATGGAAATTTGGTTGGTAATCCTGTTTTTATCAAGGAAGAAATGTTCACGCTAAGCAAATTGTTGTGCTTAGCAGCTCTATGAAATTGGGCCCTGGAAACATCACTGCTATTCAGCTGGGCCAAATTTCATGACTCTGCTTACCTTAAGCAAGTAGTCGGCGCTTTTGGGAGAAGGAAATTACGCGCTTACATCAAGCGTATTTCACGGGTTAGAGGGGAGTTTTGCATGTGCGCATGCCTACTCAACGATATTAGGCACTCTTCACTTACACAGCTCTTGGAGAAGTTTTGCGCTTGCACAGTAAGCAGAGCATGGTGCAGAGTTTCAGCGGTAAGCAGAGACGTGAAATTAGGCTCAGGTTTCACTCTTCGAGTGTCATAGAACACTGCAAGAAATGGTGTACATAATTCTGTTTGTATTACAGACTCCATTTTATGTATTAATACATTTACCAAGTTGCATGTCCCCTCACAGTAACCTCTGAGGAATCCACTCTTTCCAGTTTCATTGATTTGGGTATTGATTGAGGGATCTCGATGAACTGTTGTCACACAGTATTTTTGACAATGTTCTTTTTGTACAGTTATTATTATCGTTGTTTATCGTTGGAATATAATTCAAGCAACAAATCATGTAATCATCATGGAATCACAAACCACTGTGATTGTAATTTTTGTTTTCTTCGATATTAAATTTGTTAAATTGACATGGTGTAATTAACAGAGTTTTACAGGTTATTTATCAATTAATGTTTCATCTTTATTCGCGTTATATTGCCACTTACAAGAACAGGTTACTGGGCAGAGTAGTTGAGTATGTTCCCAAAAGTTTCTAGGAGTCCTGGTTTTCCAGGGATTACCAAAAGGCTGAACTGCGATCTATTTAATGACACCTAAAATTGAGATCCTTGTTCCAGACCTTTGTGTCCACATTGACATCTGTGTGTCCAAATTACCAGTTGAGATAAAGGCACTGTGCACCTTTGGTAATTGTCAAAGACCAGTCTTCTCACTTGGTGTATCCCATCATAAGAATAAAATAACAAACCTGTGAACATGTGGGCTCAATTGTTCATCGAAGTTGCGAGAAAATGATGAAAGAAAAAACACCCTTGTTGGACGAATTTGTGTGCTTTCAGATAGAAATAAAAGACTTCTAGCTAGAAGTCTTTTATAATTTTTAGTGAGAAGTTACCTCAAAAACTACGTTACTTCAGAGGGAGTCGTTTCCCACAATGTTTTATACTATCAACAGCTCTCCAATGCTCATTACCAAGTCTGTTTTTAAGTTAATATTTGTTTTGAGTAATACCAAACGTGCATATTCATGGGTTAATCGCACGTATTATTTTCCCTGTGTGTAGGAGTTAATGCCTTGAGCACTATATTAACAATTTACCAACAAGACTTCTATACTCGATTGTGAATATTCAAGCACTGTCCAGACTCTTCTAAAAGTAAAACAATATCCAAACAAGGTTATACCACTTTCATTATGTATGTTGTTCTGGCCAAATGGTCACCATCTTTATTCTCTATTTCTTCAAGATTTGTTATTTTGTGCAAAGTTTACTTGTAGTGTTTGAGTGCAGAACATTAAATGTAATATAAACTTGTATCAGTTTTTCAAACTAAACTGATGACAACAAAAATAATCATATTGTTTTAAGTGCATTACTGGTTTAGTTTTTGTGAGCTTTTGCTACTAGTAAACTTTCTTCTTGCTTTGGTGATGAAAAACAGAACTCAATATCAGTTGATTGTGAAATGCTATGGGTGAAATTGCACCCCATAGTGTAACCATCTCTAAAATAGTGAGAAAAAAAGCCAGTAAATTGAAATGGATTATGCAATGAATAACATATTTAAATTACTATGTAATAAAGCAAAGTGACTTATAGAAACAGAAACAAGTTAATTATTGCATAATTTAAAGATAAATCAACATCAACATTATAACAAATATTTTCTCAATTAGTCTATTAGATTGAATATCCTATCTATTTAGAACGACTTGAAAAACGACTAGTGGGATGAAACTTGCCTATCATGCGCAAAAGTTTTATATTTTATTTTTAAGGATATGCAGTATCTTCTTCAAAAGAGACAGGATAATATTTCACCTCTGTTACCATCCACCAGCCTAGATTGGATATGAGACTCTTTGCTGATTAAAAGAAAAAAAGCAAGTTGATGCAAATAATATAAGACAATTTGCATCTCTGGATAATGGCATTTTTATTTTGACTTTGGAATTTTAAGCATTACTTTGGAGAACGGCATTAGCATAGTTTGGGTTGTCTATAGTGAGATCGTTCCCGAGCGATGGCTTCTGGCCGACACCATTGTTGTCATCGGTTTCCCTGTTGTGGTATTGGACCGACGGGATGGACTTGGTCATCACCCGGCGGCGGTAGTAGTAGACTCCGCCCGCAGCAGCCAGAGCTACGACCAGGACCAACAGAATGGCTAATATCACGGCAGTAGCGGTGGAGCCTCCGGAGGAGGCAAATCCGGACTGGGTTCCGGGCGTTGCAACTAAAGTGGTATTGGAAAGAGAATAACAACCATTAGAACAAATGAATGTGTGATGCAAACATAAAACGCTAAGCCGGGCCAAATTCCGGGCATTAGGAAACTGAAGAAGCATTATTTAAAAAATAAAACAAAAACCGAGCAAAGATATTCACTAATAGGGATAGGGCCGGCTGGACAGTTCAGTTGGTAGAGCGCAGGCACGTTAATCCGGAGGTCACCGCTCTAGTCAGTTGTCCTTTGTTTAAACACAATATATATATAAAAAATACTGGCAGAACAAGAACATGATGCACACATGAAAGATGAACATTTATATTTGACATCAGCAAACTTAATTAGATGATTGTGAAGACATTTAATTGGACATCAAATTATTTGAAACAAAGGTCACAAATGAAAACAATTTATTGATAAATCTTCCTCAAATATCGTTCTTGTACACATTGTATAACCATGGAACCCTGTTCTGTTGCTATGTTTGTTTGCTGGGTTGTTTGTTTCTTTATTTTTGTATAAAACAAAATTAAGCCCCCAAAACGTTGATCAGGTTAACATAATGTTTGATTTTGTTTTAAGTAGCCACTCGCCACTCACTGACTTATAAGAAAAATGAGACTATATTACTTACGGGCATCACATGCTTTTTCTCTAATAAGAAGATTGTCAACGGCTATGTAACCGGTGCTTTTTAAACCAACTTTTCCTGTGAAGAAAATCTGTCAAGGAAAAAAAAAGGTGCAATACTCTATTGTTCATAAACTGTTCTAAATTAAACGTTTTACCCTCTGTTGAAATTTAGTTTACCCTTGCCATAAACCCCTCCAATTTAAACGTTTTGCTTGACTAAATTATCATCGATATTCGGCTTAACTTATCATCGGTAATGTAAACGTTTTGCATTACTTACATTATAATAGTTGATGTTCGGTTTAACAGGAAGGTATAAGTTTGGCAATCACTCTTTAAAAATAATGACAATACAACTTTTGGCTAGAAGCCTTGATTTCATTTCGAATGTAATGTGGATATCTAAAAAGATAGGTCTTTATGCCCCAAAATCTGAATATCCCTAACGGGGATTATCCGCTCCAGATTTTCGGCGATGTCTCAAAAACGCGATCAATGGGAGACTTTTGGTGCGCTTTGTGGCAGCAGACTTACCAGGTAAAATCCATTGTTCTCGGTAATGTGCGCATGCTCAGAACTACGTAAACAATGGACATAGACCTTTTCGCAAATACTGGGGCGCGCGCGTAAAGCTTGGAATTAGATGCATTGTGGTCTAGCTGGTAGCAAAATTTGATTCATATATATCCCACAATGCACCTCATTCAACAGTCTGCGCTTGCGCATTGGTATTTGCGATAAGGTCTATTTACCTGTTAAGTCTGCTGCCACCTAGCGTTCCAAAGTCTCCCATTGAAAAGAAATGCCTACACATTTACTTTAATTGTATACAATCATCTGCATTTGTATAGGATTAAAACAATCGAACGGCTAAAGAAGGAAAAAAATGCTGTTAAAAACAAAAAAAAATCCGTGAAATTTACGGCACTTTACCTGGGACCCTAGCTGCCAGGTAAAGTATCGTAAATTTCACGGTGGGAGTTTTGCAAATTGTGCATTGAAGGGGTAGTTTGTAAAACTTCCACCGTGAAATTACGACACTTTACCTGGCAGCCATAGGGTTATTGTATGGATATTGTTAAAAGTGTTTGTCATAACCTTACCATAAACTCCTCTCCAACTTCAGCCCTTGTGACCGTTTTCCTCTCGTGAGTCCACGATTTTCTCCCGTCCCTAATGATCAGATCGTGGGGCAGTCCGTTCTTCTGGACCACAGTGACCATCAGCTTTCCCGTATCATCATTGAGCAGTGCGTAATCGAAGTCAATACAGTGTTCCGTGGCGTGTCCCGCCATTAAAGGACTGAGAATTGATGCAGTTGAACCTGGTGTTGATGATTGTCCATCGATGTACATGAAAGAGCCGTCGCCTATTTTATACAAATTTGTACAAGTTTGTAAAAAAAATTAGGATCGGTAAAAAAAAAAAACCATTGGATGAAGACGAACAGAGTATTGTTCGAAAGACCTATTGTATTCACTCGCTACAGGCTTTTTATATACACTGTAGATATCACCGAACATTTGGAGCGGCAATCTCCGCCACGCAGGACGACATCCGTTGTTTCTCAGAGTGAAATTTGTGTGAATTCCTTTCTTTTTAAATAAATAGTTTCTCAAAAAGTGTTATCTACACTACAACATCTGCGATGCTTCTGAAGTTTTTATGGTCCTTGATTTTGGGAGTAATAATTACCAAAGGTATACACTGCCTTTATAGGGCATAAGAAATCAGGTGGAAAAGAGCGTAATATGTTAGAACTGCCATGGAAGTTTTAGAATAAAGCAAGTAAACCGACAACTGTTCTTTAGCCATGGGGCCAATTTCATAGAGCTGCTAATTTGCTTAAGCACGAAAATAGCTCGCTTATTTTACACATGTTACTGGCCAAAATTGCTTATGACTAGTATTTAGCTGTTGTTTACTTAGCATAACAATTGAGTGGAGTCTTGGCCGGTAATCTGATTTTACTAAGCAATGAATTTTTTGCTTAAGCAAAATTTTGTGCTTAAGCAGCTTTATGAAACTGGGCCCTGGTTTGAAAAAGATCAAGTTTGGATGTTTCGCTCCAAAGCTTGAATTTTTGTTTTTATCAAGGGTGAGCATTGTAGTTTTAAACCAACCTTTTTCTGGGAATGTGTTGAGCGTTCTGGAGTCGTACCACGTCCATTGTGTCATGTTCTGCGAAAACTGCTGGAACCCGTTCAATTCCCCGGGCATCTCGAAGTCAACCTCGGCTCTTTTTGAGAACCCCGGGCAGGGTTCACGTCTGACGCTGATGTCGTCTATGGCCATATCACCAGTTGCGCTGTAACCGACCACGCCTTCAAATACGATCTGTTCACGAGGTAAAACAAATAGATTGGCCGGTAATTTGCTGCAACAATTCTTGTCAGTCGGCGTCGGCGAATTATATTCATTCCTAAAACCGAAAAGCTTCAGAGGATCCGCCCCTCAACCCCGCCCCGAGATTTCTCCCCTGTACCCCACCAGGTCCTTAGGTGGGCTCCTGGACTCCTCGCTGTAATGCCAAGACTTAACACTTTCTTGCCCCTTTACAATACCCTGGCGCCACCCTTGTTAAGCTACATGATGTGTGCACTTTTAAAAACTTAACTATAATTGTTTTCAAATTCTGACCCAAGTCTGCTCAGTGAACCTCAACCAAAACCACACTCCTCTCCCTTGAAACTTCTTGGCCGCCAATCTGCAAGAGCTCAATTGGTAATCCCTTTGCATAATCACTGATCCCTCGTCGTGGATTGCAACCCCTTCCCACCCCTCTTCTCAAAGCAGCGGCACTGGAAAGACGGGCCGTGGTTGGTCCCACCGTGGGAGCGGTACCAGTGATTCAAGCGGGGTGCAATTTGAGGAGGAGACCAAGGGCCAAAATATACATCTCAACTAGAGAGAGACCCCTTTCCCAAACTCTTTACCCACCTGGAATCGGTCTCCCAACGGGGTCAGATCGACAGCAGCCGGTTGCCACCTATCACCGGAGTCTCCACTCAGCGATGAGAGCTCTACCAACCGTAACTTATTCTGCCAGTACACTTTGATCTTGCCTACATTCCTGCCGAACATGTGGTAGTAGAATACCATGCACATTGGGTTGCCTGGTGTGTTGAATAACTCCGGGCTGACGATGCGAGCTACGTCGTCTGGTCTCTGCGGCAGGGATGACTCGATGTACATGTAACTACCTATAAACAGCGATCAGAATAAGTTGTTTTTCTTACAGATTCAAACAATATAAAATGATATAAACTTCTAAAAGAGAGAAACTGATAAAGATGAGTAGGACGTTCAAATTTGGTCGAGAGAATTCCCAAATAGTTACTACACTGAAAAGTGATTCTACATTTATATTAGTAAGGTTATCTCATCATTTAGTTTTCTTTTCTTAACAGTTTTTTTTATTCTTCTTTCTTATATTAGCGTTACCATTTAAAATAATAAATATTTTAAATCTCCTCTTATTTGATTTTGTTTCCTTTCTTTCTTCACTTCAAATTATAAACAGTAGTATCTCAACCATTGTGCATAAATCACTATAACAGCAACATGGTGTGAATTGTTTTTCTGATCTGCTTTCAAGTGGGGACTTTTTTTTTGGGGGGGGGGGAATTGATTGTCCTTCTGTCTTTAGAAAGATGGCGCTACACATTTATTTACCGTCTTTGGTTCCAGTGGTGTGGTCTACACTCGGCCCAGTTCCTGGCGTTGCTGTTTGGCCGCTATTCGACCGCCAGCTGAAATCGTAGAACTTGACATTCTCGTATCCGCAAGCAACCATACCATTCTCAAAATCACATCGGCCGTCTAATGGACTCGGAGTAGCAGTCGCTGTAAAGGAGGGGGGGGGGAGTATTTATATATTATATTATATATATTTGTGTTTTTATTAATTATTTATTTATTTTATTTTATTGTCATTAGCCATCAGCAGTAAACCATAACACAATGAGATTAAAACAATACTAAGCATATAATGTGTTTTTAAATTGCATAAAAATATTCTCTTAAATTTCAGTAACATATTGCACATTTTGAAGATTTCTTCTGATTCATAATTAGTGGATTACTTATAATTCGTTTCATTCTTTAACGCCTATGTAAATTAAATTGTATTTTTGTTTTGTGACAGATAATTTGTTTATTTTCTAAGGGAGGGTTGGGAGTCAATTGTGCCCTATTATCGAAATACAAAGTAAAAGATTGTCAGTCATCGACAAAAATAATAATGATAGATTGCAATTTCTAGTATAAATGCGGAGAGAAACTCGCGAGCCCAGTGTTCTGTGAAAGCAAGGTTTGCACGTTGTCAAATCTCCTCTGCCAATTTAGCCCGAAACTTACGCTTCTGACAAACGCCGCTTGTGTATTTGATGTCATCAATACCAATGTCGCTGAAATATCCAAACATTACCTCGAAAACAACCTGTAACAAAACACAACCAAATCAACAACAAAAGTTGCGACAATGAGTAATTTGTTTCTAATGCAATTATTATATAACGTTGTTTTAAACTATTGGATACTTGCCCTTTGATAATAATTATCACCCGTTGCATGTTTTTAAAACGTTTTTTTTTTTTCTAAGACATAAAACAGACGTTGGTCAAATAGTCGGCCCTTTTCGAAACCATGGCTTGTAATTTGTGCATTGCCCTTGGCAACCTTTTTGTTTGAAGCAGCACCATGTTTCAAAATCCGCGCAGAGAAAAACATTTCAAAATAAGATATAAATAAATGTATTCTTTTGACCAGAATCAGGCCATGTAATATTAACCGAAACGGCAAATGAATTTCCCGTTTTGTGATTAAAGGGAATTTGAATCCCTGAATCTTTAATTATACCTGGAAGTTTCTGTCCATTGGGGGAATCGTAACCTGTGCCATTTTCCACTCAGCTCCCTGATCACCGTACAATGAAAACTGTGGATCGATTGACAAACTCTCTCCCCACGGAGCGAAGTAGATGACCAAGAAATCCGCATTGTACCCGGTCATGTAATAGTAGAACTCAAGACATCTGGGTTGGGTGGAGCTCTGGAGTAGGGGTGAGTAGAGGTCGGCCCTGTCATCATTTCGTAGGTAGTAGGAGCGGCTATCCACGTAAAGGTAATGGCCTGAATGGAATACAAAATCATGTCGGGAAATGCCATTTTTTTTAAGGGATAGTATACGTTTGGTAAGTGTTTCAAAAGGTGGTAGCGTCTTTGAGATATTGCCGAAAATCTGGAGTGGTTATGTCCACACAGGAAAAATACTCTGCAATTGGAATTAACTACTGAACAGCGTTACATAGACGTAACTTAGACGTAATTTTGACAAAACATAGGCGTAACATAGACGTAATTGGGTTCTTCTTGTCACTATTCAGTTGTTATGTCAAAATTATAATATCGAGTATTTCAACCAAAACTCATTTATACCAAGGGTCCAAACCTCAAATGGCCAACTCGTGACATCATTCCGGTCAACTTGTCCACCTTGTAATGTATATGTTCGTCCATGTGTTTTGGTTTGCCTGGGCATGCCTACCACAAGCTTTGGCTTTTCTGGTTTTGCCCTCATTTCCAATTCTCCTCAATACGGTTCTTTGTTGTTGTTATTTTGATTCTCTGTTGGAATGGAAATAAATGTCTTGAAATGACTTGAACTATAACCTCATGATGAGGCAGTTTTACCTTCCGCTGTACCCAGTGTATGATCAGTAGGTATGGGTGACCCAACACCGTATGACCAATCCATCTCGTCATAGATAGACTGACTGTACCCGCAGAGACCATCACTTGCGTCTTCGAAATCACAATCTGCTGTGGAAACTGGAGTTGGTGTTGTCGTTGGAATTGGAGCGTCCGTTGTAACTGTCAATGAAGGAAATACATACATAATGGCAACGGCAAAAGCTTCGTCACGTTACGTCCCAGCGCTTTATAACAAGAAATTTTGAGCTTACAGTTCTTGAGCCGACTTGTTTTTTGACATTCTTTACAAGCTTTTGATCACTTCAGACAGAGGTTAAGATCTAGCAAAGCACTACTTCGAGCTCTAGACGTAAATTCTCTTCATGCAGCATATTTCACAACGAAGATCGTACAGTGTGCGCCCGAGATATCCTGCGCAAATTTTAAAATCAAGCAAGGAAAACAAAGTTGGTACGTGAAGAAATGGCACACCGCGCGAACTTTAAAAATGCCATGCGTCCAACATGGCGTTTTGTGGAGATCATTCTGATCGTAATCTTCAACAATCGCCCTGTTACCCACGGGGGTCGGAAAAAACAGTCGTTTTCCGGGCATGCTTTTATTTACACCGTACGGTCTATTGGTTCTTGCAAAATTAAGGAATTCTTTGGAGGATTGCGGGTCTGTATCGAAAGGGAAAGTGTGTTTGGCTATTGGAATTTCAGACACACATCACCACAATAATGTATCGGCTATGCGGGACGCAGCAGTTGTCATTGTTTACTTCATACCTTTATCACAAGTGTTGATTTTTATACTCACATGGAGGGCAGCTCTTTCCTTCGTAAAACATGACGTCATCAATTGCTACATTGTCTCTGTAGGACTGGCCTCTTGTCCCTTCGAAGATGAACTGACAAAATAAAAAAGAGGAATTTTAAGAATTACACTTATTCTTGGGTGACAGTAAATCGTACAAAAACTAAATGCGTAAAAAGCAATATTCATGGTAATGGGAGACTTTTGAACTCTAGCAGCAAACTTAATTGACATGGTAAGTATGCTGCCACCAGGCGTCTCAAAAGTCACCCATTCCTTTAGGAAGGCACTAAATACTAAACTCCACAGCTGCGGTTCGGCCCATCGGAGAATACCAGAGCGAGAATGACCTTATGACGTCATTTTGCATATGCTTGCATCTTTTAGACATGAAAATATTAACAACCAGGTCCTAGTGGTTAGTCCACTCTTATGTAACAACTCCCCAAACCTGCTGCTACAAATGTACTTGAATAAAGAGGTCTGAAGCAGTGCTTGCATCCTTTAAACATGAAAATAATATAAACAACCAGGTCCCAGTGGTTAGTCCACTCTTATGTAACAACTCCCCAAACCTGCGGCTACAAATGTACCTGAATAAAGAGGTCTGAAGCAGTGCTTGCATCTTTTAAACATGAAAATATAAACAACCAGGTCCCAGTGGTTAGTCCACTCTTATGTAACAACTCCCCCAACCTGCTGCTACAAATGTACTTGAATAAAGAGGTCTGAAGCAGTACTTGCATCTTTTAGACATTAAATCATTAACAACCAGGTCCTAGTGGTTAGTCCACTCTTATGTAACAACTCCCCAAACCTGCTGCGTGGGGGATCGTCGCGAACCGTGCCGGAATGTTCCGAGAGCACACGAAAAGTTCCGAACCGCTGTAGAGGTTAGATTTTAGTGCCTTCCATTACTTTAAGCGTAAAAGTATATAATTTTTCTCCATAAGTATAGTCTGGTACCTTAAACGCATAATCCGTTACTGGTAAATCGACGGTTGCCCTGTGCCACACATCTCGCTGGTTTCCGCTCTTGGTCCACACGGGATTGCTTGACAAATCGGCATCGCTGGTCTTCTGCATGTATACACTCAGCGATTCGATGTCACGACCATACATGTGATACCAGAATTCTAGACACGACGCTCTGGGTTGAGCCTTAGCTTCAGGGGACCATAAGCGGGCCTTGCCACCAGGGGACGACACGTAGTCCTCCATGATGTACATGTAGAATCCTGAAAGAAAATGGCGCCGTCTATGACTAAAACTACCATGCCTTTAACAGAGAAACTTGGTTAAGTTGTCATTTTAGCCGTCGAGAAAGACTTTGCTAGTGTCCAAACGTCAGGCCATTGCATTGGTTCTTGGTAAGCAGTTTGCAACAGCTATTTCTATTTTCTCAACAAAGAAGCTTCTCAGTTTACCAGCTGTTGAAACAGAACTGTTGTGAGAAAAAAAAAAATTATCTACACTTTTCAAGCCAAATAAACCGTACAGCATGAAGCCAGGTTTGCTTTCAAGCTGCGAGCAGATTTGCTTACTCTTGTTTTTTCATGTGACGTGAACCCGAGTCAGACTCGAGTCACTGGGTTTTTTTTTTTTTTTTTTTTTACTTGTAACTTTCATCTTCGATTTATGACTTGGCTTGACCCTTGCCCAAAAATTACTCGCTGCAAACTCTGCGAGATACCTTACCGAGTTGGCTGCCTGTTGTGTGATCCTCAGACGGTCCGGTATTGGCCAATTGTTGGCTCGCGCCATTCTGCCACACCCAATCAAAATCGTCGGTGCTGTCTTGTTGCCAGTAACAGATTTCAATCTCTTCAAAGTCACACGAGATGCTAGAGAAATTCTTTAATCCAGCTGTGGAAGATAAACCCGGGTTGATTTGAAACACCAGGGGTCGATTTCACAAAGAACTTAGGACTGAGTCCTATAGGAGATACTAAAAAACTTAAGGCTAGTCCTAAGTTAGGAGTAACTCGTCCTAACTCGAGATAAGACTAGTCTGAAGTCTTTCTGAAAGTCCAGCCCTGGGTCACGCCATAATCAGACTATTATTGAAAATAGCAAAATAGTAAGTACTAACGGACATAGCGCATTGTCACTACTGCCGTTTTTTCATTTCAATAAGCTCCCTTGTGAAAATGCAGTCTGTGCTGCCAAGTATTATGTAGTTCACCAAAATCAATCACAAGAGTCACCTCTGCCCTTGATGTAGTTGTACTTAAGGGCGAAGAGAAGAAATAAATGTATAGAGTTTTAGTGTCTTGCTCATCAAGGATCAAGGTTTCATGTTCGGGACAGTATCTCCATCTCTTAGCTTACCTTCCCCTGGACACCCTTCTGTACAGCTTAACCACAGGTCATCTATTGCAATATCACCCTCATAACTCGTACCTCGGAAGGCTTCAAATATAATCTGTAAATCACGTCAAATAAATCTAAAATTAACAAGTAGTAACAATTTATAACTTCAATTAGGTACCATGTGATGTCAGCAGTGTTGTTGAATATAGTGGTCCGTTTTTTTTTTGTTTTTTTGGGGGGGGGGTTGGTTGGGGGTTGGTGTTGCTGGTGTTTGGTATTTGTTGTTGTTATTGGATCTTTTGCTGTAGTTGCTGTGGTTTGTTGTTGTTGCTTTGTTGTTTTTTAGTGTAAACAGTTGTTGCTGTTTCTGTTGCTCTCGCTACAGTTGCTGCTGCTGCTGCTGTTGTTGTTTTTGTTGTTGTTGTTGTTGTTGTTGTTGTTGTTGTTGCTAGTGCTGATGCCGTTTCTTTTCTTTTTTCATTGTTGTTGATGTCAACGTCGTTGTCGTTGTCGTTGTCGTTGTTGTTGTTGTCATTGTCGTCGTTGCTGTCGTTGTCATTGTCACTGTCGCTGTCATTGTCGTGTTATTGTAGTTGTTTGTCATTGTTTGCTCACTAAAAAACACCTACCACAAAATCTACAACACTAGACACATGTACTTCAGCCGCCCTCCACTTATCCCCGCGGTTGCCGGCAAGGCTCCAGATGAGTTGACGCTGGGTCACAGTTGTCGTGTTTGCAATCAGGACGTTGAGGGCGTCAATGTGATCACCGTACATATGATACCAGAAGATCAGGCAATGGGCGTGGCCATGAGTCTCTGTGAAGGGAGGGGAGATAAGACGCGCCACGTGACCCACACCAGTAGGGGAAGATGCCTCGATGTACATATAGAAACCTAAAGGATAAACATAATTTGTAGTGTATTAAGAAGGCAGTAGTTATTTTGGGAACGCCAGGTGGCACTTTTTTCTTTCTGCATTTACCTCAAACTGTAGGCCTAATGACTGATTTGTGCTGTGACACTTTGAGTCTGACCCAAGTGATAACCCGTCCCCGTATGGCTATGGGTATACACGTCACTCCGCGATCAAAGACTTTAAAATAAGTTTAAAGACTCTGGACACTATTGTTAATTGTCAAAGACCAGTCTTTCTACTTGGGTGTATTCTCAACATATGCATAGAATAACAAACCTGTGCAAATTTGAGGTCATTTGGTCGTCGAAATAGTGAGATAATAATGAAAGAAATTAAATTACCCTTGTCACACGGAGTTGTGTGCTTTCAGATGTTTGATTTCGAGACCTCAAATTCAATATCTGAGGTCTCGAAATCAAATTCGTGGAAAATTACTTCTTTCTCGAAAATTACGTTACTTCAGAGGGAGCCGTTTCTTACAATGTTTTATACTATCAACCTCTACCCATTACTCGTTACCAAGTAAGGTTTTATGATAATAATTCTTTTGAGTAATTACCAATAGTGTCCACTGCGAAACAAATACATGTTGGTCTTACCCTAGTCTTGGTTCCAAGACCATTGGTGTTGCGCGGTCACTATGCACGGAAAAAACTGTACACGCTTGTAATTAACGAACGCTAGCGGGCGCTCTGTTTCTCTGATTTAGATCTCACTTGGTGAGCACAGACATGGTGAGATCCGGAAATCAGAGAAACAGAGCGCCCGCTAGCGTTCGTTCATTACAAGCGTGTACAGTTTTTGCTGTGTGCATAATCGGAACGTTGGTTGTGTGTGACAGCGCAACACCAATGGTCTTGGAACCAAGACTAGTCTTACCCGTGCTGTTTCCATATGTGTGATCGTTAGATGGCCCTGTTCCGAAGCTTCCTGTACCCCCATTGCCAAGGATCCAATCCATGTCATCCGTACGGTCCTGGGTAAAGTGACAGATGTCCAGGTACTCAAAGTCACATTTTAGTTCCTCTGTCATAGGAACAAAATATTTCAAAAAAGGTTACTCAGTCAACAATCAAAATTAGAAGTCAGAATTGACCCGGACTCCGGCTCCGTCGATTTCACAAAACTCATCCTAACTATAAGGATTATTACTTATGACAAGTTTAAAGTTCTGTTACCGTATAACAAGCCTGTGAAAATTTGTGCTCAATTGGTCGTTGAAGTTGCGAGATAATAATGAAAGAAAAAACACCCTAGTTTCACGAAGTCGTGTGCATGCAGATTTTGAGACCTCAAAATAATTATAAATCTGAGGTCTCGAAATCAAATTCGTGGAAAATCACTTCTTTATCGAAAACTACGTTACTTCAGAGGGAGCCGTTTCTCACAATGTTTTATACTATCAACAGCTCTCCACTACAGTAAGTTTTTATGCGAATAACTATTTTGAGTAATTACCAATCAGTGTACACTGCCTCTAACTTAAACTGAAGACACTTTACAAAGAGACACACGGTTACACCAAATAACATAAAATACCATAAAACAATAAAACTGACAATGTGAGTGTAATAAATATTAGTCCTTGGTACCGACCTGCAGGGCAGCGGCCCTCCATCAGCTTCAGATCATCCACTGCGATGCTTCCTCGGTAACCCCTCTTTCGACTCGCCTCGAAGGCAACCTGTGAAAGAGACAGCCAGCCAAAATTTACAACTCAAAATAAAACAAACTCGGGCATTCTTGGAAAATTGGAGGAAAGCATGACCAGAATTTATGAGCTTAGGTTTACTTCTGTGCCCCTAAAGACATACACCATTATGTTCGATAACACATCATTTATTATACCAACCGTCAACACGTTAAACAAAACCTTTTGGGTTTTTAATATTATAGGTTTTTAGGGTTTTAGTGCGATAGCTGAAATTTCAGACAAATTTGCTATACACATTGTAATGGCAAACAAAGTGATTTAGGAAAACATGGTCATTGTGTAACGTGAAAGGGAAAACTAATTTAAATCACGGTTATTTACGTCGTAGACATAGTAACATAGGTACATATTGTAAATAATCAAAATGATTTAAAGGCAGTGGACACTATTGGTAATTACTCAAAATAATTATCAGCACAAAACCTTACTTGGTGACAAGTAATGGGGAGAGGTTGATGGTATAAAACATTGTGAGAAACGGCTCCCTCTGAAGTGCCATAGTTTTAGAGAAAGACGTAATATTCCACGAATTTGATTTCGAGACCTCAGATTTAAAACTTGAGGTCTCGAAATCAACCATCTAAACGCACACAACTTGGTGTGACAACGGTGTTTTTTTCTTTCATTATTATCTCGCAAGTTCGGTGACCGATTTAGCTCAAATTTTCACAGGTTTGTTATTTTATGCATATGTTGAGATACACCAACTGTGAAGGCTAGTCTTTGACAGTTACCAATAGTGTCCACTGCCTTTAAGAAACTTGTTAGTTTATGGTGATTTACGTTGTAGACCGGGTAAAAGGTCAGTAAAACAAAAATCACCTCCTATTTTGGCAATCAACCGTAAAAATCACCTGCTATGAAATGGACTTGAATGTGTAATACAAGGTTGTAGAGTTCTGCGACCGTAGCCGTGATTTACCAAGTTGTCCTTTTACAACAAATGCAATTTGTAAAACTTCACAACTAGTGCTAAAAATTTAAGTACGGGACCCCTGCTAAATTACTGTCGTGTGAAAAGGGCTTTAGTGTAAACTATTTACCCGATAATTGGCGAACGTTGCGTAGATATCAACCAATCCTCTGTTCCAATATCCGTCCTGGGCACCAGTCTTATTCCACGGCATACTGATGGGCGGCGGGTACCCGTCCCTCATAGCGAACACATCCAGGGTGCCAACATTAACCCCCTGCATGTAATAATAGAACTCCATACACCACGGTTTGAAGATTGCTTGTAGGAGCGGGGTCTGGACTATACCGAACACCTCGGCTTCGGTCTGGGTGTCGTCTTGGGGTACGTACAAGTACACACCTTCCGTCGAAAACAAAAACCATGACAGCAAAGTAAAGTAAATCTGTTGCCATTGAGTAATGTGGGGCAAGGTGATTTTAGAAGTATTCTTTGACGAGTCTTGCTTTTGGGAAGTGTTTACAATTATTTTAAAACATAATAGACTTCCATAAAAACAAGACTCGCCAAATATTATATAAAAAACCCAAGATTTGTCAAAAATAATTATTGCAAAAAACAAGATTCGTCAAACATTATTCTTGCAAATAAACAATTTATACTTCATAGAAACGCAATGGGTCACTTTCAGAATCAAATCATGCTCCTGAACATGGTTGTCATCAGGGGAAAGATGTGACGTCTAGTTTGTGTCGTGTTTGAACTGGCGGTTGCGACTACTGGATAAACGCGTCATCATGCGTTGAAGTAACACACTTAAAACTCCCGATCAGAATAATTGACCCGGGTCCGTGAGGCCTGACCTAAATTTATTTCTGGGTCACGGACCCATTTCAGTTACAAACTGACGTAAAACTCGAGTTAAAATCCCGTTTCAGTTACGTGTCGCGGAGTCCCTCAAAATGGGTCTAAAACGTCCCATACTTACCAGCTGAAGCCGATGTGGTGTGGTCGTACACGGGCGACTGTGGGTTCGGTTGGACACCCGGCTCTCTATACATCCAGTCGAAGTCATTTCTAGGACTCTGCTGTGGACGACATGCCTCCTGTCCTGGGTCATCGAAGGTGCAGTCATAGGTCGCTAGAGGGACGGGGCGGGGTGTTGTTGGTGGTCCAGGTGTGGTCACTGAATAGACGAGAAAAACAAAACGGTTTTTTTATTTCTTAGTAAAGAAACATTTGTAACAGCACAAATTTTTAACCATTGAACTAATTATTTCTATAGCATGATTGATGATCATGAATTTACAAGTGGCAAAGTCTTGACAAGTGGGCTCTCGTGTGCTTTATATTTAGTACAAAAAAAAATCTTGAAGGAAAAATGTAGAATGTACAAGAATACATCAAATGTATTGAAAAGGTGCCCGCAACAGGCGATCGTCGAAAATCGGCACTTCAGGATGGGTACAAAAATAACAACATTTCACAGGCCTGTAAAATGTCGCCATTTTGAATTTCTGGGACAAAATTTAAAGGGCGATTTGACGGTACATAATGATCAAGTAGCGTCCCCTGTGAAACTTTTCTTCATGGGGACATGCTCAATTCGCAATACTTTGGGAGTTACAACTTTTCATCACCAAAGGAATGTGACGTCATAAATTTTGGCCAAACACAATATAACAGCAGCGAATACTCACCTAGACTACACTCGGTGAGAGTCACTTTAATATCATCCAATGCTATATCGCCTCGTATTCCCCAATCAATGGTTGCCTCGAAGAAAAACTACAAATAAAAACAAAAACAGCAAAAATACCAAGACCTTTGATTTAATTAGATTAGTTATACCAAACTTTACAAACACGCGATCTCTTTTACGGTGGGCTATGCACATTAATAGCCTATTTGGCCGTGTACAATGCAACAAAAACACGAACTTGTCTTGAGATTGAGATGGTAATTGCTCTATGTTCCATAAAATACTCGCTAAGACTTACACGCTAAGATGAGGGTTAAGGTTAAGGTATAGGTTAGGACATTTGTACTTTGCTCTTTGGTTAGGGTTGGGGTTAGGTTTAGAGTTAGGGTTAGGGGTAGGGTTAGGGTTAGGGTTAAGATTAGACAAAAATACACTAGGAGTGTCGGAATGAAGGGGTGTCAAAACATAGGGATGTCGAAACATAAGGGTGTCAAAACTCTGAAAATGTTCTGCCCCAGAAAATGACCCTCGTATTATCTAGGACTATGTATAACTGAAGAGCCATATACACAGGGCTCTGTGTGGCTCAATATACTTTTTGGTGACAAGGATACAATAAAGAAGGGGGAAACCAGGTCTCAAGACGCAAGACATTTGTGTAAAAAGTATCTTGTAATCTATTAGGTGCAAAGACAAGGGAAAGAATAAAAGAATGATTCACAAGGATGTATTTTTGAGAATGTGTGTACTCCACATACCTGTATGCTACCACTTTGAGCATCAGTTGTGACCTCCGCGAATTTCCAGAAGTCTCCAACATTCCCGGTGTCGTTATAGACTGACGTGGTCACACTGCCCTGTTTCTTGTACACATGTAATGAGTCTAGAGCAGAACCATACATGTGGTAGTAGAACTGCAGGCACACCTTGCTTGATGTCACGGCGACTGTTGGTGAGAAGACTGTTGCTATACTAGTAGCTCGTCCTATTGTCGACATATCAGTGTCCAGAAAATGACCTGTGTTGTTCAATTTGCAAAAATAAAATCATCAGTGGAAAACCATTTCACACTGCTCTATTCCCCGGGGAACCCTGGGAATAAACTTTCATAACGTTACCCCTGATCTACCCCGGCAATTGTGCAGACTCCGAGGACATACCTCTATATAATACTCTGGGCCCAATTTCATAAAGCCTTGCACAGAAACCTGCTACTCACAGACAAATACCTCTCAGCAGAAACTGGTTACAAGCCGAAAGTCAGTCCAAAAAGTTGTTGTGACTGTGCCCCACCCTCTTTTTAAGCTTAGTATAGGATTTTCTGAGCAGTATTTTCTGCTTAACGAAATTAGGCCCTGGGGCATAGGGGTAAGCGTAAAAACCTCTCGGGTACTCTTGAAACGTGCAACCCATGATGGACAGTGGGACAGTGTGAAAATTCGTCGGGGTAACCTTAGGGTACCAAAAACTCCCGGGGCCTCACAGGGCTGTATTTCACGAGGATAAGAGATACTGTGTGACAAGCTTCATCCGTGGATCTGACTCTAAAAGGGTCCCACACATGACCCTATTCCTGATTCCCCGGTAGCCCTGACCCAGAAAAGGGTTATTTCGGCTCACCAATAACCCACTTGTCGACTTGGTTTACAGTGTATCTGGATCTGACCTAGCAAATAATGACGGAGCAAAATGTTGTTCAGAGCATTGTTTGATAAAACGAGCAAATATTGAAAACAAGCCAGATCTAAACACTCAGTGCCAACTGGTCTTTATTTAAGAAGGAGGTTCAGCGTTACACAACAAATAAATTACAAGTCGTCCAAAGTTCAAGCAGCTGAAGGGTTTTGCTCCTCAAGTGGGGGGGGGGGGGCATCAATGTTCTTTATTTATAGTCTCTTTGATTCTGAAATTTTTGGCTATAAATTTACAACATATCAAGCACGTATTCGACAATCGGCAATGAAGCTCCAATACAGTGGTCAATATTTAAACAGAAACTGGGCATAAAACCATCCAATTGCAAACCAATAAAAGATTTAGCACAAACAGAATAAAACTTAGTACAAAAGAGAACAACAACCTTGAGATTTTATTAGCCCTTTGAATTGCTGGAGTCGAAAACTTTGATAACACTAAAAAGCACACCCAGAAAAGACGTGTAATAAATTCCTCGTTATCAGGTTGTATTTTTACGTAAAATGTTTTGTTTGTTTTTTAAATTGGAAATCTTTTCGAGTTTTTGTTTTTTAGTGATTTGGGTTTATTTTTTGTTTTGTTTTATACCAGAAAGACAAAGTAATCCAAGCGCCATTGTGATTATGAAGTTCATTTAGAACATTTTTTTTTCGGTGAAATATTTCCCTTTAAAATGAAGTCATATTCGGGAAAACTGTCTTTATCTGAAAGCCTTTTCTTGGTGTCCTTCAAAAGTTTCCCATAGACTTTAAGGTGTTTTTTTTTCCCAATAGATGTGCCCTTTTAAAAATGAAAATGGCCTTGCCCTCTCATAGATGAAACTTCATGCCTGGCCAGTCATTGCTTCTGAACTTATGTGAGGCCTGACAACATTCGTGCACTTAAAGGAATTAACACGATGCATTTGGATCGGACGAGTTGGTCTTTGAAAAGCGTTTGTAACCGTTTGTTATAAAATGCATTATGGTTAGAAAGAAGTTTTTAAAGTAGAATACATGTACAATTATCCACACAAATTTGCCTCGAAATTGTTTGGTTTTCCTTTCACTTTGCGAACTAACACGGTCTAACATGTGAGTCAAAAATTTGACTCCCATAAATGGCCGACCGTGTTAGTCGACAAGGTAAAAGGAAAACCGTGCAGTTTCGAGGCATATTTGTGTGGATCATTGTATTCTACTTTTAAAACATCTTTCTACCCATATGCATTTTATAACAAACGATTACAAACGCTTTTCAAAGACCAACTCAACCGATCCAAGGCAACGTGTTCCTTTAAAAGAAGTAGCATGCATAATGAGCTAAACGACAACAGCACTTGACAGGGAGGCTTAGATGGTGTTCGTTTCTCAGACTACCACGGGACGGCAGACGCCCTAAGGATTTATATAAGAGAGGCCTATACATTTACCTGTCTCGTTCATATAGGTGTGATCAAAGAGGGGCGAGGCATCGTTAACCCCTGACTCTAAGCCCGTTGATCTCTTGTAGTCAGCATCATCGGTAGCTACATTGTAAAACCCACACATCGGATCAGCATCGTCCTCAAAGTCGCAGTATATTATCTGGGCTTGTACTCCTACAATATTTCGAAGAAAAAAAGAATGAGTATAATTAGGGTTGGGGATATAGTTTCAATTAAAGGCAGTGGACATTATTGGTAATTACTCAAAATAATTATTGGCATAAATCCTTACTTGGTAACGAGTAATGGGGAGCTGTTGATAGTATAAAACATTGTGAGAAACGACTCCCTCTGAAGTGGAGTAGTTTTCGGGGAAGAAGTAATTTTCCACAAATCTGATGTCGAGACCTCAAGTTTAGAATTTGAGGTCTCGAAATCAAACATCTGAATGCAAACAAATTATTTTTTGAGTGTTTTTTTGGCAGCTCTATGAAATTGGGCCCTTTTGTTTCTTCAGGCTTTCAAGTTACAGTGATTAAGCTCACTTAAGAAACACCATTGTTTCATTACAAGAACTTTAATGAAACAAAAAAATATTCATCTAAGAAAGTGAAAGAATGAAGGGAGGTCTTTGTTTTTGTTTGTTCTTCTGATGGGACATCATCATCATCATTTAGCGGTCGCAACCGAGATTCCATGCACAACGTCACGCAAGAGGTATTCATCCCTCATCATGTTTGAAAGGTCCACGATTTCAGCCTCCGTATCTCTCCCGATGATGGGACATACCAAAGCTGTAACCCGTGTCTTGTTAGTGTAAAAGCTGAACACACACCGTGGAATGGAAGTTTAGGGCCTGACCTCGGTGTTTCTGGTTCACTGCAACTTGTAAGCACCCTTGTTTATATAGTAACTATATTCTTCAGGCTTTCGAGTACAGTGATTAGCCTTCATGGTGGTGCAGCCACCTTGATTCAAATCAACGTAACCAAACCGAGGCTGGAAGGAGAAATAGTTCGGTTCCTTTTTGTACAATGATTACTAGCATCTATTATTGCTATTTGAAACGAGGTACATGACCAAGATGGTAGCAGCATGATAATGGTCTATGCCAGAACTATGTAAGAATAAAATAAAAAAAATGTCCATCTAAGAAAGTCAAAGTCAAGGTAGCATAATGAAGACACAACGTATACGATAACCAAAAAAAAACCAGCTGGATATTGTTTTACTTATAATAATTTATGCAGGCACTTGGCTTCTGATAAATCAATCAAATTTAGCCTAACTTATGGTCGCTTTATTTATACTTATCTTACCCCCTTCTAAGAAAGAATGTTAAAACAGGTGGCATCTGATACCCGATGTAATAACTCAGTCATTGTGAGGTTGGGGCTGTAAACAATTACTAATATAAACAACGGTCACCTTTATCTGACCACTGCTTGATATGAGGCGAAAAGGCACAATAACCGAAGGAGGAAGAAAATACAGCAGGCCCTAGAGTTACAATTTTATTTTCTTGTACCTTTTGTGTGTGTTTTTAGGAGCCGCAGGTTGGTTTTATGTCTTCTTGGTGTTTAAGCGCCTTGAGCGCAGATTAAGTTGTTTTTTTTTAATTATTATTCGGCCCCTAAATGGGCATAATAATATTTATAAAGTCTTTTCGAATTTCAAAAAGATGGTGAAATGTAAATTCCTAAAGCCATAAACGGTCTTTTTTAGACGTTTGGTAATGACTCTGAAAATTAATGCTATATAACACAGCAACTTTGGATGTTTGGATGCATTTTGAAAAACATTCACACTGTGGTGTGGAAATGGATATCGCATTTGATCCACAAAGATTCAAATACAAGCCCAGATTGTGTATTCCAACTAAAGGGATTATTTTTTTCTGCGTGGACATTATTCGCCTCGGAGGTTCGGCGAATATCTCAAAAACGCAACCACCTTTTGAACAATATATGGATTTAAACAATCGAACCGTTCCAAAACACAAACGTATACGTTGCCTTCAAAGTATACCTTTTCAAAATTCGGGATTATCTCATCACCAAAGCAAAGACAATGAAGCATAAATAAGTTCCGCTCAATCAAAAATACACATAAATCTACAACTTCTTCTAAATTTGTTTTTCACCAAAAGCAACACACCTTCAAATAAAAGTGAAAAAGGCGGGAAACAAAAACTACTCACCGTGAAGAACCAGCACCAATCCTACGAACGTAGACAACATAGAGTTACGAAACTTCATGATTATTCCTGTTCCGTTTTTGAGACGAGCTCGCCTCCCTCACACCAAGAAAATGTAATGAATCAGCTGAAAATATCCCAGCGTACCCTGTTTACCCGCCCGTAACACGCCGTGACACCCGGCGCAAGCTGGTGTTGATACGCCCCCTCCACCAGTCCGTATCTCTAAAAAGATCAAAACTTTTATGGCACGTGACCACAAAGTGACTTCTAAGGTAGTCAAAGCCAATCATTTCAATTACCTGCAATATATAATTTGGGGGCCATAACAATCCACACGTGATAAATGCCCACCTTTTATAAGTTTATTATTATTGACATAAAATGTGTGCGATGAACTAAAAAGCGAAGTAGCGTGACGATACTTAACATGGTGTGTGTAAATTTGATAAGCGATTTTTTGTTTGCCTCTAGCATGTCGTCGCTTTCAGCTGACAAGTGCTTCTGTTGCATGCGTTGATCCATGAAGGTAGAATTACATCCATGGTTGACCAGTGTATACGGGACACAGCGATGACCTGAGTTTTCATACCCGTCCTCGCCAAAAATAAACAGTAGACCTACTGAAGTTGTTTCAAAGACAGAACGATTCGGGTTTTGTTGAATGGATTTTCTTCCCTGCGGACTGGCAATGAGAAACAAACTGCCATACTCTGGCATGCAATAGAACACTGATAGAGATTTCAATCCGAATTCCCTGTGAGCAAATGAGTCCTTGCACTGTGCATTGAGTCTGATCCTTACTCTATGCTCAATATGAGCACGCTAAAACACTTGTACATCATGTACGAAGATATCTTGCTAAACATGAGTATCTCAACATGGGGAAAGGACCACTATGCGCAAAGCACTAAAAGCACTTCACACATTATTGGTAATTTAATACTCAAAATAAATTTTAGCATAAAAACTTACTTGGTAACGAGTTGTTGATAGTGTAAAACATTGTGGGAAACGGCTCCCTCTGATGTAACGTAGATTTTGAGAAAGAAGTAATTTCTCAGTAAAATATTTGAATTTATTTCGAGACCTAATGTGAGGTTTCGAAATCAAGCAGCTGAAAGCACACAACTTCGTGTGATAAGGGTGTTTTTCTTCCATTATTATCTCGCAACTTCGACGACCATTTTTTTAGTTCAAATTTTCACAGGTTCGTTATTTTTGGCATATTGAGATACACCAAGTGAGAAGGCTGGTCTTTGACAATTACCAAAGGTGTCCAGGTCTTTAATTTCTAAGAAAAACCATAAACCATCATAAACCAAGAACGTGAAAAATACCTCCGAGACAGTTGAGAGATAAGATCCCATATCACAGTAAAAACAAACATTCACACTGGTGGTTTACAACTTGACAAGGGTTGCCCAGGGCCCAATTATACAGATCCTGCTTATACGCATATTTCTGCTAAAACTGAGCAGGATACCAGTCACTTTGACAATGGCGGGTAACTGTATAATTTCATTTGACATTTATTTTTACTTATCGTTCGTAATAACTTATTTTGTTTTAAATGGTAGGAGCATCTACGATAACAATATTTTAAAATTCATATTCGTTTTCTTTTTCTTTGACGAGAATAAATCAAATTTGAAGTTAGATTTTAAGTTTTAACAAAATAAAAACTATAAAAAAAAACAGACAGAAATTAATTATTTAAATCGAAAGTCAGATTGTTCAGTCGTTTTCAACAAATTTAAGTATTGGGTGATAATGTCTCTAGAAACGAGTCCCCTGTACACCTATGCCTATACAAGTATAAAGCACTGACTTTCCCATACCATAGCATCATGTGTAAAGTTTTCCACTGGCAAAATACCAAGTATAAGGTTCATGAAGTCTCAAATGCGTATGATCCTGGGGGGACCCACCATGGTGCAGTGGGTGGATGTAGGACTCCGAAGCGAAAGGTCCCCGGTTCGAGCCACGATGGTGGCAGCGCGAGAAGTGGCCGGCCGCGAAGCCCCGACCCACCGCGCAGTGGAACTCCAAGTGCACCACATACACCATGTGATAGCTTCGTGCGCCAAACAATCGTCTTTATTTTGTAGGCTTCAATATTAGTTTTAATTTATAATATTTTGGGGTCTAGCAATGAATAGGTTGTTTGACAAGTCATCACAATCTGTGGGTTTCTTTGCCTTAAAGGGAGGGTACACGTTTGGCTATTACCCAAAACAAATATTAACTTAAAAACTGACTAGGTAACGAGCATTGGAGAGCTGTTGATGTATAACACATTGTGGGAAACGACTCCCTCTGAAGTAACGTAGTGTTTGAGAAAGATGTTATTTTATACACTAAAATAATAAAAGTCTTTTGTTCCTATCTGAAAGCACACAGATTCGTCAATTGAGGGTGTTTTTTTCTTTCATCATTTTCTCGAAACTTCGATGACCATCGAGCCCAAATTTTCACAGGCTTGTTATTTTATGCTTATGATGGGATACACCAAGTGAGAACACTGGTCTTTGACAATTACCAAACGTGCACAGTGCATTTAACCTTTGTGGAGACAGGGACAGGGTTTAGACCAAACTCCAGTAAAATAATTGAAAATAAAACATTGTTCGTGTGTTGAAAGTACTTTACTAAACATTATGTACAGAAGCTACATACCTAAATTAAGTTTATGTGAAATAAGATTTTTCTGCAAAAAAGAAATCGGACGAGTAAAATTTCAGATTTTATATATATTTTTTTAAACATTGCATGAAAAAATGGACGAACAGTCTGACTTTATACTAACTAGCAGACTTACTACTTGAAACCAGAAATACTGATTAATGATAATAATTGTTTTCGCCAAACCTTATTATGTACATAGCCTCTATCTGTGAATTTAATTAATTTACTGCAGTGTAGAAACAATAGTTATTTATACTGACTGACGATACACATATAATCCTTCAAGGTATTAATAAACAGCATCTCATTACACAATAATGGCAACCTAGTTACTTATTCTAAAATCATTACGACTTGGCCGTTTCTTTTCGTCTTGCCTTTTTACACCATCTTTTGACCAGACAAGATTGGGGGCATGGTAGCCTTTCCTTGCAAAACAAAAACACTTTTCAAAAAATGTTTTGAGCCATCGTACTAAATAATGTTCCCAACGTTAAAGGAATTAACACGTTGCCCAGAATCGGTCGAGTTGGTCTTTAAAAAGCGTTTGTAACTGTTTGTTATAAAATGCATATAGTTAGAAAGATGATTTAAAAGTAGAATGCAATGATCCACACAAATTTGCCTCGAAATTGCGTGGTTTTCCTTTTTACGGCCATTTATGGGAGTCAAAAATTTGACTCCCATAAATGGCTGACCGTGTTAGTCGACGAGGTAAAAGGAAAACCACGCAATTTCGAGTGATACTTGTGTGGTTCATTATATTCTACTTTTAAAATATCTTTCTAGTCATATGCATTTTATAACAGAACGGTTACAAACGCTTTTCAAAGACCAACTCGACCGATCCAAGGCAACGTGTTCCTTTAAAAATTAGGGCTTCGTTATATAAAATTGAAGAAATTCATATTTGTCATTTTTTTTAAGGATATAAACTAAATTGGAAACATTTGTATGTACAATCATGAGTATGGTACAATGGAAGGCATTTGTTTGTATCTATTGGCAATCAACAGAAGTAGGCTAAATCTTTACAGCATATAACACTGCTAGTCTTTACTCAAGGCGCGCATGGTACATCCAGTCGAAAGGGGCTAAGAGGGAAGACTTCGCCATTCAAGGAGCAGTGGCATTTGTACATGTAGTTGTTCACCAACCTGGATTCCAAACGCACCTTGATCAAAGACTAACACGAGTACACAGTGTGATGGCGCCAATTTCAGAAAAATGTATATGAGGCGGGAAATTGTGCTTAGCTAATATTTCTAGGCTAAGCAAGAATTGACAGGGAACCATTTAGCTCGAATACTGTTTCTGCTAAGCAGGGTTTTTTCTGTGCTAAGAAATGTATTGTGTTTTAAAAAGCTTTTATGGAATTCGGCCATGGTTGTTCTTGCATACTAGTAATTTTGTCTGTTCAGTAATATATTAATAATTTGTTTACTATTTACAAATCACAAAAAAATACATGCAATACCAACCGAGGCAATCTTAATGCCTAAAAAAAAACGTAATTGAGAATTTATGTACACATTAACAAGTATTCAATTATTTACAGATTGAATGGTTGCAGCTAATAAACTGAAGAAACTTCACAAAGTGTTTTTCAATTTAGGGTTGATCAAAGAAGAACAAATGTCTGGAACTAGATTTGATCCCCAACTTCTGGATTACTGTCCCAGTGCTCAACTATATAGTAGAGGGCGTTTTGCACACACTTCTGAATGCAAAGAAAACGACCATTATTTTAATTGTGTATGTACAATGGAATTTCCTTTAAACCGAAGCTTGTTCAAAAATTAATAGGCCAACTTAAAAAAAAGAAAATGTGTATGTCAACTTGTAAACTTGTATCACGAAAATTATAAATTAACTTGTAAAATTGTAAATGAAATTAATATTAATAAAATAATTTGTAAACAAATTGTAACAATCGATTATCATTTCCATTTTTTATACAATTTATTATATCATTTTCTTTTCTTGTCTTTTTCTTTGGGTGGGCGGGGGGGGGGGTGGGAGGGGTGGAAGCAGTATTTTCTGCTTAACATTTGAAATTGGGCCCTGGTTGAATACAAACTATTTGAGGACAAACTAAAAATTAATGTCAAACATTGTATTAATGATCTAAGATTTCTATTTAAATAATCTACATCCAAAAAAGCTGGATCCATTCGTTTTTCTGAAATTTTTTTCATATTAATGTTAAGTCATGTCTGCACCAAAGTAAAATGTACATGTATATGAATACTATGTATAAGCAATAAGCATTAATTAATCCAATCATCAATGTAGACAAAACTCTAAAGAGATTGTTGCTTAGAATTTTTCTACAAATGGTTCACTGAGAGAATCTGGACACACGGTGGCAGCAGACAGACCAGGGCTGGATTTCCCTAAGAGTTCAGACTAGTCTCATCTCGAGTTAAGACAAGTAAGGACTAGCCTTAGGTTTTATTATCTCCTAGGACTAATCCCAAGTTCTTTGTGAAATCGACCGCTGGTGCATACCATAGACCTTATTGCAAATGTTCAGTACGCGCACATAAGGCGTGGAATGAGGTGCATGCTGGTCTAGCTACACTCAAGTTTGATCCCTAGCTAGACCAGCATGCACCTCATTCAACAGTTAGCGCTTGGGCAATGGGTGTTTGCGAAAAGGTCTACGCATAATATGTACAGAAACTACTGGTTGGCAAAAGCCTTAAGACTTGTGAACAAGGCAAACGCCTAGCGCCACCCCACCATTATTACCCTCATACAAAAATAGGTGCGACACTCCCTCACATTTCATAGAGATGCTTTTTAGCAGAAAAGTTGCTTAAAAATATTCTGAGCTAAGCAAAAGTAAGCAGGACACCAGTCACAGCTTGTACATGTGACATGGTATTTCAGCTGGTTATTTAATGCTTTTAAGCAGAAAAGTTTCTTTAAAAATTGTCTGCTAAGCAAAAATAAGCAGGATACCAGTCATAGATTGTACATATTCAGCTGGGTATCTTGAATGTTGGTGAGCATAATTTTGTTGTGCTTAAGCAGCTGTAAACTTGGGCCCAGTAGTGATAGCGACTAACAAGCACACAATATTATTTCATGGGAAGGGTATATTGTTGTCCATTGCTTTTGTCCACACAATTTCAAGAACAAAAGATTTACCCGATAAGTCTGCTGCCACCTAGTGTCTCCAAAGTGAAAGGTCTACTATGAAAGAAATGATTTTAATGTAAAACCTTTACACTACAAGTACATGTACATGCTAGTTTTAAAAAAACTCCCAACACCATTTTTAACAGACACATCCCAAAATATTACAATTCAAAATTGAATTAGACTGACCACACTTTAAACCAAACATCTCATAGTCTGTTATATTTTGTATTCTATGTGCCTTATTACACATGTAATTAACACAGCCATGACTGAAACCATTGATGCGTAAAATTGCTTTGAATTGCCAATACCCACAGTGACCCAATTATTTAAAGGTCACCAGGTCCAGGAAATCTCCTAGAAGACATGCACATTGAACTGTCAACAACAATTTTGGGGGAAAGTATAAACTCATATCAACTGACTTTGATTACTGTTTGATTTTGATTGATTTGGGCAGTAGGGATCCTGCAAAACCCATATCGTTGAATTTAAAAGATCGAGGCAATATAGACATCCTAGTACCCCTACATAACCTGTTTTTGGTTGATTTTTGAGGGTTATGGCTTGTTCCATTTGGGACTGTCTTGGGAGGAGGGGGGGGGGCAGGGTTTTTATTACAAACAGATTCTTTACTTCCTGTCTGCGTTGTTCTTGGTGTGGATTCCACTGGCGCGTTGACATGATAAGAAGCTACATCTATCAGTCGCAAGGTAGATAAATCAGATCTTGTATTTGTAGAAGCTCGTAGAATCTTGAAAACAAAACGACACAATACGGTTCAATTCAAATAAAAGTTATCCATTCCCTAACCTGAATAGCCGACTCAATGATCCACAAGAAAAATTGGCAAACATTGAAATACTTTCAAAGTATTTTCTTTTCTTGGAGATTGCCTGGAACTGGTTGCCTGTAAATTGCCTTGTGTGACATGGCCTCATCTAGGCGCTATATTAGTATACACATATTGACTGGCAACAAGGTAACTAGTATGACGTCTATTCCCACGAGGGACTTTGAGTGACCAGAAGAGCGACCTATTTCCCCGAGGCCGAAGGCCGAGGGAAATAGGCCCCTCCTCTGGTCACTCACAGGCCTGAGGGGGAGAAGACGTACACTAGTTACCGAATTGTGCCAGTCAATATGTGTTTTATAACACAGCTCGGTCTTATATAGTCAAATAAGAACAGAAAAAGGAATTTTGTAGTTTGTTCACGGTTCAAGTCAAGAGAGGGCGCTGTTACCGCGGGCACTATTTGCAAAGACTAGTGCCCGCTCTGGTACTATTCCCGCAAAACACGCGCGCGATCACTAGCCTATATTAGTTCATCCCACGTGACCGTGTTTCAGCCAACCAGAATACAGAACGAGCAAGAGGTGTGTTATAATTGGAATTATTCTTAAGCTGGGACTGCATTCTGTTGCATTCACCAGATGATATCACCATATTGCAGGCTGGCATGAGGCTGAATATAAAAACAACAGAGGATGAATTGGTTGTTTGTTTGTTTATTTGTTTGTTTGTTTGTTAAGATGATCTTTCCTTCAAGCCAATCTCTCTCATGCAAACATTGCGTTAGGCTAACCTCTATGATTATGAATTGTACAAGTCAAGAAATAGTGATTCAGTAACGAGACGACAATACTTGTTCTAGTCATTGTGAAATCAGCGGTTAGCTGGATGGTAGTACAGTATGGGCTGGCAATTGCACATTTTGTTCCACAAACTTTTCTGTAACAAGGGACCGTTGTTGTTTACTCTTATTACCTGTTCTGTTAATAATAAATCCAAAGCCAGAATCTAGTGTGAGTTTGCATCAAATACAGTCATATCTTCATCTTCATCATCTTGTTCAAGAGGTCTCAACTCCACTTCCGATCCATGAGTCGCCAGAACTCCGTACTTCTTTGTTTTCCTTCTACCCTTTGATCTGTAAAAACACAAAATTAAAGACAATAATACAAAATGGTATCATTTTCTGGATAAAATACTTGATTAGCATCACTTTAGACGATGTGACCTCTGACGTCACTTGAAAACCATAACATGATTCGCACGCATACCGCCGGGCAAAACCTTCAGTGTTTGGGCAACCAACTAGAAAGTACACGCAATCTTACCATGACTACACGTCTTTTTGCCCGGCAAAACATGGCGTCAACAGAGGGCAGTTTGAATGTAAACATAGGTCACATCGTCTATACTATACTTCAGTAAAACATGAAGTTGTCACCCGATGATGATCAGTATGATGATCAGTGGCTAGAGGGTTTTGAAACTCGAACGACCTGTTAGACTAAGAAATCCCTTTGTTTAGAATTTGTAAGCTATAGCACAATTTTTAACAAAAGGGATTGGTCTCATGTAGCCCAGGTTGGACTCCTCCTGCTCCTAGAACTATTTCGGTTTCGTCCGGCTATCGTCTCCCATAATGGGAGACGATAGCCGGACGAAACCGAACCTACCAGGGCTAGGTCTCATGCAGTATTTTACCCTTAAAACTTTAGGCTTGCGCTACTGAAGTCCCACCATGAAAGAAAGCAGACGTTTTGTTCTAAAACATTTTGCAGGAGGTGAACACAGTCTGATTCCGTGCTTTTTTGACAACAAAGCACCGTCAACAGACAATGACACACCTGACCGAATGTCAGACAACTCGTCCGTCGGACAACTCGTCCGTTCGGACAACTCGACGGTTCAGACAACTCGACGGTTCGGACAACTCGACGGTTCGGACAACTCGACTTTGAGACAACTCGACGGATGGCCAAGACAAGTCGACGGTTAATATTGATCATTATTATTTACCAATTATTATTTATCACAATAAGTGTGGTGTTCCAGTGAAGCCATACTTGCAGAAACATCTGTTAGTGACTATCTCGAGACTTTGTGTAAAAAACAGACTATGAGATGATACCATGGTATGACTCTATGTCATGTATGTGTAGCCAGCTAGCAGTAGCAGTCGTCTTCAATTTATTCAAAATAAAAGATTTAAAAAAACACAATTAAAACATTAAACAATTAAAACATTAAATAAGTAAAACATTATTCAGCTCTATTATTAGAAGATTTACTTTTATTTACTTTATTACCAACAACAATAACAACTCGATCATTGCTCTATGGTACAAGCAATGAAAATGCAGCAGGGTCATGGTAAAAAAAAAATCAAAAAATCAATTATCCGTTTGCCCGGATATAAACACACCCACCATAATATACCCAGGCCGCTTTGTACCCCCTCCCGCCCCGTGCTGAGCCCCCGTCACGGCCATCCGTCGACTTGTCTTGACCCCAAGTCGAGTTGTCTGATGGTTGAATAAATCATCCGTCGAGTTGTCCGAACCGTCGAGTTGTCTGAACAGTCGAGTTGTCCGAACGGACGAGTTGTCCGACGGACGAGTTGTCTGGTCTCCACCTGACCCTAGGTACTACCACGTACCAGTACCATTACCAGGCCACTGGTACCAGCATGTAGTATGTACACAGTAGAGAAAGTAATGTTAATGAACCTGCCCCTACCTATACAGTAGTATACATGAATAAAGTAAACAATTGTTTATAAACTTTTAACTTTTCGAAACGAAAATCAACAGAAAAAGACCATGAAAATAATTTCATTTATTTTATTTTTAGCCTGTTTAGTGGGAATAGATGGAAGGTGTTCAAAAGTTCATTAGCTCACCTGACTATTCTGATGACAAAGTAGGCAATAACCAACGATGATATTCCAAGTAAAATAAAGAACACTGTTTTCATATCCATTTGATCCATCACCCCACGCATTTTTGTATTACCCTCATCATGAATCCCGGCCGTGGTGTGGTTGTGGTGGTTGCCCGTCTGTTTGTCGCCTGTCTCCGGTGGTACTTGCGGCGGTTGTTGCTCCGCTGTTTTTGTTGGTTGCACGGTTGCCACTGCAGCCTTCGGTTTGATCTTGGGTTCTACTTTGGGACTTCTGTATTGCTTTAAATTGTCTCTGATCGTGTCTGGGTCTGCAGGTTTCTTTTCGTGGAGAGTCTTGTAATTACTACGGTGTCTGCCCTTGACTTTGGAACTGTGTCTATGCTGGTCGTACCCGTCTAATTTACCGACGATGTTGTTCTTTCTGTCGTCACCAAAGGTTGCGAAGACTACAAGCAGCTCGAAACAAATCAGCACAATCAAGGGATAATATATATGTTGAAGCTTCATCTTGCAGCGATTTCTTGAATTTTAAAGAAGAAGAAAAGAACGAAAGTGTGCTAAAATGACAAACATACGCTACTTCCAACGTGTATTTACTACGCACTTTATTGCATTTTCCCGTTCTGGCCATAATATTCAGTCGTCGTATACATCACGCGCAACTTCGATATTTTGGCTGGTAAACATACGTATTTTGCATGGGATACAGTCACATGCCCTTTGGTGGGGGGGGGGGGGGGGGGGTTAGGGGCAACAGCGCCACCCCTTGTTTCAGGAGCTAATGTTTTGCAAGTTCTCTTCGAGTAATGTGTCAAAAAAATAGTCTTCACAATATTAATCTGCTCAAAACTCACCTATTCTGTTAACAATAATCAATAGAACTGTAAAGCACGTTTGAACATGTATATATGGCAAATGCATTATTGGTATTATCCCGCCATTTTATAAAACCTTATTATATTATTTCTATCTGCATGGTAAAACACATTTTTATCGTGATGTATCATAATAATTCATAAGTACACAATAATCAGAGAGAACTTCATTTTTTTATGGCGGCAATTACGCATCCATATTCTACCTCTCCGGTTTGACAAACTATAATTCTAGACACTTTGTTGGCACCCTTGTTTTAAGTAACTTCAAGATTATTGCTTTGCTGCTTTGTTCTCCTCAAATAATAATTAGTCTATTATTTTGTTTCTCCAAGGGAAAACCTTTTGCGAAACGGCACAAGGGAATCTCCACTCAATGAGCCGGTTTGAAAACCTACATTGTTTTCACATCCACAATCCATTGTTTTTTTTTGTTTTTTTTAATATTGAGCTTTCAGATTGTTCTTTCGGTCACTGTAAAGCGCCCCTATAGTTATAGCTAATGATATCGATCACTGTTGATTTTCAACATTTTGTGTTCCTAAAAGTGTCTGACAAGATGATATAAAACCTTCATTAATTATATTGTGTACTGATTGAAGCCTACATGAAAAACGTTATGTAAATTTTGGCACAACCTTGCCTCTTTTGACCTTCGATGATTCGCCTATTAGCCTAGGTCACGGACGTAGAATCTTTCGGGCCGTTTGCGGCGTGCCTGGAATTTCTCTTCCCCCCCCCCCCACCCCGCCCCAGCCCCCCATTTTGGTTAACTGTGTGTATACAACCATGGAGGAAGAATCTTGTTCTTCCTCCATGATACAACCTTCTTCTGATAGCGCCCTCTTGAATGTTTTCCCATTGGGGACAGAACATCCAATGGACAGTTTCCCTTGGACACCAGAGATCTAGCTGCCCCCCCCCCCCCTATTATTTGGTGCCCCCCTCCCCCATGGTACACTAAATGTACACACTTCTTCTGATAGCGCCATGATTGAATCATCCTCCCAGCCCATGTTAACGGACACTACAGAATTCCCTGGGACACCAGCGCGTAGTGTATGATACAAGCCTTTTTCTGTGTGCCGTTGTCTCTAAAATAAAGGATTCAAAATCAAGCAATAAACCGAAAGGGAAAAGTTTCTCTTCAGTGGTAGGATGATTTTTTATTGACTTCTTTTTCTTTTCTTTTTTGCAAAAAGGCATTTTTGTGAGGACACAATATTATAGGAGACTAATCATTAATTAGATTGTTGTTATAAGTAACTGTTTTAACTTTGTGAAGTGCACAGCGATGAAATTATTGCAGTGATGTTTTGTGAATGTGTGGATTTTTTAGTAGGGACCGTTGTCGCATAAAATCATTAATGTCCTCTATGCAATACTATCCGGAGGACATTATTGCATAATATGCAATGTCTATGCAATAATGTTTGCCGGACGGTTTTGCATATGCAATCATGTCCGCCCGGACGCTGCTGCATAATGCAATTGTGTCCGCCAGGACACATTTGCATATGCAGTTGTGTCCGCCCCCGTGCAAAACCGTCTTGCAGTAAATTAAACGCCCCTTGGTTGGAACACGTTCGCCATTTTTTACAAGCTATCATGAAAGTGCATGCCATGAATGACACGGGAAATGTTCGGCCGTTTGGTATTCGCTGCAATCATAAAATACGTGAATATTCATGCTCGCTTACGTGCGCACATACATGTACAGTCATGTACATGCCCGCAGGACGGTTTTTGCATAGCCCTGGCGGTTGCATTATTATGCAAAAGTGTCCGGAGCGGACAGTATTGCATACAGCACAATTCATCTGACACCGTCCATAATCCGAAATAAATAAATAAATAAATAAAATAATAATGGACAGTAGTGGGCGCCCTTCCAGTACTCCGTTCGCCAGCCGGATACCCGCGATTTTTTGTCAATCAATTACAACCTCGTTTTTTCGCTCGTGCTCGGTATGAATTAATACAGGTTTCCAAGTAAAATGTCCCAGACCGGGGGTGGAGTAATGCAACAATAATTTCGCGTGTGTTGTGTTCATCTTCAAAAGTCGTCGAGTCTCATAAGCATTTTATTACGTATTTCCAATTTTATTTGAGAATATGGACGTACTAGATTTGCACGAAGCCGAGGAAGACGAGGAGTTTAAAGTTGACGAAGAATCTGATCGTAAGTATTATTGTAAAGTTTGGTTGGAGTGCTTTTGTTTTTATTTTTTGTGAACGTTGGTTGGAATGATGATGAGTTGGTCAACTCGTCCCACATGTCCCATGCATAGTCAAGCCTCACACTTCCGTGGGTCTTATAATTTCGTGGTAGGGACCTACCAGAAAATAATTGTTTTTTTAGTTGTCAAAAATAGATCATCTATCTTTACTTTTTTTATACGATGAATTGGAAGCCAGTAGGCAAGACTCCTTTCCGATCTGGTAAAAAAGAACACTGGTTCTGAGTCTGAAAAAGTGACTGAAGACAGAAGAGTGAAGTGAAAGTGAAATGTTGTGGACTTTCTACTTTATTATAAAATTAGGGTCGCACTAAATACCGACAACTCACGACCCCTCACAACAACTCACAACAACAATTTTTAAATGCACTTTAACAGAACATTTGAACATAAGTCAACCGTAAAATGTATGCACAAGAGTCATATGCACCCAAATCAATTTCAAACTGTTGAAAAAATTGTATTTTTAATTGTAAAAAGGTGTTTTTTGTACCGAATTTAGTAAAAACGAGAAGGCGGGTACGATCCATGATTTGTGTACAAAACATACACGGAACCACGAAGCTCGCACAGGGTACCAGTATGTACAGGGCTGTGCGCAAAAAGTGTACATACCGGTACCCTGTGCGAGCTTCATGGTTCCGTGTATGTTTTGTGTGCACAAATCACGGAATGTACCCGCTCTCCCATGACGCACTCTCGCAAAACGAGGTCGGGTAATTTTCAATTATTGTTGGCAGAGGAGTAACACGTACAGTAGATAGGGAATCCGAAATTACAGTAAGAATTTATTATTTTACACAATTTTTGAGATTGCGGAGTGGATTCTCTGGTCGCGCCAGCGCACATTGATATATCAAAGGACACATAGAGCCTAATTTTGGCGGGATTAAAAAAAAAAAAAAAAGAGATTTCTGATTCCAAAATTCATTGAACCATGGGTCGTTAAACGCGTGAGAAATGTTCGTCTATGAGGTTATGGGAGACGATAGCCGGACGAAACCGAAATAGTTCTAGGAGTACCCTCATCACATGTCAGTTTATTAAAAAACAATAAGTTAATTAGTCACGACTAGTGTTGCAGTGACAACTATTTTAGGCGTGACTAGTCACGTAGTAAATTTCACTACACTAGTCGCTCAGATGCCCAGTCTAGCCAGCAATACATGCTTTAAAAAAATTTGAATATTTTTCGCATCAAGTTATACATATAATTATAACTTCCCTGTGTGTTACCATTAAGCTAGTGACAATGACAACAAATATTTCATTCCTTTATGTCTTTATTTTTGCAGATGGAATCCAGAAACTGAAGCAAAACGCGCGCAAACGCAAAGGAAGGGGCTTCACTGGTGGTGAGTATAAAAGGCCTGGAGTGCGCGCAGGCTATGGAGGTCATGGCAACCATTGCCCCTGGTCTTTGCCTTCGTGCTTCTTCAAAAGTTTCCCTTTGACTTTAAGATTTTCAATCGAAGTGCCCTTTGCAAAATGAAAATGGCCTTGCCCGTTCACAGATGAAAGTCCAGGCCTAGTTGAAGTCAACCTATTAAGTAATAGATGGTACTATTTATTAGCAAAGACTGAAACTTCAAATCGGCAAAGACCCTACTTCCTAGTCTCGGTCTTACTTGACACTGTGTCATTGAGCAAGACCGTTGGGTTGGAGGTAAAACTGTTATACATGTGGTATTTTTTAAAGTTCTCGCTATTAAAGTGAAGGCAATTTCCTGGGTTTTTCTGGCACTTTTTATACATATTATAAAGGCTGTGTAATGGTCTGTAGTTTTAGTAAGAATAACCAAAATCATCCCATTTTGACAATATTACATCCCTTGACGTGTCGGCGTGTCGTGGCCAAGTGGTCTAGTTCAACGAAACCAAAGCTCTGGTTTTACCAGCAGCAGAGGGTGGGGTTGTATCCTGTTAATGACACTTGTTCATGCCCTTAAAAGTTCAAAAGGTAGTGCAATCTGCTCTACATTTGTACCCCAGCCAGGGTCTTAGTGGATATGCGAACATCTTTACGAACTGTGAAGGGGGTAACCCTGTTTCAGCACCAGAAGTAGGTGGTAAGGTGCCCTCGAGGCAGTTGATTTGGGTTGGTAGCCCAAATCAGTCAAGTGTAGCCTTCACCTTGAAGTGGCAGTCCGTCCTTGTGATCTCTCATGATAATGTTTAAAGACACTGGACACTAATTGGTAATTGTCAAAGACCAGTCTTCTAACTTGATGTATCTTAACATATGCATAAAATAACAAACCTACCTATGAAAACTCAATTGGTCGTCAAAGTTGCAAGATAATAGTGGAAGGAAAAAACACCCTTGTCACAAAAAGTTGTGTGCTTTCAGATGCTTGATTTTGGGACCTGTCAATCTAATTCTGAGGTCTAGAAATCAAATTCAAATTTTTAAAAGGAAAATTACTTCTTTCTCGAAAACTACATTACTTTAGAGGGAGCCGTTTCTCACAATTTTTTTACTATCAACAGCTCTCCATTGCTCAGAACCAAATAAGTTTTTATGCTAACAATTATTTTGAGTAATTACCAATGTCTACTACCAGTGTCTACTGCCTTTAAAGGCAAGGGTGTTTTTTTCTTTCATTAATATCTCGCACATTCGACTTGCGATCGAGCTCAAATTTTCACAGGTTTGTTATTTTATGCATATGTTGAGATACACCAACTGTGGAGACTAGTCTTTGACAATTACCAATAGTGTCCAGTCTCTTTAAAAGGGGAAGTGTAACATTGTTGGCTGCTCACTGACCATTTCCCATCTGTTTTCCTTCTCTTCTAATCAGATGGACCTGGCATCAGGACTGCCGATGGCGAATTTGAGGCCATGGATATTGACACAGGAGAGAGTGGCCCACAAAGATGTGAGTAAACAAAAAAACATCTCATCTTAAAACTCTCAAGTAATATAGCACTGAATTTTAAGGTTTTTCATGATTATTAAATGAAACTGACATTTGTATCCCTGTTTTTGTTTTGTTTGTTTTTACTTCAAAATGAAATTTCATTTCAGACGGTGGTCATGTTTTGAGATATCGCCGCAAATTCTGAGCGATTATGTGCATGCAGAAATAATAATTTTAATTGGAATACACAATCTGAGAAGCATATGACAGTAATGCTTCGTAGATTCAAACTTTGGGGCATAAAAACTATTATAACACCCCTTGCAAAGATTCTGCCTGCTCATTGGTTTAGAGCGCGTCACATGACATGTCTTAGTTTTGCTACACGACGGCCGTCGGTTTGCCATGCGCTAGTCCGAAGACTAGCACATGGCGCCGTGCGCTAGTCCGACAGACTAGCACACGGCGTGCAGTACCCAGACATCCGTAGCGTGTACGAGGATCATAAACTAATAGTCTGTAACCATTTCGGATTGCACGACACTACATGCAACACAGTAAGTAAAAGTGTTTGCAATCTGTATTCGCATCGTCCGTGGATTGTAGCATTCAGGTCTGTAACTTAATAATAATAGTACAGTATTTAGAAATGTTTGGGGCGTTATAAATCAAATATTGACTGCTTTTACTCGTGCAATGGTTAAAAACTATGACTCCCTCGGTGATCCCCGGAGCATTCTATTTTCCCTCGGCTTCGCCTCGGGAAAACAGAACGCTACGGGGATCACCGAGGGAGTCATAGTTTTAACCATAGCACTCGAAGCAGTCAATATTTGTATAATATCGTTTTACATAACCACATTACCTTAAAGCCATTGGACCCTTTCGGTTCAGAAAAAAAAAAAAAGTTCACAGATTTACAAATAACTTACAGGGTTTACAGAAGGTAGTGGTGAAAGACTTCTCTTGAAATATTATTCCATGAAATGCTTTACATTTTGAGAAAACAGTAAAACAATATCAATTCTCGATAGCGAGAATTAAGGATTTATTTTAAACACATGTCATGACACGGCGAAACGTGCGGAAACAAAGGTGGATTTCCCGTTATTTTCTCCCGACTCCGATGACTGATTGAGCCTAAATTTTCACAGGTTCGTTATTTGATATAGAAGTTGTGATACACAAAGTGTGGGCCTTGGACAATACTGTTTACTGAAAGGGTCCAATGGCTTTAAAGAGAAATGATTCCCAAAACTCTTTATACCATGGAGAGCTGCTGTAGGTTTCTAACCACAAGTTTGTATTGCCTGCCACTCATTTTAAGAGTGATTACCAAACACATGCCTTCCCTTTAAAGGCAGTGGACACTATTGGTAATTGTCAAAGACTAGCCTCCACAGTTGGTGTATCTCACCTTATGCATAAAATAACAAACCTGTGAAAATTTGAGCTCAATCGGTCATCGAACTTGCGAGATAATAATGAAAGAAAAAACACCCTTGTCACACAAAGTTGTGTGCGTTTACATGGTTGATTTCGAGACCTCAAGTTCTAAACCTGAGGTCTCGAAATCAAATTCGTGGAAAATTACTTCTTTCTCGAAAACTATTGCACTTCAGAGGGAGCCGTTTCTCACAATGTTTTATACCATCAACCTCTCCCCATTACTCTTCATCAAGAAAGGTTTTATGCTAATAACAAATTTTTTGAGTAATTACTAATAGTGTCCACTGCTGTTAAAAGAATTCCTGATTATCATTTTTGCAGCTGTAGAGGGTTGGATTCTTTTTGTGACTGGCGTTCATGAAGACGGATCCGAGGAAGATGTGAGGGACAAATTTGAAGAGTACGGGGTGATCAAGAATATCCACGTCAATCTGGACAGACGAACAGGCTTCCTAAAGGTAGTTATTGGCGTTTCATTGCGTGAAGGTCACCAGATGAATTTATCCGCCAGAGAAATTTTGTTTATCCTATCCCTGCTAAATACAAGGAAATGTTGCCAAGTGGTGCAACATGTTGTTATTTGTTGCATTTAGCAGGTTTCTACATGGCAATGATGTATCCCCAGCAAACTTCGATGCATATTGGTACATATTTAGCAGGATTGAATGCCAAGGCTGGTGTAAACCAGTTTATATATGTACTTCACAATGCAACAAAATTGCATTCGGCTGGATTTAGCAGGGTTTCCATTTACACTGTATTGTATTTTGAACAGTTAGCAGGGTTTTCATTTTTAGTTTGTTGTATTTTGATGCATTTAGCAAACTTGTCATTGGTACATTGTTGTATTTTATTGCATCTAACAGCGTTTTGATTTGTTACTGTGTTGTAGTTCGCTGCATTTAGCAAAGTTTTTTATTTCAATTGTGTTGTATTTTGCTGCATTTAGCAAAGCTTTCATTTCAACTGTGTTGCACTTGCTGCATTTAGCAGGGTTTTGATTTGTTACTGTGTTGTAGTTCGCTGCATTTAGCAAAGTTTTTTATTTCAATTGTGTTGTATTTTGCTGCATTTAGCAAAGCTTTCATTTTACCTGTGTTGCACTTGCTGCATTTAAATAGCAGGGTTTTAATTACAGCTGTGTTCTATTCTGCTGCATTTAGCAGGTTTTTAATTTAACTGTGTTGCATTTTGATGCATTTAGCAAAGTTTTCATTACAACTGTGGTGTATTTTGCTGCTTTTAGCAAAGTTTTCATTACAACTGTGGTGTATTTTGCTGCTTTTAGCAAAGTTTTCATTACAACTGTGGTGTATTTTGCTGCTTTTAGCAAAGTTTTCATTACAACTGTGGTGTATTTTGCTGCTTTTAGCAAAGTTTTCATTAGTACTGTGTTGTATTTAGCTGCATTCAGCAAGGTTTTTATTTCAATTGTACTGTACTTTTTTAATCTAACTTTTTTAATTTCAACAGGTTTTTTGTTTCATTTTTGTGTTATTTGTTTGTATTTACTGGTTTTAGTTCCAACTGTGTTGCATTTTGTTGCATTTAGCAGGGTTTTGATTTCAAATTAAAGAAATAATTAATTTAGAATGTCAAAGATAATTCTAGTAGTTAGAGAACCGCTGTTGATAATCATTGATTTTTCCATCAACTTTGAATCTGATCCTAATTCCACTTCGTTTCATCCTCATTTCACACTCAGGGTTACTCATTAGTTGAGTTTGAGACGTTCAAGGAGGCCCAGAAGGCCATGGATGCGTTGAACGGCAGTGATTTACTTGGACAAAAGATCGCAGTAGACTGGGCCTTCGTTAAAGGACCCCACAAAGATTCCAAGAAACGGTATGAAGATTTCACATGTAGTTTTTTGTAGTCAGGATCCAGATTTATTTGACTGACTTTACTTACGTAGGCTTTTTTCAATTATTATATTTTGTGATTTGTCAGAATTAAGATTATTTGGTAATTGGTGGGTTCAAATCCCACATTTTGGTCACAGAACTCGGTAAAGTAATTTTGCTGTATTTTTTTTAGCTTAATGATTTTAATTTGTAATAAATTATACTGTACAGCGTTTTGAGATTTTTTTTATGTAAGACGCTATATTAAAAATAAATTATTATTATTATTATATTACTATTATTATTAAAGTACTGAGTATACTGTGCTTAAAACACATATTGGTGTAAGGGTAAAAACCAAATTAAATTCTCTATCCCCAATGCAAAAATCTATGAAATTTTTGCAGCACCCACTGCTGATTCAAACTGCCGCTAGCTCAGTGGTTGAGTGGTGAGACATCTGATCTAGGATCGATTTCACAAAGAGTTAGGACTCGTCTTATCTCGAGTTAGGACGAGTAACCCGTCCTAACTTAGGATTAATCTTAAGGTATGCATGCTACAGTGCAGTGTTTGGACTCGTGCTAAGTCCTAAGATTAGTCTTAAGTTAGGAAGAGTTTTGTGAAATCGACGGCTAGCAATGCAAAGGTCACGGGTTCGAATCACACCTGAGTAGTTCGCCTGTGGATTTGTTTTGGTTTACAGTGCATCAAACACATCGGGAAGGGGTAAAAACCAAAATGTTCTTTATCCCTGATGCAAAAAATATTATCTATGAAACAATGCTCCTTGTTGAAGTGTTTTTTCTCTCTTTTCATTTTTCTCTTTTTAGGAGTGGTCGTAGAAGATGAAGATCCTAGCTGCCTTTCTCCTCACTGTCTTGCGTAGTTCTCTCCTTCCTCTGCCAATCAAGTTGTTTCGTCATTTTTGTACTTTTCCCATTAAAAAGACGGCAATCCCTTCATTTAAAAGTAGAAGGAACATGAGATTGTTTTGTATTTGTTTGAATAGATGATCTTCCCACCAAGGGAATTCGGCAAACGCCCACAAGGGGATATAAACACCAAGCTGGCAACAGACAATCTCGCTTATACAAACTTTGGTTTAACGTCTTTGATTATGAGTTGCACAAATCAAGAAATCGTGATTCAGTAACTAGATGACAATACTTATTCTAGTCGTTGTGAAATTGTTAGCTTGGTAGGATTCGAGCCTGCAACCTTGTGATTGCAGGTCCTGCAGTCTAACCACTGGACTATGGTGACATTTAGTTTTAAACCCTTCGGGTAGAATTCTGCTATTATAACTTCTCATGGAGGTGATTATAGTAATGGACGCAAGGTCTAGAGTACTGTCAGTTTTCAAAAGGATGTCAAAGGTCAGTTTCCACTAGCCTCTGATCAGTTTTTACCTGAAAATCTTTGTACAATAGTAACATAAAGACAAAGTTTGGCAAATATTACCATATCTTGAATTAATTTCCTTTAGCCAATGTAATTTAATGTTGGGTAACACACATCGGGAGATAACATTTTCAAAGACAATGGTATGGCAGGAGATTCTGGTGTCCCCCCCCCCACTCCGGAGATTTTACCCACCATACAGCGAATTATGTAAACATTTTGTCTGAGTGATGTGGTCCTCTTTAACTTAAACCCTTTTAGCCCATGTTAATTATCTGTATAAAGGGGACACATGCACACACACCCTATGGGACAAAAACCCTTTGACACCTGGATTCAGAATGAATCAGATTGTTATATTCCTTTATTAAGAAAGCATCTCTCATCAAGCACTGTCAAACACCTTAAAAACACCACATGGATATGTGTGTGTAAAGGTTTACACGGTGTGTAAAGTCCCTTCATTGTGTATAGCTCTTTCGTCCACAGTCCACACTTCACATGTAACACTTTTAAAAACAAGGAAATCGGCTGTTTCTTTCTTGCAAACGATATTTTAAAAATGAAGTTTCTTTTAAATGTTTGCTCTCGGAAGGTAATGGAAACAAAGTTTATGGATTAAGCCTTTTTGTAAATCTTACTGGAAGTTCTTTTTAAATAATAATAAAACAAAAGTTTAAATAGAATGTACATGTAACTGGGTTGTATCTTCATTTAGTAGTTGTAAAATATGTGCATGTCTTGGGCCTCGTTTGTTGGACATTTTCGTTCCCATACCTACCCACATTTTCCCCTTTTTTATCCCCCACCCCACCCCCAAATCTGTCTCTCATCAAATTGCGCAACAACAACGTGATTGCTTTATATAGGACTCATGTACTGTGCCGAATGTTGTAACGTTCCCACGATAAAAAAAAGGGACCGGAAATTATCTTTGTTGGAATTTTAAAAGTATTTTAATGATGCATCAAAGATTGTTCTGATAGGCAGGTGAATAGGGTTAATAACTTTCTTCAAACTCCCCCCCCCCCCCCTCCTTATTTTTGTTGAAACGGGAAATGAACACGTGATACCATACATATATTGATATGAGAAAGATATGACAAGATACTAAGCTATAGACATTCAAGATAACAAAACATGGTTTGCCTTCCCAGGGTTTTGAAACCTTTTGTAGACCAAGTTTGTGGTCTTGACACGAATCCCTATTCACTGTGAACGAAGACGTATGAAATATAAGATTTTTGCATTTATACCATAGGTCCATTAATTGGTTGTTAAGTTGTTATGCAACAGCTAATTGTATTTTCTCAAATATAAACTACTTTAAAAAGTTTCAGCTTCAATAGTATTTAAGGTGGGGGGTTTTTCAGAGCAAAAGGTTAGAAGTCAACAACCCTATGGTCACAATAATTATTTGGTGACCGACTCTCCCCCCTCTTTTTTATTTTAGTGATTGCACACTTTTGAGAATCGAAAATGCTAGAGGCCGCCCTCTCGCGTTTTTCATGTTTATAACGTAAATATTGTCCTGGGGCTTGCGCTATGCCATTCACTTAATACTTTTTCAATTTCAGCATAACAGTAGACCAATGAGGTTGGAGAACTTCAACTGGCTACTAACTGGGCATGCGTGGTCACGTCTTTTTTCCCTCTTTTTTCAATTCAGTTTTTGATGAGGTTTTGGCGGGAGAAGTACGAAGCTTATCTGACCGTCACTGAATGGCTTCACTTTTTGTCGGCAGTTGGCGCTGGCCTACATGTACACCGGCCACATGCACAACCATTGCCGTTGGTGACAGCAGAGCGGATTTTGATATTCGGATTGGGGGGGGGGGGGGGGGGGGCACCAGGCCAGTTTTTGAAAGGGCAAGGTCGCCAAGACATTTTCTCCTTAGTAAAGGGCCCCACATGGAGGCAATCGCCTTCGTTGCCTCCGTGAAGTATCAGGCCTCTGGGGACCCTAATCTTTGGGTTCAGCATTGCCTATACGAACCATGAGAAATTTATTACTTTAAGTTAATAATTGGAGGGGCTAAGTTAGATATTATGGCAACACGTCCCATTGATTCAAAGATATGGTGATGTGAGTGCCTTAACACCCCACTGGCGTGAGAGGGGAGGGGTTCTGATGACGAAATTTACGTCTCAGCAAAATGGTTTTGGGGTGCAAAGCTAACCAATGCACCAGTGATGAGATAACGTCATTAACAATAAGCCATGATAGAAAAAAAGAAAAAAAAAGGAATATTTAAATGCGGGTAAGCAATAGAAGTTTAGTATAGGCCCATAGTCTTTGCCTTATTGACTGAAATATTGTGCAAGCACGGGAACATCTTTGGGGACGATCCTCAGGCCACGCCCCCTCTTGTCCTAAAAGGTGGGTGGTATTTAACCCCCGCACCCCACCTCGGGGCTTTGCCCGTGTCTTTGAAGTCAATTGATCGAAGCAACTGATTTAAGTCCTCGTGTTTCTGTGCAAGGAGCTGGAGACTGGAGACATGACGCTGAAAAATATCTTTACTCCCACTTCATCGAACTCCTACGATTTGTTGATATCTAAAGTTGGGTTGAAGATTTTAATTTTGTCAACACTTTTTTACGTCACAGTGCTGTTTTCGCAGAGAATGTTTCACACGAACTGGTGCGAATTATTCGTTTATTCGTTTGGTGACGTCAACATTCGTGTAGTGGCTCCCATTCGCATGAACGAACCGGGCCTTGTGCTTTTTTTTTGTAGGGACAGTTAATATCTGAATGCACTGGATTTACTCAAAATAATTGTTGGCATGAAAACGTGCTTGGTAACGGGCAATGGAGAGCTGTTGATAGTACAACGCGTTGTGAGAAACGGGTCCCTCTGAAGTCTTAGTTTTTAAGAAAGGGGTAGTTTCTCACTCAAGCATCTGAACACACATCAATTTGTACAACAGAGGTGTTTTTTTCTTTCATTATTCTCTTGCAAATTCAACGACCAAAATTGAGCCCAAATTTCCACAGGTTTGTTACTTGATGCATATTATTGTTGGGACACACCAAGTGAAAAAATACTGGTCTTTGGCAATTCAATAGTGTCCAGCCGTCGATTTCACACAGAGTTAGGTCTCGTCTTATCTCGAGTTAGGACGAGTAACTCGTCCTAACTTAGGATTAATCTTAAGGTCTGCATGCTACAGTGCAGGGTTGGGACTCGTCCCAAGTCATAAGATTAATCCTAAGTTAGGAAGAGTTTTGTGAAATCGACGGATGTGCCTTTAAGAGTGATTACCAAGCGTACAAACCTTTCCTTTAAAGATACATCCTTGAGGAGGGTCCCACATGTGGGCGGGATCCACCCAGTGACCTTAAAGCAGCCGTCACGTCTGGACCGAATTCCAAAGACAGTATCAAATCATTCTCAGAAAATTAATTTCATCCCCCGCACCCCATCCCAAGATTAAATTTGTTTGTTTCCCAAGGAAACAAAATTGATTTTTTGAAATGCAAAATGCAACTAGGTAACTAGGTTAAAAAACACCCACATTATCAAAATTCCCTGCCTACCCTGCTGTGAGCAAATAGCTGCACAGAGTTCAATATGGGCACCCATTTCAATCGTCTAACTTCCAAGACACAACTTTCCCCGGGTGAAATAAAAAATCATACAAATAAAAATTATTTGGTATTGATCATGATTGTAATTTTATACCAACATTGGTATCCAAATTTCCAATCCGTACTTGCCGTATAATGTTTTTTTTTATATGGATGACCGTTAGATTTTCCAAGCGTTTATTATTTCATTTTTAATACGAGTGTGACCGAAATGGGTCAAATTGACGCAGAATACGTGACAATCCAATTATTTGACCAGTTTCTGGGTCAGACTGACCCCGAGGGTCATGTAATCTGGGTCAAATCTGGAGAGCAGAAACGGCTCTCTCGGACGTAACCTACAGTTTTTAAATATTAAAAGACGCCAGGCCTGAAACCTTTTATTAGGCATCCGAAAGCACACAAGTTTGTGTAACTATGGTGTTTTTTCTTCATTATTCTCTTTCAACTTTAATTGATTTAAAGGAACACGTTGCCTTGGATCGGACGAGTTGGTCTATGAAAAGCGTTTGAAACCGTTTGTTATGAAATGCATATGGTTAGAAAGATGTTTTAAAAGTAGAATATAATGATCCGCACAAGTATCACTCAAAATTGCACGGTTTTCATTTTACGTCGAGAACTATCACGGTCGGCCATTTATGGGAGTCAAATTTTTGACTCCCATAAATGGCCGACCTTGTTTGTCGACGAGGTAAAATTAAAACCACGCAATTTCGAGGCATATTTGTGTCGATCATTGTATTCTACTTTTACAACATCTTTCTAACCATACCGATTTTATAACAAACAGCTACAGAACGCTTTTCTTCAAAGACCAACTCGACCGATCCAAGGCAACGTGTTCCTTTAAAATTTTCACAGATTTGCTTTTTTCTACATAATTATGTTGGGATACACCCAGTGAGCATACTGGTCTTTGACGATTACCAAGGGAGTAGTCTACGTATTACATAATTTAAGTTGCCATTCCTTTGAAAACGATCTGAGCGTCTGCTAGAATCGAACCGCCTTGTACTAACACCTTGTAAGGAAAAAACAACGCGAAACCGTTCCTACTCACTAATGAAATATTAATTTAAAGGTGCGGTACACGATTGACAGTATTATATAAAAATGAAAACAAATATTATGAAAGCATTATTTAGAAATTGAATTCTGGTAAAACCAGGAACCCTGAAAACAAATCCGCGTGAGATACTGTCTTACACTGCAAGGAAATGGTTATTTTTTATGGTAATTAAATATTGGCGTACAGTGTCTATTCACCTCTATTTTAAAGGGGAAAATAAATCTCGCCAAAGGATTTAAATACAAGAAGAACCCAGGGCGAAAGCACACATTGTACTAGCCCCGCGTTATGTAGAAAAAGAAACGGACACACAATGGGCCGATAGATAGATAGTTCCCACATGACGTAAATCGGCCATCTTTACGGGCAATTTGGAACACATAGCCATGTGTTTTGCGCGAGAACGGCGTGTAGCACGCGCAGGATTCACAAAACTCGTTGCCTGATTGGTTAGTAAACAGCGTGGTTGCGTTAATAAACTAAGCGCTTGACTTAAATGCAATTTGCCCGTAAAGATGGCGTCTATTGCAACTTATCTATAATATTATTATATTCTTAGGAACAGAAACAGACAAATAATAATAATTGATGTCTTGTTATGTGGTGCCGGTGTCAGATGCAATTGTGTCCGCCATGCAATACTGTCCGCTCCGGACACATTTGCATATGCAATCGTGTCCAGGGCTATGCAAAAACCGTCCGTTGGACATGTACATGACTGTACATGTATGTGCGCACGTGCACTGAACCTGTGATTAAGCAGCATGAAATGAGTATTCACGTATTTTATGATTGCAGCGAATACCCAACGGCCGAACATTTTTCATGTCATTCTTGACATCAAAGATTATAGAGCGCCGCAAGGCGCAAGATGAGGAACTGAAGCTTTATCTATTGTTGGAACGTGAAATACGCATGGGCGCCATTTCAGCAAGTAAATGTTTTGTTTCCCATTGATAGGAATGGTCATTGTCTGCACTGATCTATTGTTGTATCAAAAGAGTTACTTGCCGAAATGGCATCCAGTGGGATTTCACATTTCAGCCCGAGTTCCGCATCTTGCGCCTTGCGGCGCTCTATAATCTTTGCTTGACATGCATTTAGCTTGTAAAAAAATGGCAAACGTGTTCCGCGAGCAGGAGCGTTTAATTTACTACAAGGACGGTTTTGCACGGGGGCGGACACAACTGTATATGCAAATGTGTCCGGGCGGACACAATTGCATTATGCAACAGCGTCCGGGCGGACACGATTGCATATGCAAAACCGTCCGGCGGACATTATTGCATATGCAATAATGTCCTCCGTATAGTATTGCATAGAGGACACAACTGCATGCGACACCTGTATACGCCAATGCAGGCACTCATGGCGCTTGCTCCCAAAATCTGCACTCTAGTGAAACTGATCTCCAAGTGCACTCACTGTTCATGATATCTAATACAATAATTATATTTTTAAAAATTCTCTGTTGAAAACACCATAAACATCATTGTTCTATTCTTTTGCGAACAGCTGACTGTGTGTGTACCTTTAGGTCATTCATTATTGGAGTACTAATCTATGAGAGGGAAAACTAAATCTCGCCAACTGATTTGAATACAAGAGAAACATGGTACTTATAAGTTAAATGTACTGTCCCAAAAACCCCACCATTATTCTATTCTTTTGCGAACAGCTGACTGTGTGTACAGGCCTACCTCGAGACTACATGGGGGAGCTTTGTCAGAAGGTGAAGTTCTGAATTGTATTTATTGTTCTAAAATGCCCACTCAATCACCGCTCGGGGATATGTACGATGTAGTACAGACTGAACTTTGATGCAATCTGTCACTACAACGAGCAGTGCAATTTGAAAAGAATGTACTGTACTAGTTCATCATTTCTGTGTTTTGGACGGCTTTGTTTCGTGGACCCCAACGACTGGGAGTCGACGAGAGAGTTGATTCGGAAGATGGCCGTGATTTATGGTCTGTGTATTGACCCAGATAGCTGAACTCTTCCGTGTAAATCCTGCTGCCGTGTCCAGGGGCTTGATGTCAGTCAACGGCTAGTGCCGGTGGGGATGAGGGAGTGAGAGGGAGGTCCCCGTTGGGATTGGGATTAATGTAGAAAATGGAAGAATAACAGTAAAGTTGTTGACTAAAATACTTCTCTTTCTTATTCGTAAACGTGGTGTGCTGTGGGCTTCCTTTGGTCCTTGGAAAGGGGATTTGGTAGAGCTATGGTTTGTGAAACTCCTTCACACACGCCAACCACAAACTATTTGTGAGCAAATGTCACGGTGAACTCCAACTTTAAGGACAAATAGCTATACCGGGTACGTAGGATGGGTAACGTTTTAAGAAATCAACAAACGTTGGTGGGCTCTGATGGTATGGACTTTGGCACGCAGTCAGAATATGCCAAAAAATATCCGGCTATTAATTTTATAGGTCAGTCGCAGATACAATTTTTTTTAAATGACTGTCATTGCTTGTGACACTATAATCTTTTCAAAGGACAAATCTGTGATGTCACTATCGCCAAATATAATTATTTCTCATGACGTACTTCGACTGTTGTGTGTCAAAGTCCGTGGGTGAAAAAGCACAATCCTACACCTACCTAGGTTGCCCCGCCAATTTCAACATCCATTCATTTTAACACACAATTTCGTTTGAAAATAAATGCTCCATTGAATCAGCATTAGACATGCAAAAGTAGTAATTCAATTCCACTGGTTTGCAGTCAATGGACAAAGTAAGATCATTCAATTTCTTTATAGGTTGCAAGACTTATTCAATTTCGTAAAAGCCAGCAGCAAGAGCTGCTCAACCATTCAATTTCATCATGTGTAAAATAGGTAGTGGAAAACATTGTCCAAGTGCGTGTCTTTTAAAGCCATTGGACACTTTCGGTAAACAATATTGTCAAAAGGCCCGCAATTCGTGTATCACAACTTATATAAAATAACAAACCTGTGAAAATTTAGGCTCAATCGGTCATCGGAGTCGAGAGAAAATAACGGGAAACCCACCTTATTTCTGTACGTTTCGCCGTGTCATGACATGTGTTTGAAATAAATCCGTCATTCTCGATATCGAGAATTGATATCTGTTTAAATGTTTTCTCAAAAAGTAAAGCATTTCATTAAATAATATTTCAAGAGAAGGCTTTCACCATTACCTTCTATAACCCTGTAAGTTATTTGTAAATCTGTGAACTTTATTTTTTTTTCTGTTCCGAAAGTGTCCAATGGCTTTAAGAGTTCATCATATTCTCTCCAAATGTTTGGCCAGGATTGAGCGAATTTCACAGCCTTCACGTTTGCTGTCTCCAGGTCTCCTTGTCAGCACTATAACTCTTTTTGGGCTGGCTCCAGATCTTCTTGGCAGCACTATAACTCCTTCTGGGATGGGCATCGTAGAAGGTGCTGCATAGATTGGGGTAGATGTGCCACAATCGCACTTCGGTGTCTTCATCATCGTCCGACGTATACATATCCCCATTTCTTCATGTTTGTCTTGAACGCACTTGTAGGACTATAGCTAAAAGGGAACCGTAGTTTGAGTTGAATATGGGGAAATGCATGAATTTGAATGAGAATGTAATTGATTGAACTTCTGCTGAAATTTGCCGGCTAAAACCCGGACAGATATAGACACGTTGTGTCCCGTTGGAATACTACATCATCGCTTCACACAAAGAAGGAACCAGACTAGTCTGTACTTCCAGCCTCGCTTTGGTTACACTCAGTTGGATGGGAGTTGGGGTAAAACAAGATTGTTGCACCACTCATTTAATGCAGTGTGTGGACACGTTTGATAATATTGTCAAAGACCAGTATTCAAACTCGGTGTATCCCAACATGAATAAAATAACAAACCTGAGACAATTTTGACTCAGTTGTCATCGAAGTTGCAAGAGAATAAACACAGAAAAAATATTCCTTTAGGACAAATTAATTTGGGTGCTTTCAGATGCATAATAAAAGACTTCGGCTGAAGTATTTTATTATTTGAGTGACAAAATTACCTCTTTCTCAAAAACTACGTTACTTCAGAGGGAGCCGTTTCTCTTAATGTGCTATACTATGAACTTCTCTTCATTGCTCGTTACCAGGTAAGGTTTTATGCTAACAATTGTTTTGAGTAATTACCAACAGTGTCCATTGCCTTTAAGATGTTCACTGTAATTCTATTACTAAAATAATATATTAACAGATAGATCATATATCGTTATCATGCAGTAAAATTAATGAACTCACACACGGAAGTTTCACAGTCGGGGCCCATATTGATAGACTGTTGATTTCTTATCGGACCGAGACGAACTTATATCGCTCTGACGTCATCGGCGTAATGTGCAGACAATCAAAGGAACTCATTATACAACATAACGGATTTAAAACAACATCGATACATTTCACCTTTAGCTGTGTATTCCTTGAATTGTGTTATACTGCTGTTTTGTTGTTGTTTGTTTCATTTTTTTTACGAGGATAGAGTAGAGGAGGGGGCAGATGGCACACTACACCACATCTCTATATATACACATACTTAAAGGAACATTACAGAATTGGTTTTGCTGGCAAAAAAAGTGGCTAGCAGTGTAAGCACTTTATGTATTAATCCACCATATACATAAACTGACAAACCTGTAGAAGTTTGAGATCCATCGGCCATCTGGGTCACGAGAGATTAGTGAAACACCGATTACAAATTTTGCATTGCATCGAAACCAAAACAAAAATGAATAAAACGCTCACTGAGCAGTAAACTCCAAACGCGAAATTAGATGATGTATTTCTCAACAAATATGAAACTTCAGACAGAAATATTTCAAGGGATGTTTTCTACTGTCATCATGATTAGATCGTATTAGTTTTATAAATCTGTGATCTTCACATTTTTTTGTTTCTTACCAATTCTGTAACGTTCCTTTAATTGCGGATTTCTCTCACTTATCCAATTCTACCTCCATGGTTATCCCGATCATTTTGTGCGAAGTCCCCATTGGTTTTGTACACGTCCTTGACATATTATTTAAAACAAGCAGCAACAATTCATTTTGCTGAGTTCCCTGTCCATGGGTAGACGCGGTTCACACCCCACCCACACGCACCTGCTTAGGCGGCGTGTTAACCGAGGACGCTGTTACCCACACCCACCACCCAACACCCACCACCCACATGGTGATGTCAGTTTTGGACGTGCAGTTATTACTATATTAATTATACATACCATTTTTGTCAAATTCATTGTTCAAATAATAATTATAAACGTTGTCTTGACACGCATGCGTTATAAAGACATTCCTTTGTTATCTGTCTTTGTCGATGTGCACCTCTGACCTTTATCATGGTGCAGCCAGCTTGAATTTCTCCCATTGATGTCAATGTTACCAAACCGAGGCTGGAAGATCAAAATAGTATGGTTCCTATTTGCAAAATGCTTACTAGCATTCATTATTGTTATTCGATCTAAGGAACATGACCAAGATGGAGGCAACATGATTTGTCTGTTGTCCTTTTTGTGAGCCCTCGGAAGTCCGTGTAACCTTTGTTAAAAATAGAGTCATGACCTTGTTGTACATTCAGGGGCATTTCTGGCAGGCAAGATACCACACTGCCACCTACCTGAAAAGCCATAGAATTGTGGTATCTTGCCCACCAGACTGTACAAGGTCATCACTGCTTGGCTGATTTTGTTCTATGGGGGATGTGTGTATGTATATTATTGTTTACTCTACTGTTTTGTTTTTCTCCATTGTGCTGACTCGTTGAGATCATGTGGATTTTTGTATATGCGCTTTTGAAATAATTTATTAAAACGCACAATAAAAGTGGTGGGATTATTGCTCATATTATTAATATTATTTATTACATACAGACACACAAACACATACAATACAACGCTACATAAAATCCCATAAACTCGAGTGGTTCTTGTGTTTTTTTGGTTAGTTTTATTTAACATAAGATGTACAAATAAAATCACAGCAACCTTAAACTGAAGCTGTTAGTCGCAATCAAATACATACAGTACATAATACATTATAATATAATTATTTGCTCACTAAATAACATAATATTGGTCCCAGTTAAAGGAACTGTACACGTTTGGTAATTGTCAAAGTCAAAGACAAATCTCACTTGGTGTATATCCCATCATACGCATAAAATGACAAGCCTGTGAAAATTTGGTCTCAATAGGTCCATCGAAGTTGCGAGAAAATGATGAAAGAAAAAACACCCTTGTTGGGACGAATTTGTGTGCTTTCAGAAGGAATAAAAGACTTGTAGCTAAAAGTCTTTGAACATTTTAATGAGAAAATACCTCTTTCTCAAAAACTACGTTACTTCAGATGGAGTCGTTTCACACAATGTTTTATACGTTCAACAGCTCTCAAATGTTTGTTACGAAGTCAGTTTTTAAGTTAATATTTGTTTTGAGTAATTACCAAACGTGTACCTCCCCCTTCAATGTGCTATTTTATTTGCCTTTTATTTATTGTTTTATTATGGCGTAGAATATCTAAAAATGAATGAATATTTATAGTTGCATGTTTGTCTTCTCAATATTGTTTTTGCCTACGAAAGACCCTTTCATAAAATGACAAAACACACGTTTTCCATTGATGGGCTACATGTACTTTTTAAAATCGACATGTTTTGGTTTTAGCTTGCCAGACAATGGCCTCATTTCAAGCCTGTATTATTGATTTGTGCTTTTCTTCCCCATGCAAAGAATGTTGTTTCTTCGTGTTCGGTGTTATTTCACTCCAACCCCCACCCCCACTCTCTGAAAGACGCACATATTTTCCACTTGTTTGTTTCACATTTTGGAGTGAAGCAAAGAAACACTTTATATATTTTTGTTTCATATTTATCTTTGTTTTATAATGTGCGTAGGAAGATGACATGCAAGCTGTATTCACACAAACGGATTTTGCAATTAATGTGGAACACACGATTTGGCACGAGTTTGGGTCGATAACGTGCTTCGGGCTGGGTTAAACTGCGAACAACCCGTACGTCGTTTCGATTGGCATTTTTTTTTTCTAAAACATTTTTTTCTTTGGGGATGGGGGGGGGGGCATTGGATTATGAGGTAATGCCGGGGTCGAGGGACTTGCAAACAGGGACCAGGGGGGACGCTTCCAACACTTGTGGACCACACGTCACGTTTGTGTTGTTCCATTTTTCGTAAGTGTGACGTAAGCATGGAGTGACAAACAACTATTTGTGTTTTTGGCACGAGCAGATTCCTGGCGGGGTTTGGAGGGGTGAAGAGGGGAGGGGGGGGGGCATGGCTTGCAACTGTGTGCTCTTTAAACCGACCCCGAAACAGTGCCAATTATTCAAGATCTAAGCCCCGCCGCCGGAAGTATGCTTAGTGTATACAACTCGATACCAGCAGACTACTGATGAATCTTGTCTGTTTCGGTTAATTATGATGCACCACGCTCTGGTGATATTCAACTATACTCTGACACAATCACACTCTGGTGTCAAATGAGTCTTCATGGTCACTGCGAATCACTGTTAACAATTTGAAAAAGCTATATCTCAATACTGTTGTAAGCATTATTTGTTATAAATATTAAACTTAAAAGAAGTGCTGGATAGCGCAAAAATGCGTCAAAATTACCCAAAACTTCACTCCTGTACAATTGCTTAGCGTTCAGCCCATTTTTTGTTTTGAGCCGTTTCAATAAAATAAAGTTAACAACCGCGAGGAGAGACCACTTCAGATCCCAGACATCTTTGTCTGGTTTCACGGGTTATGCTTTGGCAACTTCAGCGTTAATTTGCATTCAATAAATATGGGAGAGACTTTCATGCCTTTGTGGCTGGTGGTAGTCATGGTGACGTACAGTGGTATCTTTCCTTGTCTTCCACCTCTAGGACCCAACGGTTCAAATCCCGCCGGGGCATGCTTTGTGGGATGGGTTTTCAGTCCCTATACTTGATTGCGTAGGTTTTCCCTCCTGGGTTTTCCTGCCTACATCTTAAAACTCCAGTTCATCATTTAGAAAAGAATGTGGAGGACCCGGGTACAAAGTTATTACGAAACAATCCCTTCATCTCCCCTCTCATGTGTTTCTCATACACTATATACCATAAATAACATTAATGTTGATCAAAGTGTAAACAAACACCAATTTTGTCCCTGTCCCCACTTGGTGTAAATATGGAGACTGGATTGTCACCACACTTTAGCTAGATCTTTTTTCCCGCCGGAAGACACCCGACTATATGTCTTCCATCATATCAGGGGCGTGGTCGGGTGTGACAGGGGGGCCACGATTCCTCATTCGCCACTTTGATCTTCAAGAATAGATGAACGAATGGAATGAGGCTACGGAGACACTGTGCGTCAATTAACATGATCTATTAGTAATACCCTCATCCCCCCACAACGCAGAACACTTAGTCTCGCCCCAAGGCGCCAGATGGCATTCCTTAATCGCTAAAATGTGAAATGGGCCGGGGGTAGACATAAGCAAAATGCGGTTTGTTTTTACATAAATCTCGCCGTAATTAATCCTTTTAAACAATCAAGTCAAACGTTTTTACTCTTGTACGGACATAAGATGTCATATAGTCAGGATTCATTGCGTCAATGCTTCAACTATGTTATGTTGACGTCACAGCCATCTGGCGTATAGTATGCGTCATCAAACATCAGCAGTAGCCAAATAAGTCAAAAATAAGCAAATTACTGTTTATAGCACAAAATACTATATAAAACCAATCCGAACGTCATCGTACCATCTTCAACTCCTTCTGCCCTCCAGAGTTCTCTAAACAAAGCTAAACAATTTCAATAAATTTCTTAATTTTTACAAAGTTAATTACATTGGTTTTCAATTATTTATGTACATTGATCAAAAGCAGTGGCGTGGCTGGTAAAGTCTTAGTACAGTATGCGTGCTGAAAAGCGTAGGATTATCGTTTGGTATTTTATGACCCGAAATAAACAATAATTCTATCCTGAATCTTACTTGTTATAAAGATGGTGACAGTAGTAAGCATCCAGAGAAACAATTTCGATTAGAAATCAAATAGAAATCATTTGAAACGGAAAACCGATTCATGCGTGAGTCGTTTCTCAGATTTCTGATGGGTGGTGTACCGTACGCAAATGCAAAATGTCACGTCGCTAACGTGGATAGATTCGACGTTCTTGTGAAAATACCGTGACATTTTTGTTGCCGTTTTCTCAGCAAGTTGACACTGTATTCAGTCAATTCTTTCACATATGACTTTTATTGCATCTAAAAAAAAGCATCACCTTGACAAAACCAAACGATTACCAAACAAGCCTACTAATCTCAATAAAAGCACGATATAAAGCTAGTGGTTTTGTAGTAATTAATGTACATTTTTTACCTTAAATATTAACTCAGTAAGCAACTCTTAAAGGAACACATTGCCTTGGATCGGTCGAGTTGTTCTTTGAAAAGCGGTCTGTAACCGTTTGTTATAAAATGTATATGAGTAGAAAGATGTTTTAAAAGTAGAATACAATGATCTACACAAATATTCGAAAATTGCGTGGTTTTATTTTTACCTCGTCGACTAACACGGTCGGCCATTTATGGGAGTCAAATTTTTGACTCCCATAAATGGCCGACCGTGTTAGTTTGCGACGTAAAAGGAAAACTGTGCAATTTTAAGTGATACTTGTGTGGATCATTAAATTGTACTTTTAAAAGATCTTTCTAACCATATGCATTTTATAACAAACAGTTTCAAACGCTTTTTATAGACCAACTCGTCCGATCCAAGGCAACGTGTTCCTTTAAAATCGTCACTTATCATAGTTCAAAGCAACAAATCAACTCCAATGATTCAAATACGTCATGCCTATTTATAATCCTAGCTATCAGAGAGCTGTTGCATATTATTTCATTTATCAGCTTGTTCTAAACTTGATACTAAACTCAGAAGAAGAAAGAAACAAGAGATAAATGGCGGTTCAAAGAAGATTTCTTCGGAACAATTAGATCGCCAGACGTTTTGAAACGGTGCCAAAGATCGACTAAGAACGAGACAATCGGACATAATTTTATTGGAACAGTGCCAGAACCAAAACTTCTTTACCGCCATCTACGACTTTGAGGAACATCATTTTGATGATGTTCAACCACTTAAAATTGGTACATACTTTGTCTACCCTTCAACCTCATTTTCAGCAGCCATTTTCAGTGAACTCCAAAAAGTTGACGAAAATAACAAACAAAAAACCACCTTAAAAAAACAAAACAATGCTACTATGTACCAATTCATTACACATTTTTTGAAGTGCGTTTTTTGTCTTCAAATGTGTGTGTGTGTGTGTGTGTGTAGAAATTAAACAATTCAAATTCAAAGCATAAAGAAAATGGCGGATTTGTTTGGCAGTTTTAATCACCCGGTGGTACATTGTCCGGTCATTCAAAATGCTGAGAAAATGAACTTGTGATCGAAGAAGCTAAAGTCGAAGCCGAACTCGTCAGTGTAAACACAGCCTTATAAAATAATTATAAATTTCCCTTTAAAATTAAGCATTAATAAACTACCCGGGGAGCAATTTCATAGAGCTACTTAACAGAACAACTAGCTATTATTATTAAGCACAATACTCTTTCCAGAACAAGATTAGTGGCCAAACTATAATGTCAAACCTGTGACTTGTATCCTGCTCAGTTTTCCGAGGCAGAACATTGTAAGCACCATTTGCTGCTTAAGCACCTCTTCATAGAGCGCTTGCTGCCCAAATGCAGCTAAGCACAACAAACTTATGCTTATCATAATAAAGTTACTAGTCAAACTACCATGCCAAAGAACAATTTTGTGGTTGGTATCCTTCTCCTATTTCTGCTTACCAGAAAATTGTTAAGCAATATTTTCTGCCTAGGCAGCTATGCTCTAAGAAATGGTGCCCTATTCATCCCAGACTTGCGTAATCCATCAAGAATCTGGGGTTGATTGAAATGTGTACATCAAGGCTCGCTGGAAATCTATTTCATGTTACAACCGCACAAATTAATTCCTAATCACGGTGGCATTATTTGAGGTTTACGTGGTCGACATTTTGCAATAATGACATTGCAGTGATTCCTGACTCATTTTTTCTCTTCTTCTTAAATCCCTTGTCCCACCGGTCAAAGGAATCTAGAACATGTCCATCAGAACACGTATTATATTGTCAAGTCTCTCATGCTCGACCGAAGAGAGGAAAACATGGTCTAGACCGTTCCTCTTCTTGCATCAATTTGTCTGAACCTTAGCGAAAAAGGATGTTCGAAATCAAACTCATGTGGCTTTCCCGGCAATGGGGTCCCATATGGGACAGTAACTTCACTGCGTTAACATTTTACAAGAACATAAATAGCATTCTATATAGCCCAATGGATCATAAAACATTAGTCAGAAGTTTGATGTACATGTAACATTTCCGCCATGGTGGTTAAACAGATGTAAAAAGTACAGCATTTGTTGGCAATGACTGCAAAATTGGCACAAAGGTTGATTTTAAGATCTATAACGAACCCCAGTGTTTTCCCCTGGCTAACGAAATGAGCGGAAGTAGTTATAAGTTCAGACTTATTTTTTGTTTGGGGAAATATATGCAGCTTGTCATAACTGACAAAGTAGCGCTGAAACAAATGCTTTGGGATTCCACACCATAAAATTGTGAGTTCTTGACACATAAGGGTCAAGAAATGACAGAAAATAAACCTGTTTCCCATTAGAGTTTCCTGGTTGGTAAACTCCATAGAAAGGAGATGATAAATTGGCAAAAACATTAGCGACTTAGGTGGTCACTGAAAGTAGCGAGGGGCCGCCTCACTTTTGGAACGAGCAGTGAGAGCACTGAATTACTAAGTTAAAACTTCCAAATGACTTCAATTTTGTCATCAATTTCAGCTGCTCAAAGTTAAGGCTCAAAGTGTCCGCTATGGGCTCTTTGACATTCATGTTTTAGGACACCAAAACACACTTGCATTTACAGTAGTGCAGATGAGTTATTGACTATGTACAACAACAAGTTACAAAGCAACAGGTTTTCCGGGTCCCAGTGAGCCTAATCAATTTCCGGGTCAGCTTGACCCTAAATCTGAGTCAAAAGTTCAGATTTATCAAAAAATGACTGACACATGATTCCAGGTCAAATTGACTGAAATTGATTAAGCACCATTTGACCTGGATTGTGACATGGGAGAATTATAGTGTAGTTTGAATCAATCAACTCTTATTGAGGGCGGGAGGGATGGTTCTTGTTAAGATGGACACCAGGATAGAATTGACCAGGCAAGGGTCCGTATGGTACAGACCCTTTTGGGGTCAGTATAACGACCGGTGAGTAATACAAACAAACAATATTCATGAAAACAGAAAGATCATCGTTTTCTCTTTTCACTGCGACGGCTTGAAATAAAGTTACTGTTTCTCACTTCCATTCTCACTTTAAGTACTAGCATTTACAATAAATATTGTTTAAAAAAAAACCGATGTACGCAGCCTCGTGATGATATTTACATGGTTAGTGTTCGACGGAGCTCCGGAAGTGCCATCCAACTTATTGAGATCCTGAGACATTTTATTGCAGGATGATGTCAACAAAAAAAAAGAATAAGATGACGACATCCATCAGAGACAATTGTCTCGGGATGACGACATCCCGAAAGTTGGATGTTGTCTTCAGAAGACTTCTCGGAAATCATTCACTAATGAAAAGAACGGGAAAATCTCAATCTCATGCTGTCGACACTCCAAGATAAAATATATCGGGACGACGACATCTTACTTTTTGATATCGTCATCCAGGGATAAATCGTCCTGCAGGATTAATATATCAGGATATCAAGCATGTCGTGTGGCACTTCCAGAACTCAGTAGAGCTCACGTACCACTTCAAACCCATCGTTCGACTAATGTGCTACAGGTTTCCCCCTTAGGGTACAGTCAGCACACGTGAAGTGCCATAATGTCCGTTCGGGTAGAACTTTTTGCACTCACTCACATCCTCTAGCTTGGAAAAAGATAGGGCCTACAACAAAACTAAATATTTCACCGAATTCGGTGGTCCCGTTTCTGTGAAATCGGCCAAAAAAATTCTTATAATTGCATCGGGAATAAAGAACAAATATTTTTATTTCATCCTTATACACACCGATGCGATTTTTAAAGGTTTAGTTCAGGGTATTGTATAAAGCGCTTCAAATGAGGAAAAGTCCATACAACGTTGGTGAAGTGCTTCGTTTTCAAATAAGAGGGACTCCGTCAAACCTTTTAATTTCCGCATTTTCTACAATATAGGCCTACAACATCATTTCCAATACCAATCATTGCTGTACTTTAAACGCATGGGTGAACTTAAAGATGAATCTATAATTAAGATTACAATGTGATTGACCTTTATATACGAAACAATAACAGCGTATAAACATAAATTACGGTTTTTATTTGGTACAAAAGCATAATACTTCTTCTATCAGTGAGAGAGGGTTGGCACTTCGCAAAAAGAACATACCTTTTCCACTTTCAGCCTTATAGTATTTTACTCTGACTTCTTCTGAGAAACGTAAATAAGGTTGAACTTGTCTTTGGAGGGCGTCACATTGACGTCAGCAAACCCAACCTCTTCGAGCATTTTGCAAGCCATCTCTCGCCCCCACATCGTACCCAAGCCGGCCCCATCCTCGCACTCTAACGACACGGGCATGCAGTGCATCAGGCTGATGACGTAGCCGTCGATGGCTCGCGGGTTGCCGATGTTCTTGGAGGGGTGACTGTGGACATTGAGTTCCAGCATGGTGAAGATACCGCCGGGAGCCAGTGCCCGGTGCACGCCACTCAAAACAACCCGCGGTTTCGGCATGTCGTGGAGAGCGTCGAAGCAAGTAATTAAATCAAAATGCTCCATCCACGACTCCGGCAAGGACGCTGCATCCTGTACCATAAACTGACAATTTGTCAGGCTCAATCGCTTGGCTTCGTTTCTGGCGAAGTTGATCGCCTCGTCCGAGATGTCGATACCGCAGAACGCGCTCCTGGGGAACCGTTGGGCCAGGAGAAGCACCGCCCTCCCTCGGCCACACCCAACGTCTAAGCATTCAGAGCCGGCCTCTGAAAATACAAAACATAAGAGACGCAAATTATAGTTAATTGATAATAATTTGTTCTATAGCGCACATATCCTAGAAGAGATCAAAGCGTGCTACAACATTATTATCCCTGTTAATACTTCGACCATTCCTCTATTTTTTTCCACTCCCGGGAAGCATAAAAAAATGCAGCCAGCCTAATCTGATTAAAGGCAGCAGTGGACACTATTGGTAATTACTCAAAACAATTATTAGCATTAAACCTTTCTTGGTGACGAGTAATGGGGAGAGGTTGGTGGTATAAAACATTGTGAGAAACGGCTCCCTCTGAAGTGCCATAGTTTTCGAGAAAGAAGTAATTTTCAACGAATTTGATTTCGAGACCTCAGATTTAGAACTTGAGGTCTTTCATTATTATCTCGCAACTTTGACGACCGATTGAGCCCAAATTTTCACAGGTTAGTTTTTTTGTGCATATGTTGAGATACACTAACTGTGAAGGCTAGTCTTTGACAATTACCAATAGTGTCCACTGCCTTTAAATTAGTGCCAAGGGGTTAATCCAACGCAGTACTGTCTCAGCTCTCTCAGATTCCCAAATGACCATATAGGTGAAGGGAAGCAATAATGACCGAGTGCGATACACTCAAGAGTATTCAGTGTATTAACCAGGACTCGAACCCATTACACTCCGATGATTCAGTCATCGGATCTGATGCAGTAGGGAGAGTGCTCGGCCATGACACATCTCATCAAAAATACTGGTTGAAGTTTTTTTGGTCTAATTAGGAGGAAGCTTGGGCAGACTACCTAAAGAAACTAGCCATCAAAAAGCCAATAATATCACACTCGTGGCACAATCCCTTAATGTAGGCTGTGACCCAAACAAAACCCGGACTTAAAGACAAAGTATTTTTGATTTATTTAGAACCATTCGATTGTTTCAATCGTATTATGTAAATGTGTATACAATAAAACTAACATGTGAAAGTGTCATTTGAAAAGGTGGTCGCATTTTTGAGATATCGCAAAAATCCTGAGCAATATGTCCACGCAGGAAGAATGTACCTAAAACGAATACACAATCTGATTCAAATTTTTGGGCACAACAACTTTTACATCTATACACCACATTACTTTAAAGTGAAACGTTTCTCAAAATGCTTTAAACTACCGAAAGCTAGTGCATAGACTCCTAGCCAAAGGTTGTTATTGCCATTAAAGACACTGGACACTATTGGTAATTGTCAAAGACAAGTCTCCTCACTTGGTGTATCTCAACATACGCATAAAATAACAAACCTGTGAAAATTTGAGCTCAATCGGTCATGGAAATTGCGAGATAATTATGAAAGAAAAAAACACACTTAAGTTGTGTGTGTTTAGATGGTTGATTTCCAGACTTCAAATTCTAAATCTGAGGTATCGAAATCAAATTAGTGGAAAATTACTTCTTTCTCAAAAACTATGTCCCTTCAGAGGGAGCCGTTTCTCACAATGTTTTATTCCATCAACCTCTCCCCATTACTCGTCACCAAGTAATGTTTTATGCTAATAATTATTTTGAGTAGTTACCAATAGTGTCCACTGCTTTTAAGAGTGATTACCATACGTATAACCTTCCTTTTAAATGTATGTATACGTATAGATTAGATTATGTTCGATTAGGTTGTAGGTTAGATTAGATTAAACCTGTATTATCCCGTACGGGGGGAAATTAGGGGAACGGTTATTGCAATACGCTAAGTAAGAAAATGGCTGGAAAATGTTGATCTGTTGATCTGTGAAAAATAAATACTAAAGCCCTGTTCATACTTCCTGCGAATACGATGCGTGTTTTGACGTCACAGGGATGCCCTTGAAGCGAGTGTTTCGCAGGAGTTGAACACAGGTCAACTGTTTGAAATTATTTGTTACAAACTTGTGACGTCACATTCGTATCGTATCGTATCGTATTCGTATCGAAATACCATTTCGCATGCACCACTGGAGTTTGGTATCACGTTCAGATTAGCTTATAGCAGAATAATTTTCATCCATATATTCTGCTTAACAGCAAGCTACAAGGAATTGGGGCCTGAAGTTGTACATCTCACCACAATAAAGGGTATCCACTAGTGTTTAAATAAGTCAAGGCCCAAGCATCTGCTAAATACTTTGACTTGATAAATATGTCTTCAACGTAAAGTTCATTTATTTCAGACAGTTGTGTATTGAGGCTAATGACATATTAAATCCACTTCATCCCATTACATTACATGGCACGTTAAAGCGGTCTTGTCTCCACCTCATCGGGTATTAACTAGAGCATTAAGTACGGCAGGCACCAAGGTCGCTTTTGCTTTTCAACGTACACTACGCGAAACAGAGCGTGGGTTCGTATTTGACTGTTTAATACACCGGCCACCCAAGCGGGTGATGTTTCATTGAACCAAATCAAACCAGACGGTTTTTAAATATCGTTCATGGTTAAAACGAGCAGTCAAGCCAGACATTGACTGTAATAATTATTTTCCCGGAACGAGGGGAGAAATCTTCTCTCTTCATTGCAGTCTGTGGAAACAAAGATTCCCAGGTCCGGACACTTGGACACTATAGTGACTGTTGTTTATGTTTACCTTTTGGGGTACAAAGGGTAGGCCCTAACGTCTTTGATTTTGTTAAAACAAAATTTTAATTCAAACTCACATTTATTTCTATACTTCATAAACATTTCTAAATAAGACATGACCAAAAAGTTGATTTAAAAGGGTCTGTTTATGACTCTTGAAAATGGATGGCAATAAAACTTGCTTTGTAAGAAGTACAGACGCTTTGGATGGTTCAGTGCATTGTGAGAAACTTGAGTACTGCGGCTATTTGAAAAAATATATAAGTTATTATTCCCAACAATTTGAATCTGAGAAGCGTTACTGACAGTAACGCTTATTATATTATGGAGGCTTATTCCAATTGCAGTTTATTCTTACCGAGTGACATTAACTGCTGACCAGATTTTCGGCAAGAACTCAATTACGCTTCCACCTTTTAGATTGTGTATTCATTTTATGGGTAATTTTTCCACGTTAACAATACGCTCCGGATTTTCTGCAATATCTTAAAAACGCGATTACCATTTGAAATTAAATTGTCTCAAGTTAGTTGTATTGGTTGTGTACATTTATATGTAGGTTTCAAAAAATCCAAAGAACCAAAGGTTTGCCTTCACCAGCTTGACACAATCATTTAGATTGTTCGTCAAAATCTGCGAAGATCAACTCGCAAATATCAGTTGTTATAATTATGCCTGTTCAAAAACAAAAACAAAGGTACAATTATTATTTTACTTTAATAGTCGACTTGGTAAGTTAACTCATAATAATATAGGCCGGGTCGTGTTTAGCCATCTGAAAAGTAGTGCAAAATAGTTCGTACGGAGCTTCAGAATGACCATAACAAGTTTAGTTTATACAACAAAGTCGACTTATAATAGTGGTAATGTATTAATTGACTTTTAGAGTGTTAACTTGCCAAGTCGACTTATAGTTAAACAACAACTGTAACTTCGTTTTTTTTTAAACAGGCATAATTATAACATCTGATATCTTTTACATAACCACATAACTTCGAAGAGAAATTATTCTCAAAATGCTTTTCGAAAGCTGCTGCTGTAGGGCTTCTACAAAAGAGTTTATTGCCATTCATTTTAAAAGTGATGACCAAATAAATCCTCTTTACCGTTGGAGAATGTGTCTTTTCAAGTTGCGGCCTTATAGTCACTGCTCTGGCTATCAATTGGGACACGGCCTTAAGTTTGGCTCAAGTGACTCGGACCAATCATGCTGCCAACATCCTGGTCTTTAATACATGCTAGTACTCATTGTACAAAAAAGGAACCAGACTATTTCCCCTCCCAACCTCGATTTGGTTTGAACGTTGATTTGAATGCGGGAGAAAGTCAAGACGGCTATACACCTTGACGGCAGCGAGTCAGCAACGCCTTTGAAGTAGAAGCAGTACAGTCGTGGTCTTTATTTTGCCAAAGTTGCTGGATTTTGACGGCGATAACTCTTTGTGATCGGTGGTGATCGGCATGGTCTTCGTAAGGTCGCAGAGGTGTGTGAACGCCAAAGGTCTTTACTAGAGCTTCGAAGAGAATCTGCTATCCTCTGCGAGAGATTCTGTATATATATCGACCTTGACAAGCTCATATCAAACAAAAAACTGTGTCAAATCCCATGGGATTGAAACTTTATTGGAAACGATCTTGGAGGGTTTTTTTTTTTTTCATGACAAGCTTTTAGGCACGCAGAGCCCGTTTCGGAATCGCTCGTGATTTTAACGCCAAGGTCCAGTTCACGTCGAATGCATCCACCGGCTGACCTACCAAAATTAACGGCGTGTGTTAAAAAGTAGTTAAAACACGTCCAGGGAAACCTTAATGCGAGGTGAACCGCATAGGTTTCATTGATCAGGGGGTTGACAGGTCCGTCACGTATTAACCTGTAACGACCCTTAAGGTTAAAACAAAACACAATTAGCTCACTTAGAGTGTGATCGAAGGGTTCCATGATTAGCGAAGAAATCCATCAACAGCATGGACGTTTTGGGTTGAGCTCATTTTACAAAAAAGCAAAATGAAAACACAATTTTGTTTATAATTATAAACCTGGGAAGGACTTCGACGTCGGTGGTATCCTGATTTCACATGGTTCCCTCGAGGGTCATTTGTTAACAGTTTTGACGTTTTATGTCACTACACGACTAATTTTATAACCTAAAGTCGGTGTTGAAAAACCGGGTCGACGGCACGAAGCAACTTGTTATAAAACTTTATACTTCACTTTATTGCAAGATTCAAACGAGTGTATAGTGATGTTTCTGTAAAATTGTGTTTGGACCGCCACACTGCCGACATCAAACTATTCCTTTGTGAACTGTTATACGTATAGGTTTGTAAGCGTAACAAAATACGTTTATGGACAATGTAATAAGTTTAGTAGTTACCAAATAAGAGGTTGGAGGTGAATGGCTCCTGAATGGCACCCCGAACAAAGACAAAGGGGGACCGCTAATATTTGGCTATAGTTCAGTCGGTAGAGCGACGGTTTGTCCGGAGGTTGGAGGTTCAAGTCCCGCTTTTACTTGTTTTGTTAATATTATATATTTCTTATGTATAGCGCATTTTCCAATAACTGTCTTAGTGCGCTTGACATTAGTACCTGGGATGGATTTCACAAAGATTAAAGAGTGGTCTTATATCGAGTATGAGACGAGTTATTCGTACTAACTTAGGACTTGCCATACGTTTTTAATATATCTGAATATCTCCAACTAGTCCTAAGTTAGGACTAGTACTCTTTGTGAAATCGACCCCTGGTCATTTGGCCCAATAACATTCCCTTTATCTTTCTCAGCTCCCCCTGGGGAGTATACAACCTGGCAACCAAAGCGCCCAAAGGCTTTTTCATCAGTAATATGAACCCTCGCAGGTACCCATTTATACCCCATGGGTGAATAGAAGCAATTATAGTAAAGTATATTGCCCAAGGACACAAATGCCACGACCGGGATTCGAACCCACACTCCGATGACTTAACCACCAGAACTTGAATTCGATGCTCGTAACCACTCGGCCTTGACATCCTACTTGATTCAACCTAAAATTAAAAAATGAAATTGACGAAATACAAGTTTGTCAAACTGGAACAACAACAACAACAACAACAGTGGTTCAAACCTACCTAATAACGGCATAAGACCGGCGATAGAGGGCACTACGTCTGGGATAAGTGTCGTATTGTGAAGCATGTTCGACATGTGGTCCATAAACTGATGAAATTTACCATATTTGGTATAGCTCACACCTGCAAGGTAATAAGAAAAGAAACCAGCAACTTAATCATCGTCTTGGACCAAAACTTTGATGCTCGTGTTCTGGGTGAAGAAAAGAGAACACTGCTCAAAGGGCCAGCTATTTGTGGTTTTCCACAAAGTTCGTGACTCATTTGTAACTCTTTTCATTGTTGGTCAGAATACACACACAATAACCAATTTATTTGTGAACTTTTCTAATAAGCGATAAACTATAACTCCAGGGGCAACACTAAGCTGAATTTGTGAATTTGAGAGTTACAGTATAATTTCACTGATTCTGAGCCCCTGTTTGTGTCTGGATTACACAAGAATCAAATAAAGGAATTAACACGTGAACTTTCGTAAACGATATGCTAAGTTTATCTTAAGGGGATAGGGGATAATGTGTGTTCAATAGTAAGTTGTTGAGAAGTTAACACAGTTGATATTTACCGAGAATTCTGTGTATTGAAAAGTACTCTTTAAAAGTTCACGGGCATTGTGCCTGTTTAACCAACATCTGCGGTCTGTGTGATCCATTTTAAGAACCCTATAGGGCCGGGTTAGAGAAGGGGGATCAAGCTGGGCGGGACTCGCTAAGTCCCTGTATTATGTACCTCTATAAATTGCATCTCTGTTTTCAGCTCTCCTTTTTTTTTACCCCCCTGTGATTTGGGGATTGAGTAAACCGTACGTTGATCCCCGTAGGAGTAAGGACCCCGGGTGTTAGGATTGTCTGCTAATAACATATGTCATCGGTGCTTATAATTTGGCTGGCAGAGTGGCCTTTTACCAGCCTCGAGCAGGCAAGGTGTTGCATTGGTCTATAATACCATCATGATATTCAGAAAGGTCTCTTTCTCTACTGGCATACCATAACCATCAATAATGCGGCACCATGTGTTTACAAACAATGGGGCGTTTCGAAATTCTCAGTGCCAAGTTCTTCATAGTTCAGCCACCTTAATTTTGTTGACTTTGAAGAAAAATATTGAGTTCTTTCCAATAAATTCAAACGCAAGCGTAACTTTTGATCATTTTGTTTTTCTCCCTCTCAAGATTCACCCTCTCTCAAAAACCACTACCTGGTGTCGATTTCACAAAAGGGGTCCTAACTTAGGACTAGTCCTAGGTGTTATTAGAAACAAGTCTTAAAGTTTAGGACGGGTAAATCGTCCTAACTCCTAACTCGTCCTAACTCGAGATTATAATCACAACTCGTTGTGAAATCAACTCCAGGTTTATCTTGTTCATTTTGTCCTAATTTATGACTAGTCTTAGAACTCTTTGTGAAATCCATCCCAGGTTTTATCTCATTCACAAAGATAGTCCTAACTTATGACTAGTCCTAGATGCTATTTAAAAACTAGTCATAACTTAGGACCGGTAACTCGTGCTAACTCGAGACTAGTCTTTACTCGTTGTGAAATCCATCGCAGGTTTTGTCTGCTGGGAATATTTTTTCTCGTGTGATGGAATGTGGTAACGAACCTTGAAATGTGATCGGGCGGGGACAAAACGGTAGGCTTTACGGGGAGGAGGGATGTTTTCAACGGGGCTTAACGAGGCGTGTGTGTGGTACAAATACCTGGACTTGTACTAAGCTTAGTTAGGGTTAAGGTCAACAGGTGGGTAACCCCAGCAATTCAAGTTTATAATTGAAGAGCCGAATTTGTGGTCACAACGACTGGCTGGATTTCAATGCTTTTCATTTTCACCAAATCTATCAGAGAACTTTTAATTGAGAAAATATAATTAGCTGTTGCAAACAGCTTACCAACCAAAAGGACCTATGGTGTAAATACACAAACAAAATGGTTTAGTTAATGGTCTGACGTTTCAACCCTATATCAGAGTCTTTCTTGCTCCCTTGGGCTTTGGACACTATTGGTCATTATTCAAAATAATTGTTAGCATAAAACCTTACTTGGTAACGAGTAATGGGGAGAGGTTGAAAAACACTATGAGAAACGGCTCCCTCTGAAGTAACGTAGGTTTTGAGAAAGAAGTAATTTTCCACGAATTTGATTTCGAGACCTCAGAATTAGATTGAGGTCTCGAAATCAAGCATCTGAAAGCAAGCAACTTCGTGTGACAAGGGTGGTTTTTTTCTTAATTGTTATCTCGCAACTTCGACGACCAATATTGAGCTAAAATTTTCACAGGTTTGCTATTTTTATGCATTTGTTGAGATAAACCAAGTGAGAAGACTGGTCTTTGTCAATTATCAATAGTGTCTAGTGTTTAAATGACAACACAACACCAATTAATAGGTTTACTTATCTCGTACCTGTTCGTGTGTTGTGTTTTATTGTGTTGTGTTGTGTTGTCATTTTTCTTCGAGAAAATCTGCTATATTGCGCAGGGTCACGTCAGGCCATTAACTATTTTTGTAGAACTTTTAATAATGAGGAATGTGAAATTTTAAAAGATTAATGAACTCATGAAACTGTGTAAGATTGTTGGGCTTTTAGTGACGTATTTTGTGACGTCGTGTATGACGTACCTGCGGGGCCGTCTCTTCGGAAGCAATCGGCGACGTTATCGTAAGCTTCGCACAGCATCGGGATCAGTCGGCTGAAGGCAACGACGTTCATGGGACCATCGACGAGGAAGGGGAGTCGATCTGGCGGCACGTAGTACGTATTCTCAATTGGGTTGACATCCACAATCCGTCCCACCACCATAGCGCCTAACCACTCTCTCACGTACCTGTGTGTGTGGTGTGACAGAAATAAACACAATTCGTTTTTACATGACTTCCTATATCCTATACATGTCAATAGCAGGGTAAGTGATGGATCCCATGTTAGATCTAATGTGATTTCATTCTCCAAGGACCGAGAACTGTAACACCGAGCGGAAATGAGTGGCCTACCTCCCCGTTCCAAACGAGCATCTTCCCCGGGCCATTTTAGCCAATCATTACCTCCAGACTGCGTCATTCCAGAACCTGTCTGTGTTCATGGCGGAGATCATTCATTTTTCATGTTCCTTTTAGAGGGGGTCTTTGAATCATACATAACTCGGGGAAAGCCAAAAAATACTAATGGAGAGAACACCTTTGGGGAATTGTGATGTAATTGCATCCATACTTTACTTGATATCTCCGCGGGTTGCGTTTTGTGGACGGGGAAAATGGAACAACATGCCGCTATTCTGTTTGTTCGTACAACTATATTAGACTGTAGAGGACATGGTTTAGGTCTGCATAGTTATGGAACTCTCAGAGTGTTCCGTGATTTCACAAAGAGTTAAGACTAGTCCTAATTTAAGACTGGTCCAATGAGATATTAAAAACAAAAGGGTAGTCCTAACTCGATATAAGAATAGTCTTAAAGGAACACGTTGCCTTGGATCGGTCGAGTTGGTCTTTGAAAAGCGTTTGTAATCGTTTGTTATAGAAAGCATTATGATTAGAAAGATATTTTAAAAGTATAATATAATGATCCACACAAGTATCACTCGAAATTGCGTGGTTTTCCTTTTACATCGTCGAAAAACAATTTCGAGGCAAATGTGTGTGGATCATTGTATGCTACTTTTTTTGAACATCTTTCTAACCATATATATTTTATAACAAACGGTTACAAACGCTTTTCAAAGACCAACTCGACCGATCCAAGACAGCGTGTTTCTTTAACTCTTTGTGAAATCTGCTTCTCTGGTTTAAATTTTGGGGCATAATCGACTGATAACATAACCACATTTATATCGATTATTATTTTTATGTAACAAATTCCTGTTTAATCAGATCAGCAAATACAAGCTTAGCCAGTACCACATAACCTTTATAAGAGGTGTTTGACCTAAATGTGAACGTCTAAATGAGAATACCATCTAATTGAGGTACCATGTACTATGGAAGATAACACTTCAGTGTTCTTCGTGATTCTGGGTTAATAAGAATTCCGGCCTAAAAGAAACATTGTGTTAATCATCGTCTCAACACACATCTGGTTCCTCAACCACTTAAATTACGTTTAATGTATCATGGCCTATTTTAGAAGTTTAAGCGAGCTCACTCGAACCTGTTCGCCAACGTACAAACCAATTGTTTCAAATGTTGAAGAGAATTTGTTGTTTCGGTAATCATGATTCTGTGTCTATATAGTGTGGTAGATAGGTTATAACGTGTGCATAAACATAGTCTGCAGACATTCTCAAAAATGCATCATTTTGGGGCATAATTTGATGATTCCTTTGTCCTTGCACTGGGAACGAGGTTGAGTCTTAAGAGTTTCCCTATGAGGCCGAGTAAAAAAATAAACATGTTTAGCGTCCAGGTTTCTCAAAAAAAGGAAGGAGGAGGTGCTTTTTATTTTTTATTTTTTATTTCAAGATGGCCGCCATTCTTTTTAAAGTGTCAAATATCCATTGTTTTTCTACTGCTCAAACACACAATACATAAATGAAACATTTTGGTCAAGACTCAAGACATTCAGACAAGACATTGTGTTTAAGCTGAGCTCGTTTTAAAATAACCTTTTTCATAAAAATATTTTTTAAAAGTGTGCATAAAAAAATATATATATATATAAAGGAGGCGGCCTCTAAAAAGGAAGCGGGCGGGGACGCTAAACATGTTTCTTTTTTTACTTGACCTTATGGAGTCCTTTGTTTTTTCTTTCCACTAATGAAAACTGTGGACCGTTCAGCTTCTACAGGCCGGTCCAGATAAAATAGAAATCCGTAGTTATCAAAGATAAAGCATCCAACCAACATCATCGGAAACGTTTCTCAGATTTACTTTTTTGAAATGACTTCCTAAAACGGTTGAAACAAGTTGAAATACTTCCCGTTCACTTCCAGCCGGTCTTGATAAAGTAGAAATCCATGGGGCATACTCGTTATCAGAAGTGTCTGATCAATATAGATCAGTATCTTACGAGTTGACTTATTCGATAAACCAAGTCAATTTGGCAGGATACGTGGTTACGTTACCGGGACCCAATTTCATAGAGCCGCTAAAGGTACTGCCGTCGATTTCACAAAGAGTTAGGACTCGTCTTATCTCGAGTTAGGACGAGTAACTCGTGTTAACTTAGGATTAATCTTAAGGTCTGCATGCTACAGTGCAGGGTTGGGACTCGTCCTAAGTCCTAAGATTAGTCTTAAGTTAGGAAGAGTTTTGTGAAATCGACGGCTGGACACTTTTGGTAATTCCTCAAAATGATTGTTAGCAAAAAAAGCTTACTTGGTAACGAGCAATCGAGAGCTGTTGATAGTATAACACATTGTGAGAAACGGCTCCCTCTGAAAAGATGTAATTTCTCACTGAAATAGCAAAAGACTTCAGCTGAAGCCTTTTACATGCATCTGTAAACACATAGTCTGCAACAAGGGTGTTTTTCTGTCATTGTTCTCTTGCAACTTCGATGACCAATGTGCCCAAATATTCACAGGCTTTTTATTTTATGCATATTTTGTTGAGATATACACTAGGACTAATATGTGAAGAACACTGGTCGTTGACATACCAAACATGTCCAGTGCCTTTAAGCGCAGCAAGTATAGCTAAGCATAACACATTTCCAAAATTAATATTCTTTATCCCCGATGCAAATTTAACATCTATTATAACACATTTCGCTTGCCAGACTAAGGTTACCAGCCAAAACTACCATGTCACATGTACAAGTTGTGACTGGTATCCTGCTCATTTCTGCTTCGTAGACAATTTGTTAAAGCCACCATTTTCAGCTCCATGAAATTGAGTCATGGACAAGAGATATGACATTTCTGAGGCTTCGATTTTTGATTATAGGCTAATGTCTTAAAGCCATTATACACTTTCGGTACAGAAAAAAAAGTTCACAGATTTACAAATAATTTACAGGGTTTACAGAAGGTAATAGTGAAAGACTTCTCTTGAAATATTGTTCCATGAAATGCTTTACTTTTGAGAAAACATTAAAACAGTATAAATTCTCGTTAGCGAGAATTACAGATTTATTTTAAACACATGTCATGATACGGCGAAACGTGCGGAAACAAGAATGGGTTTTCCCGTTATTTTCTCCCGACTCCGATGACCGATTGAACCTAAATTTTCACAGGTTTGTTATTTTATATATATAAGTTGTGATACACGAAGTGTGGGACTTGGACAATACTGTTTACCGAAAGTGTAAAATGGCTTTAACGGCATTTTTATATCAATGGCATCAGGCCTCCGTTGCCCCTGGTCTTGGTCATGGTGTCCCTCAAAAAAATGTCCCTTTGCAAAATGAAAGGGGCCTTGCCCTTACACAGATGAAAGGATATCAGGCCTATGACGTCACAGCGAATCCCAAACGCCTAATTATGTCCACGCTTGTAAAATTGCTTACATAGACAAAGACTGAGAGCATTTTGTTAAAGCTGATGGAAGAATCATTTCAAAGTCCGTAAGTAGGCTACGCAAAGGGCAGTGTGCTTTTAAGTTCCCGGAAAGTTAAGTAATAGTCTACAGAAAGCACATTGTATTTTCATTAATCCCCAAATGAACATTACTGGATTACAAGATAAAATCATGAAAAGCCATTAACCTAAATGCCGTCGGTATGTGTGGTTTTAATGTATGGGAATAACGTGTAAATAAAGGTGAATGTGATTTAGTGAGAATGACCCCCCCCCCCCCACCACGCCCCACCCATCACCCCTATCCTGTAATCAAAGGAAATGAGGAAACACGAGTTCTCAACGAATATAATATCACCAATTTTGTTTAAAGAAAAACGTACAAGTTCTATAATCGGTAACCACGCTTGTGATTACATATTACACCAACACATTCTTCTCAAAATATGGAATTTCAGATTACACCTTTTGGTGAAGGAAATTCTAGGAAGCTGGAAGCAAGCGCACACATGGGAACAAAAGCGGGTTAATAGGTGTTAAAAAGCCACCCTTCGCTACTGTTGAGCGGTCTCACTGCCCTGCCCAGAGGCGTTACAGACGGCATGCTTTTCTTTCAAGAAGTTCATCCACAATTGTAACATGTGTTGATTTGCCGACACATTTGAACATTGTTGTTCTCAAAAATGAAAGGGGTGGTGATACTCGGCAATGTTTTCTTTCAAATTGTGCCTCTGCCACAAGTTGTTTTTGTAGGTAATTTCTTGATCTTTGATAGTAACTCACCTTATGTTTTGAATCATTTATACCAGATTGGTGTACAATTTGTGAGATTTGGGGTCCTTGGGGAGGGGTTGTATTGATGTTTAAGAGGCTATATGACACTCAAATCACTTAAAAACCTCTTGGAACACGTTTTGGAAACATGTTGTGTTTTGATAGGTTTCAAGTTATAAAATGCACTTGAACCAACAATATTGTCTATATTTACACCATAATATATGAACGTTATTATGGGCACAATCATAATGCTTGCAGCAGGCCCTGATCTTGCTCGAACACCACACGTTCAGCTCACAATGAATCAAATATCATTATATTAAAGGCAGTGGACACTATTGGTAATTACTCAAAATAATTATTAGCATAAAACCTTACTTGGTATCGAGTAATAGAGAGAGGTTGGTAGTATACAACATTGTGAGAAACGGCTCCCTCTGAAGTGGAGTAGTTTTCGAGAAAGAAGCAATTTTCCACGAGTTTGATTTCGAGACCTCAAATTTAGAATTTTGAGGTCTCGAAATCAACCATCTAAACGCACACAACTTCGTGTGACAAGGGTGTTTTTTCTTTCATTATTATCTCGCAACTTCGACGACCGATTGACCTCAAATTTTCACAGGTTAGTCATTTTATGCATATGTTGAGATACACCAACTGTGAAGGTTAGTCTTTAACAATTACCAATAGTATCCACTGCCTTTAAAGTCGCTAAAGCCCTATGATAGCAACATGGTGAAACAAATACAAACTTTAGCTCTGCATCAATTGAACCAAACTCAGAAGGTAACACCCCACCCCTACACACAAAAAAAAACCTAAAAAAACAAAAAATATTTCGTTCTATCAAGTAATTGGAAATGTTATCTTTACCAACACTTTACCCCAGTACACCAATCATCAATCATTTATATATCCTTACACCCCATCTATGATCGCAATCAAGGCCCCAGCTACTAATGCAGGGTTAATGGGCCATTCAGAAGTGTGTCTCTTTTTTTTTTTTTGGTCTGGTGGGTCAAAATAAATAACTGAAAATCAAAATTGAACAAAATTATTTTACAAATACATAGAGATTATAATTTTTAAGAAACGAAAAAGAAGAAGATGAAATACCAAGCTGGCCAAGTTGGCAACAGGGTCATCGTTCCTGAATAAACTAGAAGTTGCTTGTTTAAAGACAATGGAGACTATTGGTAATTGTCAAAGACCTGTCTTCTCACTTGGTGTATCTCAACATATGCATTATAAAAAAACAAGTCTGTGAACATTTGAGCTCAATCGGTCATCGAAGTTGCTAGATAATAATGAAAGAACAAAACAAAAAACACTTGTCACACGAAGTTGTGCGCTTTCAGATGCTTGATTTCGAGACCTCAAATTCTAAATCTGAGGTCTCGAAATCAAATTCGTGGAAAATTACTCGAAAACTACATTACTTCGGAGGGAGCCGTTTCTCACCATGTTTTATACCATCAACCTCTCCCCATTACTCGCTACCAAGAATGGTTTTATGCAAACAAATATTTTGAGTAATTACCAATAGTGTCCACTGCCTTCAACAATCATAACAACAGAACTACTCGTAATCAAGAAAGGTTTTATGATAATAAATATTTTGAGTAATTACCAGGATAAACATACCATAAAACAATAGTCACAGTCACTGATGTTAAGGACTTGATCTAAAATATCTAGCTTGTTCTTCAGTGTATGCAAATTAAATGAAGCCATTCAATACTGAGGTCGAAATTTTGGGTGGGTGGCAGGTTCAAAAACACACACCTAACCAAACAGGTATTATGCAAGATTGGTAAGGGTAGGTAAAACAAATACTATTTATTATTTTTTGTCTTTACAAAAGCTTACTGATTATGAAGTTCATAATTGGAACTATTTTATCCCACTGTGAAATATTTCCTCTGAAATTAAGCCATAATTTCGAGAAAAAGCTGAAAACATGACGAAAAAAAACAGCTGATTTAGGAAGTTACAACACAATTAATAGGAAGTTACAACACAATTAATTAAGCCTAAATTTTCACAGGTTTATTGGTGCATGTTTATTATGGTTGATCACACAAACCACAGACACTGTCATCGACTATTTTTCCAGCTCTGATACCAATTGTGTAGTAATCGGCCCATGGATGGTGGTTCCTGAAATGGCACTTTAAAGTGACTTCATACACAACAAACAATTTCAACGTTAAAGTGGAAAACGACTTATTCTGATATACTATATCTCACACGTCACTCAAGATTAGATTGTGACATCGCAACATGCATTTTATATATACAAAAATGTTCAAGATTTAACTGAAAAAAACGTTGAACTATTTGGGGATGTTGATCTCTATAGAACTTTATTGCACAGATTGGGTTTTTTTTAAGTTTTTTTATTCTAGTGAAGAGCAGACGATGTGGATTGGCCTTCAAATTTTCCAAATAGTTATGATGAACAAAACTCGGCTTGTCGCACAAAGGCAAAATGATACCACTTTCTTGCAATTTGTATTTTTATTTTTTATGCAAGTCGCCAGACACAGAAGGCCTGAAAGCCACTTCAAGGTGTTGGAGGCTGTTGCTACCTACTCCTAGGGCTAAAACAAGGTTACCCCTTTTACAGTCCATACGGATGTAGGCTTGGGTATCGTCAGTCCGAAGCCTGGCTTCGTGCTATACTATAACACTCAATGTGAATGTTGATATTTGCCGAATAGTGGCGTGGGTGAGTCGAGCGGTTTAAGGCACTAGACTCAAGCTCTGGTGTTTCTGATCAGGGGAGTGTGGGTTCGAGTCCCGGTCGTGATACCATCATGCACTAGGAGTGGTAGTGTACTTAAACGAACCCATAAGACTAGTCGTGGGAGCATAATGGGGGTTAAAGACACTGGACACCTTTGGTAATTGTCAAGGACCAGTCATCTCACCTGGTGAATCTCAACATATGCACAAAATAACAAACCTGTGAAAATTTTAACGTCGAAGTTGCAAGACAATATGGGGGAAACACCATTGTCACACGAAGTTGTGTGCTTTCAGATGATTGATTGCGGTACCTCAAAATCTAATTCTGAACTCTCGAAATCAAATTCAAATATTTTAGTGGAACATCACTTCTTTCTTGAGAAAACTACGTTACTGCAGAGGGAGCAGTTTCTCACAATGTTTTATACTATCAATAGCCATTGCTTGTTACCAAGTAAGGTTTTATGCTAACAATTATTTTGAGTAACTACCAATAGTGTTCACTGCCTTTAACACTGGTGTTTCTATAATAGTTCACATAGCAAAGCACCCTTGTTGACAGGTTTTTTATTTATTTATTTTAAATCTTTAGACATACACAACAGTTACAAGTTGTACAGGGGCTGTCAAGGTTAAAACAAAAGTACAAAACTGTCATCAAAAGATGTGTAAAACCAGACCCCTGCCAACTATAAAAATATAATTATACAATATAAAAAGGTGATTGCACTGAAACATTTTAAAATCACACAATAGAAATCATTAAAACACAAGCAAAACCAGACTATTGAAAACAAAAATCTACACCCTCACAGATTCATGCCAACCCACTGGGCCCGAGGACAATGATAGCAGAGAGCCTCCCCAAACACCACCCAAAAAAGCACAAAGACCCCTCAGGTTCCATTACACTTGCGAGCTATGTTCTGTGGTTAGGTTCACCGTTAATTATGAGGCATTTTGGTTTCTATTTAATAACAATACATAGTACATTATTCAAACTTCGGTTTGGTGTGAACCGCTTTTAATGTGGACTGTGCTAAAACAGTATAACACGTGTGCGCCAAGTCGTTGACATGAAACGCAATCACGATAGCTACAGGGAGGCGTTCCATCGACACCCATTACGGGCCGTTGCACCCCCCCCCCCCCCGTACTCCTTACGGTTTAATTTGATTCGTGATTACAAATTGAAGAAAATGCCCTATTGTTGTACTTTATTTCGAAGGAAGTAACAACGAGAGCACATTATTGATTGTGTTGCTGGAGCTGGTGAGGGGGGGGGGGGGGGGTGGGGGTCGTGATTTTCTTTAATGAACTTTAAAGGGGTGCGTAACATTGGTTAAGGAAAAATCACATAATTTCTTTTTATATCAATATTAAACCACCCCGAACAATTGACAAAATAGGGACACCACCAATATAGGGCTAGATAGCTCAGTTGGTAGAGCGCCGGCAAGTTAATCCGGAGGTCGTTGGTTCGAATCCCACTCTAGTCAATTGAATCGATTGAAACAATCAGTGGGTTACAATAATCAAACGTATACAATACATTTAAAGGCACTGGACATCATCGGTAACCACTCAAAATAATTGTATAGCATGGTAACGAGCAATGGAGAGATGTCGATATTAACTGAGTTAAAAAAATTGTGAGAAGGAAATCTTTTATTGGGCATCTGAAATCACAAACTTTTGCAACAAGGGTGTTGTTCTTGTTTTATTTTCTTGCAACTTCGATGACCAATTTAGCCCAAATTTTCACAGGTTTGCTATTTGATGCATATGTTTGGATACACCAAGTGAGAATGCTTGTCTTTGACAATTACCAAACGTGTCCAGCGCATTTGAGCAGCCGTATGAAATATGACCTAGAAGGAACTTGCAAATTCTTCTTGAGACGTCAGACAAAGGATGGACAACATCGTTGGGGGTGGAGACAACTTCCAACTACCCAGGCAATCTCGGTGGTCTAGTTGGTAAGACACTGCTCTAGAATTGCAAAGTTCGAGGGTTCGAGTCCCACCCCAAGTATATGTCTGTGACTTTATGCACAGAGCTCGGGCAAGTACCGAGTATACAGTGCTAACATACATCGGTGTATGTGAGTAAAACCAAACAATGACTAGAACTTCCAACAAACTATAAAAAACAAAACATGATAGTGGTCGGCCACATGAGAGTCATTAGCGGTGTATTAGCAGTACATGCTTCGTAGAGGGTATTGGGTACTTACCGTTCTTTGAGTCCGGCCATCTGTGCGATCTGAGAGCTAGTCGACGGTTCCTGGAGTCCGCCCATGACTTTGAACAGTCCCGTCTCAACACCCAGGCTGAGTGCCACTGTCAGAGTCGCGGAGTTAACCATCTTCATTATCCGCTGTGCAAACTCCAAGGAGCTCTCCATGCCCGAGTCAATCGTCTTTCCTCCTTTCAAAATATCCATGATTCAAAACAATGTATCCACACAGTATGCAGCAAGTGCCACCTCGGTGCTATTTGTGGCCTTTTTATACCGACGGCATGCCACTTTTCAAATTTTTTGAGATTTTTTTTGTTATAGTTATAAGAGGGCAGCCTTACTTTTCTATAAGTGAATTTGAGGTATCGTTGCCTGATAGTTGCAGATAGTTGGACATTTCCATTATTTTCCACCAGGGGTGTCGGTATGATCTTCACTTAGTAATAAGCAGTGATTGACATCACCAACACGTCAATGTCACGACACATCTTCATACGAACCAACGGTAAATCACCCCGGGGGTGGTGTCTTGATAATTCAGTGATATAACTCTCGTTGCGAAACAAACTCAGAAACGCACACCCCTCCAATCGAATGGACTCTACTTGACAGTCACTCCAATCACCGATCTTACACATCATTTTAATGCCGATGACGTTTTTCTCGTCCAGTGAAACTTGGTTGGATCCTGAATGGAGGGGGATCCAAGGTATCAGTGACATAGCTTCAGAGTGTTCGGGGTCAGTCCAGACTCTGGAGGCGTTAATGAGATTGCCTGCAAGATGCATTCAGTCGTTCAGTTATGTCTTCTTGCCATCAGCTCTCTCTCTCCAGCGCTGAACCGTGAACCAAACCGTGTCGACCTCACAACGGAGCACGGCATTGCGACAGTGTGTGTGTGTATAGGGGATGTGGGGGTGTCTATACCCGTTGAAACCGAGCACGTCAACACACATGCAGAGGGACGGTAGTGGCAAGACGAATTCCTGTACATCAAAATATTGCCACTGTCGTAGTACTTTTAAACGAGGGAATCCTTAAAACAAAATCAGGAAAAATGTTGAGGGTGGCAGTTCTATACTAAAGAAGAAAACAAATTGCGCCCGGGATGTTTTGACAAAACGAGTACGTCCTCATTTGTATTCGTGTACAAAATAATGGGCACTACATGGGGGCATTTTTTGTCTAGTGGGTGCACTCAATAATTGTACCCAAACCTTGTAATAGATTTGGGTCCACCATATCTCAAAAATGGCTTTTTGGGAAGTCGCAAAAATAAAAACAAGGGGAGAACAATACTATTTTACTTCCTTTGCGTCTCCCATACCTTTTGATCCATTTATTTATTTTTTTTTTTTTGGGGGGGGGGGGGGGGGTGGGGGAGATCCAGACAAAACAAATAGGGGGGGGGATTCTGTCAAAGATGGAGCATAAGTTATATGCAACCAGTGCTCCATAAAATGTGTCAAACTTACAATATTTCTGGTAATTATTATCATAGTCTTGTTGAAGTTTCAAACTGCGTGGAAAGATCTATCGAAGCACTGTTGTCATTCAGTTTAAGTTGGTCGCCCATTTAAAAAAAAAAATCAATCTTCCTCGTCAGAAAAATGTTTCCGCCTAACTGATACTGAAAACACAGAAACACAACACATGCCATCTGTCTATAACATTCCATGTGTTTAGGGGGGTCCTTGAATTCGGTGGGGCTGCGGCCCACCACATTTTCAATAATGATGACACTATTTCTAGTTATTTATGTATTTAATATTTGTTTTATATTATACCTCTATAAATATATTAATTTTCTATAGAGCTGGTTACAATTAACCACTCAAAAATTCATCATTGACTGATGATTTCCATGTTATCGCCCACGCTGACAAAATTTGACATTTTGAGAGAGACAATCAAACTCACACTATAGCAGATGCTACAGGGATCTAGCCTAGATACAATTATGGGTTAAAGGCACCGAACACGTTTTGTAATTTGTCAAAGACCAGTCTTCTCACTTGGTGTACAAAATAACAAGCCTGTGGAAATTTGGGCTCAATTGTCCGTTGAAGTTGCAAGAGAATACACCATTTTGTACAACATAGTGTGCTTCCAGATGGGAATAAAGGGCTTCTGTCCAGAAGTCTTTTATTATTTTGATGAGAAATTAACTTTTTTAATAGATGTTAAATTTGCATCGGGGATAAAAAATATTAATTTTTGGTTTTTACCCATATACACCGATGTGTGTAGCACTGTATAATCACAGGCATTTTACTCGGGTGGGATTCGAACCCACGACCTTTGCAATTCTAGAGCAGTGTCATACCAACTAGACCACCGAGATTGCCCGGTAGCTAGAGGCAGTTCGAATCCTATGTTTTAGCAGCGGGTACTGCAAACGATTTAATAGATGTTAAATTTGCATCGGGGATAAAGAAATTAACTCTTTCTCAAAAACTACGTTATTTCAGAGGGAGTCGTTTCTCACAATGTTTTATACGGTCAACAGCTCTCCGTTGCTCGGCGTCACCAAGTAAGGTTATGCTCTATTTAATATTTTGAGTAATTACCAAACGTGCACAGTGCCTTTAAGCAAAATATGAAAAAACATAGTTCACAAAATCTGCGTTGGCCGGTTAAAATAAAATAGGTACAATATTACATGGTCAACTGTTTCAGTCTATATATACACCCACTGCCGGGATATTAATACGCCTTCTTGAACATCCCATTTGTCCTTCCTTGTTCACACCTGTTGGTCTACGGTGCATGCTTTGAGGGGGAAGACCAATCAATTCGGATTGTTGCAATCTTTTTTGTGGCGCTCTGTTGCAACGAGTGTTGTTGTCTTTTGGTTTTCAAAATGTGTTTAGCATAAAGATGTAAAGTAAAAAAGTGATGGTTAGCAATATTTTCGCGTCAGTCAAAATCAGTGAGAAACAGTCACAAACAATACACATTGAGTGGTAACCCGAATCAGCTCAGCAAAATATGCAAAGCAAGTTTTTGTGCTTAATGACTTTGTGAATTTGGACGCTGGGGTAAAAATGCCTTGTTTTTCCCTGGTATACATCTCAATTGGCCGATTCGCCGTGGATGCAAGAGTAACGTTTTCAGCAGGAGATTATTGTTTGTGTTTTAATTTTGTTACAGACCTATTTTTATTTCGATATTTATTGTTTGTTTGTTAATTCAGTTTCTTTCTATACATACCACATACCCATCAGGTTTTCGTTCCGACTCGGCCTTTTCTGTTTGTTTTTCTTCTTCTTCTTCTTCTTCTTCTTCTTTTCTTACCCCTTTTTACCTTGTTTAATCAAGTACAAAATAACTCGGCTTGATTGGGTCATGAAGAAGGGGGGAAAGACGTAGACAATTAATAATACACCAACCAGCGCTCTTGCTATTCATAATTTTCAAATACATTGTCTGCATATGAAAAAATAGTTTGAAATTATCACATTAAAGCCTATTAAAATGTAACCTAACTGCTCTTGAGATTTTTACTCTCACTGCCCCCCCCCCCCCTCCTTCCCCTTGGTACAACACTTCTAAAGTGTACGATGTAAGTTCCTCGCCACAGATTCGTTGAGAGAGGCATAGGTGCGGAAGGGTGTGGAGCGCGCAGCCGGTCCTGTGAAACGGTCCTGCGATAGGCTCACTATAGAAGGGGTTAGGCTTGATTACAAAATGGGTGTGAAGTTACAACAAATCATTCCTCATAATTATCAGTTTTCTCGATTAAGAAAGGACATGTTTACATGTTTCGTGGGTGTGATAACAACCATTATTTAAAGCCATTGGACACTTTCGGTAAACAGTAATGTCCAAGGGCCGCACTTCGTGTATCACAACTTCTATATAAAATAACACACCTGTAAAAATGTAGGCTCAACCGGTCATCGGAGTCGGGAAAAAATCACGGGAAAACCCACCCTTGTTTCCGCACGTTTCGCCGTGTCATGACATGTGTTTAAAATAAATCCGTAATTCTCGATATCGAGAATTGATATAGTTTTAATGTTTTTTCAAAGAGTAAAGCGTTTCATGGAATAATAATTATTTAAAGAGAAGTCTTTCACCATTACCTTCTGTAAACCCTGTAAGTTATTAATTTGTAAATCTGTGAACTTTTATTTATTTTTCTGTACCGAAAGTGTCCAATGGCTTTAACCATTGTAGCTGATAGCCAATGTTGTTGTTTGTATACCCCGTGACACATTCAAGGGCCGAGCCGGGGAAAAAACGTAGCAAGACTGTGGCTGTGAGGTGTCACCGTGGTCACGGTTGTGGGTTCGAATCCAGCCAGGCTAACCACTGATTTCACAATAAGACTGAACTTGAGTAATGGGTTGTTAGAAACTGGGTTGAGTTCATCACACATGACGGGGCTCATGCACCCCCAAATCATGCGCTTAAAAGGCACTCTTAAGTTTGTTTCCATTTCTCAAAAGGGTGACACTTTGAAGGTGTTGCACCCCCCCCCCCCCCACCCTAGCCGACCTGCGAGCAGTTTTAGTGATGATTTACTCGGGTTACCTCCTACGGTATTATAAAGCTTCGTCTGGAATAGAGCTGATGTCCTAATGTAATCCCAAAGCAGATATCGCCTATGATTTGTGTTCATAGCGAATGGAATTTTACTCGCAGTCCGCGTACTATGAATAAAACCAAGCAAAACGTGTTTTTACTATAGAAAAACATTGTGAAAACTTTTTACGTTTTCGCTTTTAAAGCTAGAGTAGAGGGTTGTTATTTTTGGTATGAAGAAAAGGAGCAACAGATTTTGAGTAGGCAAAGGCTAAATATTATAGCCTTATCAATGTTTAAAGCTGGGTCACTTGGTAACCCCGAACAATCACTCAAAAGTAGGCCTATGCAAAAAATAATGGCAGGGCCTTTTATCGGCTAGACGCACAGAGAAAGGAGTGGCAGAACCGGCATGCAGATACCACTCGGCCCAGAGACAAACAGCTGCACCGGGTTAAGGAAAATAATTGTCAGAGCCTGTTCTGATAGGGGCCCGCTCTTTCCCTGCTTTCTCTGTTGGTAACAATAAGTGAATTTGCAAGGACCGCCTTGTATCGTTTTTCACAAAAATATTTTGCTTTCATTATGCAAGTGAAGAGTAGTTTTCTCATTATTTTCTGCCAAGTCTTAATTCCTTCTCAGCTAGGATGAGATTTTATTCAGTTTATTCATTCACAATGATATGATCCACGACTATATGAAGCATAATTAGTAATGATACTACTTCTATTTCAGTTAGCATTTGCTGAACAGTAAAACTTCACTTTTTAAATACGCGTTTAAGAGGCATGCCTTTCCTTTTTAGCGGATCTGGCAAAAGTAACGACTTTATTATATCAGGGCCGTACTTTTAGCACAGCGCCCCCAACGTTACAAAACTACATACGTCTGTTCCCTGCCTCTGATAAACGCTCTATTGAAATACGTGCATTTCTTCAAAAGCAACCTCTCACCGGATGTCAGACTAATAAATCTCACGTGAACAAAATGGCAGACAGGGAGCCTCCGCCTCTTTTCGACGATGAAGACCTCAATGAGGTCAAAACCGACAATGTTTCAGAAGTGAGTACTGTTACTTTCCCATTCAGATTGATGTCTAAATTGCCAAGCATTTTTGTTCAGCTCGTCAAGTCGGAAATGTGTTTTTAGACGATTTGACACCCAGAGACTGGACACAGTCGTCGCAGTGTGTTTTGCACTTCTTCAAAAATGGGTGGAACTCGAAAGTATGTCCAATTTCCGGACACTTCATAACCACAGGAGCTATTGAATTTCCATTTTACAGGAAACAGAGACTTTAAAACATAAAAAAATATCTTTATTATCAATCAGTGACTCGGCCAGTCACCGAGTCAGTCACTCACACTCGGTCCTTCATTCATAATCAAATTTGTTTTGTCATGGGTTTTTTGTGTTCAAAACTTCATTCAATTTCAACAATCAGTTCAATAAAACAATAAATATTGAATGAATATCATTCAAAAAATCAAAATTAAATCCTTTCTTGATTGACCTTGTTCTTGTTAGTTGGAGAATGTTGTCCTTGTTTTACCTTGAAAGTTGAATTGAACTTAGTTTTCCTGGATTAACTTTCTGTATGGTGCCACCACTTTTTCACTAGTTTTTACAAAAAAGGGACATCTCATTGAGGTATAAATTAGATACTATATTAAATGAAAAAGTGGTGGCACCATACAGAAACTTTTCCGTTTTACTTTTTGGACTTCTCCATTGTATTGCAGATGCACTGCACTCTTGCATTGCAGTCTTTGTTAAATCTTGGGGAAAACTTGCCATATTCTGCAACCACTTTTTCACACATTTTTTCGAAAAGGAAAATAATACTATTTTATTTCATAACATAACAAATGAAAAAGTGGTTGCACGATACAGAAACCCTTTTAAAACCTTGGCCTCTAAGCCTGGGCGACTAGTCACTAGTGTCAAAGTTGCCACTATTTTTTTGCTTAGTCGAGTCATGACTACAGTCCCTACACTCCTAATCCTTCAATCCATTCAGTGGGAATTTTACTACACTGCGCCTGCGGCAAACAATATGCTGCAGTGCATGCATCTTGGGAATTAAAAATTAGTCACGACTAGTGTCATAGTCTTGCTTGAAGCGCGACTAGTCGAATAATAAATTTCACTAGTCGCCCAGGCTTAATCTGGACCAAGATCACTGGGCAGGTTCTAGATGCTGTCTGGCCTCGACTTGATTGATTGTAATGATGGTGATATTTGTTGGGGTTTTTTTTCAGGATAAGCCGGCTCCAACAATCGTAGTTGATGAAGAAGAAGACAGTGACCTCTTTGCAGGTGAAGTAAACAAAAACAAATGTATACATTTGATTATCACTCTTAAAATTTATGGCAATGAAACCTTTTGTAAGATGCCTACAGCGGCTTATGATAGTATAAAGCATTTTGAGAAACATCTCACTTCGAAGTAATGTGGTTATAAATAGTTTTTATGCCCCAAAATTTTAATCTTAGAAATATTTCTGTCATGCCACAGCACCTTTTAAAGGCACTGTACACGTTTGGTAATTGAAAGACGAGTGTTCTCACTTGGTGTATCCCATCATAACCATAAAATAACAAGCCTGTGCAAATTTGGGCTCAATTGGTCATCTAAGTTTTGAGAAAATGATGAAAGAAAAAACATTCTTGCTTGGACCAATTTGTGTGCTTTGGGATGGGAATAAAAGACTTCTAGCTAGAAGTCTTTTATTATTTTAGTGAGAAATTTAGGAGTCGTTTCCCACAATGTTTTATACTATCAACATCTCTCCAATGCTCGTTACCAAGTCAGTTTTTAAGTTAATATTTGTTTTGAGTAATTACCAAACGTGTACCTTCCCTTTAAACCATTACCATTAGGAATACATGTAGGTCTCATACATGTACTTCAAAACTGTACGTAGCTTCTCATACCTTGCAGAAAGGGATGTGATATAGAACATTGTATAATAATAATATATTAATAATTTTACTGATACCTTTTGTTGATGGGTCTTTTAGGAGGGGGCACAGAAGTGTCGCTCGACGATGACCCGTTGAAGGAGGAAGTCAAGGAAGAACCTCCGAAGCCTGAACCTGTCAAGGAGGCTCCAGTCAAGGAGACGCCCCCGGCCGAGTTAAAGACAGAGCCAACCCCTGCTGCCACCTCACCCGCAGTCACTGAAACCGTTAACACAAAGGGATCAGCTGCGGCTAAAGTTACGGTAATTTGGATTTTATGTGTCCATTCTTGTCCTTTCCGGCTTTATGGAAATCAGACATTTGAATCTTTACACTGCCAGTCACCTGGGCCTGATTTCAAGGCTTTTTTTTACCGCCGAATTTCAGCACTTAAGATGACCATTCTCAGCTTACTGTACAAGCTTTGAATTTCTGCACTGTGTAAGCGAAGAATGCCTAGTAACGTTGAGTACGCACGCGCAGAATCAAGAATTTCCTGCTTACCCGTGAATGCTTTACATAAGTGTCAGGGATGTGATTTCTCCTTTTTCAACCAGAAATCCAGTTTTTTATTCCCCCCCCCCCCAACAACTATTTTGAGTCATTTCCAGTGGCCAATGCCTTTTTAAGCAGCTCTATGAAATTGGGCACTGAAAAAAGTATGAAAATAAATGTGAAGTTGAACTGAATTGCATCCCTTCCTATTATTCAAAACGTAGTAAACTAAACCATTATTTCTTGATGGTTTATTTGAAGGATGAAACTGAGGAGGAGGTTGAGGAAGACAAGAAGGAAACCAAGGCTGTCGATGAGGAGGAAGAGGAGGAGCAATTGGACACCTTTGATATGGAGATAACTATCACAGAACCCTTCAAGAAAGGTACAAACTTTTCTGAGATGATGGCATTATTTTTTATTGCTGGCCATGCTGGAATATTTAGGCCTGCATGTAAAGTAAAGTTAAGTCTGTACAACATGGCTTATCAGGCCAGTGTTTACATTCGGTTTCATCGTTGGCGTTAAACAACTGAAAATATTTGTGCTTCCCCCTGGATAGTATCACAGTACATTGCATGTTACTCCCTAGGGGCCAATTTCATAGAGCTGCTTACAAAGCAAAATATTTGGTTAAGCATGAAAATGGCTTGCTTATTTTACACATGTTACTGGCCAAAATTTCATGCCATATACATTGCTTGTGAATGGAATTCAGCTGTTGTTTACTTAGCATAACAATTGAGTGGAGTCTTGGCCAGTATTCTGATTTGACTAAGCATGGATTTTTTTGCTTAAAAGCAGAATTTTGTGCTTAAGCAGCTTTATGAAATTGTACCCATTTGTGCTCCTTGGTGGAGAGAAAACATTTATGATAAAAAAGTGCCTTGCTCTAAAGAACCATTCAAGAAAGGTACCCACCCTTCTCATATTCATATCGTCACTGGATTACTGAAACAAGCAAGTCCAGGGCCCAATTTCATAAAGCCTGTAAGCACAAACATTTGCTTAGCATGAAATTGTTTTCCTTGATAAAAACAAGATTACCAACCAAATTTTAATTTGTTGCATATCGCTTGTTGCTGGCATTCAGCTGTTGTTTGCTTATCCTGAAAAAAAACACGTGGAAGTTTGGTTGGTAATCCTGTTTTTATTAAGGAAGAAAATTCATGCTAAGCAAAGTTTTGTGCTTACAGGCTTTATGAAATTTGGCTCTGGGCTCAAATTTTACACAGGACCATAGGCCTAAGGCCAGTGATTTTAAGGGTCTGGGTACATTTTTGTAGGACACAAAGCATTAAACTCACACTGTTTGAAAATAGTGATAGTAGAAAGCTTACCTTAAAATATTACTTGCTGAGGTGATGTAGTTTTGGGTAGAAATTAGTATAAAAAAAAGTCATGAAAATTATTTTCGTCTCAGTGAGAGCCCAGAAGGATATAGATTTTCAATTGATTAATGAAAACTTTGTTTTTTTTCCACCAGGTGACGGGATGAGTGCTTTTATGGCGTATAAAGTGACCACAAAGGTATGCCCCCCCCCCACATGTAATTTGTACCCCCCCCCCCCCCCCTCGACCTTAACTTCCACAAGTCCATTCCCTTGTCTAGCTAAAGTTTTGTCTGATTCTGTTTACAGGATTTTTCCCTCAAACTTTGGTTTCAGATTTCATTCCATATGTCAACTATATTTTGTTTGTTTTCCTCCCATCAATGTTATTTGTATTGGCCCTGAGAGCCTGAAGCCACATGTTTTCAACAATTTTCCCGATTTAAGGATTTTTTTCATAGACTTCTCTTTGCCTTCCAATCTTTTTAAAAAGCTTGACTTTATCATCAAGTCAGTGGCCAAGGACACCCCTTACTTTATTCAAACTCTAGTTTTAGTGAAAGCCTGGTAGTTCAGGAGTGTCACAATCCCCCCCCCCAACCCCAAACACCCCTGCACGTGTACGATCTGTGCTTGCTGTTGTTTACACGTGCAAGGCCAAACCAACAGGCTTGGTTTGAAGCCAAACACGTCCGATTTTATCTGGGTGCAGATGTTTGGGTAGAAGGGCCCAGATAAGAGTGCAATTATCAATTGTGACCCGCTACGTGAAAATGAGTCAGATGTCACCCAATGCATTATTAAGTAATGGACAGTTGAATGTTTTACTTTTTTACTTTTTAAGATCTTTATTTGCATCGTTAACCTTGAGAACACTTAACTTTAGGCTATAAAGCTATAGATACAACAATTTTGTGATCATACTTATGTCTAATTTGTATCCTTTCGTGCGCAATGGTAGTTTAAAACATCACTTTACTTGTAATTCGTTTTTCAGAAATAATTATGTATTGGCTAATTTCAAACGGGAGTAACTCAGCAACGCGACACTCCCCAAAGCTTAGACATATACCAAATTACTGCTGCTGGTGTGTTTTTTCCAGCCATGCATACAACTCAATTCTTGAAATTGTCAACATCTGACTCATTTTCACGTAGCGGGTCACAATTTAAAGCAGTCTTGGTATTTTTCCAACTTTAATCCCGGTTCATACTTCCTGCGAATTTGACGTCCAAACTCTGTTTTCGCTGCGATATTAACCCCTGCGAAGTATTTGTTGCAAATTTGTGATGTCAACATTCGTATCGCATTTGCAGGAACTATGAATTGCGCTTCAGTCTGATTTCCTTTTTCTTTTTTCTTTTTTGCCCTTGGGAAAAATCCAGAAAATTGTAAATAAATAGCCTGAAATATCTATTGCAGACTATATGCAAGTCAGCCCTTTAACTCGATAACGTGTTCCCTTTTTTTTTCAAAGGACCAAATCAAAGTCACACAACCATGTTCAGGTTGTTTTCATTACAACTAATCAATTTGTTTATCCTTCCATTCATGCGTTGCTTATGAATTGATGGCTACAAAGTTTGGATGTAGTGTATTCTGCCGTTCTGTAAGGGTATAACTCTGTTTCAGCCCCAGGAGTAGGTGGTAACTTGCCCCTGGGGACAGTTGATTTGGGGCGATAACCCAAAATACAATACATTATATAAGTACACCCAATATAACAATCCACACAAGTATGCCTTGAAATTGCCTGGTTTTCCTGTTTCTTTGCAAACTAACACAATACACAAAAGCGGTTAAGATTACTGGATCCAAGCTCTGGTGTTTGACAAGCAGAGTGTGTGTTCGAATCCCGGTCATGACACTTGCTACATAAAATTGGGGAGTTAGTGCTTTCAGCTCTACCAGCCAGGTTTCTAATGGTTGATACCCAAGCCTACATCCGTATGGACTGTAAAAGGGGTAACCCTGTTTCAGCCCTATAAGTAGGTGGCCTCTGGAAAAAAATAATTGTAGCCCACACCTTGAAGCGGCCTTCAGGCCTTGTGTGTCTGGCGACTTGCATAAAAAAAAAAAAGTTTTATTCATAAATACCTTTGACAGGTTCGCTATTTCTATTGGTGGAGAGCGCGTCACGTGGGTGTGTATAAACCTTTGTTTATGACCAGTAAAACTGGTCATAAACCACTAGATTAAACCACTCGTTGAAAACCTCTTCACCACACATTGATTCCCTTAGTATAAACTTTATTTACACATTTTGTTCTACTTTATCAGACAAGTAATCCATCCTTCAAGAAACCAGAGACAACCGTTACCAGACGCTTCAGCGACTTTCTGGGTATTCACCAGAAACTAGTGGAGAGACACACCACAAAAGGACACATTGTTCCCCCAGCCCCAGAGAAGAGTGTTGTTGGTAAGATATAGTTCATATTTCTAGAGAGGTTTCTCAAGCGTACGGATAGAGGTACGGTAACCATATCTGTTTACCTTGGATGCGCATTAGAATATTTTTCGCGATCGTGTTAGGCCTAGGCCAATCCACAGCGGTATAGGTTTTGTGAGTAAACAAATCTTAATATAGTCTTAAAGGGACATGTTGCCTTGGACATGTTGGATTTGGTGATTTCGGCTTTAAAAAGCTTTTGAAAGCATTCTCATGATGATGTTTTAAAAGTAGAATATAACAATCCACACAAGTATGCCTTGAAATTGCCTGGTTTTCCTGTTTCTTTGCAAACTAACACGGCACGCTAATATGTGGAGTCAAATTTTTGACCCCGGAAAACGGTTTCAAACGCTTTTCATAGCCCAGCTCCCCGGATCGAAGGCAACGTGTCCCTTTAACAAACATCTTTATCCCTGATGCAAACAACGCATAAATTACATCTCCAATTAGAAATAGAGACCCTGCATTATAGAGACTGCATTTTTCTTGTTCTTTGAGAGAAACAAAAAAAAACAGAAAACCCGAAGGCTATCATCCTTCTCCTTATCCTTCTCTAGGTATGACCAAAGTGAAGATGTCCAAGACTGCTGAAGAGTCCAATTCCATGGACTTTGTAGAGAAGCGCCGTGCTTCTCTGGAGCGATACCTCAACCGGACTGCTTCCCATCCTCTGCTACAACAGGATGACAAATTTATAGAATTCCTGGAGAAAGAAGAGGTGCAGTAGATTTTGTAGAAGTGTAATGGGGTCACTTTCGAAATGACAAAGGGTCTTTTCTGGAGGTCGCAAGTTCAAATGCCGCTCGAGTAACTTTTTGTTTGTTCAACCCAGACTTGGATTTGTTATTGGTAGAAAACACATTGTAGGCCTCTTGGTTCAATGTATATTGATGGATTAATTTCTTGTATTTTGAATATTTAAATTATTATGGGTTTTATTGTAGGCCCTGTATGTTTATCTAGGTGTGTTGTTTCTTATGTTTTAAATTTGTATCTTCTTTTATGTCGGTTATTTTCGGTTCAATGATATTTAGCCTATATTTTAATTTGTCTTGTTTTTCCCCTTTTAGTCTCTTTTGTTGCGCCTTATAAATGCTATTTATTATTAATATTATTTGGCGGATACCAGAGCTTTATAAGACTTCAATTATTGTTATTATTACTATGAAATTGGGCCTTAGTTACTGAAGAGGAAAGCTCACATCTTTGAAACATATTTTTGATTTTCAGCTTCCTAAAGCAACCAGTACATCAGCGTTGAGTGGGGCAGGAATGCTGCGTGCCTTCAGTCGTGTGGTGGACTCAGCCTCAAAGATTACGTCCAAGGTCACCGAGTCAGATCAGGTCAGTGGCAGCCAAAATCAGGCCTGGATTTAGTGGTATTCATCTCTTTCTTTATGTGGTAATTTCTGTGGTAGTTGCTAGGGTACTTGTTATGGTAGTTGCCATGGTAAATGATGTGGTATCTCTTGTGGAAACTGCTTTTTGGTAAAAGGAGACTTTGGAACGCTAGGTGGCAGTAGACTTACCAGGTAAATTTCCATTGTTTATGTAGTTCTGAGCATGCGCACATTACAGAGAACAATGGATTTTACCTGGTAAGTCTGCTGCCACCAAGCGCCCAGAAAGTCCCCTCTTGATGTAGTAGTTGCTATGGTAAACGCTGTGGTAACTGCTGTGTTAATTGCCATGGTAATTGTTGTGGTGATTGTTGTGGTAGGTACTGTGGTAACTACAGTGGTAGCTACAAGTACAGTTGTGACTACTGAGATACATGTTTATACTGTGGTTACTAATGCGGAACATGATACAACACAAACGGTAACACTGCCTTCCACCTCCCCAAAGTTCTTATTTTATGAATATTGCCCTTGATTAACACCTGGCCTAGGTGTTCTGGCCTAGATATATTATGGTATCCAAAAGTAGCAAGGCTCTGTTTCACAAGATTTTGTTAGAACTCAACCCATTTTTGTTGTCTTACAGTGGTTTGAAGAGAAGCATCAGCAGATAGATGGCCTTGATTCCCAGCTGAAGAAACTTCATCTGAGTGTGGAGAGTATGGTCGCCCATAGGAGAGGTAAGCCGATCCACCTCTGCTATCTACACTTCAACCGTAGAAATGGATGAAAATATTAGCTATAGACAGTAACGTAATTAATTCTTGTTGATGTTACTTAGTGCTAGGATGCTGCTTCTAAAAAAGTCCTTGAAATTTATAACGCCTGGTTCGTACTGTACGCGAAAGCTAAAGCGAAGCAAATTTTCTTGTGTCAAACTTGGAAAAAGTACAAAGTTTTGAGATTGTGCTTACTATTGGAAAACAATAGACAACTAACGTCTAGTTTGTATGAAAATGTTTATTCATTTTCCATGTTCCTGGAATCTCAAAAAAAAACCAGAACACAAAAATACTTTTACAAATTTTTTTGAAAAAATGTAATTTCTTTTCTCTCCACAGAGCTTGGGGGTTGCACAGCTCTTTTTGCCAAGAGTTCAGCGATGCTCGGAAACTCTGAGGAGCATACCGCCCTCTCTAGGGCGATCTCACAACTGGCCGAGACCGAAGAGAAGATTGACCAGCTTCACCATGAGCAGGCCAACACTGACTTCTACGTCCTGTCAGAGTTGTTGAAAGACTACATTGGCCTTATTGGTTCAGTCAGAGTGAGTTGACCTTTAACGACAAAAAACTTCTCAGTCTCTTCTATCAATGCCCTAACAACACGAGGAACCTAAAAACATGATTTGAAGTGATGGCTGTTGTTGTAATTTCTTTTGAAAATTTGTTTCTATTTCTATTGTTTGGGTCAGACTGAGTCCTTGCAATGTTTGTTTATCTCACTAACTTAAACTTCCCCAGGATGCATTCCGCGAGCGAGAGAAACTGTTCGGGACTTGGCAGTCGGCACAAATGACGCTAGCTAAGAAGAGAGAGCAGGAGGCTAAGCTCAAGATTAGCGGCAAACCGGATAAGCTGGCCCAAGTACAGGAGGAAATTAAAGATGTAAGGTTTCAGTCCCCACCCAGGCGTGATCGTCTTCCTACTTAAACGCACTGTACATGTTTGGTAATTGTCAAAGACCAGTGTTCTCACTTGGTGTTTCCCATTTTAACCATAAAATAACAAACCTATGAAAATTTGGGCTCAATTGGTCATCGAAGTTGCGAGAAAATGATGAAAGAAAAAAAAACCTGGTTGGACGAATTTGTGTGCTTTCAGATAGGAATAAAAGACTTTGCTAGAAGTCTTTTATTATTTTAGTGAGAAATTACCTCTTTCTCAACAACTACGTTACTTCAGAGGGAGTCGTTTCACACAAGTTTTATACTATCAACAGCTATCCAATGCTCGTTACAAAGTCAGTTTTTAAGTTAATATTTGTTTTGAGTAATTACCAAACGTGTACCTTCCCTTTAAGTCTGTTTTTAAATTTGTGTTTTCCTTGGAAAAATCTGAAAAATTTGTGTCAATGCCTGAATAGTCTATTCGAGCCTACACCATGAGTACATTGAGGTCAGCCCTTTTGATTCAGGGCTGTGCTCAATAAATTTGTCTCACTTGTTAAGGATCAAATATCATGCCTGCCACCCACCCCTTTAAGCTCCTTAACAATAATATCATTTATTTATAATGTAAAGTAATAATTTGGGAGGCTAATGACCCTGAATTGCGAAGGAGGAGGCTAACGACATGTTGGAGCCGCAGTTATGCAAAGGCACCATAGTTAGCCATCCACATTCACCTATGTATATGACCACAGAGCACAGCCATGAATCAAAAGTATTTGAGAACCGGAGGGCGCAGAGAAAAACCCTCGTGGCATAGAAGGGAACCAATGCACAACTCTAGTCAGGAATCAAACCAGGTTCACCCACTAGCCAACCATGCCACCCAAGTGCGCTTTTTCAAGCAAGCCAGGCCACTTAAAATGCTCTACACTATTAACACAGGGATGAGATTGTTCAGACATTTGGCTGAATTCAGACTTTTTATGTCGGCCTGGTAAAGAAAATCAGACAATATTTTTTTCCACAAATAAAGAAATCCTGCTCAATGGTCTACTTCTCTAGTGCTTTGGATACTGTTTCCAAAAGCTCCTTAGAATCTATAACCCCATGGGTTACCAAACGGCAGAAATGGCATCATTTCAAAATACCTTTGAATCTGTATCCAAGTTTCAGACTTTTTCGTTAGTAATGACTCTCACCCCTGTTAACACCCTGAACCTTCAGCATTCCAACATCATCTTTGGTGGAAAGGTTATACTTAGACAGTGTTTTCTTTTGTTTGGTTTCTCTCACAGTGGGAAGGCAAAGACACAAAAGGACAGAAGGATTTCGAACTGATCTCCAAGACGATTCGTAAAGAGTATAGCAGATTTGAGGTACATAAAAAAAGGGATCTTTTATTATTATATTTTCTTAACTCTCAACGTGCAATTTTTGTTTGCTGCTGTGTTTAACGTAAAGTGTGTACATTGTATCAAAGGTCAGTTAAGACTTTCAATCAATTTATTTTTCAAGAAGTATGTATTCTCTTAAAAAAGTGCAAGAACTTAAATTTAAGTGTACAAATCTTGTTTCTAGGCGAATCGAATGACTGACTTCCGTTCCGTGATCATCAAATACCTGGAAGCTTTGATGAACCATCAGCAACAGGTAAAAACAAAATTCCTATTTTTATTCTAATATTGTGTGACCAATATCTGTTCATTTCCTTTTGTGCAATTCTCTCCCAGTGCAGAAATTGTGTTCGGTTTTCAGAGGCGTGTGTATATATGAATGGAGTTAAGCCCGGTTCATACATGTTCTACACATGCGAATTGCGAAAGTTAGTACAAAAATTCTCTGCCTTACAGCGCGTACAAGATTGTTTGTGTAGTGCATTTTGCATAGCATTTGAAAGTATGAACTGGGCTTTATGCATTATTTTGATGCTTTGTTGTTTGTTTAGGGTCTGTTTGATCATTAAATGGCTTTAAATTGGTGAATTTGATCCCATTTTGTCATGTTTAAAATGTACAGTATATATGTTTTATAATTGATTATAATTATAATTATGAGTTTTATAATTGATGTTTTTTGCACGCATTTGTCGTGTTTGAAATGTTTTAAAATTTATGAATTTTGTCTTATTTTTTTTTTAATGTTTAAAAAGATTCTATATTTTCGATCAATAATGATTTGTGATTGCCTTTGTCGTCTCCCTTTTGTCTCTTACCTTATTTTTCTATATACATTTATTATTTAACCAAACAGATGTATATATAGTATTGTGGGTTTGTTTTGATCTTTGGTAGTTTTCTTTTTGGGCTATAATATTTATATTTCAAAAAGCAAATAGTATATTCGTTGAAGTGTCATATTTTTTCATTTTATATTGATGATGATGATCATTATAATTGTCTTTTAAGTGGATTTCAGCATAGAATACATTCACCACATGATAGCGTATCATAGGCAGGCATAGTTTATCAATCACTTAACGTCACGATGGGTGGTATTAAATGGTCAGAAATCGGGGGGTTATAAAGAGATTTACAACTGAATGGTCAGACAGTTGGAGGGTCGAGGGTGTACTGTAGGCCTATAGAATACATGATAGCATATGATAGGTAGGCATAGTTTATCTATCGCTCAACATTCACAATGGTTGATATTAAATGATCACACGTAGGAGGGTTAAAGAACTGATCACATTGCAAGCATATTTATCCGTCACTCAGCATAATGATGGATGTTATTAAGTGATCACACTGTACGAGGGTTAACTAACTGATCCGATTCCACTGTCTTGTCTTTCAACAGTTGATCCAGTATTGGGAAGGTTTCCTCCCTGAAGCCAAAGCCATTGCATAAGTCCACCGTCTCTCACTTGCCCAGCTGCCTACAAGTTACCCCACTCACTATGTTAAAACCATGACAGCGGCTTGTAATCTACCACAGTGGCTTGTATCTACTACCACAGTGGCTTGTATATACTACCACAGGGGCTTGTATTTACTACCACAGGGGCTTGTATCTACTACCACAGTGGCTTGTATGTTCTACCACAGTGGCTTGTATTTACTAACACAGTGGCTTGTATTTACTACCATAGTGGCTTGTATCTTCTACCACAGTGGCTTGTATTTACTACCACAGTGGCTTGTATCTACTACCACAGTGGCTTGTATCTACTACCACAGTGGCTTGTATCTACTACCACAGTAGCTTGTATCTACTACCACAGTGGCTTGTATCTACTACCACAGTGGCTTGTATCTACTACCACAGTGGCTTGTATCTACTACCACAGTAGCTTGTATCTACTACCACAGTGGCTTGTATCTACTACCACAGTAGCTTGTATCTACTACCACAGTGGCTTGTATCTACTACCACAGTGGCTTGTAATTACTGCCACAGTGGCTTGTATCTACTACCACAGTGGCTTGTAATCAACGCAGCAACATTCCAATAGACTACAGAGGCGAAGTCGTGCTTTCAGGAAGACTTTGAGTAAAGACTGCTTTCTTTCCAAGAGTAAGACTGTGCCCGAATTAGCGGCTGCGGCTGGATCTAACAGGTGTTGATAAGCATAGGAGACCCATAGCAACACCCTTAGTAACAGCCATAGCTGCAACCTTAGCCGCCAGTGCGGACACAAAATAATCTGAGGTTTCTTTATCAGGTCCCCTTTCTCTAGTAAGTGTTTGTTTTTGTTTCAACATTACCGACACACAGTTAGGAAAGATTTTGCATATCGACAGTTTAATGACACCATTGCAGTAGCTGAAACTGTTTGAGTGTGTCCCCCCCGCCCCTTCAAAGTTAGGAATAATTTATAGCCATATTGGTCTATATCTCTAAACACATCTATCAGTCTTTTAATGTGTCTCATCTGATAGTTGAACCACTGCTGTAGCTGTACTACTCTGATATAGGTTCTACTCTGATATAGGTTCCAAGAGCCAATTTGGGGGTCATTTACAGCAAGAATCATGTGGTCAGAAACTCTGACAGAACTTTTTGTCTAGAGAGGTGAAATACTGGTCATGAGTTCGTCAGCATCCAAATTTAAATTTTCCTTTTTGAGCAGTTTCTGGCAGCTGGAAGTTGTGGGAGGGGGATAGGGTAGGAAGCATTTAGTAACACCCTTAGAATTATCTGCGGCAGCCAATTCGGACATGTCAAGCTTTACTCAAGCCAGTCATCTTCCTGGCTGTGCACGGCTGGTTGGAAAGATTAATTATTAAGAATTAAAGAAAGGAACTTATTTTGTTATAAAATTTCACAAGCAATGATTACGCCAGATTGGTTTACCACCGTGAAATCGTTACACAAAGTCAGTCAATACTCCTGCTTTCTCCGTGAGATGAATGTTTTAAGCCTTGGCAAGCTGGGCCGGATTTCACAGAACTGCTTAACCTTCAAAAGTAGCTCAGCGCATGAAAATTGTGCTGACCAGAATACGGTTACTTACCAAAAATACAGAGGCCTTGAACTACGCTCTTGAAGGAGCACAGCAGTTTTCTCTGGTAAAGCGCACTTCTATATAAAAAAAATCACTTTGTATTGAAACCTTGCAAAGGGCACCACAGCATAAGCACAGAACATTAGGCTATGCTGTGGGTGCCAGTGGTTAATTCGAGGTCTGAAAACCATGTCACATCAAAATAAATTTACATGGAAATGTACACGTCTATTTCTCTTTCGTTTTTCATTAAGAAAGAAAAAACAAATAACATAATGTTAAAATGATAAGTCCCATTGCAGCATATACATGTATGCAGCATCTGCATAGAGAACGATTGATCGTATGACGGGGCTTTCACTTTCACTACAATTACATTATTATCTTACTTGCTTGCCTGTATGTTGTATTCTTGAATCAATGCCCAAATAAATCAAATAAAACAACAACAAAATGAGAAAACCGTTTATTTTGATTGTTTCGCATCACAGAAATTTGATCTTCAAGCGCTCTCACACGCTCAGAAATAACTGCGATGGATGAAAACAAATATGAAAGCAGACGTCTCAAGACAGTTTTGGCAACAGAAATGTGACTACCAATAGGCGTGTATATATATACTCAGTTACTGTGCTGGGAACTCTTAACCAATAAAATCAAAATGAAGTACACCAAGATTTCGGATGAATGCTATTGACTGATTTTGAGATGAGGCAATGTTTCTCATTTGCTTAACTAAATGTAAACAAGATGTAGATAAAACAAAATAATATACCTGCTCGCTACGTGTGTGACATGTGTCGACTTGTACTGGAATAATTCCTATCATAGTATGTGTAGCGATCCATATGTAATGATGACGATTTGCGTAAACGGTTTATCTTCAAATTCGAGCTGATTTCTCGTCAAAAAAAATAATCAAATAACCTCAAAGATATTATTTTATTTACTCAAGTACATTTTTTAATTGGAACCACAACAAACCAGTTTGTTTTATGTGGGGCCTTGGATAATATAAATCTATATGTAAAAGATTATTTTGAAGAGTTTAAAAGTTGGGGCCTAGTCTATAATTATCGTCTCTGTGTTAGAATAGAAAAAGCATGTGCCTAGTTAAAAGTTTGTATCTTTATGTTAAAAACAATTCCACAACCGATGAACCAGTTTATCCGTCATAGTCTTTTTCTATTTTCAAATATTTTGTTAGGGAGTATACCGTTCTACTTTTTATAACACTATTTTCCTTTTAAAAATACTATCATTTTGAGAGTGATTTTGGCAAGGATAAATATATACACCAGCTGTGTTCAAATCGTGGCGATCTTTCACTATTAACTTAAGTGTGTTTTGCTCCTGTCTCTTTATTTCAGTTGTTCATGTTGGTCGAGACTTGAAGATTTGCTCTTAAAACCACTTCTTAAAAAAAAAAATTATGACAGTGCCTGTGGGCGTTATTCGTTATTCTAAAAGAAGGGAATAAATTGTTTCTGCAGGCATGTCAGACTGCCTCTATTAAGCTGATTTCCTCTTTTTTCTTCACTTTCTGTGTACAAAAGTATAGGAATATTATCTATTCCTCATTTCTTCTTGCCCGGTTTTCTCTTTTCCTCTTATCATGGATAGTTACTCACATGCCCGTGTCTGAGAATATCGCTTGTCACAATGAAACCCTGACTTAGCAAGGTTTAAAGACAAACCCTCTCATAAAATGCATCTGGATTTTTATTTTTATTTTTTTTCAAGAAAGTATGGTATGTCTTCACTGTGATCCGGCAACCCTTGGCTGTAAGCCGCAGCCGATAATTGGTCATGGTATGTTGAGAACTCAAACCTGCCTCCCATATGTCGATACAGTGATAAACAATAGTGGCAGCCCATTGACCTCTTGTAATCCTTGTTTGTACAACAACAGAACGAAGGCCTGGAATCGGTTAGTTTTATTGGATACATCTACATTTACAAGGACTAAAACAATCAAACGGTTCCAAAAACATAAGGCATACTTTTTCTTTTAAAATGTTCAGTTTTTAATAAACAACCGGTCTTTGTTGAGATAAGTCCAGCCAACTTAATCAAGAAGACAACAAATAAACGCTACAATTACATCATTAAATTTGAGTTAAATACTTGTACAAACAAAAACATTTCAATAACGAGTGAAGGCAATTATGTAAGCTAAGAAGGGCCCAATTTCAAGGCTCTGTTTACTGTAAGCATAGAATCGGCGCTGGCGAAAGCAGGGAAATCTGTGCTTCTGTCAAGCGCATTTCACAGGTTAGCAGGAAAGTTTGGATTGTGCGTGTACGTACTCCACCATACTAGACATTCTACGCTTACACAGATAACCTAGTGATTTGGCGCTAGCGAGTAAGCAGAGAATGGTGATCGTAAGCGCAGAATTCAACGGTAAACAGAGCCATGAAATTAGGCCCTGTTTTGTTTTGTTTGTGTTTATTTTTAAACCAACAGACATCCAGGGCTGGTGTTGCCCTTTTATAAAACTGGACAAACTTTCTATCAAATAAAACTATGTATCATAAAAACATCCAACAAAAAAAACATATTTATATATATATACATGACAATTAAGTATTTTTTTCTGATGAGTTCAACAACGGCTTAAGGCCAGTTCATACTTCCTGCGAATGCGATGACTTTGTTCAAGAAGTGCAGAACACTTTGTTCTTGTAAAATTCTAAACAAACTGACGACACCAAACGTTTGGAATGAACATGAAACTTCGAGGTACATTTTACCCGCATTTAATACCATCAATTTAAAAAATTCACTTTGGTCTTTTCCCTGGTTTTTAAAAGTAGGGGGGGGGGGGCATCATTGCATATATTGCACCATTTTGTTTGTTTTGTGGTGGGGTATTTTGTGTGTATTGGGGGTTTTTTACAAGTGAAATTACACATACATGTATTTAAAATAAAGTTACTACCAACCTGACATTAACACCACTTTGACGAGTTTCTTTTTGAGTAGTGGTGGCTTTGAGATGAGCCAATTTGTTCTTGACATTTCAGCCTGTACACTTTGGCCAACAAACACATGTACGCCACTTAGTGAAAACTAACAAAATGAGGCATGGACACAGAGTGCTGTGTAAAAACTATTGCATACAAAAATTACATGTCGTGTCTTCGTGTGAAACTCTAAATTTCAATAGGTTAACAGATACGCCTCTTCATGAAAATGCAGAATTCCTACTACCACTAGACAATCCGCATGTTTTACACTTTCTCAGCGCCGTGTTTCAACGGCTACGTGGAAACGAAGAGTGGCAAATTGTAGTGATATCAGTCATGCTAATTAGTGTTACTATGAAACGGTTCCATGTTGGGAAATTTGTTGACAATGTTAAAAGTAATGAATATATCAATTAATGTACAAAAAAACATTTTGCAAAATGTTATGATTTTTAAGTCATACTTCAGTTTGTGGCATAACTTGAAATTTTGATCACGACGTGACCTCTGAGTTCCAACTGTCGTGTAACGTCTGGAGATGATCGGCCGCTCTTTGGCTGATGTTTAGAGATGGACTTATTGGAAGAATGTTGGGTTCTCCCATCAGTGAAAGGCCACACACTCCGAAGTACGCATGAAGAGCATCTGAAAATAAATATACAACCAACTTATCAGTTCATGGAAACTATTTTACATGAAAATCTTGTACTAGGATGACTAATAATGACCATTATCTTCAAGTACGCAAAATTTGCAAAATGGGGTGGTGATATAAACCTATATTGCACAGCTAATATCACTACCTGCGTCTTGTGTGTTCTATGTCACGCGCCAAGTTTGCTTGAAGATAAATAGGTTATCACACGCGCTCATTGAAATACGGAAAAATATAGCGCGTCTGCGTAATAACACCTCCTAACTTTTGAGGCATTACGTTGTAATATTGCGTTTCAACCACTCTAATCACATGAGGTTTGCATGTGTAAACCTCTTTGAGTAGTGTTGGTTCTGAGAAGAACAAGTGGTTTCGATCAAGAAGCTGATTGTCTTCACGAGGATGCCTACTCTAGTCACAGTCAGGAGACACTTTCCCAACAATATTTAAGAATATAATCTACCTGGCAAGTAGATCTGCACGTGGTGTTAACACAAACTAAATAAAAAATATTCAACTCATGGAAAGTATATATTAATATGGTGTCGCTACAAACTGAAATTTGTGAGAAATAGAGGCCTTGTAAGCTTTCCCAATGAAAAAATAAAACCTGTCAATTTGATTTTCTCAAATAATGACAGCAGTTATAATGTTCTTAATATCAAATTTCATTCCTCAGGCACTTGGGCAAATGTAGATCACATAAATTAGCAGTAACTTGGATACTGAAACTCAAGTTTGTAGTGTGAATAATATATTTTACTCGCTGGAGGGTTTGATTTTGTCCAAATGACGGCAAAATGCGTGGGTGGATCGAGAGCATTCATGGGCAGAGTAAACCGAGTCATCAAGTGGCCGACATCCAAGATGGTGTGAATTGGAACAAAATTCGGTCATTAAGTGATGATTAATTTGATAGCTGGAGGGGGGAATTCTCAAAGACGACTTAAAATTAGGTCGGTTAAAAAGGTTAAGTGTTGACCTAATTATTGGCAAGCACCATAAAAGATTCAAACCACATAAGAGTCAAAAATAGAGGTGACGCAACAGAGTGCAATCCTAGGCAACATTTTAAAAATGTTTAGTGCAAACCTTTTAAAGGAACATTACAGAATTGGTAAAAAAAAACTTGTCTAAGACCACAGATTTAGATCAAAATTTTCAGTTTTTCACTATTTTCACATGACCCAGATGGCCGATCAATCTCAAACTTCTACAGGTTTGTCAGTTTATGTATATGGTGGATTGTATAAAGTGCTGACACTGCCAGCAACTGTTTTATTAGCAAAAACCGTTTCTGCAATGTTCCTTTAAGGTTGGTACACATGGTCGCCCAGTGAAGAACTCTTGGTTGAAAATCAATGCGTTCAAGGGTGGGAGTCACTGCTTGCAAAAAGTGAGTCTGAAACGGGGATCCAAGTTTTTTGGGTTTTTTTTGGGGGGGAGGGTGGGGGGGGGGGTAGGGAATGTTGAAATTATGACATTTCCACTTGTTAAAACCCCCCGAGGTTATAGATTTCAATGAGCGTTTTGGGAATATCCTCAGCATTAGAGAAGTAGGTAAAAAATTTTACCTGGAGAAATATTATGCATTTTTTTTTCACAAGGTAGACAACAAGAAAAAGGGTCTGAATTACAATTCAGATAAAATATTAAAATTTCACATCCCTACGTACTTGACATTAAAATGCTGTTAACAGGAGACGGTGTCTAGGCGTTTCGTGGACATCCTATTTTCAATACAGATGACATTTTTTATTTCATATTCTTCTTTTTTTAAAGTTGCCATACACAAATTCCAGTGGGCCACTTAAAGTATGACTTTTGCTGGCAAATAAAAAACAAATTCTGACATTATAGCTATTTGAGGAGTAAATCACCCCCCCCCCCCCCAACAACAAAAATGCTCTGGAAGGGTATCAAACACAGTAGCATTTTACAACATTTTAACCTTGAGGTCAGAGACTGGTTATATTCTCCCCATTTTCATAATGACTCTATTTTGGGGGAAAATGACTGGATCACAAATCTGAATTTTACCTGGGAATCCTTCTTTAAAGGTATTTGTTTGGTAATCACTTCAAAAATTATTGCCAATAAAAACCTTTGGTTAGAAGCCTACAACAGCATTTGATAGTATAAATCATTTTGAGAAAATATTTCACTTTGAAGTAATATGGTTGATATGCCCAAAAATTGGAATCTGTAATGTTTCTTAGATTGTGTAATATTCCTATTGGGGAGTATTCTTCCTGCGTTGAAAATATTCGCCCCAGATTTTTGGCGATATTTTAAAAACACGACCACCATTTGAAATGAAATATTCAGATGTTTACTTAAAGGAACACGCTGCCTTGGATCGGTCGAGTTGGTCTTTGAAAAGCGTTTGTAACCATTTGTTATAAAATGCATATGGTTAGAAAGATGTTTAAAAAGTAGAATACAATGATCCACACACATCTGCCTCGAAATTGCGTGGTTTTCCTATTACTTTGCGAACTAAGACGGTCGGCCATTTATGGGAGTAAAAAATTTGACTCCCATAAATGACAAACCGTGTTTGTCGACGAAGTAAAAGAAAAATCACGCAATTTCGAGTGATACTTGTGTGGATCATTATATTCTACTTTTAAAATATCTTTTTAATCATATAATGCATTCTATAACAAACGGTTACAAACGCTTTTCAAAGACCAGCTCGACCGATCAAAGGCAATGTGTGCCTTTAATTGTGTTCATCTACGTTTATATAGGATTAAAAAAAATGATTCCAAAAACCAAAGGCATACTTTGGCTCCAATAGTCTCTTATAAAAATCCTCTACATAAACATACCTGGATGGTAATCTGTCCACTTTGCGAATCCTCCAACCGTATCATCTTGGGTTGACAGAATGAAGCCTCGATTGCAAGAAAAGTCTACAAACTCATAGGCATTCAGCAGCTGCAAAACAAAAAAATAATAATAAAAATAGTCTTCTTTTTAAAATTGTTTTGACCAACCCACCCCAAAATTTGGTTTTAAATATTGATGACTTTATATATAACCTTAATGAAATAAGAGGTTAAAATGTAGTAGGTATTTGTAATGCGCCAAATCAATCTTTACAGATGTTCAAGGCGCAGCAGAGACTATGTAAACACAACAATACAGGTTATTTTCACATGTCTGTTATTTTATGCATATGTTGAGATACACCAAGTGAGAAAACTGGTCTTTGACAATTACCAATAGTGTCCAGAGTCTTTAATTGCTCTCTGAATGATTTGCCTACCTTTAGAGTAGCGCCAACCCAGAATGAATAACACGTATCCACAGGTTTATTGGGTCTGCCCTGGAATCCCGAGTGTTGCCTCTTGATGCACCAGGACTTAATCCTCTCCTGTTGTCTCTTATTAAACGTGGAGTCCAATCTACCCATTAGAACCAGGGAAGCTACGGCACAGAATGTTGTACCTCCTGTAAAGGGAAGACACCAACAACTCAATTTACTCAGTCATTTTCCCTTGTGGTTTATGACTTGATATTTGAAGCAAGAATGTGTTTCTTCTTAAAGCCATTGGACACTTTCGGAACAGAAAAAAAATTAAAAGTTCACAGATTTACAAATAAATTACAGGGTTTACAGAAGGTAATGGTGAAACACTTCTCTTGAAATATTGTTCCATGAAATGCTTTACTTTTTGAGAAAACATTAAAACAATATCAATTCTCGATAGCGAGAATTACGGATTTATTTTAAACACATGTCATGACACGGCGAAACGTGCGGAAACAAGGGTGGGTTTTCCCGCTATTTTCTCCCGACTCCGATGACCAATTGAGCCTAAATTTTCACAGGTTTGTTATTTTATATATAAGTTGTGATACACAAAGTGTGGGCCTTGGACAATATTGTTTACTGAAAGTGTCCAATGGCTTTAAAGTGGTCTCTCTGCTGTTGCCTCCCAGGTTGTACCAAATTTTGTTTTTGTTTTTATGGAGTATCGCCCAACATCGCAAGGCGTTCCACAACCTTTTAACTGATTTGGACCCAAATCAATCGTCCCCAGGGGGCACATTGTCACCTACTCCTGAGACTGAAACAGGGTAACCCCCTTCACAGTCGGCATGGGTAAAATCCACTAGGATGCCTGGCTGATAGAGCATAATGCAAAGTAATTATGGTTAAATACCTTGCTTAATGGAACAAGTGTCATGACCGGGATTTGAACCCACGTTTTGCTGGTCACAACAGAGCTCGGATGCCTTGGATAAATCGGGTCTGTTTCTAGAGAGTTGACCAACCGCTTGAAATTATTCAACTGCACGAGTTTTGTGTTGTGGCTCAACTGTTCAAAGAACATGAGATTTCTACCATTTAGATTTGTTTACTTTTATTGAAAATCATTATAGTTTAAAAGTTACAACTACATACCATGACCCTCCTGGCCTGGACCTTGTCCCAATCCAAAATCATAGCTCTGTAAAACAAATGGAAACATCAGTTACACAGTCTCAAAATAAGTGGGAAAATAATTGGTGCCAGCGTCAGAGTGTTGTACACTTCAAGAACAAAATTCAAGGCTTGTATTATTACTATTATTATATTTTTTACCAGTTTTTACCAGTTTATTCCCGAGATGGAATCAGCTGAAGACAACCTCTCGCTCAACTACTACCAGTTTTAAAGGCAAAGGAAGAACTATGATGAACTCCCGAAATCAGAAATAAACTTCTGACAAATCTCAGGCGTGCTTCTTACCAAACTCTTGTGGATATATTCGGCCGCTTTGTCCGTGTCGATTCCATTCCAGTTATTGAGTATTGAGCTGATGCAGCAGGCACAGTAGATAAACCGCATATCATTCTCACTTCCGTTTAGAGTTGCTGCAAAACTAATCCACATAAATTATCAAGTTAAATAACGTTCAATTTAATTCCCACAGCGGGAGACTTTTTGAGATGATAGCGGGACGTCCCACTCACCAGTTTCATCTATAATAATAACTAGTTCTTATATAGCGCATTTTACAATAATGTATCAATGCACTTTAGTGCCCTGGTCAAGTGCTGGTAGTTAAGTCATCAGGATGTGGGTACGACTCCGAGTCATAACACTTGTGTCCTTGAGCAAGAGGCTTTACTATAATTTGCTTGTCTTTGCCCTGGGGTATAAATGGGTACCTGCGAGGGTACAGATTGATATTGTGTTTGAAAAAGTCTTCGGAAAGCCACAACAGCTCAGGGGATAAAACCAGGGAGCTGAGAAAGATTACAGGAACGTTAATGGCCCAATGACCAGGGGTTGATTTCACAAATAATAATAATAATAACCCGTTTTTATATAGCGCTTTTCACACCCGGAGGGCGTCCCAAAGCGCTTCACAAAGAGTTAGGACTTGTCTTATCTCAGGTTAGGACGAGGTACTCGTCCTAACTTAGGATTAATCTTAAAGTCTGCATGCTACAATGTACAGTGCAGTGTTGGGACTCGTCCCAAGTCCTAAGACTAGTCTTAGGCACTTATGTAAAGCGCATTGACTCATAATTGTAGAATGTGCTATATACATGTAAGAACTATTTATTATTATTAAACCCACAATGTTTTTAACAAGAAAATTTAAGGAAATAGATAATATGGAAATGGGGAAAGCCCACAATATTACTCTACTAAAGGTGTTTGTCGGTATAGCTGTTAAAAAAAAGTTTTGATGGAGTTGTATTACCTTCCGTCTTCCAACTGAAGTGCCTTGAGGCCTGCCACTACGGCTGGTTTGTTGACTCGACTTAGGTCATCACCAAGGATGAGTAGACTTGACAGGCCCGTATACGTCATCGCAATGTGACCCCAATCATAGCGATGACTCTCTGATGGAATGCTCTGAAAAACATAATCCAACATGACATGGAGGTAAAAGGTGCGAGTATCGAAGTCTTGGTCATGTCCTCTATTTTTATTTTAGTTCACTTAGTTTCCGAGGTTGAATCGTGGTGGTAACCTCTCCCCTCTTGTATTTTTATATTGACTCTTTTTAAATTCATATTTGTTATTAGTATGTTTTTTTGCTTATCTGCTTTTTGTAAGATTTTACAAGTGTTTTCTCTTTGTATTTTTATGTTGCTGATTTTTATATTTGTGTACAGCGCTTTGAGGCTTTGCATAAGGCGCTTTATAAATATTCGTTTATTATTATTTCATTTACTCTGGTTGTGAAGCAAATGACTCTCAGAAAAATGAACCTAATCACGGTACTAGCCAAGAACCCACTGGAGAGAAGAAAAGGAAGGACAGATTGAGCGCAGTACAGTAGATAGGCTACAGAATATCACTTACCATGGATGGGTTGTATGGAGTGCCTAAGGTTGCAGATCCTCTAAATCCACAATGTTTGGAGCTTTCCTCTGAAACAATAATTTAAAAAAATTATAAATAATTTAATGTTTATGATGGTTGAATAAACACACACTGATGAAAGAAAACCTCACACTCATGTAATCATACAAAAATAACAAAATTCTGAAAACAAATTTTTTCAATCTCCTTTTGGAGATATGCATTCGTTAATGATTGATGAGTTGATCTAGTTGTTCTGCTGTGTTCAAATCCACGCTTTAAGAATTGAAATTCTTAAAGTCATGGGACACTTCAAGACAAGACAAGACAAGACAAGGGCAGTAAGGGGCAACAGAGGCAATGGCCTTCACAGCCTTCATGTAATTCCAGGCCTGAATAATCAATTGAAAAACACAACCCTTGTCTGGTTATGAGTTTAAAGGCAGTGGACACTATTGGTAATTACACAAAATAATTATTAGCATAAAACCTCACTTGGTAACGAGTAATGAGGAGAGGTTGATAGTATAAAACAATGTGAGAAATGGCTCCCTCTGAAGTGATTTAGTTTTCGAGAAAGAAATAATTTTCCACAAACTTAATTTTGAGACCTCGGATTTAGAATTTGAGGTCAAGAAATCAACCATCTGAAAGCACACAACTTCGTGTGACCAGAGTGTTTTTTTATTTCATACTTATCTCGCAACTACGACGACCAATTGAGCTCAAATTTTCACAGGTTTGTTATTTTATGCATATGTTATAAAGACTAGTCTTTACCAATAGTGTCCAGTGTCTTTAAGCCCTCTCTACCATTTAAAACATTTATTGATGAAGTTACCATAGTGATTAGGGTCTGGAAGAACCTGTAGTGAATAGATCCAATCAATTATGTCTTGCTTCTCTTTCTCAACAACATCTAAAGAATCAATCACATCCAAGCCAGACAGGGCAAAGAAGCATACAGTCAACCTGAGTAGAATAGAAAAGAAGGGCAAACAATCTAGTTACTGGATTCAATTGAATAAATTTGATAATCATCTTTACAAATGCTCTGAATCTGAACCTGAATGATAGTCAGCAAAGCATCCTTTCCTAAGAGTAACCATAAATATAAATATGAATAGCAAACTGAAGACGAGCAGAGTATACTGTTCGAAACGTCGGGACCACACCATTTATTTTCAGAGCCACCACTCCATCAAAAGAGATTTTACTCATGGTTGTACCCACAAGTTTACTATTCATATTTATATTTATAGTTACTCTTATTCTCCACACCATGCAAAGCTTCAATCACCATTTACATTCTTTCCTACCTAATGGAAAAATCACACCTTTGTAGAGTCAGTCATAGTCAGTGAAGAAATTCCAGTTTTAGACGTGGGAGGAAAAACCCCTATGGGAAAACCCACGCAACCAGGTAGGGATTGAAAAAACCCAATCCACATACAATTGCAGTTCACGCAGTTGAACCTAGTTGAACCGAGGTCCACAGAGAAGTAAAGAAAGGCATTGAGGGAAACTACTGACTGAGCCAACCCGACTGATGTATGTTTACAACATTGGCAGTCAGGTTGGGTACTCATCAGATGGCTATTTGGCTGTTGTTGTTGTTGTCAGCTAGGTGTTACACCCGAACCCCTTCCCCTTGTTGTGCAGTTATGCTGCTTGTTATACGGGAGCTATTCCCTTTTGTTTAATGTTTGGCCTTTCTATATTTATATAAATTTTTGACATTGATAATTGACTATAATCGGGATCAATCATGGTTTAATTTTAAAAACAAACAACAAACACAATTGCTAAATATAATTGTAAGATTATAATATTAATTAATACAGTCGCACTCTCACAGTGACTGCCATACTCTACCTGAGCTGAGTCTAACTAATCGTACTAAAAAGTAATTGAGTTGACACTTAGTTAGTGTTGTAAGTGTCACTGTCTGTGTAATTAATTTGGCCGTCATTTAAGTTAGTCTTGAAATGTCATGGTCATTGTTGTGTCGCAGATCGCACTGAACTGACTGGGGAAGGAGAGTGGTTGAGTGGACGGCTAGCGCCCCCACCCCCCCCCCCCCCCAAAGGCCCAATCAATATCTGTTGTCAGTGCCACACTCACAGTCACAGTCACACTCAAGAATCAGCAGAGTCAATGTCAGTTTCTTTAGCATTTGGAAAGTACTTCACACCAGAGTTTCATACCTGCTTGTGTCGAGGGAAGTGTAACTTTGTGGGAGAATCTGCAGACATCGTGAGAAAAACTTGATATGTTTTGCCCTTAAAAAGGAGATTTCCTTCTTGTCAGTTTGCTGAGTTTTTTCTGCCCTGGGCGCGGCCATCTTCAATTTGGCTTCACCCTCGTTCTAAATTAATAGTTATTCCGTACACAATTTGTTTGTAAATATTTAATATAGTTACAGTTTTGTTTACTAAAAATCATTGGAATATTAATTTTGTTATTTAAATGCTTTGTTTTTATTAATTAAACAAAAACAAAAGTTAATTCACAAGTGCATAATTTGCAATTTTTTTTAAACAAGTGAGAAAAAAGATGGCAACCTCCATGGGCGGCGCGTGAGTTTTGAGTTTTGCATTTTTATCACGATTTTTTAACATTAAAAAGGTCAAGATGAGTATCGGAACTAAACTTTTTCTTCTTCTAGCTTGGATAGCCTCGCTATTTGTCATTGGAATCACAATATTTTCCTGGGGCTTTTTGCTAAACCGACTTGAAATTCCAGACAAGAGTTCGTGCAATGATGAAACTACAGAGGGCGCTAGTCACGCTTGCAGAGAGCACAGCAGATACAACAAAGCGGTTATAATTGTAATTGATGCCCTCCGGTATGATTTTACAATATACAATACATCCCTAGACAATGAGATATCCCTCCCTTTCCAAAATAAGCTCCCGTTCATACATAAAATTCTTAAAGAAAAGCCACAAAATTCCCTGCTATGCAGGTTTATCGCAGACCCGCCCACAACAACAATGCAGAGGTTAAAGGGTCTGACGACCGGAAGTCTGCCGACTTTCGTGGATGCGGGTAGTAATTTTGCAAGTGCAGAAATCGATGAGGATAATTTCGTCCACCAGTTCCATCGGTTTGGCAAGAGAATCACATTCATGGGGGACGATACGTGGGAATCGCTCTTCCGCGGTAAATTTTCTCGCTCGTATCCATTCCCGTCGTTCAACGTAAAGGATCTTCATACCGTGGATAATGGAGTCTTGGAGCATCTCATCCCGGAAATGGCCGAGAAGGATTGGGATGTCATTATTGCTCACTTTCTTGGCGTTGATCACTGCGGACATCGCTTTGGGCCTTACCATTCTGCCATGGGGGAAAAGCTGTCACAAATGGACCAAGTTCTGAGGTGAACTTCAATTCTCACAATTTAATCAATTGATATTTTCATAAGCAGATAAAGAACAACATTAATATTATTGTTTAGTGTAACAAAATAGATGCAACCTAAGGTGGAAGCAGGCCTGATTCTATATTCTTCCTACTTTAGTCTGATTTCCAGTTGTTTGCCCTCGGTCTAATAAAGCCTACACAACACATGTAGGTCAGCCGTTTTACTAAAAAGTATTTTCCTACTTTTGTTCAAATGACCCGATATCATGCCTGGATGGGACATCCATTAAACTGGGATTTTAGTTGCTACATTGTAGACCAGAGATAATTTTATTAGTTCAAGGAAGGTACTTATTTTGAAACTTTTATCCTTCTAAAAAAAAGGGTTTTTTTCTTCAAAATTCAGAATATCTTTCAAAATAGTTAACCTACATTGATTTCTTCTTTGTTTTGAATTTAAGATCCTTCAACTTTTTAAACTGACTAATCTTTTCAGATCTGTTGTAGAGAAGTTAAGTGATGACACCGTGCTGTTTGTATTCGGTGATCATGGAATGACCAGGACAGGAGACCATGGTGGGGACAGCGCAGACGAAGTAGCGGCAGCGCTTTTTGTGTACAGCCCATCAATCTTACACCAGGAGTCTCCTAACAAGGTTAGTGTGTATGTTCCGGTCCAACTTTAGAATTGTCCCAACTGTAGTTAGGACTGGCCCCAACTTGAGCCTTTCAGTTTGGACGACCCAACTATGTATAGATGATGTGACCTCTGGCGTCACCCAAAAACCATAACATGATTCGCGCGCATGCTGCCGGGGCAAAATCTTTGTGTTTTGGCAGCGAGCTAGAAAGTACATGCAATCTTACCATGACTACGCATCTTTTAGCCTGGCGAAACATGACTTGGACAGTGTTTCGTCAACAGAGGGCGGTTTGAATGTAAACAGGTCACATTGTCTATAGCTGAGGATCGTTTGATATTGACAGACTGACAGTGATAAGTTTGGCTTCTAAATGCTTTTTTGATCCTCTCAAGTTTCTCTAGGCTTGCATTTCATTTCATAAGTGATACATGCATTCATGATCAACCTTTCATTTGAAGAAAGGAGGCACATTTCGAATCTTGTTTATCTGTTATTTTTATATTCCATAAATTTATGTGGAAATTATTAGTGTAAAACTTCCCAATGACCAGTGCAATATCTTGCCTGCCAGATAGACACTGGAATGCACAAAGACACCGCAATAAAAATCTTGTTAAATTTTGTTTTATATCACAGGAAGCTCTCTGCTCAGTATCTCAGATTGATTTAGTCCCAACCCTGAGTCTGCTCCTCGGCACACCCATCCCATTCTCCAATCTCGGAAGTGTCATCCCTGAGTTGTTTAGCCTCCCACCTGCTAATCAAGACGCTCCATCAAGCAGCAAGAACTCATCTCATATCAAACGATGGTCTCAGGAACTACAGTCGCTCTACAACAAGGTTGCCGCACTGCGCACCAATGCAGACCAAGTCAACACTTACCTCCGGGCCTATTCCAAGATCTCGGAGGAATTTCCTCAAGCGTACTTCTCCCAACTTCAAACCATCCTCGATAGCGCTGAAGCTGGCGTCAGGGAGGTGCTTAAAGATGCAAGTGTCGACGAGGAGGCTGCCATGGCCCTATTGAGGAACTGCGAAAACATTTACGTGGACTATTTGAATCGAGTGAAGGAAACGTGCCGCAGCATGTGGGCTCGCTTCGACATGACCTTGATCGTCCTTGGTTTGTCCATCACTATAGGAGCATGTTTCCTTACTCATGTCCTACTAACGCACAATCATAACTTTGGAAACCGGAGCCAGCTGGACACTGCTCTTGGGACGTTGCTGAAGGTTACCGTGGTAACTATAATCGTATGTGTTTTGATGAGCGTAATGATGAGTGCGGCCCTGCCGAGCCTGCAATTACATTCCACAGTTTTGATTTTGACCATACCAGCAGTCGGAAGCCTGCTAAACTCAATCGTATGGATAGTGTTTCTTTCCACCGAGATGAAAGCGTCCAGCTTTGTCAAGCTCTGGAATTATTCTAGCAAAACCTTGGTCTCTGTCGCGTTGACATTCCTATATTCAATGTGTTTAACTTCCAATAGCTTTGTCGTATATGAGAGTTATGTTGTATCATTCTTCGCAAATAGTCTTCAGTTTGTCTGTGTGTGTTCAATAGGTTCCGTCTATGCACTTGCTAAACCCACCAAAGAACAGGCAAGAAAGAAAGCCAAAGCGGAGAAGTCGAGAGACATTGGTCATTTCCTGACCCATCCTGGCACGATATTTGTTCTACTTGCAGTGGCATTCCACACGTGCGTGCGGTTCAGCAATGTTTTCTTCGCCTGTCGAGAAGAGCAAAATCAATGCCAGGAGACCGATCTTTTGAGACCCTTGGGGTCATTCTCCGATGACTCAGGCAGCTACAGGAACTATCGCTACTTGTTGTCTGTAGCTTGCCTGGCCGTCATCCCTGCATCGTTAACCTTCTGGTTGAACAAACAAGGGAACTTAAATGGCGGTTCTGCCCCTATGCTCAGTGTTGTTTACGCTCTACCCTTCGCCACTGTCTCCATTTGCCTAAACTGGGGATTACAGGCTCTTCCGCAAAAAATGGTTGACAGTCTACCCCCTTGGCAGCAGGTGTTAATGCCAAGGGTAGCCTATTCCATGTTACTCTTTTCATTTGTCTCCGTTTTATGGAACCCCTTGTGCATTTACTTAGTACCGAGGGACAAGCACAAAAAGAAAATCGACTACCCCGGAGAAGGGGAGACCGTTGTGCCTAAACTCTTCAACCACCTGAAGAACACCTGGAAGCGGAGCCCTCGCCAGCCCAACCGCATCCCTGAGGAGAGTCAGTTGGACCCTGATGAGTCAGCTCCACCTGTTGTGTATGGGTTAGGGACGGTGTACTCGTCGGTCTGCTTGTTAGTCAGTGCATCAGTGGCTCTCCTCCTGGCGCTGCTCCTTGGGGATGGTTTATCTCCGGCCGTCATCACCATGCTCATCCAGATGCTCATCTTCCTGGAGTTGTATGCTGTGATACGGAAGCAGCAACTGGCTCCACTAGAAGCTGTACCCGATCTCCTACATTTTGGTAAGAGCTTGTTTAGTTTAGCAGGCTTGCGGTTGATTCCACAAAGATAGTCCTTACTTAGGACTAGTCCTAGAATATTAAAAACTTGAGGCTAGTCCTAAATAAGGATGAGTAACTTATTCTACACTGCCAGAAAGACCTAAGATTTAGCTTTTATCTGACTTTCAAAGGTCCCTAAAATTCTGGTATTACTTGAGATCATTGTGATGAACACTGTGTGGAATCTTAAATTTATACTGTAAAATAATCATTTCTTTCAACCAGGGTAGTCCTATCACAGGCCTGTGCCGATTTCACAAAACACTTAGACTCATCTTAAGATGTGTTGTCAGTCTTGTATTGTGACATCACGGTTTGCTAAGCAGTTAAGAGTGATTCCAAGTTAAGATCAATCTTGGCTCTTTGTGAAATCGAGCCCTGGAGTTTCATCTTTGAGAGGGCAAGGCCATTTTCATTTTGAAATTCGAAAAGGGTTAGGGCACTTCCATTGGAACATGTTTAGGTCTATAGGAAACTTTTGAAGGGGGAACAAGGCCAAGACCAGGGCAACGGAGGGCATCGCCTCTGTGGTGTCCGTGGAATTTGAGGACTGTTATCAGTAGTTTTTTAGAAGCTCTGACATGACAGCTCTGAGTTCATCAAAACGTCAAACTTGTTCAAAGAACTAGTTGCAATTTATTTTGTTTCATTTCTCTGTCCAGGTATGCAGCAGGTTCCATGGTACGCGGTCGCAGCTTGGGGGTTCATGTCCAGTCAGTATTTCTTCTCCACTGGTCACCAAGCAACCATCTCCTCCATCCGGTTTGACTCAGCCTTCACTGGTTTCCACGGTGATTTCCCTCCCTATTTATACTTCATCCCTGGCGTGCTCGTCACCATCAACACGTTTGCGTCGCAGATCTTCTTTGCCGTGTCGCTCCCGTTGCTCCTGATCTGGCCGTTCACCCGAGGGAAGATGTTCGATCGCCGGAAGGATGATGACCGCAAGGGTGAACTGGGCTTGCACGTCAGCACCAGGGAGCTTCGTATTGCTTTCTTCCAGGTTATACTGGCTTATATGCTGTTCCACGCAACACAGGTAATTCAATTCAATATTACATTTTGTTTCCCATATGCGGACCTGCGAGTTGTCCGAATTTTTAAAGATTCAAGGATTTTTCACTGATCTCCCAATTCTCTTCAGACTTTCTCAAAATGGGGCAAACTTGCCATCACAGAGGTAAAAAGACATGGCTTTTGTTATGACCAGACCTTATCTATTTGAAATGATGTAGACTGGTCTATAAACTGATGAAATGTTCTTTTGTTCATTCTGGATGCTTCACTTTCCACACCAAGAAGAAACTGTTAGTAAATTTTCAGGATTTTTCCATTTTTCTACAATGTCATCCTTGCTATAAAAACATTTAGCAATACTGGGCACAGAAAATACACGATACATTACTGATACCGAGAAAAGTTCTCTCATTGTAACTTTTTTTTTTCTATTTCAGTTGGTCGGGGCCATGATGTCAGCGGCCATTCACCGACGCCATCTTATGGTTTGGAAGATCTTTGCCCCTCGATTTGTTTTCCAAGGGACGTCGTTCCTCGTCATTCTAGTAGTTCTTCTTCTGAGCTACCTACTCATCATAAGAGTCGACAGAGCTGTTTCCAACTGGCTCCAAGTCTTATTCCAGAACTCTTGAACTTGAGGGAGAGCATGTATCAGGCCGGTATGCTTCGTTTTTTGAAAGGGCAAGGGCACCAAGGCATTTTCTCCTTGGTAAAGGGCACCCTATGAAGAAATTGTCCATTTTTACAGGAGCATTTCAAGGGCACCAAGGCAATGACCAGGGGGCATGGAGGCAATCACCTTAGTTGCCTCTGTGAAGTATCATGCCTGTTGTATATATGATTGTGATATTTTGTCTGCCGGTTATGACAGTGGTAAGGAATGTGCACATTTTGTATCCTCTGATTATGCACAGCGCCCTCTTGTGTTGGAGTTTTTGATCCAGCCACAAATGATGATGTGATTGGTATTAATTTAGGTAATGATTGCATCAGGGCTAAAGATTATGATTTATGCAGGCATGATAGTCTTTTTACTTTAGTCTGATTTCCGATTTGTTTGCCCTTGAAAAAAAAAAACAGACAGATTGTGATTAAATAATTTTAAAAAGTCTTTAAAGCTTACATCATGTACATGTACATAGGTCTTCCTTTGTACGTGATGAAATGATCCATGGATTAAATATCATGCCTTGTTGTGAATTAAGCCCAGCTGTGTAAATTAGCCACTTTTGGGGTGGGGCTGATACAGTAATGTATTGGATTAACCTATTAGTTTGCCTGGGCGTCTTGGGCAACTAATGTCTAAGTCGCGACTATTGATTGCTTAGTCGAGTCCCGGCTACCATTTTTCAACCACTAATCATGTTAATCGTGCCGCCACGACTACTTAAAAAATAGTTGCGACTTCCTGCCTGATTGGAGAACTAATTTGAATTGTGTCGCTCATGACTATTTATGTCAACATAATTTACTTCAGAAAATTATCAGACATCAGATAAAAGAAAGAACGAATATCAAGAAGAATAAGAATATTTTAAGGTAGGATTAAAAGTTTTGTACTTGTTTTATATACAAAGTTTAATATGCAACAAAAACGGTCCATAAACGAAACGAATTGCAGTCAGGACAAACGGGTTGTGGAAGCATTGTGTTATAATTTTTCGTTGCAAAAAGGCGACTAAAAATAACTTAGGATACATGGGGCGGTATGGGTCAGACAGAATCATGTTCACTTTAGTACGCACTTGATCATCATTTGTTGTAAAGCCACCTTGATCTAGCTACATACATGTACTAAGATATAACCGCAGTAAAGGTATTAGTATGTAATAAGAAAGTAACTCAGGCAAGAATTTCCTTCCTACTTAAAGACACTGGACATTATTGGTATTGTCAAAGACCTGTCTTCTCACTTGCTGTATCTTACCATATCATGCATAAGATATCAAACCTGTGAAAATTTGAGCTCAATCGCCTCGGTCATCGAATTTGCGAGATAATAATGAAAGAAAAAACACCCTTGTCACCATTGTTGTGTGCTTTCAGATGCTTGATATCGAGACCTCAAATTCTAAATCTGAGGTCTCGAAATCAAGTTTGTGTTTTTTTTTTTGTTTTTTTTTCTTTCTCGAAAACTACTTTACTTCAGAGGGAGCCGTTTCTCACAATGTTTTGTACTATCAACCTCTCCTTATTACTTGTCACCAAGTAAGGTGTTATGCTAATAATTATTTGAGTAATAACCAATAGTGTCCACTGCCTTTAAGTCTGATTTCTGATTTTGGGGTCCTCAGAAAACTCAGCAATTTTGTTTTTAAATGGCTTGAAAAGTCTATCAAATCCTATGCCATATACATGAGGGGCAGCCCTTGTACTCAATAAAATGTTCAATTTTTTTTCGAAGGGTCATTAAATATCTTGCCTGGTAGCTACAATAGGAGACTTTCTGGGACGATAGGTGGCAGCAGACTTACTGGGTAAGGCCATTGTTCTTAGAATTATGCGCATGTTCAGAACTATGTAAACAATGGAATTTTACCCGGTAAGTCTGCTGCCATCATGCGTTGGAAAGTCTTCCATTTGTTTGCACGTCAGCAGTTTTCAATCCATTGTTTCTTCCCAACATGGCCGCCCCAATAAAGTTTGCATGCTGTTAGAATGTACAGTTGGACATATAGACAAGACGTGTTGGCCAAGTTCCTATTTGGTATCGGATACAGGATGTTATTAACTTCCATAGGAACTGATGGAGGTCACCCTTAGGCCTGGATGGGGGGGGGGGGGCTTGGATAGTAGCAGGCAGGAAGTTGTGTTTGATGGCATTGTCTTGTGTGGTCTTTCGATAATAATAACCAAATTGGGTTTTGTGCAGCAGCTCAAAGATCAAAATAAAAGCACTCTGCAGATGGATGCACATTAGGCCTATAGCTTTGATTTGACTACAAGTACCTCTTAACTTTGTTTTTGTCATCGGTTTCCCGTTTGCTTTCCAACAATTTGTGGAATCCTGATTTAAAAGCAAAAGAATTTTGCAAGCCTTTGCAAAGGTAACGGCCTGTTGTCTCGACCCTAGCAGAGTCTTTCTCGAAGGCTAAATGACAACACAATAAACATGAACAGGGGAAAAAGCTAACGCTTTACAAGGCTCAATCGATCAAAGCAGGCACAAGACTCGGTTATTCTATTGATTGTATGTTTCAAACAGAACTTCATAAATTGAGGGCAAACCAAAAAATGATGTGCAAAGTTAGAAAATAATCTCAAACGAAACCACCATCCCCTGAGTAATTTGTGCTTGAACATGACTTCATTTTGAAAATGATCATTTTAAATCTCAGGTTGTCACTTATACATGATGTATCCATCCTTATGCAACACAGAAATTGACTGATACCTGTCCCTTCTAAGTTCACGCCAAAGAATTATTTAATAAGAAGAGTTGAAAATGAAGGGCATTATCTAGAATTTAAGAAACAAAATGTTAAAAATTGCACGAATGATTTTTTTTTTTTATGAGAAAAAAATATGAATTTAAAAGTTTATTTGTTTGTTTTGTCTGTAGATGTGATTTTGCTTACCAAATAAAATCTGGGTTTAAACTTAAGTATAAATCTATTGGTTTTGTCTTGTATCCATGCTCCACATGGGGGGGGGGGGGGGCAGAGGGTACCCCCCCCCCCCCACTAACATAGAAATTACCCCCTAAATTAAATTACAAAAATATTGTATGTATTTATTTTTTACTGAACCCACTCACCCAAATTACATTTCTTCTTTTTCCCCCATTTTTATGAATCAAATTTTGAAACATTTCTGAATTCCTCAAAGCGCTTTAACGCTTGGCTTAAAATCCCGAAGTAGTTTATAAGTTAGTCACACATGGTTAGTCATACATAGTGTATGTTTACGGCCTACAGGAAGAAGTGGGTCTTTGTTTGATGTCTATTATGACTAACGTAATTAGAACCTTACGGAACTGTCTGCTAAAAACGACAACCAGTTCTGGGAACATTCATAGACATATCCCCCACAAACTACCTTGGTGTCTATAATTTTTACCTACTATTACCCTTTTCGAGCAGAGTGTCCTTAGAAGGGTTGTTGGTTCTGTTTTAAAACATCGCAAGCACCCCCCCCCCCCCCACTTTTCAACAGGTTTCCTCTGGATTGTGAGCTACAGTGATAAATTAACTTATGTCACATCCTTTGTGTCATTACCAAAAGTATACAACAATAGTAATATTGGGTATTTGTACACTTAAAAAACAATCAGACTTTTTAAAACCATGTTAATGCTACCCTGAAAAAAATAGAACTTTACACAATTGTGAAAATAAAAACATGCAAACTTTTCTTTAAAAACCACTACACTCGCCTTCAACATTGGTTTACCAGGGGGAATAACCTAATTATGGTTTCCCTAAAATATTGTGACTTTAAAATTTGTTCAATTAACACGTTTATCTGCATATCAATTTCTGTCAATCATTCGTGAAAAATCATATTTCTGATACCTGTGGTCTCACTGCACGTAACACGAGTCACCCTGTGGTCACACTGCCCGTAACACAAGTCACCCTGGAGTTATCCTGTGAGTGGTTTGCTACACGGACTCAACGTCCGGGTGATTCACAAATCACTATCAGTGTGAACACTATATAAAAGCAAGGATACCTTTAAAATCAGCCAAAGCTTTCCTTCCGTTGTTAAACTGAACTGAAACGTTTCCTGTGCTGAATTTTGGGATCACACATCTAACCAGTTCTGCCGTCCAAGTTGTAATACCATCCAACATTATCCATTGGTAAGTGGTGACTTTTTTATTTTTGTTTTATTGCATTCCTCAAGGTCACAGTTGACCCTCATTCTATAGTACATTAAATGTCTATTTAAGAATGATTGGAAGGGTTTACATGGTTAATGTGCCTGTGTGTGCAATCTCAATAAGTGACCGAGTGTGTGTCTGAGAGGAACCAGATGTTTCAAAATTTCAATCAGTGTTCTGTCTGTCTGTTCATTGTTGGAGATCTAAGAGCCTTGCCACACCAGGCAACTTTTCCTGGCAACTTGGAGGCAACCAACTGCACTGCATGCTACATAACAACTTTCGTAGAACATGAGTAATTGTAAAACATTGTCTTACGACCCCCAATAGGTGAACATTCAAATGTGAATGGTATTTCTTCTTGGAGATCGCCTGGATTGGTTCCCTGTGAAATTGCGTTGTGTGACATGGGCCTTGCATGCCTAAAATAGGCTAATGACAAATAGAACATACTGTTTGGAATGTCTAGTTACCTACAAGAAGCCATTATACACTTTCTGAACAGAACAAAAATTAAAAGTTCACAGATTTACAAATAACTTACAGGGTTTACAGAAGGTAATGGTGAAAGACTTCCCTTAAAATATTATTCCATGAAATGCTTTACTTTTTGAGAAAACATTAAAACAATTATCAATTCTTGATATCGAGAATAACGGATTTATTTTAAACACATGTCATGACACGGCGAAACGTGCGGAAACAAGGGTGGGTCTTCTCGTAATTTTCTCCCGATTCCGATGACCGATTGAGCCTAAATTTTCACAGGTTTGTTATTTTATACTTAGTTGTGATACACGAAGTGTGGGCCTTTGGACAATACTGTTTACAGATGTTGTGCGATTGCTTTATAAGTGGTTTCAAGACAAACAAATGACACTCAAAAGTTCAGTAAAGCCTGTATTTAACAAGCACTCACTGCGCTTTGTGTCTCACTGGAGTTATGTCTATTTTAATAAAGATACTCTTTTTGCAAGCTGTCCATGTAATGACTTTTTTGTATAACCTTTGCTACTTATTCAGATGTTTCTAAAGATCCAGTCAAGCATCAACATTCCACGGACAGCTACAAACATGTGCTTTCAGGCATAACTTCTCTTAGAAATTAACAATTTGTTTCATTTTTTTTTTTAAGAATGCTTGTTTAATATGTGCTTCACTTGGGTTTTGAGTGTCAGTTGTTGTTTTGTTTTTAAATCATAAATCTCAATCAACTGAATTTTTACTCGCCCTGTATACATGTAAGATAGACTAATGCAAAGGTGATGGACTATATTGAAGCCATGCTGACTGGTCCCCCCGCCCCCGATTTCACGAAGCGCTGCGACGCGTCGCAAGTGCAAGTTGCGACCGGCTACACGTCGTAAGTTGCGAACTTGTCGCAGCCGCTACATACTTGTCTTATAGGTCTGCGACGCATCGCAAAACCCTACGATGCATCGCTACTTGTGATGAGTTTCGTGAAATCGGGGGCTGGTCAATCACTGAAAAATTAAAGGGCAACATTGTCATGTACATATGTACAGTTCTTTTTAGAGCCACTCATTTAGAGAGCCACATATTCAGACTAGATTTACATGTACATTGTAACACATAGTGTCTCCACAAACTTCCCTCTCATGATCATGTCTATGATAACCATCATAAGAGGGAAGTTTGTGGTTTCACCGTGTGTTTAAATACGGATTTTCTGGGGACTTTTATTAGAACTTTAAATTTCTAGGAAACTTTCCTTTCACTTTATAAAAAGTAAGTGCATCGGAAGTTTGTACTTTTTATACGTCCTGTGAACTGCATGTATACATTGATAACCTCAGCACTCGTTTAACATGTAGGCCTATATGTACATCAACTTCTAATTTGTGAATGTTAACTTGTGCTACTGTTTTGAGTCGTTAGATTCAATGGAAATGGTGCTTGGTAATTTGTTTTCATGTAAAACTTGCATGATTGTATTAAAAAAATAGTTAATGGTCTGACGTTTTGACTCTAGCAGAGTCTTTCTCGTTTAGCCTTCGAGAAAGAGTTTGCTAGGGTTGGAACGCCAGGCCATTAACTAAATTTTTGCATTTATACCATCAGTCCATTTGGTTGATAAGTTGTTTGCAACAGCTAATTCTATTATCTCATGATTGTATTCAGAAAACTTGATAAAAATCTCAAAACAATTATAATTATTTTGGGGGCTGATAAACTTATATAGATGTTTTTGTTTCGTCACAGTCGCAAGATTTGCCCGTTACTGATTGAGTTTTTGTTGAAGTTTGTGTGATATAATTTTGATGAAACAAGTTGAATGTATTTAGTATTTCTAGTAGGAAATGATTGAAAAGAATGTCTTATCCCAACATCTTTAAATCACCTCCATTTTATAAATAACTATTTATTTTCTTACACTTTTTATTGGCAGTAATCGACAAAATGTCAGTGTTACGTCACCCATCACTACGACTACTATGCGTTCTAGTATTTAACATGATGTGTGTTTGTCAGTCTCAGTTTGAGAAATCTGTCAGAAGAGTCTCGCCACCATATCCATCTAGCTTCAACATCAGTCGTAAGTTTTACCCTTAAGAATTTCACATCAATTTCCATTTGCGTGTTAGATTTGAATATTGTCTGGTACAATGACATGCTTGATCACAAGTTGATATTTAAATTTGAATTCCTCAGACTATCGAGACAGTTGCTACATGTATGTCACATGATTTGGGATAAGCTTTTGCGTAGTTACGTACACGTAAGAGACGGCGGTGAACACCCATACACAATTTTGAATGGATGTGTACGGCACAATGGTAATAGAGTTTACTCATCTAGAGGTTGCTATATGTAAAGGCTTGCCCCGAACCAATTGACATGGCAACTCTATAATTTAAGGAATTCAAATGTAAGCGGTACATTGTGGCTAAAGCAAGACTAATGACTAAAGCAAGTCATTTTACCAGACATTTTTCAAATCTAACTAGCAAATGGCATATTGTGCCGTATCATGGCATTGCCTAGTGGTCATGCACAGTGGACTCCAATCAAACTCTGGCATTTCTGATCAGCAGAGTGTTGATTCAAGTTCCATTCTACACACTTGTGCCCTTGAGCAAGGCTAAGGTCAAGTTGCATATTTCTTCATTCATTAGTTGTGTTTAAGATTTCTTCAATCATAAGTCTTGTTTAAGATCAATCCTAAGTTGTGTTCTAGTTTTCTTCATTCTTTAGTCGTGTTCCAGTTTTCTTCATTCATTAGTCGTAATTTTCAAGTTTCAATTTATTTCTTTGCCCTCAGAAATCAATGGTGCTGCCATAACATTTGGCCCAGAGGGATCAGAAAATGATGGCAAGTTCTACCGGACACTGACGTTACTGGATAATAAACTATTTGTTGGAGGAAATACATCGTTGTTTTCAGCAAGAACCCAAGACCTGCGAACGGTACCTCTTTTTTTTATGGCAAATTGTTCAGAGAAATACCAACTGCCAGCTTATTCTTGCATGTTATACGACGATAGAGCCTTCTCAGTATGTGCCCCCACATTATGGAACAGCCTCCCCTCCTACATCCAGAATGCTCAGACAATTGACAGTTTCAAAACACAATTAAAATCCCATCTTTGCAATGGTTTCCATCAGTGCCAATGAGATTACAATAATTTTGTCTCATAATCTAATGATATTGGTTTCTTCTAAATAGCCTGTTATATTGTATATTTAGTGTACCTTTTGTATTATTATTGTATATTTCTAGCTTTAATTTTCCCGTTTGCTTACTTATCGTTTATATTTGTTTTTTGTGAAGCGCTTAGAAACTTAATTTTAGTATAAAGCGCTATATAAATGTAATCATTATTAATATTATTATTATTATTATGTTTATACCAGTGTTTTATTGAGAAATAACACCATGTGTATATTTATTTACTTGCTGGGGGTTCTTTTGAGAACTTGTTTTGCTATATATTCTACTACCACATTTATTATCAACTTGATGAATTAACTTTTTTCCTTTTTTCACCCAGCTTGACTCTGTCTCGATTCCGAAACAATCAGACCTTGGATGGTCTTGCAATGAGAAATATGTAAGTAATTAATAATTACAAATAATAAACTACCATTTTCAGAGTGTAAACTTGTTGTATGATAATAATGATAATATAATAGTCTTATATAGCCAGGTATCCAGCAATATGGTACTCATTGTGCTTGAAGAAACTTAAAAATTTTAAAGGCACTGGACACTATTGGTAATTGCTTAAAATAATTGTTTATCATAAGAACTTACTTGGTAACGCGCAATGGAGAGCTGTTGATAGTATAAAACATTGTCAGAAACGGCTCCCGTTGAAGTAACATTGTTTTCGGGAAGAAGTTATTTCGCACAAAAATATTGCAATGGAGTTCAAATTTCACAGGTTTTTTATTTTGTGCATATGTTGAGAAGTGAGAAGACTGGTCTTTGACAATTTACCAATAGTGTCCAGTGCCTTTAAGACAGCTGGTTGAAGTTTTTGAATTATGAAAAGTTTAGGGTTGAGAAGGTGCTGTGGTGCATTCAGCAACCACTGCCAGAAACAATGGTTGAAAGTTATTTATACGTAGGCACAGTCTAATTAATAACTTTTTTTAAATGTCTGTTTTATCTTCGTAGTGCAATAACTTCATTCGCGTCATCCAACCACTTTCCGATGATGTTCTCTTAGAGTGTGGTACAAATTCATTCAGACCTTACTGCCAACAAAGATCTTCCCAAAATGTAAGTTCGACCCCTGTTTGTTTTTTTCATATAATTCAGGGCTCAAATTTATCAAGAAAATCCACGAAAATGCAGAGCTTGAAGATAAAACATTTTTAGTGAGCCAGAATTTTGTTAACACCAGAATCTCATAAAAGGTAACGTTTTAACCATGTTGATTTTATCCACAATGCAAACTAAACATCTGGTACTAAAGCTTTTATTTGTTTATGTCATCTTAAAGGCATTGGATACTATTGGTAATTGCTCAAAATAATTGTTAGCAAGAAAACTCAATTGTTAGCAATCAATGGAGAGCTGTTGATAGTATAAAGCGCTGTGAGAAATGGCGCCCTCTGAAGTAACATAGTTTTCAAAAAAAGTAATTTTCCACTAAAATATTTGAATTTGATTTATAGACCTCAGAATTAGAATTTGAGGTCTCAAAATCAAGTGTTGAAAGCACACAACTTTGTGTGACAGGGGTGTTTTTTCTTCCATTATTATCTTGCAACTTTGAAGATCGATTGTGTTCAAATTTTCACAGGTTTATTATTTTATGCATATGTTGAGATACACCCAGTGAGAAGACTGGTCTTTGACAATTACCAAAGGTATGCAGTGTCTTTAAATGAGAGTAAACTCTGATCAGCACCCAGCACTGCTTTCAGTGGAGGTCCTTGGTACAAAAACTGTTAAAACATATTTCACAATCAATCTTCCTTAAAAAAAACCTTAAAAAAAACAATGGTTTCCAGCTAAAACAGGAACAATTTTACAAAGAATTGGAGATAAAAATTCATAAACTAGAAATTTAAAGGAAGCAGAATATGGTGAAAAAAAAAACTTTAAAAATGTAACTACTAATTTGAACTTGAATGCCTAGCGAAAACAATGTTATTTTAGCGTTACATTATTTTAGCACATAGCTTTCTTGACATTTCATGACTTGTTTGATGAAATTTTTTCATTGGTTTAATTCTACTTCTTTTGGCCATTCTGTGTTTTGTAGCTATCAAGAACGATTGGATCTCCGCAGAAGCGATCCTTTGTAGCCCCTTCAGTGGCCCATCAAAACTCAAGTTGGTTACTGTTAAACGACTCAGGTAAAAATGCGGTAAAAGGATTGAAACAGGTTACTCATCCGAACTTAGAACTAACGATAAGTTTTTAATATCTCCGAGGATTAGTCCTAAGTTAAGACTATTCCTAACTCTTTGTGAAATCAACCCCACAACTAGTAATTCTCAACATCAACAAAACTAGTTTTACTCTGAAAGCTCACTATTAATAAACTCCATATCAGTTCCAATCCTCCAGAGAAATGTATTTTCACTTAAAACACTGTAAAAATTGAGAAAATGGTATTTCTATATAGTTACTATAATTTATTCAAAGTAAAAAAAACTAACCAGACTTACTTTCATTTCTTGACAGTTTCAGGTTATCAAATATTCGCCGGGACGAATCTAGAAAACAGTTTATCGGGAAAAATGGCGCAGCTTGGAATCGTCAAAGCAAATCTGGAGGCGACACCAACAGAGACGAAGATAGATAATGTATTAACGACCAAAAAACATCAAGATTACGTGCTCAACGGTAAGTTTTCAATTGAAGACCAATTGCGGGTTACATTTGAATTATGTCTGGTACAATGACTTACTTAGTCACAATTTACCGTTTACATTTGAATTCCTCAGACTAGAGCAACCCCCAGATGAGCAGACCCTGGTACCATCGTGCCATACACATCCATTCAGAATTGTGTATGGGTGCTCACCGTCTCTTACGTATCTATAAGAAAAAAGCTTGGCCCTAAGCATGTGACATAGCAACTGTTTGATAGTCTGAGGAATTCAAATTTAGGTGGTAGCTTGTGATCATCAAGCACGTCATTGTACCAAACAATGTTAAAATACCACGCGAATGGCGTATTATTGATTTTGAGTTCTAAACAATAGATTAGCTTCATTTTGAAAGCTCATAATCATCATGATTGGTCGACTACAGCTTGCGGTTTCATCACGCACCAAGACACATGTACTTAATAATAATAATAACCCATTTTATATAGCGCTTTTCACACCCGGAAGGCGTCCCAAAGCGCTTCACATTATTACCCCTGGTCACTGGGCCTTAAATCACTCCTTAAACCATCTCAGCTCCCTGATGGGGAGTATGCAGCCTGTGCAACATTAATATGCGCTACTTGGCTAAATCAATCACAAGAACCATCTCTGCCCTCATAGGTACCAATTTACCCCTGGGTGGAGAGAAGCAATTATAGTTAAGTGTCTTGCTCAGGGACACAAGTGTCACGACCGGGATTTGAACCCACACTCTGCTTAACAGAAGCATCAGAGCTTGAGTGCGGTGCTCTTATCCGCTCAGCAACGACACCCTATATTTGTACTTTGTATCTGTGAAGGGCCACCCCTTACCAAATTGAGTGCAGACATGTGACACATTTGGTGTAAGTGTTTTCCTAAGACTGGTGTACACGGTGTGCACTGGGAAGAAACCTCTGAGCCATCTTGGGAGGTAGTGCTTTCTGCTCTACCATCCAGGCTGCTAGTGGATCATACCCATGTCTACATCCTTACAGTCTATGGAGGGGGTAAACTGTTTTAGCCCCAGGAGTAGGTGGCAACGTGCACTAGGTTACCGGTGATTTGGGTCGATGGCCCAAATCCTATAAGTCTGGCCCTCAACTTGAAGATGGCTGTCTGGCCTTTTAAGTTTGGTGCTAATTCATAACAAATAAAAAATAGCATTAGAATGCAATATTTCTTGTTTGTCTTTTGTGTGCAGGTCCTCAATTTGTTGGCGATCCGGTAGAATACAATGAACACATTTACTTCTTCTATCGTGAGTTTTCTGCAGAGCACATCAACGCTGGTAAAATTTTGTACTCGCGAGTGGCTAGAATTTGTAAGGTAAGATAGGCATTTGGCAGTTTTGTTTTCCTCCGTTAAATATTGTGGGGGTGGGGGTGTTTGCCTTTGAGCTGCATCAAGCGTTGTAATTTGCCTATGCAGGAAAGAGGTTCACCTTTCAATTACAAGAAAAATTTTTTAGAACTCATGCAAGCCCTTGTCAAAAGGCAAGTATTTTGGCGCAATTCCATTGATAATCAGTTTTATCAATTTTTTTTTTAATTTAATCAAATTTTTATCATTTTTTTGTGCATTCATGCCTGGAGCTTTTCTTTCTTTATTAAGTCAGAGTTTGTTGTTTTTGTAATTTTTAACAATAATGAATGTAAACACGCCAATTTAAGTCTGTTTAACTTATGTCGTGTATTTTGTGATATTTTTAATAAACCTTAATGAATTGAATTGAATTGAATTGAATAATGAGTCATGTATTAACACACTCATCCTAATTCATTGTAAATTGCATGATCCAAGAATGAGAGAACCATATGGCTTGATACCTGGGCCCTGTTTTGCGCGTTACCATATTCCAGGGGGTTACGAGCGAGCAATGCATGCTGGGGAAAAATGGCATGGCAAGATTAATCGCCCCAGGGAACGAGGTTAGAACTGTCAACATCTAAGTCACGAACGTCAATTAATCTTATCAAACAACTATTTATTTCTTAATTTCCAACTTACATTGTGTAACAGGTTTGAGTGCGGCTAGCGCACTCTGTGCTGAAACATAATAAATTTTACAAGGGACACGCTGTTTAAGTGGTGTTGTAAAATATAAAGAAAGGTTTATTCAAATCCCGACTACTATAAGGGAGAGGCGACTTTAAAACGCTGTATTAAAACAATGTGAATGAGATACTAATAAAATCTCAGAAACAAAAAGAGAGAAGTAAACCCGGCGGGTGTCTCGACAATATTATAAATGCAACGAAAATAACAATGAAACTTTATACAATGGAAATATAAAACAAAAATAAATGAATGGCCTATCTGTTGGTGGTGGACTGGGAAGGACGATAACTTGAATTGAAGATTCCGGTGTAACAATGGAAAAGTTCTTCCAGCAAAGTTGAAGATATTGGGCTGTGAAGATGATGACAAACTTGGAGATGGGGACTTCAGAAACAGGTCCTTGTCCTTGATCAGGGGACAGGATTACTGTTTCTGGTACGACTGGTTATGACGAAAATGCAGTGAAGATGAATAGGCTGCAGTTGATGACACGCTGTCCTGCTGGCTCTCTTGATTTGGATTCGGCCTAGAGCAGGACAGGGGATGAATATACAATTATTGTGGTAATAAAGCTGGGCTGGCGCAATCCAACGTAGATGTCCGACAGAGGCAAAGTGTAATTATTGAAGGAACTTGGAGGGTTAATTCTAACACTATCCGTCCTCTGTCGGTGTCCAGTGGCCAAGTGTCAAACCACTTTCTTGGGTTTGGTCACTGACCCCTAGACATCCCTTCCTCAATAGCCCTGATTGGTTGCAAATCCTGCTACCAATCACCCACTCATCACACACCACCAGGCAACCACCCACCCCTAGACTCGCCCTAGTCCGAGCAGGACATAGGTAAACTAGGGGTAACAAAAAAAAAGGGGGCTGCAATTTCATCCCATTACAATTGCCTATGATTTGATACTGATTGTGATTTTGAAACTGTGGAAATAAACTGATTTACTGATTGATTAAGTGCCAGTTACTTGGAGTTATTGAGGTATTAACGTTTACACAATGATGTTTAATGTTTCTTTCAGAGCGAAGGAGGAGGAGATGCTTACATGTCATTTGAAAACAATTTTGTCACCTTCATGAAAGCACGCTTAGAGTGCTCGATAGCCGGCGATCACCCGTACCATTACAATCAAATACGTAAGTCACGCAATCAATGCCTCAATCATGTGCCTCAAAACCTATCAGAAATCTGCGTTCCTGTTCCCAAACTTCAAATTGTCACATTCAAAGAACTCAACACAGTTGGGGGGATTGTGCCTTTTCTATCGTAGAACCAAGGATGTGGAGTCATCTTCCTCAGAACATCAGGCAATCTTCTTCATTAGCAAAGTTCAAAACTTTGCTTAACTCTCACCATTTTTTCAAAAGCCTATTGTACGGCGCTTTGAGCAACGACTGTTCGATTAGCGCCTTATAAATGTAACGATTAATTGAATCACAGGCAAACATTCCATGTAAAATCCTTGACACAATACCAGAAAATTTATAATTTGAACTTCCATGAACTGGTCATCTTAAAATGTATGATCAAATTTTTCTACCGTAAATCAATACTAATCAGTTTTTTCTAACGGATCATGTTTTCTTTAAATCATAGAGGACATCTACCAGTCTACAAAAGATGAAAATGTAGTGTTTGCTGTTTTCGCCACTGGACCGTAAGTTGAAGAAAATTAAGTTTGAATTTCTTTTTCTCCCCTCCTCTTAAAGACACTGGACACCTTTGGTAATTGTCAAAGACTAGCCTCCACAGTTGGTGTATCTCAACATATGCATAAAATAACAAACCTGTGAAAATTTGAGCTCAATCGGTCGTCGAAGTTTTGGTAACCCATTGACGGAAGCTCTCTTTTATTCCAGTGGCAACCAAACTTCTGAATGGTTGATGCTCTCCATTCAATGTTTTCAGTGCAACTATAATTTTGTTGATTCATTCCATTTTCGTGTTTTCTTTTTTTCACATACATAATTTTGTTTATTGTGTTTTGTGTAAATATGTATATGCAATTTGTATACCTCTTTTTATAGTGGTTTTGCCCTAGTTGGGATTTTTAAAACTTTTTTTTATGGAGCTAGCCAATCTTTTGTAATTGCCTATGAATGTTTGTTGTCAGTGGAAAGTGTACAGGGAATGGTTTTATGTAACATTAGGAATGGGTGGCCCAAGCATTTTGGCTGGGATTTAAGGATAAATAAAGTTTTTTTAAGGCCATTGGACACTTTCGGTAAACAGTACTGTCCAAAGGGGAGGAGAAAATAAAGGGAAACCCCACCCTTGTTTCGCCGTGTCATCACATGTGTTTAAAGTAAATCTGTAATTCTTGTTATCGAGAATTGATAACTGTTTTAATGTTTACTCAAAGAGTGAAGCATTTCATGGAATAATATTTCAAGGGAAGTCTTTCACCATTACCTTCTGTAGACCCTGTAAGTTATTTGTAAATCTGTGAACTTTTTTTTGTTTTCTTATCTGAAAGTGTATAATGGCTTTAATTGAATTCAAATGTCCTTTTTGTTCACAGTTCAGGAGTTGCTAGCTCTGCATTGTGCGCTTATCGCTTGGATGAAATGGAATTCTTGTTTGAAAATAGTCCCTTTAAGGCACAAGTGCATGGAGATGTTCAAAATTTATGGTTGACAGTTCGGAGACAAGAAGGTGAAATACGGAATCGAAAAACGGTAAGTTTTTCAAAAAATTGTAATTTGATTTATTGGTACATTCAAAAAAATAGTTATTGAAAAACTTATTTATTTATTTGTTATTTATTATTTCTTATTTACCCTAGGGAAACCTCTCAGTCAAACTGGTTTTTTATTCAGAGGTGCCCAGCAACTACAATTACATTACAATTTTAAAATTGTATTAAATCCATTGGACCCTTTCGGTAAACAGTGTTGTCAAAGGCCCACACTTTGTGTACCACAACTTCTATATCAAATAACAAACCTGTGAAAAGTTAGGCTCAATATACATCGGTGTATGGGTTAAAAACCCAAATTAATCATTTGTATCTGGAAATCTTATTGTTTGGCCAACTGTTGATTATTTCTATGTGACATTTCAGAAATGTTGAGAAAATTTGAGCAAATTACAAGAATTTTTTTTGTTGTGTTTTTCCTGCAGTGTCCTGCTCAAACCAGTTTTTCAAACCATTTATATCTGGAGATCTTATTGCTTTGCCAACTGTTGGACATTTCTGTGTGACATTTCAGAAATGTTGAGAAAATTTGAGCAAATTACAAGAATTTTTTTTGTTGTGTTTTTCCTGCAGTGTCCTGCTCAAACCAGTTTTTCAAACCATTTATATCTGGAGATCTTATTGCTTTGCCAACTGTTGGACATTTCTGTGTGACATTTCAGAAATGTTGAGAAAATTTGAGCAAATTACAAGAATTTTTTTTTCTTTTTTTCTGCAGTGTCCTGCTCAAACCAGTTTTTCAAACAATCTATATCTGGAAATCTTATTGTTTTGCCAACTGTTGGACATTTCTATGTGACATTTTAGAAATGTTGAGAAAACTTGAGCAAATGACAATAATTTTTTTTGTGTGTTGTTTTTGCCTGCAGTGTCCTGCTCAAACCAGTTTTTCAAACAATTTATATCTGGAAATCTTATTGTTTGGCCAACTGTTGGACACGACAATGAAGAGTAAACTCCGCTATAAGACCGAGGGAACAAAAGATTCTAATCCTCTGCTGATTGCCTCAGGAGAGCGTTTCACTCAAATCGTTGTTGATGAGGACGTTAACTCGGTTGATGTTTTCTTCATTGGTACAGGTAAGTTGCTACCACTGCTCTTCAACATTATTAATAATAATAGTAACAACTGCATTTCTATAGCGCCTAACACCTCCAAAAGAAAGTCTCTAAGCGCTCAGAGGAAATAAAAGAATAGTTATGTATATGATGAATTGAACAGATATGTTTTGAGAAGAGTCTTGAAACTTGAGATTGTGGTGGCTTGTTTGATGTGTAGAGGGAGATTGTTCCATAAATGAGTGCAGCAAACTGAAAACTACGTTGACCGTACGCTTTGGTGGCAACATTAGGGATAACAAGGGTGTCTTTGTTAACATTGTGTCTAAAGCCTGGTTTATACTTCCTGCGAATGCGAAGCGATTTTTGACATCACAGGACTGTTTTCGCTGCCAATGTTTTGCAGGAGTTGAACACAATCTCTACTGTTACAAATTATCCGTTGTGAGTTAATGACATCAAAATTCGAATGAAGTATGAACCGGACAAAATTGTTACTTGAAGAAACATTACAGAATTGGTAAGAAAAAAAACTTGTCTTAGATCACAGATTTACATAAAACTAATGATGATGATAAAACTAAAACTAATGATGATGATAGTGAAAAATTTCCTAAAACTAATGAAAAATGTCTTTGAAATGTTTCTGTCTGAAATGTCACATTTAATGAGAATTAAATAAAACTAATTTCCCGTTTGGAGTTTATTGCTCGGTGAGTGTTTTATTAAAACAAATTTAAATCGATGTCATGCAAAATGTGAACTCAGTTTTTCACTATTTTCTCTTGACCCAGATGGTCGATCGATCTCAAACTTCTACAGGTTTGAGAGTTTATGTAAGTGAAAGTTAGCAAAGGTTTTAAAGCAAATTTGTGTGTTTATTTAGCTTATCCCTAAGTCAGTCGCCATCATGTTTTTTTGTTTTGGTTTTTTTTTTATCATAGAAAATGGTACAGTGTTGAAGGCTCATCTTGGTGAAAGACGATCTGAAGCGAAAATTTTTGAGGAGATCAGTTTAAACACAAATGGAGTCAAGGTAAGCATGTCTGTCTTATTTTGAAGGTGTTTTTTGTTGTCACAAACATAATTACTAGGTATTTTCTTTGGTTGATAATGCAGATTTGAAATAACGAAGTTAATTAGTGGATGTCATGATGTACAGAGAGGACTACAAACAGCAAAAAACAAATGTTTTATACAATCAACAGCTCTCTATTGCTGTACCAGTAAGTTTTTATGCTTAAATTTATTTTGAGTAATTGGTATTGTTTATACGGTACTTGACAACTCATGTTTATTGTGCTCCCCTGCAGAAGCCAGTTCTTACGATGTTGAAGAGCGACGCAGATCAAGCCGTATTCGTTGGGACAGACGTTGGAGTGTACAAGGTGCCATTCCAACATTGCCAAGACTACACGTCTGCTGAAGCTTGTCAGTATCCCTATTGTTATTGGATCAATAGGGCATGCATAAACTCAACAGCTAACAGGTAAAACAAATTAGCAAGAACTTTTTATTGATTTATGTTACTGTATATTTGACTGTGTGTATAAAGCCTGGTCTCCATTCTCTTAAATCTTTGTTGCAAACGTTTTCATACTTTATGTTTGACATTTTAAGAAATAAAGTTGTTTATTGTACCATTTTATATTTATGTACAGTGCTTTTAGATTGTTTATGGATGATGGGTTCTTTATCAGCATAATCTACGTTTGTCATTTTCATCATTAGAATTAGGATTTGAAACTTTTCACATTGGGAGTTAACTGGGAGTTTAATAAGGTGAGGTTTACGGTTGGACTGTGTAAATCTCTCTTGAGTAGTGTTGATTGTGAAAAGTATCGATGGTTGACAACAAAATGTTTCGATCAATATCCGCTGATTGTTGAGTTGTCATTGTTGAGTTGTCAACCACAGGTTCTTTTCTCGTTTGCGAATTCATATAGTATTGGTTCTGAAAAAAAATTACAACTCAGTTTTCTGGGGTCGATTTCACAAAGAGTTAGGGAGGAGATATTAAAAACATATGGCTAGTCCCAAGTTACTCGTCGAGTAACTCGTCCTAACTAGAGACAAGACTAGTCTTAACTCTTTGTGAAATCCACCCCAGAGCATACTGAGCGATACATTGAGTTGTCAACCACTGATTCTTTTCAGAACCAACAAAATTCAAAAGAGATTTGCACATGGTGCTGCCACAAACCTCACCTAATCATTAAAATTAGGATTGATGTAAGATGGTTATTTTTGGCAATTACTAAAAAATTGTATTTAACTCCTCTCCTGAACAGAGAACCGGATAGCGTAGGAAACGAAGACAGTAACAAAAGTAAGTGGAGTCTTTCTTTTTCTTTTTATTTACTTTTTTTTTTTTTCAGGCATTCGACTGCTTTCTTTGTTTTGGATTTCTCAGGTGTGTGATTAAAAATGGAAGAAAAAACCAGTACAAAGTCTTGCTGTGCTCGACGCCTTTCTTTTCTTTTTTCTTTTGTTCTTTTTTTTTTCACAAACTGCATTTGCAAGCCTTACTTGTAAGGAAGGGCTGCAGCATCTAGTGTATCCAGGCAGCTTTTAGCTATTTTGTTTTCTTCATGTTTTGTCTTCATTCCTATATTTAATGCTTATTATAATTTTCACTCTCGTGAATGACACATTCTCACCTAAGGACTGTATTTCAGGTTGAAATACTTCTTTGCAAGATTGGTACTGGCAATCTGAACTTTCTTTAGTAAGCTTTTTAATTCAAACTAATTTTGCCCCCTTTTTTTAAAATCTTGTATTCATATTGATGAATAATTTGTTATAGTAATTAATGCGTTAGCACTATGTAATGATAATCCAGTTGGATAATCTTTAAATGAGTTTGGGGTGGTTCTAAAAAGAACTAATGGTTTCAACACGATGTTTCTATCAGTATGCACTGATCGTCTTTTGGAGAATGCTGGACTCTGATGCTGCATGCTGCTTAAAGGAACACGTTGCCTTGGATCGGACGAGTTGGTCTATGAAAAGCGTTTGTAACCGTTTATTATAAAATGCATATGGTTGGAAAGATGTTTTAAAAATAGAATACAATGATCCACACAAGGTTGCATCGAAATTGCGTGGTTTTCCTTTTACTGTGCAACCTAACACGGTCGGCCATTAAATTTGACTCCCATAAATGAAACCGTGTTAGTCGACGAGGTAAAAGGAAAACCTTGCAATTTCGAGGCATGTTTGTGTGGATCATTGTATTCTACTTTTACAACATCTTTCTAATCATATGCATTCTATACCAAACGGTTACAAACGCTTTTCAAAGACCAACTCGACCAATCCAAGGTAACGTGTTCCTTTAAGTACTGATGATGCGGATTACTTGCCATTGATTAAAAACTTGTTGCTATTTCCTTCCTCTTTTTTTCAGAGGAAAGAATTGCAATCTTTCGGAAGCCTGAAAATCAGACGAGATTCCCTAACAAGCCTGTCCATCTGAACTTGGTTGCACGTGCTTTGAAGGGTACTAACCTCAATGTTGATGGCGAGACAATTTTATGCTCTCCCTGCTCAAGTCTTCCTTTTACCAAAAGGAAATCAGTCGGCTCAAAGTACGAGTTTCTCCTGCTGAGTATAAATGGAACTTCCGCTGAGCAGAAGAGCTGTGCATGCTCTTGGTTCCTAGCAACAGGGGATGGAAGTACAACAGCAACAGGAACCTTTAACCTGGCGTATGATAACTCTGGTATGAAACGATTAAAGCAATTATACACTTTCGGAACAGAAAACAAAAAAAAAGTTCACAGATTTACAAATAACTTACAGGGTTTACAGAAGGTAGTGGTGAAAGACTTCTCTTGAAATATTATTCCATGAAATGCTTTACTTTTTGAGAAAACATTAAAACAATATCAATTCTCGTTAGCGAGAATTATGGATTTATTTTAAACACATGTCATGACACGGCGAAACGCGTGGATACAAGGGTGGAATTTCCCGTTATTTTCTCCCGACTCCGATGACCAATTGAGCCTTAATTTTCACAGGTTTGTTGTTTTATATATAAGTTGTGATACACAAAGTGTGGGCCTTTGAACTGAACTGTTTATCGAAAGTGTCCAATGGCTTTAAAAAACACTTTTTTGTCACACTTGTATTTATTTTTTAGGATTCAGAACTCGCCCTTATAGAACCCTTTCACTTGGTGTATCTCAACATATGCATAATAACAAACCTGTGAAAATTTGAACTCAATTGGTCGTCGAAGTTGCGAGATAATCATGAAAGAAAAAACACCCTTGTCACATAAAGTTGTGTGCTTTCAGATGCTTGATTTCGGGACCTCAAAATGTAATTCTGAGGTCTCAAAATCAAATTCAAATACTATATATAGAGGAAAATTACTTCTTTCTCGAAAACTACGTTACTTAAGAGGGAGCCGTTTCTCACAGTGTTTTATACTATCAACAGCTCTCCTTTGCTTACCAAGTAAGTTTTTATGCTTTTTTAGAACCGTAAATACCAATAGTTTCCTCTGCCTTTATAATAACCGTATTTATAACGCGCCTTTTGCAAAAGGATACACATCGCCAGGTATTATTACTGCAAGGAGTGGGGCGAATTTTGAGATATAAGACCTAATCCTTAAGCACCGTGTAATGGTTTACAAGGTGCTTTGGTGCAATATGCTGCCAATCCAGCCAGGAACACCGGGGCGAACCCCTTCTCTCGTACCCTGTCTAGTAAAAACTGCTACGAGCTAGTAAAAACCACCTCTCAACTTGCCCTGTGGGCTACTAAAAACTGTGCAACCTACTTGTTGCTCATTTATTCTTCCATTCAGATGTGTATTTATATTTGAGTGTTTGAGTGTAACTTTATTTGCCTATTATACTAGTTGTGATTGCTAACGCATAAGAAACATATGTTTGTTGACAACTAGATTTAAAACCAGGGCTACTACAGGAGTTTTTTTTTTTTTTTTTCACTATTAAAGTTTGCGGTATGATGTGTTTAATGACACCTAAAAAGGAATTAATTTACCTTTTGAAAATTGATAAACAGTTGGTTTTTATATTTTGGCTCAGATCAATAATGTCTTCTTTTTTATTCTCTTCAGACAAACAGTTTTTAAATACAGCGGAATTAAAAGCATTGGAAACGTACGACCAGCAAGTCTTAATACACTTGTTCAAGCAAAAAAGATGGAGGGCTAAAATGGTAAGTTGTATGGAACTCATTTTTTTATTTACCAGTTGTGGTTCCAGCAAGAATGATTGTTGCTTTGCCATTTAAACAGTGGGGTTGCATGCTGGGCCCAACTTCATAAAGCAAGTAAGTATAAAACTTGCTTAAAAGCACTGGACACTAATCAGGGAATAACAGTGCGAGAACCCGGTCTTCACTGCGTGGTAATGACCGGGTTGGTGGCTGGCGCTGTTAACGGATCGAGCCGGAGGAAGTAACATAATTTTTGAGAAAGAAGCAATTTCTCACTAAAATACTTGAATTGAATTTGAGTCCTCAGCTAAGGTCTCAAATTCAAGCATCTGAAAGATCACAACTTGTGCCACATGGGTCTTTTTTCTTCCATTATTCACTCGCAACTCGATGACCAATTGAGTTTGTTTTTTTGTGCATTTGTTGAGATATTCCAAGTGACAATTACCAAATGTGTCCAGTGCCTTTAAGCGCAGATATACAATGCTTCACAGAAAAAGGTTACCAGCCAAATTACCATGGAGTTGACACTCTTGCGACTGGTACCCCACTCGACTCTTGCTCAGCAAAAGATATTTGCTTAGCAGAAAACATATAGACCAGCGCTTTGACCCGGGGCCTAAAGTTACCTGTGTATGGGAAAGAGAGAAATAATGAAAAAAATATCGGTTTAAAGAGAAGGTACACGTTTGGTAATTACTCAAAACAAATATTAACTTAAAAACTGACTTGGTAAAGACAATTGGAGAGCTGTTGATAGTATAAAACATTGTGAGAAACGGCTCTCTCTAAGGTAGCATAGATTTTGAGAAAGCGGTAATTTCTCACTAAAATAATAAAAGACTTCTAGCCAGTAGTCTTTTTATTCCTATCTGAAAGCACACAAACTCGTCCAACAAGGGTGGGTTTTGTTCATCATTTTATCTCAATTTCAATGACCAATTGAGCTCAAATTTTCACAGGATTGTTATTTTATGCTAATGTTGGGATACGCCAAGTGAGAAGACTGGTCTTTGACAATTACCAAACGTGTTCAGTGTTTTTAAGATGTTAGAGGAAAACCCAAATAGGAGGGAAGAAAAAAAAGTCAATCACTCATTTGGGATTCAAACGGGGATCAACAGAAGTGAAAGAATTGAGGAAAAAGACACTGAGCCAACCTGCGACATTTGTCCACAAGTTTTATATTTTGTTCCCATTTTTGTTTTCACAGATCAACCAATCCAAGTCGCCGGATCTGCAACAGCATCTGCGTCAGTGCCATGGAGGGAACATCTATAGTCAAAGTTTGGAACCACCGTTTCACTTGTCGGATGTTTTGAACTGACATGTTAATATTAATAATAATAATGATATGAACATTGAACATTTATAATGCGCCGGTATCCATCACACAAGATGCTCATGGCCAATTCGAAATTTAATAGAATGAGAAAAGTATAATAAATACAAAGCTACTACAAGAACCAAATTGAAAACAGAACAAAAACTTTATGGGCTATAAGCTGGAGTGCACAACCATGTTTTGAGAGTTTCCTTAAAACAACTCAAAGAAGATATGTTGCGAATGTTTTGAGGAAGTTTATTCCAAAGAAGAGGACCAGCATTAGAAAACAGATCGATCCCGGCCACAGGAATTGTGAGTGAGAGAGACAACAAGATAGGACAAGTCGGAAGATCTAAGGCTCCTAGCATGCTTGTACTTTGTCATTAGAGAAGAATTTACCCTGATGTAAACCAGTAAATGGGCATACCCCGGAGAATATTAAACCCCCTGCTCTGGAGTAGTAAGCGGAAAAACTCTGGGGTTTTCTTAAAAAGGATAGAAGCTGTAACCTCGTGGAATAGGGACCTAGGTGGGGACAAAGTAAAAATGCGCTGGGGTAACTGTGGGGTGACCATGGGGTAAAACAACTCCTGGGCCTCCCCGGGGCTGTATTCCATGGTGAATATGAGTTACAGTGTGAACAGGGCTTTAGTGGTCACTTGTCATTTTGCTTGATGTCATTTTATTGTTGATGTTTATGTTTGCATACTGCTAATAATTTTTATTGTATTTTGTGAATAACTATAGAGTAGTTGTACAGCACTTTATGATGTCTATGCGACATGATAAGTGGTTTTTTTTTAATAACTAATCATATTTTTATTATAGTTATCTATGTATATGTATTTCTTTTTCTTGTTGTATTTGTAAGTACTTCATAATAAGGAACTACCCAAATTGTAACTAACAATGTTACAGACTATAGTTATACTATTATTATGTTATTAATATTGTTTATTTTGATACAGTATACTAGTAGTTAGGTATTAAAGGCAGTATGGACACTATTGGTAATTACTCAAAATAATTATTTGCATAAAACCTTTCTTGGTGACGAGTAATGGGGAGAGGTTGATGGTATAAAACATTGTGAGAAACAGCTCCCTCTGAAGTACCATAGTTTTCGAGAAATAAGTAATTTTCCACGAATTTGATTTCAAGACCTCAAGTTTAGAACTTGAGGTCTCGAAATCAAACATCTAAACGCACACAACTTCGTGTGACAAGGGTGTTTTTTCTTTCATTATTATCTCGCAAGTTCGATGACCGATTGAGCTCACATTTTCACAGGTTTGTTATTTTATGCATATGTTGAGATACACCAACTGTGAAGGCTAGTCTTTGACAATTACCAAAAGTGTCCACTGGCTTTAAACATTTTATTTAAATATGAAATCCTTGAATTCTAGAATTGTTTATAACCACGTATTTTGCTACTAGATATTATCCTTGGAACACACCGAGAGTGAGACATATAAATTGATTTATCTGTACTTGACTTGGTTTCTTTGCATTAGTCAGTTTCTTTTTATGATTTGGGGTTGAACAAAGAACAATTGATGAGAGCAGGATTTGAACCAACGACCTCTGGATTAACGAGCCGGTGTCGCATGCAATTGTGTCCTCTATGCAATACTATCCGGATGACATTGCATCTGCAATAATGTCCGCCGGACGGTTTTGCATATGCAATCGTGTCCGCCCGGACGCTCCTGAATAATGCAATTGTGTCCGCCCGGACACATTTGCATATGCAGTCGTGCAAAAAACGTCCTTGCAGTAAATTAAACGCCCTTGGTTGACGGAACACGTTCGTCATTTTTTTTTTACAAGCTAAGTGCATGTCATGAATAACATGGGAAATGTTCGTCCGTTTTAGCTGCACTCATAAAATACTTGAATATTCATGCTGCATATACATATAGGTTCAGTACGTAGGTTCAGTGCATGCACGCTCGCTTACGCGCGCACATATCACATAATGTACTGTCATGTACACTGCATGACACGATTGCATGGCGGAAACAATTGCATCTGACACTGGTACATTATTCCGGAGATCGTTGGTGAAAACCCTGTTCAAGTCAATTTTGTTTTTGTTTTTGTTCTGCATGTTGATGACCAGAAGAGGGCCCTATTTTGCCCGTTTCCTATGTCTGCCTCAATCCCTGCACTGCAGGTGCATGGACGTGCCCTCGTCAAAAAAAAGTAGATTGACAAGCAATGTTCACATTAATTTTCAAAATGGCTGCTTACTTGTTGTTCGTCCCATGGTTTTCAAAGAACAAAATTGGTGCGTTCGTTTAGCTTCCCCGAGTCGACCCCGGTGTGTGGCGGGGTTTTTTTCCAGGACGAAGGTGGGTTATATCTGCACACGTTCGTCCTGGGGGAAAAACCGCCATACACCGGGGTCGACCGGGGAAGCTAAACGAACGCACCCAATATATGCGACATCATCCCTACAGCCAAATATCTTTCTCGTGACTGGAACGTGGTGCCAAACTCCATCATAACACCTAACCCCATATACCGTTAGGCCTATACATGTACTTGTTTACCCCGCCATACATGCGTGTCTGCCTCAAAACGCGTCAGTAGTTTTGTACAAAAGATGGCACTATTTGCGCATACCGAACAAAGACTTCAAATCTGCTTAAGGAAACTCGAGAACGCAAGGGGAATTCCCGTTTTCACTCATGAGGTTTTTTTCTGTTGTGGTTACAACAAAAACAATGCTAGAATTAAAAATAGTACATAGTATTGATAAGTGCAGTAGGCATACATACACGCAATTTTGAGAAAGTTACTAAACATTACGAGGCAAGAGAAATTCTCAAAAGAAAACAGTCAACCCAGCAAGTAGATATGTATACGCATGGTGTTAGCGCAAACAGATATACAAAACGTAACACCAAATAATGGCATTTTTACAGCTGTTTGTATTTATCAAAAACTAAAGAGTGAATGAAATCTCGGTTTCGAAAACCAATTCTCTTTAGTAGCCCACTGATTCATAGGGAGTTTGGCATACGGCGGTCTTTATACATCCCAGGATATCAACGGATGACGCCATTTGGTGTTAGTGGTTTATGATGACGGGTGTTGGCTGGGTAAAAATAGATGCGCTTCATTGATCGTGTTGTTACTTCACCCCCATTTTGGAATTAAAGGCATTGTAATGACCACAAAAGTAACATATAATCCATGAGATTCCTTTGCCTATTCTGTCATTTGCGTTGTTACTATAATTTTAGTTTTAATTTTAGTAGACCTATCGTCTGATTTATAATTTGTTTGTTACGATGTTTTTGGGATAATTCATTGTTTAGAATCTGATTAAAATACACGAAAGACAGGGCCTACCAAAACCGATAAACTTCGCCTTGATGTCAATGCGATTGATGGAAATAATATATATTCTCTGAACTGAATGGAATTGAACTTAAATGGTTTGAAAAATCACTGAACCGTGTGCCCTTAAATAGCTTTAACATGCTTGGATGCTTCTGGTTCCAAAGACGAATTACAACACAGCAAAATACCGCAGTATACCAGGAATTGAAACCACGCATTCTCAATTCAGACGGGTCCTCTTGCGTGTGTACACATGAAGAAAACTACACACTTTAGGGCATAATTTATACACGAAAAACTGGAACTTAAACACCATCCTTCAACGGGTAAGTTCGTCATTTATTCCAATATTAAGTGGAAGTTGTATTTTCTATGATACGGTTAGTATTACCATGGGGTATTAATGGTGGTATTATACTGTCATACGAGTGATCCTACTTCCGCGTGTAAAACGATAGCTGTTTTTAACATGACTATAATAGTTTCTTTGACATTAGGCGATTGGGCGTTGGCTTATATTGATGTACCTTGATATTCAGTCACAAAAAAATAGCTCAGTTAATAACATACAAATTATCGATAAAGATATCTCTATTTTGTATACAGAAATATTTGTATCAATAGGTTTTAGCCATTTACATTAATATTTGAGATCCACTAAAATTAGAGATATTTCTATTAAAGGCAGTGGCCACTATTGGTAATGACTCAAAATAATGATTATGACAAAACCTTTCTTGGTGACGAGTAATCGGGAGAGGCTGATGGTATAAAACACTTTGAGAACAAGCTCCCTCTGAAGTGCCATAGTTTTCGAGAAAGAAAATAATTTCAATGAATTTGATTTTGAGACCTTAAAGGAACACGTTGCCTTGGATCGGACGAGTTGGTCAAAACAAAAGCGTTTGTAACCGTTTTTTGTAAAATGCATATGGTTGGAAAGATGTTTTAAAAGTAGAATACAATGATCCACACAAGTTTGCCTCGAAATTGCGTGGTTTTCCTTCTACTGTGCGAACTAACATGGTCGGCCATTTATGGGAGTCAAAATTTTGACCCCCATAAATGGCCGACGTGTTAGTCGACGAGGTAAAAGGAAAACCACGCAACTTCGAGGCATGTTTGTGTGGATCATTGTATTCTACTTTTACAACATCTTTCTACCCATATGCATTTTATAAAAAACGGTTACAAACGCTTTTCAAACACCAACTCGACCGATCCAAGGCAACGTGTTCCTTTAAGTTTAGAACTTGAGGTCTCGAAATCAACCATCTAAACACACACAACTTTGTGTGACAAGTGTGGTTTTTCTTTCATTATTATCTCTCAACTTCGACGACCGGTTGAGCTCAAATTTTCACAGGTTCGTAATTTTATGCATATGTTGAGATACACCAACTGTGAAGGCTAGTCTTTGACAATTACCAAATAGTGTCCACTGCTTTTCATAGGCCTTATATAATTATAAAGATTTTGTAAGAGATATCTCTACTAAAAATTTATAGGGCTTAACCAAATGAGTTTTCGCCATTCATTTTAGGAGTGATTGGAAACGTATACCTCCCCTTTAAAATATCTTTACTAGAATCTTATGTTGCCAACAGGCAATCATTTGGTTTCTATCCCCAAAACAACATTATTTCCTTTGTATTGTTTTCATTCAACAGCTCGTTAAAGGTGCTATGTAAGATTTTTGGCCGATTTGACCCAAAAATTTTGATTTAAAATTCAATAGGTATTTTGATCGGGGTCGAGAAAGTTACAAGCTTTCATTTGAGCCATTGCTCGAAAAAGTGAAATAAAGTGCTCAAAATTAGTTTTTGTCGGGATCCCGACAATATAACACGTGACCAATTCTTATGTGTTTTATAAGAAACGTTTTTAAATTTTGGTCATGGGTCCTGACCATTAAAAGTAAAAGTTAACTTTTTTTCGTTAGAGCGGGTGATACTCTTTGAAATACCATTCATTCAAAAAAAATCTAGTTTTTAATCCTTGGGGCCAAAAATCTGACATAGCATCTTTAATTGTATCAAGCCGACACAGTCATGTATGAAGTCGATACAGTATCGTTGAGGCAACGCCAACCAAGATCAAGATGGCTGCTGACGCTTTGGGTTATCTTGATCAACTTGTTGTGCGTTTGTCAATCGCAAAATGAGCTGCTCCTTCGAACGGTTGCCTACCCTTATCCATTGAGTTTCAACATCGCACGTAAGTCACTTTTGTATAATTGGTTCGAATTCTCGAAGAACTAAGTTTCATGTGTGACGTCACAATACGACTCAGTCTGGCAATATTCAGCAGATGAATCATGGCGGGTGCGTTCGTTTAGCTACCCGGTGTGTGTGGCGATATTTTTCCCAGGACGTACCTGGGTAATAGACTGTGCAAGTCTCGCGCGCACCGGAGCGAGAAAACACGACAACTGAAGAACTTTATTTTTTTAGGAGTCAAATCTTTGCTATAACTTTTTCTTAATGCCGAATCTGAACAACAAAAATACCCATTAGAGCTTGTTTAAATTAGTTTTAGCTTTTTAAACAAATACCCAATTATCGGTTAAAGTCTATGTATAGACAAAAGTAAAACTCTGGGACAAGGATGTTTGTTTGATCTTAAATGTTTTGAAACCCCTTTTGTAAATCTACGCCCGAATGTGAAACTACTGAAAGCTGGTTTATACGCGGACGCACGATGGTCGCAAGGGCGTTAGATAAACGCGTGACGCATTTTAAAGAGGAAGCCGACGCCTAAGCGACCAATGAAAAGGCTTTCCACCCCGCGCGGCCAAAACAAGCGTCTGCGTAAGTTTCGTGATCGGAGATGGGCACAAATTCTTAATTTTTTACAAGTAACCTGACCTGAGGTCAAGTTTAAATACCGGTTTTTCTTCGTTATTATGTTGACTTTATTTTTACTTTTATATATGTTGTTAATTAGTATTACATTTTTAACAACATATGTCATTTTTATGGTCATAAACTATATTAAAATAAAGTAATGGACGAAACAAAATCTCCCCAACGTAAAACTCCATAAGGTTGGGACCACAATGGTCCCGGAAGTTCAAATCTGCGCGAGACTTGCACAGTCTATTATCTGCACACGTTCGTCCTGGAAAGAGGAAACGCCACACGACGGGGTCAACCCAGGGAAGCTAAACGAACACACCCACTATGTCACACGAGCCAAGACAACTAGTTTCAGGCAATCTCCAAGAAGAGAATCCATTCAAATTTTGAACGTTCACATTATTTCTCGTAAGAAAATGTTCGAGTAACCAAAGTACTCCCGACCGGTATAGTATGTATGCCTACTGCAGTTGGTTGCCTCCAAGTTGCCCGTAAAAGCTACCTCGTGTGACATATGACCCTAGTCTTTTGAACTCGAGCCCAACTTGATCTACGAAGAAACCTAGAACTCAATAACTGCAGAGACATGATTATTGACTTCTAAAACTTGTGAACTTCTTGATCAACTTATACAAGTTTTCAGATTGAAAATATCATAGATAATTATCTCGAGAATAAGCGACCCCAATAATTACTTTTGTTGACTTTTGTTTTTACAGAAATAAACGGTTCATCCATGACCGATGTATCGTCAACCACTGACGGCAACTTTTACCGCACTCTAACTTTGCACGATGGGAAACTTTTCGTTGGCGGTAGATCTCAGCTGTTCTCAGTCTCAACGGAAGATCTCTCGCTTGTTGTAAGACCAACAAAACAAATTTGAACCTTCTTTCCCCCCAAAAAAATCAAAATCTCTCAAATCAGAATTTCACGTCTTAGGGGGCCTGACCCTGTCTGACCCAGAAAGCGTCAGCCTGATATCATAAAGCTGTTCAGCAGAAAATTATTCTTATACATTAAATGAGTACCAGTCACACCAGTGGTAAATGTATGGTAATTTGTGACCCGCTCTGTGAAAATGAGTTAGATGTAGGAAATTTCAGGAATTGAGTTATATGCATGGCTGGAAAAAACACATCAGCAGCAGTAATTTGGTAGGTGCCTAAGCTTTGGGGTGTATCGCGTTGCTGAGTTACTCCCGTTTGAAATTAGCCACTACACCATTTTTTGTGAAAAACCAAGTACAAGTAAAATGATATTTTAAACTACCATTGTGTGCAAAAGGATACAAATTAGACATAAGTATGATCACAAAATTGTTGTATTCATAGCTTTATTGCCTAAAAGTAAGTGTTCTTAAAGGAACACGTTGCCTTGGACCGGTCGAGTTGGTCTTTGAAAAGCGTTTTGTAACCGTTTGTTATAAAGTGCATATGGTTGGAAAGATGTTGTAAAAGTATAAATAATGATCTACACAAATATGCCTCGAAATTGCGTGGTTTTCTTTTTACCTCGTCCAATAACACGGTCGGCCATTTATGGGAGTCAAAATTTTGACTCCCATAAATGGCCGACCGTGATAGTTCGCGACGTAAAAAGAAAACCGTACAGTTTTGAGTGATACTTGTGTGGATCATTATATTCTACTTTTAAAATACCTTTCTAATCATATGCATTTTATAACAAATTAATACAAACGCTTTTCAAAGACCAACTCGACCGATCCAAGGCAATGTGTTCCTTTAAGGTTAACCATGCAACTAAAGTTTTTTTTTTTTTTTTTTTTTTCATTTTTGACATTAAACTGTCCATAACTTAATATTGCATTGGGCGACATGTGACTCATTTTCACACAGTGTGTCACATTTGGTTTGTAACATATATTTGCTAAGCCAGAGGTTTTGTTTTGCTTAGTAATTGTTGTGCTTACCTTCTTTTTGAAACTGGACCCTGGTATAAAGTTTGACCCATTCCTGTGTTGTTTTGACACGGATTTCGGGACATACTGACTCATAAATGGGTCAAGCCATTAGTCAAGCTATTACATGACCCGAGTCCAGGTTAATTCTGATGTGGAAAGCTTTAGAATGTAATGTCAATATTTATGACTAGCTATCTCCTCTTAACTTTAGCAGGCCAGCCGTCAATTTCACCAAACTCTTCATAACTTAGGACTAATCTTAGGCCTTCGATCGACTTAAATTCCGTATTCAAAGACGTTATACGCTTTAAACCTGTCCTAAGTTAGGAGGGGGTTGTTCGTCCCAACTCGAAATGGGATTAATCCTGGCCTTTCGTGAAGTAGGTTGCAGATAATTACTTTTCATTTTACCGTTGGCATTATACCATAGTCGGGTCCCTGGGGCTGTTTTGGGGTCGGGTTGATCTAAAAGTGGTCTCTGAACTCTGCGTCTTTTTGACTCATTGCTTGGTGATTTTGACACATACTGACACAGAAATGGGTCAAACTGACCCAGAAATGGGTCAGGCCATACATGACCCGTAAATTCTGACCGGGAAGTTTTGAGAGTTTCTTACGCCCACATGATGGTCATCTCTATCAATACAATGTAGCTAAAGGGACACCACTTTTGTTCTCTTACAGAATGACGCTGTGGCTGGTTTTCCCGATTCGACGAATAATGTGAGTATGTTTGAATTGTTGTGGGTAATTTTACAAGTGATACTGCTAGAATAATCTACGGCTACGATGTCTGAACTGACGGCATCTGCTTTGGATATGGCCGGATCGCTGTAAAAGCCAGAGCCAAAGCCATACTTGTCTGATTTCCGACACATCATATAAAAGCGTCAAGCTTTTCTTTTAAAAATATGTTTTTTAACTGTTGTTTGTTCATCCGGTTGTTGAAAAGAAAATAGCAGAACAAAAACAAAACTGGCAATTCTTTTTAAATCATGCTCAGCGTCCCTGCCTTTAAAGGTAGCCTGAAAAAAGGGAAAAATTTTCAACCATCCCTGAAGGCAAAAATAAATTTCGAAATAAACAAGATTGTATCTTTAAACTTAAGCACACCGAAAAAAAGATGGTAACCATTTTGAAAGTTAGACCGACTGGTTATCTTTAAAAAAATAATGTCAGTGCGATCAGTTTGGGGGAAAAAACCTCCTCCTTCCCTTTATAAAAAAGGGTAGGACGCTAAACTGGATTTTTTGTTTTTGCCTAGTCATACTGTTGTTTTTTGGGGTTTTTTTTGTTTCAAAATTACTTTCAAAGGGTGCACAGTACCTATAGTAATAAAATCTTTATTTTATTTAACCCTGTTTGTTGTTTGTTTTTCATCTCAATTTTTTAATGCGGCGAAGCAAATGGGAGGAGGGAAAACGAGGGGGGAAATGTTATTCTCTGAACTGATTTCATACAAAATATTAAACTACCATTCAAATATGTGTATTTGTAGGCTGATAATTACGTCACAGTTATTCAACCAATCGGAGCTAACCTGTTGGAGTGCGGAACCCACTCCGTGTCTAATAGCGGGAGACCGTATTGCGTGATACGTTCGGCTCAAAATGTAAGTAAATTACTTCACTTCATCAGCAGACGGCACTGCTTTGACGCTTCTGAAATATGACATTAATTTGTGTATAAAGACAGTTCTAGGAAAATGACAATTGTGTATAAAAACTTTTCTGGAAAATGACAATTGTGTATAAATAAAGACATTTCTGGAAAATGACAATTGTGTATAAAGACTATAGCCTAGTGGTTTTAAATGGAAGGGATACGTTCGGAAGTCACTCTTCAAATTAATTTATGGCGATTGAAACTTTTTGTTAGAAGCCTGACAGCAGCGTTCGATAGTATAATGCATTTTGAGAAACATTTCACTTCTATAAATAATGTGGTTGTGTACAAAGATTTTCTTGCCCCCAAACTTGAAACTCACTCGTGTTTTTTTCTAAGAGTGTTTCCCTTTAGCCTATTCGGGATTAATCTTCAAGCGTGGACATTATTTGTTCCGGATTTTCACCAATATCTCAAAAACGCGTTCACCTTTTGAAAGATTTGCTCTGAGGGAGTACCATTTAAAATGATATTTTGATCCTGAGTCGTGACCCAAAATCTTAGTCGAAAATCCAGATTTAAAGCAAATTACATGGGGTCGATTTCACAAATAGGTAGGACTAGTCCTAGGAGATATTAAAAACTTCAGCCTATAATGAGTTACTCGTTATAACTCGAGATATGACTATCCTGCACTCTAAAAACTAACTAGTTGAGTCCAGCACTTGCATGAGTTCGGTGAGTAACTACACTTTGAAAGTGCTGGATCCAGCGTTTTGTTTGTTAAATCTAGCATTTTAAAATATTCAGTCAACAATTTTACTAGTTGAACGTTTAAAGACTCTTGACACCAATGGTAATTATCAAAGACCAGTTTTCTCACTTGGCGTACTGTAACATATGCACAAAAATAACAAACCTGTGAAATTTTTAGCTCAATCGGTCGTGGAAGTTGCGATATAATAATGAAAGAAAAAACACCCTTGCCACACAAAGTTGTGTGCTTTCAGATGCTTGATTTCGAGACCTCAAATTCTAAATCTGATGTCTCGAAATCAAACTCGTGGAAAATTACTTCTCTCTCGAAAACTACGTTACTTCAGAGGGAGCCGTTTATCACAGCGTTTTATATTACCAACCTCTCCCCATTACTCGTTACCAAGTAAGGTTTTATGCTAACAATTATGTTGCGTAATTACCACCGCAAAAGCTGATCTAACAATACCAAGGCATATTTTGAGTAACGTATTAACACTCAAATTGCTGAATTAACCCTTTTTTCGTTGGATCAACAATTTAAAATGCTGGATCCAACACTTTCAAAGTGTAGTCACTCACCGAACTCATGCAAGTGTAGGATTCAACTCCTTAGTTTTTAGAGTGTGGGGACCCGTTACCTGGGTCAATGGGTCATTTCTGACCAGGGGGTTTTCAGAGTGCACAATTAATTGCGACTTTTGTTTGTAACTTTATAAAGTTGTCAGATGCAGGAAGCCTGACGAACCAAAGAACAGATGTGTTCATCACAGGTTTCACCGCCGATCAAAACACCAGCCTACTCGTAGATGGCATAGGTAAACCATAAAGGGGTTAACCTATCAATATTGTATTGAACTTTGAAGGCACTGGACACCTTGGGTAATTGTCCAGTATTCTCACTTGGTGTATATCCCATGTATAAAATAACAAATCTGTAAAGATGTGGGCTCAAATGGTGATCGAAGTTATCGAAAATATTTAAAGAAAAAAATACCCTTTGTTATTGTAAGGTGCCTTTAAAGGGAGGGATATTAATTACTCCAAAAAGTTATGAGCATAAAAAGTAACGTATTTGTGAGCAGCACTGCAGCTGCATGTTGTTAATGTTTTACATTTTGAGGAACAATTCCTGTCGGAGAAATGTGGTTTCTAAGAAACCCGAGAAATGTGGTTTTCTGTCAAAAACATTTGGAAACGTTTTTCATATTGTGTAATTTTTATTAGGGATGAGGCTATTCTTCATGCATGCATGGATAGTACCGCTCTAGATTTTCGGCAATATTTACCAAACGCTATGACCTTGTGAAATTAAATTTTCACAGGTTAGGTTTGTGTTTTTATATATACATTTACATGGAATTCAAACGTTCAAATGGTTCACCATTTTGACTGGTAACCTGTACATGTTTACTGAGCAGAAAACTGTTGAGCAATAATTTTTCTCTATAAGCAGCTCTTTGAAATTGGGCCGTCACGTCAAATCTTCAGCTTGGAAAATTTCTCCATACGTTCTCCGTTCGATTAAAAAAGGGATCCCTTTTTTACCGATAACAAACAATGATTAACTTGGATTTTTTTCATTTGATTAGCTTTTTTTAAATAGCTTTTTTTTTTTTTTTACCCCCCCCCCCCAAGATGGATCTAATTTTCATGTATATACAGGTAGCAATCTGGATGTGAATGAACCACACTTAGCAAAACTACTCTTCCAAGTAGGCCAAAACGGACTGGACTTCACCATTTCGAAAACCTTGGATTCCACTAATGACAGATCATATTTGGATGGTGAGTAAAATGGTTTGACAATCTGCTGCACCAAAATTGTCCGATACCTAAATGTAGTTTCTGTATAATTATGCTATTGTTAGACCAGGGGCCCAATTTCATAGAACTGCTGTTAAGCAGGAAATTATGCTTAACAACTTGTTGCTAAGCAAAATAAGTATTATCAGTCATAAATTGTGCATGACATGATTTGTTGGCAGGTAGCCTTATGCTGGTAAGCATGAAATTTGTATGCTTAGCTACGTTTTGACGTTTTGAGGCAAAACTGTCTGAGGGCTTGATTTCTCAAAGAAATTTTAACTGCAAATCTTGTTTTCATTGCTATTAGAAAAGAGTGATGCCACAGTAGATTAGCATTGCGGACAATCCGGAGCGATAATGTTGCACACAGGACGAGAAAAAAACAGCAGTTGGAATACACAAACTGAGAGACGTACTATCAATAACGCTAATCAGATAAACATTTAGAGGAAATTAAAACTGTTATATTGTTTTATAACCACATTACTTCAAATTAAAAAGATTCTCAAAGAATGCTTTATACAATCAAAGGCTGATGTTCTTCTAACCTAGTAAATTTCTATTACCAAACGTATAGTTTAAGACATTGGACACTATTGGTAATTACTCAAGATAATTGTTGGCATAAAACTTACTGTGTACTTTCACTCAAATTATTTGAATTTGATTTCGATACCTCAGAATTAGATTTTGAGATCCCGAAATCAAGCATCTGAAAGCATACAACTTCGTTTGACAAGGGTGTTTTTTCTTCCATTATTATCTCGCAACTTCGCCGACCAACTTAGTTCAATTTTTCAGAGGTTTGTTATTTTAAGCATATGTTGAGATACACCAAGTGAGAAGACTGGGGCCAATTTCATAGAGCTACTTAAGCAAATTAAATTTGCTTAAGCACGAAACAAGCTTGCTTATTTTACACAAGTTACTGGACAAAAGTTCATGACATATATACATTGCTTGTGACTGGTATTTAGCTGTTGTTTACTTAGCATAACAAGTGAGCGGAGTCTTGGCCGGTAATCTGATTTTACTAAGCAAGGATGTTTCTGCTTAAGCAAATATTTTTGCTTAAGCAGCTCTATGAAATTGGGCCCTGGTCTTTGACAATAACCAAAGGTGTCAAGTGTCTTTAATGAACATAACTATTTTCTCCACCAGAGCCACATTTTGTAGGCGAACCGATTGACTACAATGGAAGAATTTACTTTTTCTTTCGTGAGTATGCGGTGGAGCACATAAATGGTGGCAGAATTGTGTTTTCAAGAGTTGCAAGAATTTGCAAGGTAAACACCAAAGGTGGAGTTTCTTTAATTAATGGTATCGTTCTTGAATGTAATGAAACCAGTTAAGGAACCCTATAACAAGTGATCCTATGACGTTTCGAAACCACGGTTTTGGTTTTGCCCTCAAGTTTGAAGGCACATAAGGAACGCGCACACGAATTCTAAATAACTGATGTAGTCTAAGCCCAAGCCCAAGCCATATAGCCTTGGTTTCGAAAACAGCCAAAGCACTGTTGCCCGGAAGCCTTCAGGGTGTGCAGAGAAGACATTTTTAGAAATGTCAGCCCAAAAACCAGAAAAACCTATGCCTGGATCCTAATCCGGGATTCTAACCTACAGATCTATACTAATCTTCAAGAGTGCATGTTATGCATAATAGACCTTTCTTTTGCAACGTCACAGCCCGAGTTTTTGCCAACCCAGATTGGAAAACTATGGAAAGCCATAAGTGCAAATCAAGAAAATAACGCTATTTTTTTGTAACAATAAAACAAAATTTGTTAATTTTGTTTAAAACAAAAAATCTAATTATGAGAGGTATTTTGTTTGATTGACAATTTTCAGAAAATGTTGCATTTTGTTAAAACATTACTAAAACATACTAATATTCGGCCGACCATACCAACCAAGGCGATTTGTTGATCAACAAAAGAAAGGTCTATACAGTGTCGTCAGGAGATCTCATTTTTGGGGGTGGGGGTGGGGGCAGGAATTCCTGGTACGTTTGTTCCTTCAATGTCTGGTACATTTGTTCCTTCAATGTCTGGTACATTTGTTCCTTCAATGTCTGGTACATTTGTTCCTTCAATGTCTGGTACATTTGTTCCTTCTATTTCTGGTACATTTGTTCCTTTAATGTCTGGTACATTTGTTCCTTCAATGTCTGGTACATTTGTTCCTTCAATGTCTGGTACATTTGTTCCTTCAATGTCTGGTACATTTGTTCCTTCAATGTCTGGTACATTTGTTCCTTCAATGTCTGGTACATTTGTTCCTTCAATGTCTGGTACATTTGTTCCTTCAATGTCTGGTACATTTGTTCCTTCAATGTCTGGTACATTTGTTCCTTCAATGTCTGGTACATTTGTTCCTTCAATGACTGGTACATTTGTTCCTTCAATGTCTGGTACATTTGTTCCTTCAATGTCTGGTACATTTGTTCCTTCAATGTCTGGTACATTTGTTCCTTCAATGTCTGGTACATTTGTTCCTTCAAACCAGGGCCCAATTTCATAGAGCTGCACAGAATATGGTCACCAGCCAAAGTGCCATTCTCTCAAAGTGCAATCTCTGACTGGTATCCTAATTAGTTTGGCTTAGCAGAATATGGTCACGCAATATTTTCTGCTTATACAATTGTAAGAAATTGGGCCCAGCTGGAACCAACTTAATAATTGTTGGTTCTTCCTTCTTCGACTTCAGAATGAAACCGGAGGCATATCTTTCACTAACTTCGAGGATAAATTCGTCACGTTTGGAAAGGCTCGCCTCACTTGCTTTGTAGCTGGCACCTATGAGTTTTACTACAACGATATCCGTAAGTCAAATAATCTGATGAGTAAGGCCAAATAAAAACACCATTGAATCGTCCCCTCCCTCGTCCTTTCTTGAGGCTGCATCCTTTTTTTTTCTTTTTGTGCATTTCTCATTAAAATTGCTAATCTTTTAAAGCCAGTGGACACTATTGGTAGATGTCAAAGACCAGTCTTCTCACGTGGTGTATCTCAACATATGCATAACATTAAAAACCTGTGAAAATTTGAGCTTGATTGGTCGTCGGAGTTGCGAGATAACTATGAAAGAAAAAACACCCTTGTCACACGAAGTTGTGTGCTTTCAGATGCTTGATTTCGGGACCTCAAATTCTAAACTTGAGGTCTTGAAATCAAATTCGTGGAAAATTACTTTTTTTCTCGAAAACTACTCCACTTCAGAGGGAGCCGTTTCTCACAATGTTTTATACTACCACACCCACAGTTTTATTTAGTCAAACATAGTGAAAAGTTAGTCAAACTGGGCGAAAATGATTAGTAATGCGAGTGATTAGTCAATTGACGATTTCCTTTGAGGGAATGACAAATTACAATTAGTGCAATACGAATCGTTTAAAGTGTTTGACTAATTAATATAAGTTAAAGACTACTTTGAATAATGGACTAATTTGAAGGGCGGGCTAATTCGTCAATTGACAAATAAGTATCGTCACGAAACAAGAGATGACGAAGTATAATTTTTCATGACAATCCAACTGACTAACTTTTTGCGTTACGACTAATTAAGCGCGCGATCCCGCCAATTTTTTTTGGGCGGCAATATGACTTTTGACTTATTTTTTGATGACTTTTGATTGTGCCGGGTTTCCCAAAAGCCCTCTTGGGGGCGTGGCACAGAATCGGACGATTGTCATATCCCGTTGTTGTTTTGAGATGGGGCATGACAGCTCAAGTTGACTGGTGAAGGTGAGCATTAATCATTGGAATAATTATATGATACTTGCCAGTAAAGAATAGAGTCTGTAGCCTGCGATCATAGCAATTCCATTATAATAAGATATAAACAATGATGTGTAGTGTTTAACATTGCACCGTGGAAAAGTTTGTGTTGTTTGACAAAACGTTAGTGTTGGGTATTTCGTTTAATGTCTTCAATTGCAGCATACTGGCGACGTTTATCAAGTAAAATAAATTTAAACTTCTCCGAATTTCACCCTGTAATTTATACTAATAAGAATTTAATGTAGAATATTGTGGTGTATAGTTTGAATATTTTAAAGATAAAACGACAGCAAAAGAAAGAGTAACAAAAGCTTGTTGAGCTAGTTTAGCTGCGTGTATACAATGTACGTGTACGGACGCAATCACAAAAACAATAGGCATGTGTCGTGTTATAGCTGCATGATGTTTGTACGAAAGGCCTTTCGTTTGTCTGCAGTGCACACATAATGTGTTAATGTCCAAACGACTAACAATAATTTTAGTCATGCACAATGTCTTATTTTACTTGTTAAAAGAGTCATGCCTAGGTAGTTTTGACTTATGTGAGGGGAATTAATTTGTAATCCTGACTAACTTTAACAGTCGCGTGACTGATTAATATTCGTGCAATATTAATTAATTTTTTTGCATTACCAATTAATTTTCGTGCGTTACTAATTAATTTAATAATTAGTCAAATAAGACACTTTTTGCATGACTAATTATAATTAGTCAAAACTACCTATGCATGACTATCTTTTGATTAGTAAAATAAGACAGTGTGCATGACTAATTTTTATTAGTCAATTGACAAGAGAAAGTTTTCAGTGCAACATCTCCCCATTACTCGTTACCAAGTAAGGTTTTATGCTAATAATTATTTTGAGTAAATACCAATAGTGTCCACTGTCTTTATTTGGCGGCCACCTTTGAAAGAAGAGCAAGAAAAAAGGGCCATCATCCTCCTCTTTTGGAAAAACCCGGACGATCAACTTGTAATTTTTTACCTGGCCTTTAACTTTCATCAACACTCTAAAACCATCTCTGGGTCAGACTGTGATCCAGAAACTGTTTGAAAATTTGGATTTTGATAAAAATATTCTCCGTAAGTCTGACACAGTTTGGGGTTGTTTTTAAACAGCTTCCTGTTTATATTGACCCAGGACTGGTTCAGGCCCCACGGGACACTAGATCCGAATCAGTTCTGACCCGGAATCTGGTCAAACTGAAGCAGAATCTGATTCAAAGTTCCATATTTTTGACTGGTTCCGAGTCAGTCTGACTCAGGAGTGGGTTCAGGTCCCCTGGAAACCAGGATCTTGATCGCTCTGGATTTTTGGCTATCTCAAAGAGGCGACCATGAATACATTTTCACACGTTAGTTTTATTTTATACATTTTCACATTTTATTGTATTTTATTCTGTCTGTAATTTGTCATGTTTTTTTTTTAACTAAATCTTTGGAAACTCAATGCAAATCCGAATTGAATGTTTTTAAAAAAGCCAATAATATTTAAAACAATCAAACTGTTCCAAAACCAGGTGGTATACTTTGCCCTCAAAGAGCGTCCACAGCATTGGTTAAATTGAAAATAATGTTCACAATTTTTTTTGCACATTAAACTTATATTACGTGGTATAAGTTACATATTTCTCTGGTACTGGGACTGTGTGCCTTCTTTGTTTTATGAATAAGTACCGCAATTTCAACACTTCGTACTGAAATGCTGAACCAGGTCGATAACAATATTCCCTTATTTGATGTTCTCCAAATTGCAGAGGATGTATACCAGTCAAATACTGATGCAAACGTGGTATATGCCATTTTCACAGCTGAACGGTAAGCGAATAAAAGAAAAACACAAAACCCAGACCCGCCCATGTCCTTTTTCGGCAAAAGGATAAAGGAGTTTAGTCCAAAAGGTATGAATATTGATAGTGTTTCTTTATAGTCGCTATACAAGAATTCAAAGTCCCCCCCCCCCAAAAAAAAAAAATAAATAAATAAATAAATAAATAAAAAATAAAGTTGGTGTGGATAAATAGGAAGAACCTACAATAAATAAATAGTAAATTTGCGGTTATAACCATGTGTAAATCTCTTTGGTGGGAGTGTTGGCTCTGAAAAGAGCCGGTTTGGTCTCGACGTTTCAAACAGTATTCATTGCTCGTCTTCGGGAGAATTCTCCTGACGACGGGCAGAGTATTTATACTGCCACAAAAGAGATTTACCCAATGTTGTACCCGCAAGTTGAATAAGGGAATAAAAGGGTAGCGACGAGTTCTTAAGCCCGGTTCATACTTCCTGCGAATGCGAAGCGAATTTGACGTAAATTTGATGTCACACCCTCCTTTCGCAGCGATTATTCGCAAGGGAGTAGAGCAGAGTTCAACTATCCAACTGCTGCGAATTGTTCGAATTTGTGACGTCAATATTCGCTTCGCATTCGCATTCGCAGGAAGTATGAACCAGGCTTTACACGGCCGTTTAAAGCCGGCACTTCTACTATACAAAATAGAGGGCAACCAAGCAAAATTTAGACTTTACGAACTCCGACTGATTGTGCAGCTAGGCGCTCGCGCTCCGATAGTACAGTTTCGTAGAGCACCTTGTCCAACCGAAAACGATTTACAATGTCCCTTGTGGCTTATTACTTGATATTATTATTATTTTCCTGCACAGTGGAGTAGACAGCTCTGCCCTGTGCGCATATCGTCTCGACGAATTAGACGAACTTTTCTTCAGCAGTCAGTACCGAGCTCCGAGAGGTGGGAATTTTGGAAACCTATGGGCTCCAGTGCCAGTGTCAGATGAACCTTTTACGTCAAGAGAGCAACACGTAAGGCGTTTTAACCAGTTTATAGAAACTGTTCACAAAATACTGCTTTCATTTGAATAAATACTGAGAAATTTATCTTGTTTGTCTTTCTTCGTTACTAAACAGAGTTAAAAATGTAATTATCAGACCAAAAATCAGCATTTAAAAACAATTTATTTTCCTGCCACACAGTGAGGTATTGTTAATCAATTGCAAAACACAAGGCAGTCGGGCTTGTTAGGTGTTCGACCAACAGCCGATAAGCCTATTGTTTTTGCATGTCTTCTGGTTCGAGCCGGAAGACGAAACTTTAATTATTGAGAAACAAAAAGATAACTCATGAACCACACCTTGAATTCGTATCCTCTATACGTCATTATCTTGCCATAATGTTTGTGCCAGCTCGATATCATGATTTTAATTTAATGTCGTGTTTTGTACTTTGGTATGTTATTATCTATATATTTTTAAACTCATGTTTTTTTTTTTTGTTTTTTTTTTTTTTTAACATGTATGTTTTTGGTTGGAGGGGTCTTGGAGGGCACATCGCTTTGATGACAGTTTTTAATACTTTTGCCTTACCCTGGACGGCCCTTGCCAACAAAGAATTACCTCCGAAAATTTAAAATAAAAATAAAATAAAATTAGAAAGACTTAACATAGTGTGACCTGATTGGCTATTGAAAACCTGTTCAAACCAGTTTTATATTGGGGAAAAAAAAACTCCTGAACCCTACTCGAATGATAAGGTAAAATCAATGATGTCGTAATTTCGTTTAATCATAATTTGATGACATCACTCATGACACCTTGTTACAAAAACTGTATGATTGTCTAGCTTGTTCTTGAGTTTTGTGACCCCATGATAATATCACTGCCCTGAAACTATAATTTTAATGTCAAAGACACTGGACACTATTGGTAATTGTCAAAGACCAGTTTTCTCCCTTGGTGTATCTCAACATATGCACAAAAATAACAAACCTGTGAAAATTGTAGCTCAATCGGTCCTGGAAGCGAAGTTGTGTGCTTTCAGATGCTTGATTTCGTGACCTCAAATTCTAAATCTCAGGTCTCGAAATCAAATTCGTGGAAAATTACTTCTCTCTCGAAAACTACGTTACTTCAGAGGGAGCCGTTTCTCTCCCCATTACTCGTCAACAAGTAAGGTTTCATGCAAATCATTATTTTGAGTAAATACCAAAACACCCTTGACACACGAAGTTGTGTGCTTTTAGATGGTTGATTTCGAGACCTCAAATTCTAAATCTGAGGTGTCGAAATCAAATTCGTGGAAAATTATTTCTTTCTCGAAAACTACGTTACTTCAGAGGGAGCCGTTTCTCTCCCCATTACTCGTCAACAAGTAAGGTTTCATGCAAATCATTATTTTGAGTAATTACCAGTAGTGTCCACTACCTTTCACTTTTACTCTCTACAGTGTCCATCGGTGGACACTACAACGTATTCACCAGAGGAGCTCATACAGATAATGACATTCACTTTATTATTGGACGAAGTGGCCAAGAATAAACTTCACTATGAGAGCAAGGGATCGGCGATGAGTAACCCCCTTCTCATCTCGACAGAAGAACGCTTCTCTCAGATCGTTGTTGACAACTCGATTTGTACCGACTCGATAGATGTATTTTATATTGGAACAGGTAATTTGAAAAAGCTATTATGATAAAAGAAGAAAAAGAAGAAGTAGAAGAAGATGAACAAGTCGTTCTTATAATAGTGCATTTTACAATAACGTATCAATGTGTTTGGTCATTGTCATTGAGCCAATACCATTCCGGCGATCTTTCTCGGCTCCCTAGGGAGTATACAGCCCCTATGCTGCAAGGCTCTTTCAAACATAGTTATCAATTTACCCCTGTGGGAAAAGAAGCCATCATAGTGAAGCATCTTTCTTTAAGAATACAAGTGTCGTGACCACGATGAAAATAGCAAACCATAAGTGTCATAGTGGTATTATTTAGTATGAAGAAGCCCCCCCCCCCCTCACCCAACCCACCATTAAATAACCAATTGTTATTTCAATTGTTGCAAATGAAAAAAAGTATACGCTTGACTCCCTTCGAAAATTGAACTAATTGTTGATTTCACTCAGGCCGCTTAATTTGATGAAAATGTAATATTGTTTTTGCATAGTTTGTTTTTCATCGAAGGCAAGTAGAGTGCGCTGCTCGAAATACGGAGACCTAACAGAGCTCCCCTTTTCACGTTAATTATGTAGAGAACGGAACTGTGCTGAAGGCATATCTGAATGAAGATCGGTCCGAAGCTTTGGTTGTCGAAGAGATCAGTTTAAACACCGATGGAGTCAAGGTGAGAAATAAAATATTGCTTATTGAAAATTCATGCTTACCTTTGAACTTTGAGTAAGTGCTGTTATGACCGGGATTTGAACCCTATAAAAACCAATTACTTAACTACCAGAAGAACCTGACACATAAGTGTTCTAAAACCAGTCAGCCATGACACCCTGTACTGGTTTTCAAAAAAAATACTATCAATAAGACAAATGACTTTGTTGTTCCGACGGATTTCACAAAGAGTTAGGACTAGTCTTAACTCAATTTAGGACGAGTTACTCGTCTTAGGACTAGCCTTAAAGGAACACGTTGCCTTAGATCGGTCGAGTTGGTCTTTGAAAAGCGTTTCTAACCGTTTTATATAAAATGCATATAATTAGAAAGATATTTTAAAAGTAGAATATAATGATCCACACAAGTATCACTCGAAATTGCGTGGTTTTCCTTTTACCTCGTCTACTAACATGGTCGGCCATTTATGGGAGTCAAACTTTTTGCTCCAATAAATGGCCGACGGTGTTAGTTCACAAAGTAAAAGGAAAACCACGCAAATTCGAGGCAAATTTGTGTGGATCATTGTATTCTGCTTTTAAATTATCTTTCTAACCAATATGCATTTTATAACAAACGGTTACAAAACGCTGTAGTGGTTTGTGTCTCTCTCTTTCATCCTCTTTTCTCAAACCAAATTTAGCCTGTCCTCACAATGGTAAAGAGTGACACGGAACAAGCCGTGTTTGTCGGGACTGACTCCAGGGTCTACAAAATACCCTTCATGCATTGCTGTGACTACATTCTCAGAAATCTGTCTGATGCCGGAGATCCATACTGCAAGTCGATAGTGACGGGTGACTGGTAAGATATCCATTATTGGTTAACACCCAAGCAGATCCTTGCCATTTGATTGGAGGATTGTCCGTCACGTGATAGCAAATAAAAGTACCATTGCACGCTGGGTCACTCACCGTGCTTTTTCGTCCCATGAACATATTCGCACCATTGCACTCATAAACATTCATTATTTGTATACTATTACTGGTTTTAATTTTTTTTTTTTTAGGTTAGTATTGTGATGACCTTTGAAAGGCAGTGGACACTATTGGTAATTACTCAAAATAATTATTAGCATAAAACCTTACATGATAACGAGTAATGGAGAGCTGTTGATATAGTATAACACTCTGTGAGAAACGGCTCTCTCTGAAGTAACGTAGCTTTCGAGAAAGAAGTAATTTTCCACGAATTTGATTTCGAGACCTCAGAATTAGATCTGAGATCTCGAAATCAAGCACACAACTTCGTGTGACAGGGGTGTTTTTTCTGTCATTATTATCTCGCAGTTTCGATGACCGATTGAGCTCAAATTTTCACAGGTTTGTTACTTTGTGCATGTTGAGATTCACCAAGTTGGAAGACTGGTGTTTGACAATTACCAATAGTGCCCAGTGTCTTTGAAATAAGAAAGCGCACAATAATACAGTCGAACGGCCACTGCAAGGTGAGAGCTACACTAAAAATCATTAGGGCTATCGACCCAAAGCAACTGCAGTGAGCAACTGCCACCATGTCTAAGTGGCCTCAGGGTTTAAACAACATGCCCGCCCTTTCCTTCACCCCCTCGAGAGAGAATACTTACATCATCGTCATTATACCGTAACGTTGTGCATTTCTGTAAATGTTCATTGTTGCTATTACTATACTCTTCACTTTTCATGAGCGTTGCTTTAAGATTGTTATCCAAAGTGTTGACAGACTGAATAGAATTCTCGCTTCTCCACGAAGTACTAATTAATATATGATGTAATACTTGTTACCTTTATACAGGCAGCAAGATTTGTCAAGTTGCTCTGGGGAAACCATGTTTGGTAAGTCCAATTATTTGTTGGCTCTTTCTCAGCCAATTAATGATGAGCATCTTGGTTTGAGAAACTGATCTCGCAAAAGGGAGTGTTTTAACTTGTTCTTACATCTGACGTTTATACTTTAGAGGCTCTGAAAAACACCAGATACCGGTGTTCAGATCCAGAATTACCTGCAAAAGATCCCGAATTTTCTCGCACAACTATCCGATTTTTTCATCAAGAAAGTATTTTGAAGGCTGTTAAACAGAAGAACAACAATAAGCAAATACCATACCAACATTGACTCTAGTCAATTCTTTGTTCAACCCCAAAACCATTTCATAATTTACCCAGTCAGTTTCCCTTGCGGTTTATTGATATCTGAAACAAAAAGTCGCATCCCCTTAAGGTGATCCCCTGGCTGCCGCTTCCCAGGTTGTGTCGTAATTTGGGTGTGATCCCTGGCTTCATGGCAGTTAACGGTTGTATGGCTTCTGACTGGCACCCCCGAACAAAGATATTGACAAAATAGGGACACCGTCAATATAGGGCTAGATAGCTCAGTTGGTAGAGCGCCGGCACGTTAATCCAGAGGTCGTTGGTTCGAATCCCACTCTTATCAATTCTTTGTTCAGCCCCAAAAATGATTTCTTAATTAGTCAGTTTCCCTTGTGGTTTATATCAAAATAATTATTAGCATAACAAAATTATACTTGGTAACGAGTAATGTGGAGCTGTTGATTGGTATGAAAAAAATGCGAGAAACGGCTCCCTCTGAAGTAACGTAGTTTTCGAGAAAGAAGTAATTTTGCACGAATTTGATTTCGAGACGTCAGATTTAGAAATTGCGGTCTTGAAATCAAGCATGTGAAAGCACACAACTTTGAGTGACAAGGGTGTTTTTTCTTTTATTATTATCTCGCAACTTCGATGACCGATTGAGCTTTACTTTTCACAGGTTTGTATTTTTATGCATATGTATTGATACACCAAGTGATAAGACTGGTCTTTGACAATTACCAACAGTGTCCAGTGTCTTGTATGTATGTTGCCACTTTCAGAAACGATCACAATTCGACAGGCACCATCAGATCTTACCCGTGCAACTAATATTACCAACCAGCCTGTTCGCGCGTTCCTCACCGCCGAAGCAGGGAGAAACCTACGATTCGTCGGTTTGGACTGCGAGAGTTGTTCAACCGTGCAGCTATACACAAACTTGTCCAAGTCAGTTTCCGCTGACGGAACCGAGTTTCTGTTCGTAACCATCGATGCCTCAGCTTCAAATGAAGCGATGAAGTACTCCATCAGTGTCGCGCTTGATAATGGTGTTGTTGAAACAAGAAGCTTCGCAGTGGCTATAGATGCATCAGGTAAGATATAATAATAAATATGTGACGTTGTGCCTTAAAGGCAGTGGACACTATTGGTAATTACTCAAAATAATTATTATCATAAAACCTTTCTTGATTAAGAGTAATGGGGATAGGTTGATAGTATAAAACATTGTGAGAAACAGCTCCCTCTGAAGTGACGTAGTTTTCTAGAAAGAAGTAATTTTCCACGAATTAATATCTCGCAACTTCGACGACCGATTTAGCTAAAATTTTCACAGGTTTTTTATTTTATGCATATGTTGAGATACACCAACTGTGAAGACTAGTCTTTGACAATTACCAATAGTGTCCAGTGTCAGAAATAAAAGAAAATAGAAACATTTCTGCAATCGGCTTAATCAAAAGGGCATTGAATGTGGACTAAGCCTGGGTGAAGCAATAAGTTAGCCTGTGCCTAGATGTCAGCTAACTTACCTTTAGCCCAAACCCCTTGCATCGCACAGTTTTAGCCTGTGGGCTGGCTAGATAATTAGAACCCAAAACTTCCTGGACCCAAATTATTAGCCCTATCCCAAATGTCAGCTTACCTAAAGGCAGCCCAAACCCCCTTTAACCTAAAGTTAATCTGTCATCTTATAACCCAGACTGCGTATAAAGCTACGTTTAGGTCCCGATTATGGCCGTTTTCGAAACGACTGGATTTGGCTTTTGATTCGGCTTTGGCTATGCTGGGTTTGCTTGGCTCCGCCGGTGTTTTGACAATTGCGCGTGCTTCAGGTATACGCGCTAGGGGCCGCAAGCCGAATCCAAAGCAGAAGCCGTGGTTTCGAAAAGGGCCTGTATTGACCGGAGTACACTATTTTAAGTGCTGCACCCTGAAGTCTCTTTGAATACAACACAAATTAAACAAAGCAAGCATGAAGAAAGAAAAATGTGTGAATGAGAAGAATGGGTAATATTTACCTAACAAGAAGCTAATTATGAAGAGAAAGTTTGAAGAGGTTACATCGGAAATTAAACCACCAAATTGATTTATCGGTTACCAGTTGATCAGTCTCATGTGATATGTTTCTTTCTTCAGCTAAATTCAATGCGACAGAGGAAGAATTAAATGAAATTGCAATCTTCGACGTCAATGTTGCTTCGTACCAGTTTCGTCGGAACGATTGGCTGAACAAAGTAGTAAGTAAAATCACAATAAACAATATTTAAATAATATTTTGATGGAAAAAGATCACGGTTATAATGTGTGACCCCTCTGATGGCAAAATACGCAGTAATTAACGGCAAAAGATATGCTACGGCGATGTATATCTTTGTTTTTTGGAACTTGTCGCTTGTTTTAATTCCATATATACTTGTAGATGTATACAATAAAACTTGTAAAAAAAATAATTTCAAAAGGTGGTCGATTTATTTTTTTAGATATCGCCGATAATCCGATGCGTACTATTTTATGTGTCTATGCAGACAGAATAATCCCTATCAGAATTATTCACAGATTCAAATTTCGGGTCATGAAAACTGATTTTATTTTACTAACCGCGTTTTTTTTTATGTTTACAGGGTGAGGCGTGTATGCTGGAGAATGTGGGCATATGTACAGAGGGAGATGCTAACTGTCAATAATTAATATAATTAATTATACTTTATTCATATATATTGCTCAAACTTTTCTTGTTTGTTTTTGTTAGGCTATACAATTGGTTATTCTTTAAAAGAAAAGTATTCCTTTATTTTTTGGAACCATTCGACTGGTTAAAACTCTTATAAATATAGATTATGTACAACAAAACTTACCTGTTAAAGTTTGGGTGTTTTTAAAGATTTTCTGCGGGCCATTTGTGGCAGCATGAAAATAAACTGAATGATTCTGAAGACCAGATATTGGTTATAAATCCAATTGGATATGGTTAATTCAAAGAGCTATATGTAATAGCTGTATGGGTTAATTTCACAGTTCAATTAAAATGTAATTGTGTAATGGAATCGTGTATCATATTAAATTATTAGTATGTGATGACGTTTTTGAACCAGAAAAACAATCTCAACGCTTAGTAGCCTACATAAACATCTCGTCACACTGCACTTCTGGGCAGTTTTCAAACCAAACATTGATATTCGTCATAGTGTTGCATTATTTAGGTTCAAAATTACTTGGGGTAAATTCTTAATCATAATCAGGTATTCTGTTGCATGCCTTTTAAACAGTGTTGTCCAAGGCCCACACTTCGTGTACCACAACTTATATATAAAATAACAAACCTGTGAAAATTTAGGCTCAGTCGGTCATCGGAGACGGGCGAAAATAACGGGAAAACCCACCCTTGTTTCCCCACACGTTTCACCGTGTCATGACATGTGTTTAAAATAAATCCCTAGCTATCGAGAATTTATATTGTTTTAACGTTTTCTCAAAAAGTAAAGCATTTCATGGAATAATATTTCAAGATAAGTCTTTCACCATTAACTTCTGTAAACCCTGTAACTTATTTGTAAATCTGTGAACTTTTAACTATTTTTGTCTGTACCGATAAGTGTATATTGGCTTTAAATGCATAATTTATCAGACTAGTTGAACTTATCAAAGCGTCACTGTGTCAATGTTCTGGTTGTCTGCTTATCAGGCATCTCCAAGCCACAGCTTTTAAAATATAATTAATAAATTCATTTATATAGCACAAAATACAATATAAATTTGTTCAAATGCGCTGAACCATAAAATAGTAATACCTCACACAAAAAATGCAAGGAAATACACTATGGAAATATACCCAGAAGAAACATCCATACTGTAGTAATTCTGCTTTGTAAAAACAATTCATTCATTGTTACTCCTTCAGTTTACTTCAATCTTCAGAATTTATCATAAAGGAATATATGTCTATGAAGTTATAAATAAAATGTAATTTAAATTAAATGTCAAGTTAAAAGGTAATCCCATTGGATTAGTATGACGATTTATTTTGTAGATGTCAACTGTTTTGTATGACGTATACAGTAAGAATGTAGCGAACAATTTAAAGGGAAGGTACAGGTTTGGTAATTGTCAAAGACCAGTCTTCTCACTTGGTGTATCCCATCATAACCATAAAATAACAACCCTGTGTAAATTTGGGCTCAATTGGTCATCGAAGTTGCGAGAAAATGATGAAAGAAAAAACACCCTTGTTGGACGAATTTGTGTGCTTTCAGATAAGAATGAAAGACTTCTATAGCTAGAAGTCTTTTATTATTTTAGTGAGAAATTACCTCTTTCTCAAAAACTAGGTTACTTCAGAGGGAGTCGTTTCCCATGGTTTATACAGTCGTTTGACCAGGTCTGGATCACTTTTTGAATTCAAATTGTTTTTTATTGCAATCTCTTTGATATCTTAAACAAAAAAGTTTATCAGTTTACCTAAACATGTCATAAAACTCACCAAGTATTCACTGACAAAAAAAGATTAGTTCTTTTGAAGAGGCTTTGAGAAAAGTATCGTCACCTGTTTGACCAGTTCAGGATCAGTTGAATCTATTCTGAATCAGAAGAGTGCCCTTTATTGCAAACCCATACTCCCATTCGTAAAACTGCCTCTCAAGGACACGAAACCTCAGGGGTGTGTTGGCATGGACTTGGACTTCCTTTTCTTTAGCGAATGTCATGCAAGTGTCTTCAATAGCAGCGCAAAATCCCAGCGACAAAACCACAAAACAACAGCAAAGGCAAGTGAAAAAGTGAAGCGAACCTAAAAAGCATTATTGACCCCTCCAAGTTTAATTTTCTAAAAAAAAAAAGAATTCTACAAGAATTTGTTGAAGTAATGTTTCTCAAAAGCAGCTAAATAAACTTTCTACTGCAGTAGTATGATTTTACCTTACTTAGTAAGTTATTGCGGCACCATTTGACGCAATGAGGTGTTGAGTGATCCCGAACTGGTCAAGGGTAAATTGCCCCCACAAAGAAGATTTTGGTAACTTCGTCTCCTCAAAAAAACAAAATGACTGCACAGTATTAACAGGAATGTTTTTATACACATTCTTATCATTTTACATAAATATTTTTTGCCCCGGCACTCCAATTCTAAAGGTAAGAATTTTACAGTGTTTTTCAACCAACATTTTTAAACGAAAAAATGATCAATTTCGCAGATAACCTTCAGGAAAACGGTAATAATTTATTTGCTAATGATATTTGGCACCTTATTTTTAGGTTTGTTGGTTTAATGGGTGTTAATCTTCACCTTTATCAACAGAAATTGGTAATAATGAGAAGTGATATAATTATTTGGTTATTGCAAAGTTGAAGTGATCCCGAACCGGTCAATGATCCCGAACTGGTCAAATGACTGTACTATCGACAGCTCTCCAATGCTCGTTACCAAGTCTGTTTTTAAGTTAATTTTTGTTATGAGTAATTACCAAACGTGTACCTTCCCTTTAACCTGTGAATAAACATAACATTTATTTTTGCCAATTTTGTTGATTGTGTTTATCTCCTTCACACTTGCTTTACACTATATATGACTCTTCCTCTGTGCTGTACATTGTAAGGTCGTATCTGAATTGGTGGCTACGGCTGTGGCTACGACCGGTGCCAGGGAAGTTGCTAAGGGCGTCCTATACTTCAACGCATAATGACGCGGCGATCCAGCCGTAGCCGTAGCCGTAGCCGTAGCTGCCAATTCGGATACGGCCTTAAGTTATATAGCCTTATGGCGGCCTTATACACTTAGGGTCATGTCACACGAGGCAATTTACTGGCAACCAGTTCCAGGCAATCTCCAAGAAGAAAGGGCATTCACATTTGAATGTTCACCTATTCCTCTTGTGGATCGTAAGACATTGTTTAAAAAGATTACTCATGTGCTACCGAAGTGGTCCTGTAGCATGCACTGCAGTTGGTTGCCTACAAGTTGCCTGTAAAAGTTGCCTCGTGTGACAAGTTTGTTTAAGTCTTTTAATATTAATTGATTCCTTACCCAGCTCCACACTTGACCCATGCCATTCGCCTGCACACTTTCGTTTTTTATTCACAAACAAAAAATTTGAAGAGAGTTAATGCAACAATAACAAATTCACATTTATTTATTTCATCACAGTTTAAAAAAAAAGATTTCCCCTAACCAATAACTTATACTAATTATGACAATACTACGAGGGGAACACTTACAAAAAAATAATAATAATAATAATATTTAGATTTAGGCCCACACACAATTTTTTACCAAAAAGAAAATATCCATGTGTGCATAAACTGATTACAGAGAAACACATGGACACGCGTATGGCTTCTTACAATAGGGCAATGTATCGGCTAAAATAAGAAGTAGACGCAAAACGAAATCATTTTGTGACCATGAATTAAAAACACCAATATTATAACTTTTCCTGGGTCAACCGCGCCAAGTTTAAACGTCGCCGCGTTATTCGCGTGGAGAAAAAAAACTCACACCGGGCGGAACAAACTTCATAATTTTTTCAAAGACCGGTATTCTCACTTTCCATAAAATAACAACTCCGTAAAAATTTGGTCATTGGAAGTTGTAAGAGATGAGAAAAATAATTGTTGCACTTAATTTGTAATGTTTTTAGAGCGAAGTCTTTTATTATTTGGGTGAGAAATTATCTCTTTCTGCCAAGTAAGTTTTTTATGACATTCGATGAGCATGTTTTGGCCCCCACCATAATTTTATGTTTACCTGTCACACACTGAAAACGTTATGAATTGTTAAGAAACAAATTGAATGGAAACTACATGTTGTTGCTGTTTTATTGCCAAAAGGCCCCCCTCCCCCGACAAAATGCACCCCTTTACCCACCTCTCCCCTCCACATGCCCCTAATAAGTTTTAAGTGAATTTCCCAGGTGCCGCCTTTCCTCTAGTCGGGTCCCCACATCTAACTGAGTGAATTGAACTCCTCTATACGCATCACTTTATGTGAGCAACGTGGCACAGTCAACGGCTGTTACATGATGATATTATGTTTACTAGCCGTCACGTCCGTACACACGTATCATTCGGTTTGCCGAAAAACTACACTTCGGAGAGCTTTTTATGTAAGTTCTGATAATTTTTCGTTCCCCATTTGTTGTGTTGATTCAGTTTGTTACTGTTGTTTTTCTAGGTATTGTGTGAAAAACACTTCATTTCACTAAAAATACCCTTTACTAGTCGTAATTGCTTTTACTTTTCCCTTAACCAGTTGCGGTATTACAAATTTGCAATAAATAACCACTGACTCACTGAACACTATTCCTCCCATTCCAGCGGCCGTAATAATGAGAAAATTGTTCATATCCTGCCACCAGTTTTTCATTCGTTATGAAATAAAATAGTATCTTAAATGTCCTTGCTCAAAGTCAAATAAATGAGATATTCCTTTTTGTAAAAATGCGAGTGAAAAAGGGTTGACACTAGACCCAGTAACTGGGGCGCTGTACTCCTTTTAAAACAATTTTTGACTTCATCTGTAGTACGACAGATGAAGTCAAAAATTGTTTTAAAAGGAGTACAGCGCCCCAGTTACTGGGTCTAGGTTGACACGATGTATGGGATACGGAAAGTTTACCCTGATGGCCTATGTATGCTATGGCATTGATTTTCATCTGACTGAGAGTTTGTTAAAAGCCTTTACAATTAAAGTTCAAACTGCCTGTGCATTGCTATATATTTGTCAAGCATTTCTTGATAGAATTGATGATAGAATTTGGCCTAAATCAATCGATATCAAATTAATTGCAGCCTGATACAACATTTGCTTTGCAGCTCTAGATTTGTCTTTATTCACCCCCTACAATGCTGGAACTGAAATGTACTCACTCTGACTCAGGTTTCCTGTGTTTAAGTTATTGAATTAAAACCAAAAGTTGTTGATAAACTTAGCGCAATTATGGTGTTATTAACTTATTTTCAGGAGAGGGTACTATTAACTTCTAGAATCAACAGATCACAATGATGGAGGAAGTAACTGGAGATCATGGTGAGGGACATTCCTCAATACCCCCAGCTGCAGCGCCGATAAGTAGTAAGTTACCCCCCCCCCCCCCCTCCCCCTTGTACTGGGTGGTTAGGTTGGTGTAGTGGTATCTTTCCTTGCCTTCCACCTCTAGGACCCTGGTTCGAATCCCACCGGGCACTAAGTGGATTGGGTTTGCAGTCCCTGCTTGACTGTGTGGTTTTTCTCTGACATAATTTTCTGGGGGTTTTCTCCCACATATAAAACCAGGGCACCCACAGCAATGTACCCTTCCCATGAAATATGCTAATTACATTCACGCATGCGTACAGATCCTGTTGGTTGGCAAACGCCATCTGTTGTGCAATCGCGCCTGCGTCACGCAGCCATTAGCCATGTACAAAACAGTGCGATATTCCCTCATTTTACCAACCAAAATGTTAGTGCACACGCGCTATGTGCAATTTACATATGTCATAGGAAGGGTCTATTGTGTCTACTGTGGTGCCTTTTGTTTTTGCCGTGGTGCCCTTAGCAAAAATCCAATGCAAATTTACATTTCTCTCGTAAAAGTGGCCGAGTGAAAATGCTGTGCCCCTTCAAGAGCATAAGTGTTGTAAGTGTACGCAGAACTCAATAAGGAATTTCTTTTCTTTCAGGTGTTGTAGCCCCAGTGAATCCTGTTACTACTTGCGTTCCCCCTCCTCAACCGTCTCAGCTGTACATTCCCCCGCCTCAAGATACACCCCAGCCCCAGCTCTTCACTCCATCCAAGGAGCCATCATTACCGCAGTCTGAGATGTCAACGTCTTCTCATCAGTCGATGGTTCCAGATCCGCAGCCAAAGGAGGTAGTTATCCATTGTTTTATTTTTATTCATTCCAGTTCTCAGGCCTAAGGACACTTCCATTTGCAAATCTTAAAGTCTAAGGGAATTTTGCAAAGGGACACCAAGGCTAAGACACGGGGCAAATTTCATAGCGCTGCTAAGCACAACAAATTTGCTTAGCATGAAATTTGGGCCTCGATAAAAACAGAATTACCAACCAAATTTCCACGTGGTTTTGAGGATAAACAAACAACAGCTGAATACAAGTAACAAGCAATATGCAACAAATGGAAATTTGGTTGGTAATCTTGTTTTATCAAGGAAGAAATGTCATGCTAAGCAAATTTGTGTTGTTAGCAGCGCTATGAAATTGGGCCCAGGGCAACAGTAGAGAACATGCCTTGGAGGCCTCCGTGAAATTCCAGGGCCGAGTAGTACTTTGTCTCAGTCTAGGACTTCTTGTTGATGTGATGTTTCTGGGGTGGATTTCACAAAGAGTTAGGACTAGTCCTATCTCGAGTTAGGACCAGTTACTCGTCCTAACTTAGGACTATCCATGCAATTTGTATATCTCCTAGGACTAGTCCTAAGTTAGGACTAGTCCTAATTCTTTGTGAAATCGACCCCTGGACTATTAAAAAGAGAATTAAATATAAACATGAACAGTATAAAACAAGAGACAGACAAACAATGGATAATTGTGACCCCCTAATTATTGTACCTGCGCTCTTCCAACTGAGCTATCTAGCCCTTTGTTTTCGGTCTCCCTATTTTGTCAATATCTTTGTTCGGGGACGTGTCAGTCAGAAGCCATACATTATTAAAAACCATTGACGGCTATATTACCAGGGATCACACCCAAGTTTAAGAAACTACCTGGGAAGCAGAGTTCAGGGAAATACCTTCAGGGGATGCAACTTCTTATGTAAGATATCAAATAAAACACAGTTTCCCATGTGGTTTATTTCTTTATGAGTGATGGGGAATGATTTCGGCCAGCAATGTTGCACAGCGAGAAATTACCATTATTACAAACGTATTTTGTGCACACTGAATTCTAATATTCAGTTGCAAATGCTGTTTTTTGAGTAGCAATTGAAATATTTTATGTAGCATTTGTCTGTGCTATAGAATGGAACTTGTTCACCGAGTGATGATTTGTCAAATGTTATTTAAATGCTTATAAAATGACTGATTTCACCATGTGAACTCATCCTAGTTAGGATTAATCTTAGGACTTAGGACGAGTTAAGTTCCCTATCCGAAGACATGCATTGAACCCATCCTTAGCTAGGATGGGTTACTTCTTCCTAACTCGAGATAGGATTAATCCTAGCTTTTGTGAAATCGGCTGGAGTTGTGGAAAGAGAGAGACATTTGGAAAAAATTTAAGAAACGTTATTTTGTTCCAGATGACAAATGCTGAGGACTCCGCTTCCACCCTACATGGTGACTACCACAGTGAGGGAGGGGCAGGAGGAGGAGGAGGGGGACTGTTCGGCTGGGGAAGTAACTTCATGAAGAAGATGGTGGAGAAGACAAAGGTACGTAAGAACCTCTGAAGTGTGATTTACCTAAAGCAGTGGACACTGTTGGTATTTACTCAAAATACTTAATAGCATAAAAACTAATTTGGTAGCAACCAATGGAGAGCTGTTGTTAGTATAAAACATTATGAGTAACAGCTCTCTCTCTCTGAAGTAACGTATTTTTTGAGAAAGAAGTTATTTTCCACTAAAATATTTAAATTTGGTTTTGAGACTTAAGAACTAGATTTTGAGTTCCAGAAATTGTGCATCTGAAAGCACGCAACTTTGTGTGACAAGGGTGTTTTTTCTTCCATTATTATCCCGCAACTTCGACGACCAATTGGGTTCAAATTTTCACAGGTTTGTTATTTTATGGATCTGTTGAGATACACCAAGTGAGAAGACTGGTCTTTGACAATTACCAAAGTTGTCCACTGTCCTTAAAGGGAAGGTATGTGTTTAGTAACTACTCTTTAAATTATTGGCAATATTAGAGCTACAGCTACATTCATTCCACTGATCTTCTACTGATTTATTTTGTATTTCAGAATTCCGTGGATACGATGATCACAACGTTAGACCCAGGCATGGCACCTATAATAAGTAAGTATATTGTAACTAGAGAATATGGTTCAATGTCAACCCCAATTCAAACAAGAACAAGTTCTTACTTTATTTATATCTTGTTTAAATGCACTGTACTGTTTTGTATTTTACCCATACATTAATTCACAATAAGCACTGTATACCATAATCTTTGGCTTATAAGCCCGACTTACAAGTTGGTTTTGGCCCTAAGAAAAAACTTCTGTGAATTATTTGCTGGGCAGCTTATACAGCAACACTTTGAGGGCAAAAACCAGCATACACTTATTTAAGAAAGATTTGTAAAAGATTTCTACATAAAAGAAAAACATCTTGATCTGAAACAACACCAAAAGACTGCCTGTGTGATGTGATGAAATTGGGATTGGAATCCGAAGGCTAATTGAGTTGGATGTTGAAACAACCCAAACATTCCAGAGCAGACATGTAACTGCTATATAACTGCTAGAGTGTGCCCAACTGACAGTGTGTCAGTTTTGAATCCTGTAATTATCAGCGGGTACTGCAAACAGTTTACTCTTTACTCCTGTTCAAAGCAGTTATAGAGGCGATAGGTTTATATCCCCTCCCTTTAAACCATGCCCTCTGCACAATCATTACATCAATAAAAAATCATGTCTCGATCTACAGAATCAGGAGGTGACATCTACATCATCGTCGCTTCCGACAAGGACGTGAAAGTAGCACCCATAAGAGACGCTTTCCAGAAGGTTTTCGGTCTTGCCACGGTCGTAGGCAAGCCTGGTCAATCTAACATCGCACCCCAGCCAGAGGGGTATGCAGCGGGGAGCAAAGGGGCGCAGGAGAGGATAGAGAACCTGCGGAGGAACGGTGTCGTGGAGGAGACGCAGACGGTTGTGTCGGTAGAGAATTTCATCGTGGAACTTTTGCCTGACAAGTAAGTTATCGCGTAAACCTAAACTAAGACTGAATGGGGAAAAACAAATTCTTAAATAGGACAGTCATTAATTTTAACTTTCGTTATGGTCATAATAGACTTGGGTGGCTATTACCTGTAGTATACCCATTTAGTGTGAAAAGGTAGCCAGAGTTCACTGGGGTCAACCCTAGGGTATTGAGTAGTGTGAATTGACACAATCTAACTGACATGTCTTGCTTTCCTTCAGGTGGTTTGACATTGGCTGTATTATACTTCAAGACCCCGTTAATAACATCACTCTGGAGACATTCACCCAAGCGACACCCATCCCGCTTGACCTCATCACTGCCGCCCAATCACAGACCCCGCCCGATTATTCATTGCGCTGGTCCGGTCTCGCCGTGACTGTGGGTGAGGTGATAGAGAGCAACACACCCGGCGTGAACCACGGCGACTGGCACGTCGCATTCACCGGCGTCTCGCGCAGGGATATGATTTACAGTACAGCGTTGGTCGTTGCTGGTATGTATCAGATGAGGTTACCACTGAAAGCAGAGACGATATGAACCCAAGCATTGTTTGATAGTGTCAGCATGGTAGCCAACTTTTGATTGGCTAGCTGATGCTTGGCTTCACCTTGTCAATCAATAGAAGAGAACCATACAAGAACGCCAGCTAGTTCGGTGCTGAAAGACAGTTTTCTTTTCTTTTATTTTACCTCAGCAGCATTGGTAAAATCTCCTGTATGCAAATGTAATATATTCATAGACAGTCTGATTGGACCACAATTTGGAACTGGTTTTTTGTCAGGAATCTGAACACGATGGATGCATTTGTAAACGGACCAGGCCCCGATTTCATAGAGCTGCATAAGCACAAAAATATCTTTGCACAACAAAGTTATGCCATTGCTTACCAGATTAAGGTTACCAGCCAAAATATCACAAGTACAATTTGTGACTGGTTTCCTGCTCATTTTTGCTTTAAAGTAAGCAGCCCTATGAAATTGGGACCAGGGGTCGATTTCACAAAGAGTTAGGACTAGTCCTAACTTAGGACTAGTCCTAAGAGATATGAAAAACGTACAGCTAGTCCTAAGTTAGGACTAGTAACTCGTCCTAACTCAAGATAAGACTAGTCCTAACTCTTTGTGAAATCCACCCCGGTCTGATACTTCATGGAGGCAACAGAGGCAATTGCCTCCATGGCTCTTATTAGCTGGGTGCTCCACTGCCCCTTGCAGTGTTCAAATGTCCTTATATGTGCCCATACTAAGGAAACACCTCTTTGTGCTTACAGCAAAGAAGTACACTGTACCAGGCCTGAAACATAATACAGTATAGATTGAAATACAAACTGATACAGGGTATGGTTGAGAAATCATTATTTATTTGTAGGGTCACAGATTGTTGTTGTCAAAGTAATGATGACTTATAGACCACGTGACCCTTGTTTACAATAAGTGTGACCTTGTACATGCTCTAAGTATTGTGGCAGGCACTGTACTACACTGGTCCTATGGGAAAGTTGACATTTTGTGTCATAATTTCCACATAAAACCAAGAGTTATGAAAGTAAAAGCTGGACAAGTTTTGAGATGTGCCTCCTTTGATCATATCAAAATTTGATAAAATTTAGTGCAATCTCCATAAAATATAAGATTTTATATTTTCTTCCATTGAGCTGTGTACAAATCATGCCTGCAGTAAGTCTAGGCTCTGTGGCTCTTTTGTAAACATGTGATGTCACAGGTCACATCGTCTATAGGCAAAGAAATGATGAAAATGCAACACCGAAACGTGTGGTTTATGACCAAGGCTGTGTACTGTGTATTGGTTTGACTAAGGAATGGTTCGTGACCTACGATCCTCCGATAAATGAAAAGGATCTATTTGGATGTTCTATAAAAGACAACGGTGTAAGAATAGTTTTCATTTTAGATTTAAAATCTTCTCTTCAGAAAAGTTGACACATGTAAAAATGTATATTTTTTGTATTTAAGAATTCGTCTTCAGAAGATGTTTTTTAACTGACTTGTATTGAAATATTTCTCCCCATTTTTGTGTCATTCATACTTAGTAGGAGACTTTCTGTGACGATAGAGGGCAGCAGACTTACCAGGTTAATCCATTGTTCTCAGAACTATGTGCATGTTCAGAACTACGTAAAAAATGGAAATTTACTGGTAAGTCTGCCGCCACCTAGCATTGGAAAGTCTCCCATTGTTTATTTCATTAATCTTGGATCAGAGCTCCCTGTGACACTTGGTTCAGTTGTAGTTTTAAACTTGATACAATTACAGAACATTTTATGTCAGTTAACAGCTTTTTAGACCTTCAAAAACACTCGGAGTTGACACTATCACATTTTATAACAAATTGTCTGCCATTCAAAGCTTCAAACCTTACATTTCAAACACTGGCCAAGCAGGGAACTATCACAGGGGAGGATTGGGCAATGTTTTCCGTTTTTTGAGGGCACCACATGTATCTGTATTGTCAGGGGGGGGACACAGGAATTGTTTATTTAGTTATTTATTTTGTTATGGCAGGGGCTCGTACCCCAGCTCCCCAGCCATTGATTTCAAAGTAGATTGGACAAGGCGTAATATCTAATAGTAAACCGATACTGAAGTGACTTAATGTTATAAAAATCAGCAGCACTGGAAATATATGTACATATTTTTATTTCTTTCGTAAATTTGACACAAGGTGTATTCCGAATTTTCTCTAAAGTAATAAAGAAATAGTTTTTCTATTTAATTGTTTTGTTATTTTGTTGTTCAACAGTGTTTGTTGTCACCTTTTTTGTATAAGTGTACAGTGCACTGGTATTCCCTCAAAAACACAGTTAGTTACCAATACAAATGCTTATTGGCAAGATTGGAAATTTCAATTTTTTTATCTAAATTATTACCTTTTGTTCATGTCTGGCTGTTTTTCCCCCTGTTTTTTTTTGTGTTTTTTTTTGTGGGGGAGGGCAGGCAGGGTTAAAAAATGGCTTTAAAAATGGAATGCATTTTGTTTCTAAATCTGAATTATTTAGCCAGCAAAAATAAAAGTTGGTGTTGCCAAACGCTTCAACCTGAGCAGAGTCTTTCTCGAAGGTCAAATGACAACACAAAGATAAACAGGTATAGACCCTACTGCTGTAACAAAAGCAGTCAAGTGTAAATAGATGATAGAGATAAAAAGCACACAGAAAGCCTGGGACGAACAGAGAACAAAAGGGGAGGAGCTTGTTTGAACACAGGGTAGGAACTCAACAGAAAAAGTCAATGATGGAAAGAGGGAGAGAAAAGAAACTAATTAGTTATGGCGGGGGGGGGGGGTATAAACGATTACTTGTCTGTAGAAGCCATATTTCTAGACATTTTTTTGTGGGAAAATTTTACTTCCAGGTTTCATTCAAGTTTGATTTTATTGACCTCATTTTTAAAAGTGAAGAAAGCCGAAAACGAAACCACTGAAAAGTAATACAATTTAACTTCGTCTTTTGCGGCATGGAATGTGAAAAGAGGGGGTGGGGCACAATTGTTTTCATGCATTTGTTGACAATATTTCTTGTATAAGTCGCCGTCAAGTGAGAAATAACATACTTCTTGTCATGGCCATTTTTTGTTTAACTGTCTTTAATTAAGAATGAGTGACTTTTTGTAAACAATTAAACAATCATTTGACCCAAATAAAGCTCCGCCGCGCGACCGACCGGCCGGCCGTATTATATATCGGCTGTCAAAAGTTTTACCGGGACGAAATGCATGACGCATGCGCAGTTAGAATGTTTAGAGGTTGCCGAGAGACCTTTGCACTTCTGAATCTACGAACGGTCCAGTTTGGTCCATCAAAAACCTACAATTTTTCATATATCTAAGACATAATTTGTATGAATAAATAAACCTGGCCGACGAAGCATGTCGTGCTGAGTATTTTTGAGTTCATCGGACAGCTTTAAACATGACAGAAGTGGAAAGACGACCGGAGGATGTCGGGGAGATTTTGGTGAAGGTGAGCCGAGTGTAATGCGGTATTGCATAGGATAGTGCCCAATATCCGGACAAAGCACAATATTTATTTTTCATCCGGCCCATCACTGTTGCTGGATTGTTGTTTTTGAAAAGTATGGACTAATGGAGTCGTTTGTTTTCACACCATTTAAATAAAGCCTATGACTGGAAGCCTGCTAATTAAACATAAGCGGTGTCTGTTAAATCATTTTAAGTTTTATTTAAATTGTTTATTAAAGCCATTGGACCCTTTCGTTTTTTCGGTACAGAAAAAAAAGTACATATAACGTACAGGGTTTACAAAAGGTAATGGTGAAAGACTTCTCTTGAAATATTAGTCCATGAAATGCTTTACTTTTTGAGAAAACGGTAAAACAATATAAATTCATGTTAGCGAGAATTACGGATTTGTTATAAACACATGTCATGACACGGCGAAACGCGCAAAAACAGGAGTGGGTTTTCCCATTATTTTCTCCCGACTCCGATGTCCGATTGAGCCTAAATTTCCACAGGATTGTTATTTTATATATAAGTTGTGATACAAGAAGTGTGGGACTTGGACAATACTGTTTACCAAAAGTGTATAATGGCTTTAAATTAAATTTTGAGCATAATAAATAAATATAAATATCGTAAATTACAATTACATTGTCATTAGAAAAAAAGAGGAGGAAAAGTTTCCATATGGCGCCACCACTTTTTCATTCGTAATAAATCAATATAGTATCTAATTTACCTGATTGATATATCCCTTTTTGTAAAAATGAGTGAAAAAGTGGTGGCGCCATATGGAAAGTTATCCAAAGAAGAAAAGAGAAAGATTATATTAAAATGATTATATAGCTGATTGGCATTCGCTGAGCTTCTGTTTACTAAAAAAGCATATATGCCTGTCTTTTTCTAACTATTTTTGAGTTTATCAGGCAGCTAAATAAAAATAACAGAAGTGAGAATAGATGACTGGGCAGGACATGGGTCGACAGTCAGGCTGGCATATTCAGTAGTTCCTTCTCCTATCATACCAACATCATGGAGGAAGAACTTCTATCTCTTTCATTTTTGTGGACTCGGGCTAGTCTTGTCAGTAGTCCAGTGGTTCGATTTCCACTTTGCTGACGTAGGATCTACTTTGCCAACTGTATACAGTGTATAGGCATATTCAGAATTGATCAAACCAAAATAAGGATTGAAAGTTGTTATGTATCATTATAGTTCATCTAACTAAATCAACTTAATATTAATAATATTTAATTTACGATACAATTTGTTTGATTAACGTCCAACAGCTTTTAGATTTTGTATGCAAAAAATAGTCTGGAACTTGAAAGTCGTGTGAAAGTGAAGTGAAACTTCTATTTTTCTTACACAACAAAGTCATAAAATTATTTTCTATGGCTGTAGGTACAAGAAGATCTCCAACATCTGAAAGAACATCTCCTGCAAAAAAGCCTGTCGGACGGTCACAGAGACGTGATTGACATTACAGCCTTGCAGAATGCCATCCAGAAAACAGAAGAAGGAATCAAGGTCAGTATTTTAGTAAAGTAGAATTCAGTCCCCCCGGAGATTCTGTCGCCCTCATGGGAAATGCTCTAATAAGAGCGTTGAGAATATATATCCAGCCAGAGCCAGAAATTAACGTAGGCTGTAGGAGGATGATTCAAAAGAGTGCACTATCAGAAGTAGTTTGTACACAGTTCACCATAAAAAAAATGGGGGGGGGGACACCAAATCACACAGGCCCAACTTTCGAATCATCTCAAATGTAGTTTGGATCGTCGAGGCCTACACAGTATTTCTCATAAAGCTCTATGAAGTTGGGCCAAGGCCTCTGAAAATTCTGAAATTTAAATATTTTCGGGTTTGTTCTTTATTCTTCAGGTCCAGTCTGAGAGGATCATTCAAGTTGTCAATAACCGAGTCACAACACTGCCCTCTGTTGACGCGTCTAAGGGAAAATCGGTCGAGCCGTCGTCATACTCACAGTAAGTTATACTCAATTTAATTTAACAGATAATTTTCCTGCATGATAAAGAGCTGCCAAATATCCCTGAGTCTAAGGGAAAATCGGTCGAGCCGTCGTCATACTCACAGTAAGTTATACTCAATTTAATTTAACAGATAATTTTCCTGCATGATAAAGAGCTGCCAAATATCCCTGATTCTGCAGCCCTGAAAAAAACCAGTCTTTTCGTGTTCTGATGAACTTAATTAATAATGTTCCTGATTATGGAAACTTTTCCCCTATTATGTTGAATGTAGAGCAGTGTTTTCCCTTTAAAGTGGTCTGCTGGCCAAATGCCAAATAAAACTATGGAGGACCAGTAAAAATTGTGGCCAAGTGATAAAGGACTTCGCCAATGACCCTGCCTGTTTTAAAACGGCTGTTCAAGACCTTGTCGCCTACTCTTTCATTCCCTTACTTATCAATCCAGGCACCACTTACAATGATTTCTTGTTCTTTCTCATCAGGGAGTCTGTATTCGATCTCGGTGGACTTGGATCTGATCTACCTTTGAGAAGAATCAGTAACAAAGGGATTGTAGACAGGTAACTTCCATGGGAATACATCTGCAAGACTCTCATTCAACTTCTTTTAAATTTCATAATTTGTGGCTTGTTGTGGTCAAGCGGTCACGTTCACTAGAACCGAGCTCTGGTGTTTCTGATCAGCAGAGTGATGGTTCAAGTCCAGGTAATGACACAGGCATGCAACTCTTCCGCGTTTCCGCGGAATTCGTTTTTTTTTTTTTTCCAGATTTTTTTTTTTAGCCTAATATATGCCTGGCAACAACAGTGTACAACTACAATCATGTAAAATAAGCCTAGTACATGCGAACAATGCACCTAAGAGCATAATAAACCTCAACATTTTCTAGTGTACCATTGTGGGTATCATGTCTCGTGGCATTTTGGCTGCCTCGCTCCGCACTTGCGTTGTGCCTTTGAAAATTTTCCTCTCTTTTTTCAACGGGCAGTTGCATGCCTGTTGACACTTGTGTCCTTTAACAAGGCACAGGACCATTATTGCTTTGTTTTTTTGCCATTAATTTCAAGAGTGATGACAAACATACCATTTTCTTTAACAGGAAGTTGATAGCCCGCTATACAGCAGTTGATCCAGTGGGTGGTGGAGGACCACATGGCCCATCACCAGGCCAACAGGTGAGACCACTTTATTTTAGCTGCTCAAGTTTTTATTTTAAAGACACTGGACACCTTTGGTAATTGTCAAAGACCAGTCTTCTCACTTGGTGTATCTCAACATATGCACAAAATAACAAACCTGTGAAAATTTGAACTCAATATTGGTCGCCTAAGTTGCGAGAAAATAGTGGAGAAAAAAAACACTCTTGTCACACAAAGTTGTGCCCTATCAGATGCTTGAATTTGGGACCTCCAAATCTAATTCTGAGGTCTTGAAATCAAACTCAAATATTTTAGTGGAAAATTACTATCGAAAACTATTCTTCAGATGGAGCCGTTTCCCACAACGTAGGGCCTACTTTATTAACAATTAGATAAGACCAAGTTAAGCCTGGTTCATACTTCCTGCGAATGCGAATGCGATACAAATGTTGACGTCACAAATTCACAACGAATTATTTGCAGCAGTTCAACTTTGCTCAACTCACTTGCGAATATCGCTGCAAAAGGAGGGTTGTGACGTGAAATTCACTATATTTGTCTCCCATTCGCATTCGCAGGAAGTATGAACCGGGCTTTACACTTGTCAAAAAAAAAGAATGCTCCACATGTCTTCAAGGTGTTTTGGGAATCTCAGGAGTTTTTTTTTTTTTTTCTTTTTTGGGGGGGGGGGGGGTGTTATTTTTGTACAAGAAGAAAAAGTATGAGAACATTTGGGTGTGGTTCTTAAATCTAAGTAATTGACTAATGTCTAATGCCTGAATGATATTTTGTGATTAACAGGCCAAGTTACAGTACAGCCTAAAAGCAATAACGGATCCAACGAGTACTCAGAACAGGAAAGCAGTCAGTGAGAACTATGGAGTGTCACTTCCAGTTATTGTAGACAGGAGACAGCACAAGGTGGGTCAATTAAAGCCTACACCAAATACTAATTATAATAATAGTGGATTCTTAAATAGCACTCAAATTTGTCAGTGATGCTCAAGGCACTTAAATATTCAATATGTTCTTGTAAGGAATTTTGGAGATTGAAGTATTAGACTAAGTCCTTTATAGCACCACGTAATGGATTCAAATTTGTGAGGATAAAAGGTGATATATTTTTCCATTACCTCAGTATCTTAAAGTGGAAAGTTTCTCAAAATGCGTTATATTATCGAAAGCTGTTGCACTTCTTACCAAATAAGTATTTATTGCAAATAACTTTCAAAGTCATTTTCAAACGTTTACAGACCCAAATGAAGAGCTAGATCTATGCAGTATTTGTAAATGGCTTCTTTTTTTGTCTCAGGTTCCAACACAGAAAGTTGTAATGGGTTCCAACGTGGATCACTTGGCTGTCTTACCGAGGGCAAACAGAGTGGACCCCCAGGTAAGCAGTTTTATTATTTCTTAGTTTACTTCGTTCCTGGCATCATCATCATCAATTGGCAAAGACTTGCATCCATGGCCGCCTCATCCTCAAATTGTAATGGGGGCGTACTCCTGGAGTCGCTCACCTGTTCTCTTTCAATCGTTGCTCTTCTCAGCTCTCCTACACTTCTACTACTCTGTCTCACTGCTATGTTTACATTCAAACCCCCCTTTGTTGACAAAACACTGTATACGTCATGTTTAGCTGGGCAAAACGACGCGTAGTCATGGTGAGATCGTATACACTTTCTAGCTAGCTGCCAAAACACAAAGGTTTTGCCTCGCGAATCATGTTATGGTTTTGAGTGACGTAAGAGGTCACATCGTCTACAGAGGTACAGCTTGGGGGCGACCTCTGTCTTTTGTATACTTGTATGCGCTTTTGATTTTGTTATCTTTCTATGTACTGATAAATGTTGAATTATTTTTCAGAGTATGGAATAAACATCATATTGAATTAAAATGAATTGAAATATTATAATCTATGGTTCGTTTTAACTGATGACATTTTGATCTGATGTTTTTTCAGTTGATACCGCCACCCATCACAGAGAAGGATGCCAGAAAGGGAATTCTGAGCCTAATGGAGAGGGGTCTTATACCCCCTGCTGCCGAGTTGACCCTCGACCCCAGCCCAGTCAGACAGAAGCTGGTGACCTTACATGACCCACAGGAGAAAAAAGATGTTCCTAAGGGACCCCCTGGAAGTTTTGGAGGTATGTTTAAAACCCTATACTCCCTAGGCCTACTTGCCTACATACAGGTGAGCTAAATCTTCCATTCTTAAACAGCGGCTACAGAATGATCTCAATATTTCAACTATTACCTTTTTATGGCCAAATAGACATCGTAGATACCGGTTAATAACCACTTTACTCTCAAAATTTGCATTTAGTAATAAATAATTCAAGTCAAAAATGCACAACTCCGCGCGGCTTTTTCAGTCGAGAGTCAAAATCTGCTTAATAGGCAATGACCCCTTGACGTAATTGGCGATTTTTCTGGGGTTTTGGTTGCATGTTTCAAGAATACCCAGGGATTTTACCGCTTACCCCTACTCTAGAGCAGGGGCTGACCGGGGTGGGGGTGAAGCGATAGTATGAGTATAGGGTTTCATTATTCGTGACTAAAAGTGTTTCGGCTCACACACTGTTATGTATGGAAACGTTTGGGAACTTTTAAAGGAGAACGCAAACAGTTTTTAACACATTTTTCCTACTCCCCATACAATAAACATTCCCCTTGTTTTCATAATCAAGCCTCCAAAACTCATGTCAATACAACTAATCCATCATGGTTGTACAATTTCCGTTTGTTTCTCAGATGGTAGCTACAACATAGCGTCAGTCAAACTAGACCTTGACCCTTACCCTCTTGAGCCTATGGCCGTCATGAAACCACAGATCATGAGACGACCAATGTCCAGCAGTGATGCAGATCCAATATGGGCCTCACCAAGGTCTGGGGCAGCTTCAGCCAAATCCAATAAGTCCCTGGTACCCGTCAGGAACATGGAGCCGCTGGTAAGTCAACTGCTTCAGCTGTGAGCCTTTAATTACCCTGTTATATATAGGATTTGAGGCATTGCACGGTGAGGTATCAATATATATTTGGTTTGCGGTAACACCATGTGTGTATCTACTTGCCAGGTAGAGTTTGTTCTTAGAGAACTGTCTTGCTTAATGCTACTACCGCGGAGTAGATTGTTCGGGTGTTCGGGGAGATTTTCTCAGTTCTGAAAAAGAACTGTCCTGCTTATTAACTTTTACCTGGATGGATGGTATAGAAATAGGCTGGGACTACTACTTTAGCTTATAGGATTGTAATTAACTGTACTACCGCGGCGTCAGTTCTTGGGTTGGTCTCAACGTTTCGATTAGCTTGCTCTAGTCATCATCACTGAGGAGACTGTTACACTCTCTAAGTCTTACCATTTAGTATCCTTACTGTGGGTTTGGGAAGCTATATGCCTGACTACAATATTATCATGTGGTGAATGAACCTACATTACACAGGATGACCACTCAATACACTCCACTGTGGTTTGGAATAATACTAATAGAAAAAGTGTGTCACCGTGCATAAGAGAGACTGAGAGAAATTTAATCTTGTTTATCTTTAACTGTATAAGTATACATCAATACTGGATTCAAAAAAAAAATTATCAGACTCCAAGCTAACATTTGAACAACATTTCATTTTTTTTTTTTTTCTTTTTTTTTTAAAGGGAGATACAACACAGTAGTTTTATTCAATTAAAAACGCAATACTGCCGGACAAGTCAGTTTACAAGCCCAATGCTAAAATCAATAGCCTTTGGCCTGGAGTCTAGTGTTGGAGTTCTGCATGACATTGTCAGTTTCTAGGAATTGTACAGACCCCAAAAATCGCTTATTGAACTCACTCATTTGATGTTTTAATCACAGCCGCCTCCCACAACGCCCGCCAGTGAATTTAAGCATCTCCACCACCGCTTTGCCATCCAGCACGGCAAACTACGAGAGGCGTCCAAAGACTTCTTAGCTTTCAAGCAGCATTACTGTTTATCTTGGGGCAATATCGTGACCATGTTGAGACATCTAGAGAGACTGCTCACTAACTACGCCGTGCCTCTGGCTTTTGTCAGCGGAGACAAGTAAGTCATCAACCGTAGGAGTTTAGCAGGCCTACACCTACTGGGTCACCCTTGAAGGAAAAATAGACCTTTAGTTTTCGGAAGATTTTTTTGGTTTTAAATCCTAAGTAAATATATATAAATACAATAAAACTAACCTGTGAAAAGTTCATTTCAAAAGATAGTAGAGTTTTTGAGATATCGCCGAAAGTCCGGAGCCATTATTTCCATGCAGGAAGAATAATCCATAATTGGACTCATACCTGACTGAAAGGTTTCTTAGATTCAAATTCGGGAGATAGGACTGATACATTTTTTTATAACCACATTACTTCGAAAAGAAATGTTTCTCAAAATGCTATATACTATTGAAGGCTAGTTTGACTCTTTTTGAACGTTTAAGGACTTGTTGCCTATTTAAAGAAATTCCTGCAACTTTAAACTAACTTTTTTTCAAAGTGGCTAACATTTACTTACACTTTTGGAATGTTTGCCTAACAGATTAGCTGATTTAGCAGTGGAGTTTGAGCTGGACAAGCCTCCTACAACCAAGGCTCTTCTTGGTGTCGTACTAAACATCGACGACGTCATGGCCCTCATCAACCGGCCTGGTCGGAGGTTCCTTGGACCAGATGGTGACGACGTGGCAGCCACAAAGATCCAAGCGACATTTAGACGCTACAAAGACCGGGCGTTGTACCTGGAGTACCGGAGGAAGAAGTGGGCCGCGGGGGTGATTGCCATCTCGTGGGTTATGCATGTCAAGATGGCTAAGGTCAGGAAACAGCTCAAGGAGACAAGACGTATTCAGCTGGACGAATTCAGGAGGAAATCCAAGGTAAAAAGAAATCTCATACTGCGCTACTTTTTGTTCAAGGTGTACAGGTGTAAACAGTGTCTGAATACAAATATCTAGGAACCGAAATTTAACCAGCAGCTTAATTTTGAAGCATGTGCCAAATCAACATTTAGTAAATTGTAACGTCTGTTTTTTTCTACACTAGTTTTGTTAAGACGAATTGATCTTGCAATTGTTAAAAGTATAGCATTTAGAAATTAATCTAATAAAAACCAAATTAAAACCTACTTACAGATCACAACTACACAAACATTTTATTTTTTATTAGATTTTTACGAATAACAATAAATAATAGATGTAGACATCTCATTTATAGTGTCCATTGAAGGCAATTTTGCAGATGGTCTGTAAACTAAAAGAAAATCTGAAAAAAAAAAGTCTTTACTTTTTACCTCATGTAGGAGTTTGCGTCATCCTGGGAGCGAATTCAGAAGAATCGCCGAGTTATCATCCACATTCCATCCCTCGGCTACTCCCACAAGATCAGAACGACTATCGGAGATTTCAATATCCAGCAGAATCAGCAGATGGCAAGGTTATGCGACTTACAGGGTGAGTGGCGATCACTTTAGGTTTAAGGAGGACATCAAATTCTGGTCGGGTTTGGCATAGTGGCATCTTTCCTCGCCTTACACCTCTAGGCCTGTATGCTTCGTTTTTGAAAGGGCAAGTGCACCAAGGCATTTTCTTCTTGGTGAAGGGGCACAATTGTCAATTTCTACTGGAGCATTTCAAGGGCACCAAGGCAATGACCAGGGGGCATCGAGGCAATCACCTTTGTTGCCTCCTTGAAGTATCAGGCCTGCGCAGTAAAATTAAGGCCTTGGCACTACGTGGATTGGGTTTTCAGTCCCTACTTTACCCTTGGTTTTCCCTGCAACAATTTTCTGGAGTTTTCATCCCACACCTAAAACTGAAAGATATTTCCTGGGCCCAATTTCATAGAGCTGCTAAGCACGAAAGTTTACTTAGCATGAAATTTCTTCCATGAAAAAAAACAGGTTACCAACCAAATTTCCATTTCTTGCATATCGCTTATTACTGGTGTTCAGCTGTTGTTTGCTTCTCCTGAAAATCATGTGAAAATTTGTTTGGTAATCCTAATCCTGTTTTTATCAAGGCAACAATTTCATGCTAAGCAAATTTTTGTGCTTAGCAGCTCTATGAAATTGGGCCGTGGTTACATTTTGGTGTGAGATTGTTAATCTCATTAACATTTGTGTAAGTTAATTAATACCCCAACTTTTCCTTGTCATGTGTTTCACAGATCCCAACGTGGAGGTGATCTACGTGTCGCCAGTCAACATCAATGATGAGACTCTCCAATATTACAACAAGCTGCTTGGACTCAGGCCGGCTGTAGAGAGCGGCAATGTGGAAGATCAGAAAGATATGTCGGATCGGTTCAAGATCATCGTACCTGAGGCCATCAATAGCTTCCCTGTGAGTACAATCCAATGGTTTCTTAAATATTTCTTCAAAAGTAGTAATGATCCCGGTCATGACACTTGCGCCCTTGAGCGAGGCACTTAACCATAATAGCTTCGTAAAAAGTTGGGAGGGTAGTGTATTCTGCTTTATAACACCCCTTGCAAAGATTCTGCCTGCTCATTGGTTTAGAGCGCGTCACATGACATGTCTTAGTTCTACACGACGGCCGTCGGTTTGCCATGCGCTAGTCCGAAGACTAGCACATGGCGCCGTGCGCTAGTCCGACAGACTAGCACACGGCGTGCAGTACCTAGACGTCCGTTGCGTGTACGAGGATCATAAATTAATAGTCTGTAACCATTTCGGATTGCACGACACTACATGCAACACAGTAAGTAAAAGTGTTTGCAATCTGTATTCGCATCGTCCGTGGATTGTAGCATTCAGGTCTGTAACTTAATAATAATAGTACAGTATTTAGAAATGTTTGGGGTGTTATAAAACAAATGTTGACTGCTTTTACTCGTGCAATGGTTAAAAACTATGACTCCCTCGGTGATCCCCGGAGCATTCTATTTTCCCTCGGCTTCGCCTCGGGAAAACAGAACGTTACGGGGATCACCTCGGGAGTCATAGTTTTAACCATAGCACTCGAAGCAGTCAATATTTGTATACTACCACCCAGGCTCCTAGTGGATGGTACCCATGCTAGATCATTTTGGATTGTAAAGGAGTAACCCTGTATCAGCCCCTTGAGTAGTTGGCAACATGCCCCTGGGGGCAGTTGATTTGGGTTGATAGCCCAAATCTGTTAAGTGTAGCCCTCACCTTGAAGTGGCAGTCCATGGCCTTGTGATTTAACACAATGTCTCATAAGGAATAAATAATTTTAAAAAGCGATATTCTTGTAGCGCTTTGTAAAAAAATCACTCAAATGAGATCTAACTACATAGTGCCGTTGCAAATTTCGAGATATATTTAGAGTCAGAGGTATGAAGCCCAGTGCTGTTTGACAACCAGGGGGTTAGGGTTAGGGTTAGAGTTAGGCTTCATACGTATGTATGGTTAACTACACCCAACCACGTGGAATTGGGCTTCATTCGTAGTGATGTATATTATGCATCTTATGTTATCAATGGTCTTGTCGTTGCTTTTTTGTTCGTAGACTCACAGTATGTGTCTTTCAACGTTACTGAAGTACAGTCCTCGAGCATTGCAGAGAATACGCAATCTGATCGCGGGGAAGGAGGCGTACATTGTACCCGGAGTGATGCACAAGGATGATCTATCCCTAGCTGATGAACTGAGTAGGTTTTTAAATTAACTGAGAATTATACCGCACTCCAAGGATTGCCGTCCTCAATGCAGAGACGTTTACAGTGTATAGAAATTTTAATAGATGGAAATTTTGCATCGGGGATAAAGAATATTAGTTTTGGTTTTATATACACCGATGTGTGTTAGCACTGTATACTCAGACCTTCTGTGAAAAAAATCACAGGCATATTACTCTGGTGATGCGAAATGGCAAAGCAATGATTGGGTCTTATTTTTGAAACATAGCTCTGAATACTTTGCGCTTAAAGACTTTCTCTGTTATGATAAATCGCAGGGGTGAATATTCCTTGGGATTTGCCGGGGTAAACTAAGGGGTACAGCGATCCAAGTGTGAACGGGCAGACCGTTGTCCCGCGGGGTTGGCCCCAGGGAATAGAGTAGTGTTAAAAGTGCTCCACTTACCAAAATCACTTGTGGATAGTTATCTAATCTTTTCATTGTTGTGCACCTGTTGCTGTTGTTGATCGTTAATAGATTTGCCAATACTGGGATGTGAACCAGAGGTTTCTCATCTCTACTCCACCAAGTCAGGCTCCAAGAGAATCTTTGTCAGTGCAAATGTTGACGTTCCGCCGTCAGATTATGATGTCTACAGTTCAGAACAGGTTGGTAGTTCAGACGAGACATACCATTTAGAAGAGGAAATGAAGTATGAGATAAAGTATTTATTTTACAGGGCTGATACATCGGCCTTGTGAGTTGGGTGATATCTCAGATAAAAACCCAGTTAAGATCACCGAATTCAAACTCTGGTGTTTCTGATCAGCAGAGTGTGGGTTGGAATCCCAAGCCGTGACACTTGTTTCCTTAAGCAAGACACTTAACCATTGCTTTGTCCTTCGGATGGGACGTAAAGCCTTGTGTAACACATGTAAAAGAACCCAGTGCACTTATCGAAAAGAGAAGGGGTTCGCCCCGGGTGTTCTGGCTGTGGCCGCTGTATGCGCTGTGGCACCTTGTAAACCATTATAAGGTGCTAACTAATTGGGTCTCAAAATTCATCGTTTGTATATACTCAGCGCCTTGAGTACCTTGTTTGGTAGATACGTGTGCTATATAAGACTTTGTTATTATTATTAAAAAATAATGTAAAAACACACAAATGATAGTTGATATGAAGGAAGGTAGGTGGCAACATGCCCCTGGAGGATAGCTTCAATATGTTTAGTGTATAGCCCTCGCCTTGAGGTGGCCATCCAGCCTTGTGATTTGCAGCGATCTCTCTAATAAAAAAATAATTAAATGCAAATTATTGGTATTTTTGCAATTTGTTTCCTAGCTTCACGAGAGTCTTGCCCAACTGGTAACCGACAACCTGGACGTCAAACGCTACCTGTTCAAGCTGGACGACGAGTTTGACGGGCGGGGTATCGCCTACTGTGACATCACACCGCATCTGAGATGCCACGCCTGGGCCAAGAAGGAAGCTGCTCGATACGGGGAGAAGTGGTCCAAGAAGTGGGCACAGGTATGGGGAAGAGACAATCACAATTATATCAAAGTCTATTATGAATAAATTTTTAATTTTTTTACGCCATACTGCAAAACTCTACCTGACTCTGCAGAAAATTTTTCTGAAAGTTAATCAATCTTTCCACGATCCTATCAACCAACCCTTTTCCCCCATTATGTTAAATGTTGTTCTAATACCTCCCTGATTGTTGTAAAAAAAAGTCTGTGATTGTAAGATTCAAATGTAGTTAGCTCTGTCTCTTAAGGTTAGGGCACAAAGCGTTTTGCTTCAGCCAATCTTCAATAATGTCCCTTGTAAAATAATCTGCTTCTAAAGCCATTCATGTGTTGTACTTGGCCCTCCTTGGTTGGCCTTGGCATACTTCCCAATGTAATTTCAAGCTGACCCCAGTGTAGCACTGCATTCCTTTTCCTACGTGGAGAAAAATTTGACATGCACAATTTTTTGCTGCGATGCTTTGCTTTGTCGCTTTGTCACAGCTACAGCGTGGCTGGGGAGGGGCACGTTTTAAATTTACTGCCCTACCGTGACTTTTATGTATCTGTAATGTTGTAACTTGACTTATTACAAACAATTTGTGAATGCTTTTCCATGGAAGTAATTGTACTCCAACTGTTTGTTTCCGAACAGGAGCCAGCTTATATAAAGATCCATGCTGAGATAGCAGATATTCTTGCCACTAATGCCACACCAGTCAACAAGAAACTTTTCCCGACGTGGGCCAAATTCCTGGAAGCGTTTCTTAGTCAAGGTACAGGGCACAAATTAATTGGTTATTCAAGGAGTAATTCCTCCCTGCTCTAGATGCAAAGGTCATGGGTTCGAATCCCACCCGAGTAAAAATGCCTGTGATTTTTTTCACAGGACTCAGGAAAGTACTGACATCGGTGAATATGGGTAAAAACCAAAAATTAATATCCTCCCATTTACTCGTCCTTTTGGTTCCAATGCATTTGCAAGCGGAGGTCACACACCGAGTGCAGTGAAGATACCATGGGTTGCTTTGCTGATTTCTGGACTTGTGCCACAAATTCATCCTGTCAAGAATTGTTTAGTTTTAGATTTCCATGATATTTTTTTTCATGAGCCATTTTTTTTTTTCTTTTGGTGTATAATAGTTATGGTGTTAAGCACTGTATACTCGGTACTTTCCCAAGTTCTTAAAGCGAATTCCATATGCAAATCACTCGGATGGGATACAAACCCACAACCTTTGCATTGCTAGAGCAGATGCTTAGCACTAGCCACTGGGCATTGCTCGGTGGTCTAGTAGTATCCGGATCCAAAACTAACATCAACAGTTGACGTGGATATTTTCCTGCATAAATCAGAACATCTGTGTACGGTAAAATCAAAGACAGTATTTTTAATCCTAATGCAATTATTCTATCTCTCAAACATTGTTGAATGTTCCCTTCTTTCTCCAGGGGGTGTAATAGAAGCCTGTCCCCCCTCTGAGAGTGTAACAGCCATCACAGTCAACATCCTGATTGCACCTGACAACAGAGTGACGCTAATCTCCTCCGGGGATCAGATTCACGCCCATAGTCCGTTCCACAGCTGGGGATTATCCGTGCCTCAATCCTCTGTTGATCCGGTCCCGTTGAATCAGGCGTGTGCTAAGATCGCTAAGAGCTGCTTACAGCGAAGCGTCATGGGATACATCACCGTTGATCTGGTCACGTTTATTGATCCTACCACGGTAAGTCTAGTTTCATAATTATTTTCATTGTAGGGTGTCGCGGCCAAGCGGATAATTTTTTACATAGTACATGCTTGAAACCTCAACATTTTCTAGGGTACCATTGTAGGTATCATGTCCCGTGGCATTTCGGCTGCCTCGCTCCGCAGTTTCCTTGTGCCTTTGAAAATTTTCCTCTTTTTGTTCAACGGGCAGTTGCATGCCTGCATAAAAGAGCCTAGAACACTTATTGTAGAAGAGTAGGGGTTTACCCCAGTGTTTCTGGTTCACATAGCATAATATAATACATAATAATAACTTTCTTATTCTTTCTTCTTTCCTCTAATTTCACTCAGAGAGAACAAAAGCTGTGGGCCGTGGACCTTAACCTCTGGTACGATGACACTGTCTCCTTAACGAGTCTCATGCTGTATGTGACTGGAGGAGTGCTGAATAATAAGACGTGCGAGTTTCATGTACCGCCTCCTAAGAAGGAACGGAAGAAGAGTATCAGGAGGAGATATGAAGACCTAGAGCCTGAGGTGAGTGTATATCTTAACAGCCCCCGATTTCACGAAGCGCTGCGACGCGTCGCAAGTGCAAGTTGCGACCGGTTACACGTCGGAAGTTGCGAACTCGTCGCAGCCACGGCGTGTCTTATATAGGTCTGCGACTCATTGCAAACCCTATGATGCGTCGCTACTTGCGATGAGTTTCGTGAAATCGGGGGCAGAGCAGGGTCCAATTTTATGGCTCTGCTTACCGCTACATTCTGGGCCTACAATCACCAGTTTTTGCTTACAGGGGAAGTGGCGAATTTATGCACAAGCTGTGTAAGTACAGAATGGCTAGTGATGTTGAGTATGAATGCACACAATCAAAAGTCTCCTGCTAATCTGTTAAAGCCATTGGACCCTTTCAGTAAACAGTATTGTCCAAGGCCCACACTTTGTGTACCACAACTTCTACATCAAATAACAAACCTGTGAAAATTTGGGCTTAATCGGTCATCGGAGTCGGGAGAAAATAATGGGAAAACCCATCCTTGTATCCGTGCGTTTCCCCCGTCATGACATTTGTTTAAAATAAATCTGTGATTCTCGTTAACAAGAATTGATATTGTTTTGCTGTTTTCTCAAAAAGTAAAGCATTTCATGGAATAATATTTCAAGAGAAGTCTTTCACCATTTCGTTCTGTAAACCCTGTAAATTATTTGTAAATCTGTGAACTTTTTTTTTTTTTTCTGTACCGGAAGGGTCCAATTGGCTTTAAATATGCTTGACATAAGCTCAAAATTCCCATAAGCATGAATGTTCACTTGGGGTAAGCAGAGTCATGAAGTTGGGCCCGGTATACTTTCTTTGGAGTGTGATGTTATGGAATGGTCTGGATTTTCATGGTCTGGTAGTCTAGTTCCCCAGGCTCCAATCTCTTGTATAGACCTTATGCATTGACATCATCAAGCCACCATCTTATAGGTAAAATTGGAGATGAGACTCACTGCTGACAAAACAGTCTGAAACTGGGTTTTTTGTTAATTTATTTGTTTTCACATTGTCTTTCAGGAACCTCCCAATACGAATCGCTATGCGGTAATGAGCACCCGCCTCTTACATACCAACCTTGCAGTGGTTCACTACAGTGTCTTCTTTCAGATGTGCCGAGCGCATGGCATCGGCTTCGATATAAAGGTAGGCTTTTATGTAAAGTAAGCATTCTCAAAAATTTCAGTGGCCATCCACGGAAGCTTTTGGAGCTTCTTGAGCAGTCATTCTCTCTTGAAGATATCGTTGATATCGTTGCCACACTGAAACCCTGTTTTGACAAAGGAAATACAAGCTGAACCTCGGCCATCAGCTACAGTCCAAAGTCTTCCATGGTAACCAGGGGCCTTTCTCAAACCTTGGCGTGGGCTCGATCCGGCTCAGGCTTAGGCTCCGCGCGCAGGGTACACAGCTCGGTCTTTAACCTGCAATGTACATTTTGGAGCAGCGCGTATTGCACAAATATCAGCACTCGGAGCCAGGTGCCAGAGCCTTAGCCGAGATTTGAGAAAGGCTAAATGAATCTCACAATGCTCAGACTTGCCTCCCATTGAGCTAAAAACAATGACGAGCAACTGGCTGCATCTCCATTTTTGTTTCGCACACAACGGACAAAGTTCTTTCCTTTTCAAATGAAATTTTCAGATGCAGGTATTGTGTATATCTACATTTGTATAGGCTTAAAGGGTTTTGATGTGTTTTGTAGATAATTTATTTTGTCATGACATGATTCTCTACATACTTTGAATGTAAAGTGATGTTTTCAAGAGATTGCTTTTAGTTTTCGTCACGTCTCCCGAGACAAAAACGATTTTTGGTACATTATTTACACATTTTCAAAATGACAGCACCTTAGCAAGTATTATTAATTTTAAGGGAAGCTTTCTACCATCATTATCTTCAAAACCTGTAAGTTTAATGTAAATCCGTGGACATTGTTTTTTGTGTCGTAAAAAAAGTACCCAAACCTTTTGCCTTTAACGCTACTCTTTGATGACCTACTCAGGAAAAACAAGGAACAGCGTTTACGTTGATAGACAGTTACAAGCGAGAAGGTATCGGGATGATGACAGTAGGAGAAGAGCTTCAGGGAACTCTAGCGTCATTCGCTCGGAATCTCTCCGTCATTCATCAAGAGATATCAGCACCTAACATGCAGGGCACATCAAACTTCAAGGTAGGTCTTGGGTCAAAGGTTATAGAGCGCCGTAAAACAGGGCACTTAAAAGACACTGGACACCTTTGGTAATTGTCAAAGACCAGTCTTCTCACTTGGTGTACCTCAACATATGCACAAAGTAACAAACCTGTGAAAATTTTAACTTGATTGGTTGTCGAAGTTGCGAGAAAATAATCAAAGAAAAAAAAAACATTGTCACATAAAGTTGTGTGCTTTCAGATCCTTGATTTCGGGACCTCAAAATCTTACTGAGGTCTTGAAATCAAATTTGTGGAAAATTACTTCTTTCTCCAAAACTATGTTACTCTAGAGGGAGCAGTTTTTCACAATGTTTTATACTATCAACAGCTCTCCATTGCTTACAATTATTTTGAGTAATTACCAATAGTGTCCAGTACCTTTAAGCTTTATCTACTGTTGAATATGAAATACGGAATGTGAAGTATGGCAAGAGTGTCGTTTCGACTTGCACATACTTTTTTATAGTATTGGGCATTGTCTAAATTGATTTATTGTTGCATCAAAAGAATTGGGTGAGGTGTGCAGTAGCATCAGGTATAAATCTCTTTTGAGTGGTGTTTGTTTCTGAAAAGAACAAGTGCTTGACACCTCAACGTTTTAATCAGTATGCTCTGATCGTCTTTGGGAGAATGGAGAAACGTCGAGTTGCCAACCACCTAGGCCCAATTTCATGGCTCTGCACTTACGATCATGATTCCCCGCTTACAAGCACGCGCCGAATTTCTGCGCTAGCCTTGGTAAGCATATAATGCCTAGTAAAGCGGAGTACGCACGCGCAGAAGCCAAAATTTGTCGCTAACCCGTGAAATACTCTTGCCGTAAGCACAGAATTCCCTGCTTCGGTAAGCGCAGATTTACACATGGTGCTCCCGCATACCTCATCTAATTATGCTCCCACCATGCTAAGTGGAGTCATGAAATTGGACGTCATTGTGTAAATATTTCTTTCTTACAAAATGTTCACCTTTATGAAATCTGTTTCAGGCTGTGATTGAAGATATCGAGGGGATCCTTGGTACGACTATCCAGAACATGGATCGCCCGGAGGACGAGGTACAAGAAGTCAACTAGGTCATCCCCTCGTCTTGAAATGCTTCCCAAGAATGTCCCTCTCCACCATCCTCCCACCGACACATTCATCCTTCCATAACAATTTTGTAAATCTTCTGATAATTCACACGGGTGTTTTTAACGCAACAGGAAAGTGCCTTCAAAAACTTTTACTGCACCTCTGTTCTCTCCCGTGCCAGGAGTTTTATTTTAGCTGTTCCGATTTCCCCTCTCCGGAAAAATCAAACAATTTTGATCTTGGGCTGTAACTCCATGGTCATACATGGGTCCATACAGCTTGACCGTGTTGCACCAACGTCCTTCACAATTCAGCTTCTCAATTGTGAGTAAGGAAAATTAGACTTCCAAGTAATTATGAACAAGATTCTTGCAGTCTTCTGGTTATTGGCTTGGTTAGGCTTGGTTTCAAGGTTTTGCAAACTAAAGAAAATTGTACCAGCCGCAATTTGCCGCAATTTGCCGCAACGGCCTGAGAAGCTAGCTTGTGTATGGGGAAAACCCTGCCAATCCTATGTACATGTATAATTAAAACTTAATTTATAAAGAGCTGATTGGTTAAAGTAAAATAACTTTCTATTTCTTAAAAACACATGTAAAAAGTGTAGCTTTCTCTTGTTCACTTGTAAATATTTGTACAATTTATTTGTTTTTTTTATTACCAAACTGACATTTTGTACATTTCGTTTGTTGATCTACCAGACACATTCCGTCCAGCTGTAAATTTTTAGTAAACAAATCTATTTTAGTATCAATATAGCATTATTACAAAGAATCTCTTTGATGTAAAAATTAATTTCTTATTTAACTTTCATTAATCGTTTACACCTTTTCAAGTTGGTATTGTTCAAACCAAAGAAGAGCGTTTTACCTTGTAGGTTTTTAATGTAACGCCCGAAGAGAACAAATTCTAAATCTATGCAAAGGGAAAATCTAAAAACCTCGGTCCAATTACTTAAAGCATGTTTGTTTAGCAGACGTGTTTTTCACTTACAGAGTGGCTCTTAGCAGAGTTTCTACTTCATTAGTACTGCTTACCGTAGACAAAAACAAACAGCACACAAAATTTACGCAATTTTTGTCGGTAGAAAAACTGACCATTCAAACAAATACATGCACCACTAAATCAGTTTGACTGTTAAAGGATTTGGGTACTTTTTCAAAATGTCCATAGATTTACATTAAACTTACAGGGTTTGAAGATAATGATAGTGGAAAGCTTCCCTTCAAATATTACTTACTGAGGTGCTGTAGTTTTTGAGAAATGAGTAAAACAATGTCATGAAAATACGTTTGTAAATGCTTAAAATAATTTTCGTCTCATGAGACGAAAATTATTTTCATGACATTGTTTTACTCATTTCCCCAAAACTACAGCACCTCAGCACGTAATATTTTCAGGGAAGCTTTCTACTATCATTATCTTCAAACTGTGTAAGTTTAGTGTAAATCTGTGGACATTGTGTTTTTTGTCCTACAAAAAGTACATACACCTTTTGATTATTATAAGCTATCAGAATAATCAAAAGTGTATTTCATAAACGATCAAAAAGGTTTAACAAAATGAAAATTTTTGTTTCTGCTGAAGGCAAGCACAAATACTTGCTTAGCCATAAACGGCTTTATGAAATTGGGCCCGTTGAGTTTGAGGTGTTGATTGGTACACGTATGTTTTCAAAGGCTTGGAGTAGCACTGCACCTTCTGTTAAATTCTTAAAAGTACAATTCAATTTCATCCAGGATTCTGTTCATTAATCTACTTACAACAATACATATTCTTACAATTTTTGTCATTATAGAAAATCACTGCACATTATTTCATGTGTGCTCTTAATGACATCCTGACAGCAAAAAATTTTTATATTTTGTTGGCAATATAAAAATACTTTTATAAGAACAAACGAAAGCAAACATAAGTACATTGATTCTTTTTTTGAGAAATACATCCGAATGAGTTGATATTTCAGATAAATAAATCCTAAAACTCAATACTTATTCCCAAAATGTCATGCTGTATTTTTGAGCTTGCTTGAAAAAAGCTTTTAACATCCTATAAAACTCACTTGAGAGATTTACAAGAATCCATTCTCAATCTAACAAAATCCAACACTGTCTTTTGATTCAAACCCCAACTGGTGGACTCTGATCGTGGTTGTATGCTTGATTCCAACGAAATGCAAGAGATCAATGGAGTCTTTGGTCCAAAAAGAGTCAAACAAAATCATGCTGTTGGATTTCGAAGGGTTGGGTACATTTTGGGTTCAAATATAAGGAAGTAACATTGCAATAATGGAAAGAGGAGTGTCATCGTTTAGAAAACTATTAAACAAATTTTGCATTTATTTAGTTTGTTTAATCCTTTCAGCAAGAAATGTTCTGTGCCTCAACTTGGAATAAACTTTTCATCACATTAAACGAATGAATTACTGAGATTTTTTAACTATTGTTTTTAAACAGGATCAGTATTGTTCGATAAAAATGCTTGACGATACCCCTTGTGATTTTTTTCAATTTGGACCAAAATTTGTTTAAAATAATGGACTTACCCCCTTGTGATTTTTTCAATTTTTGACCCAAATTTGATAAAATGCTAGAGTTACCCCCTTGTGATTTTTTCCATTTTGGACCCAAATTTGTTTAAAATAATGGACTTACCCCTTGTGATTTTTTTCCATTTTGGACCCAAATTTGATAAAAATGCTGGACTTACCCCTTGTGATTTTTGTAATTTTGGCCCCAAATTTGAGACAAATGCTGGACTTACCCCTTGTGATTTTTTCCATTTTGGAGCCACATTTGAGACAAATGCTGGACTTACCCCTTGAGATTTTTTCCATTTTGGACCCAAATTTGATACAAATGCTGGACTTACACCCTTGTGATTTTTTCAATTTTGGACCCAAATTATGTAAAAATGCTGGACTTGCCCCTTGTGATTTTTTAAATTTTGGACCCAAATTTGAGACAAATGCTGGACTTCCCCCTTGTGATTTTTCCATTTTGGACCCAAATTTAATAAAAATGCTGGACTTAACCCCTTGTGATTTTTTCAATTTTGGACCCAAATTTGGTAAAAATGCTGGACTTACCCCTTGTGATTTCTTTTTATTTGAACTCAAATTTGAGACAAATGCTGGACTTACCCCTTGTGATTTTTTCCATTTTGGACCCAAATTTAATAAAATGCTGGACTTACCCCTTGAGATTTTTTCCATTTTTGACCCAAATTTGAGACCAATGCTGGACTTGCCCCTTGTGATTTTGTTTCCATTTTGGCCCAAGTTTGATAAAAATGCTGGACTTTACCTGTGTGAATTTTTTCCACTGTGGACCCAAATTTAATAAAAATGCTGGACTAACCCCCTGTGGTTTTTCCATTTTGGACCCAAATTTTTGATTTTACCAAAAACATTATGGACCCTTCAAATTGTTTTAAATTGTTATCTTAACTTGATAAAAATGCTAGTGGGTTTATTTTTTCATTTGGGGCACAAAGCCCCAAAATGAAAAAAAAATGATCGACTAACTCCTTGTAATTTTTTCAATATTTTATCTAAATTTGATAAAAATGCGGAACTTCTGATTTTTTTAATTATTGACCTAATTGGATACAAATTTTGGTCTATTATCATTGTTTTTTTAGCTATCAATATTTCCCACATTGTTGCTTTTGATAACAGAAACTACAGGATGGAAAGTAACACTCTTTACCCGCAAAATACTATGAAACTACTCTTTTAGTAAACAGTTACTAATAAAGCTCGTACTGGACAAAGGGCCTGAGTTGAGTTTACACCAGGATTTTGTCCCCTTATTTCACGGCTTTCTTGTCGTTTTGTATGTTCTGCTGTTTCCTTGAGACTGTCTTGGAGATGTTACTGTACTTCTGTTTATCCGTTCTGAAACAATAACAATAACAACAAGATTTGACCACTGGTATCCACCTCAAAATATATATTCCAAATATGTGTTCCTTAAAGGCAGTGGACACTATTGGTAATAGTCTTCACAGTTGGTGTATCTAATAATATGCATAAAATAACTAACCTGTGAAAATTTGAGCTCAATCGGACATCGAAGTTGCGAGATAATAACGAAAGAAAAAAACACCCTTGCCACACAAAGTTGTGTGCGTTTAGATGGTTGATTTCGAGACCTCAAGTTCTAAATCTGAGGTCTCGAAATCAAATTTGTATAAAATTACTTCTTTCTCAAAAACTATGGCACTTCAGAGAGAGCCGTTTCTCACAATGTTTTATACCATCAACCTCTCTCCATTACTCGTCACCAAGAAAGGTTTTATGTTAATAATTATTTATTGATTAATTACCAATAGTGTCCACTGCCTTGAATAGATAGAAGCAGAATTTAGCAGGATTTGAAACTTTGTATGGTGGAGCTATAGTCGAGTAAGATCTAAGGTAACACCAAGTACCTGAGTATAATTTAATAACAAACATTTCTCTGCAACAATCGTCCCATAAGAGATTCACACATTAGCCAAATTTCATAAAGCACAACAAAATATTGCTTAACAGAAACGGGCTACCAGCCAAAATTACAATTAAGTTTACATTGTTGTGACTGGTGTCCCACGCAATTTTTCCCAAGTAAACTAGTTGATCAAGCAGAACTTTCTGCTTAACAGCTTTTTGAAACTGGGTCACCATCTTCACACAAAAAAGTAACCACAAGTGGAATTCATTTCAGTTGCCACCTACTCCTTGGGCTAAAACAGGGTTACCCCTTTCACAGTTCTCAAGTTCACAGATGAGACATCCTTAGCTCCACAGCAGGTTTCACCACGCATCATCTAGTTCAACTTCCCGCCTGTATTTCCCGCCTTCGTACATCACCAAGCTAATCCGTCTCCACAGTACTTAAGCAGCATGCAGCATCAGAGTCCAGCATTCTCCAGAAGATGATCAGAGCATACTGATCGAAACGTCGTGTTAAACCAAAGGTTCTTTTCAGAACCACCCCAACTTATTTAGAGATAATCATTACATGGTGTTACCGCAAACTCTTCTACATCTTATTTGCACCATGCAAAGTTTCAAATACTACTTATCCTTAGTTTCATTACCAGAAATTTATAATAAAAATAATAAAGGCAAGATAACATGTGGCCCGCTGGGGCCCAATGTCACGGCTCTGCTTACTGCCGAATTCTGCACTTGTGATCATGATTCCCCACTTACGTGCAAGCGCCTAATTTCTGCGCTAGTCTTGTAAGCATAGAATAGTAACGTGGATTTCGGAGCTAACCTGTGAAACACGCTTGCCAGAAGCACAGAATTCCCTGCTTCCATAAGCGCCGATTCTGTTTACGGTAAGCAGAGCCATAAAATTGGGCCCTGGTACTTACTTGCTCATCTTGGTCTTATTTCGACATCCCAAACCTCCCTCCCAGTGAGTTGTCCTTCCTCTGGTGGTAAGGGAGTTACACGAGACGCAGGGTTTATCCGGTGAGAATTGCTGTTGGAGAAACAAAATCACATTCACAATTAAACAAAACTTACCCAGTCAGTTTCCCTTGTTATCACACCCCTATGGATGTATCAAAATGCTTAGTATTTTTTCCTGCAAGTTATGCAGATCTACATCTTTGAAGTATGAGACCTATTCCTTTATAGCACCATGTAATGGTTTATAAGGTCAGTGGCGCAATGCTGTCGATCAAACCAGGAACACTGGGGCGAACCCCTTCTCTTTTTGATAAGCGCACTGGGTTCTTTTACGTGCATTACAAATCACACAGGACCTACAAGTTTTTGTTCCAGTCGAAGGATGAAACAATAACGATTAAGTGTCTGCTTCAGGACACGACCAGGACTCGAACCCACACTCTGCTGATCAGAAACACTTAAGGGCGCTTAAGTCCCACTGCAGACTCTCACCTGCTCTTTGCAGCAGAAGCCACAGATCATACGAGTAGCGTACTTCATCTCATGGTCCGTCTCCAACGCATCGTGGCACTCATCACAAGGGTAGCACTTGCCGCAGCAGGGAAAGCGCAGCCAGCGGAAGCTCTTCTTGTAGTGTTTGCAGGTGCCATTCTGCGGGAGTGGATGACCTTCATGGATATCTGGATGGACTTGTTTTCTTATGGACTTCACTGGGATGACGTGGGCTTTGTCTGCGGCTGTAGTATAAGCATGGGATAAAGATGACTTGTTAAGGGTTGAGCAAATAAATTTTCATTGATTCGCCAACCATACATGGGTTGCATTTTGGCGATTGTAGCCAATAACTGTTTCGGTCATCTGAAGGTGATTAACCAACGACCAATTTCACCAAAACTGTTATTGGTTATGACTGCCTAAACAAACCCTGGTAGATGATCATGGTGGAAAACTTCCCTTGAAAGAGTTTTGCCTGATCTCACAAGAGGAAAACTCCATGTTTAAAAGACGTGCATGTTTTTTTAAAAATATTTGCTTATGTCTCTAGCGATCAATTGATGAAGTTAAAATTTTCATTAATATTTTCATGAATATTTCATGAATATTTTGGGTCACATAAAATGTGTTGCTCCTCCCGTGAATGTCTATTGTATCTAGAATAACTGGACCTACTTGAAACTAATTTTACTTACGAAGACAGTCTGATGCTTGCAGACGCTGGAATTTTGCTGTTTCCATTTGAACCGTCATCTTGGCATGGCATTTCTCACACCAGTGGGCCTTGATCTGTCCAAACTGTAACCCCTGTTAATGGCAAGTATGATTGAGAATAAGGCCGGGCAGCAGGAAGGTGGTCAACTAAAGAGTAAATGAGAACAAATTCTGATTTAAATGTTTCTTTCTACAAACTTTACATACCTCAATTTTTGCTTCTTCTGAGCAATTAAGACATCCAATGGCGAAGATGCATTCGGTCGATAAGAGATCAAAGGTCGTGCATCCTTCGAGGTCCAGAAACCCCAAGGTCGATGAGAAATGATGCACCAGGCTTGGCCTGAAGGTCACCAGTTGCTGATGATGGCATTTCCCGCAGCGAGCCGAGTTCAGTCGCCTCGGGGGCGTGATGACGTCACAATTGCTCTTACACCGTGTGCACTGAATGGTAACACCAATTTTCTGCGCCACCAGGGTCGATAAACTCTCCGACAGCTGGAGTCCGCTCAGTTTTATCTCCGTTCCTTTGCGTTGAACATTAGAAATGTCATCATGCTTTGTGGTTTTCTCTTCAGAGGGTGTGACACCTAATACTGCATCGGTAGACTGGTCATCATCTACTGCACCCTGGTCCAATAGTGTAGATCTTTGAAGTGCAATGGTTACTCCCTCTGGGCCAAGAACAGAATCGTCGTAACGTGGGGTACTGGCGTTGTCCTCACTCTGTTGTGGCGGCTGTTTTGAGTAGGCCACAAACTCAAAACCAGCTACCTTGGCATCCACTACTTTCTTGAACTGTGAATTCAAACATATGTACAACAATTTGCAGTTATCCGTTCAGCAGAAATGCTCATCCAGTGAGAAAATGTTGTCAAAGAAAAGCAGTTCGGAACTAGAAACAAAGATTGCACGATACAATTGAAATTTTTTTTTATATAACACACAGATCCTTGTGAAACGATTTGGACTGCACAGCACATGTCATCCACTATTTTGCTATGTATTGGAGTCCAATATGGATAACTATTGGACACTTGCTGCGTCATTTCCGAAAAATCGATTCTCGGTTGTTAGTTTAAATGAGACAAGGTTGTGTCTGGCGGAAAAGTTTGGAGTCCACATGGAGTCAGCCACATTGTTCAGAAGGGGCTTTTTGAATTTTCAGAGTGTGAGATGGACGAGTTTCCATGTTGATCGTGTGCTTCTATAAGTAAGGCCGTGTCCGAAACGGCGACTTCGGCTACAGCTACGGCTAGATCGTGCGCGTCTGCCTATTCTTCAACACTGGTAAATGCGCTGATCTAGACGTAGCTGTAGCCGAAGTCGTCGTTTCGGACACGGCCTAAGAGTTATGCACAGTGAGTACATGCATACTCCAGGGATGTGATATGCGGTTGACCCCCCAAAAAAGAAACATTTATCTTTGGTTTTTAAAAGCCCTACTCTGCAATGCAGGATGTTCCATATTGATTTTATCTTAATTTTTAAACAAGTTTGATCCAAGTTTTAAAAAAAATTTAAAAAATAATAATAATACTTTTTTTATTTTTTTTTTGGGGGGGGGGTTGGTGTTTAAAATAAAAAAGATTTCTGCTTCAATTGTTTGACCTCAGAGATAGCAACCAAGTCAGGGAGTATATTCTTGAGACCTGTGTGTACCTTCTTTGCCGCATCAGTGAACATCCTCTCCAGACCTCTGTCCAACCATCTTAAGAATGGGCGGAACATCAACTCCACTTTCCCTGAGATTTGATTGGTTCCGTGTCTTGCTAGAATCCACTCGCTAATGCTTTCACCCATGTGCCTGTTGAGATAGAAGTTAATAGATGGAAATTTGCATTGGGGATAAAGAATATTAATTCTGGTTTTATACACTGATGTGTGTTAGCACTGTATACTCAGTACTTTCCCGAAATATGTAAAAAAATATATATTACTCGGGTGGGATCAGACAGTCTCGGTGGTCTAGTTGGTAAGACACTGCTCTAAACTGAATTTGCAAGAAAAAAAAAATCCAACAACATTTATAATTCAATTTGGTTTGTGTTTTTTTTCCATCTCAGCTGTTTAATAAGTTTCCATCATGAAACGGGCAGACTCTTTTTGTTCTGGCGTTTTTTTAGCCAAGCGGTTTAGTTGCAATGTACTGAGGTTCTGGTTGTGGGTGTAGGTTCAAATCAGAAATGCTTCTTAGACTGTGTATTACCAATTATGGATAATTATTTATACTTGGACATAACTGCCTGAGATATTAGCCAACAGCGTGTACTGTTCGCGACAACTTCGAGGCATTTTTTTTATGGTTGCATTGTTGAAAGTTTGATTCAAAAAGAAGAAGGAATCTTGGTAAAACCAAATCTAATTTAACTCAATGCTGTTTTTAAACTTTTCAACACAAACAATGATAATAAAGTTCAGTAATTTTCACTGAAATTATTGGTCAGCACAGCTTCAACCAAGCCGTGCATCAAAATTTTGCCCTTGATTTCAGCCAAACTGGCCGTGCTAACACGGCCTGCACGGCTCGCTATCTAACACAGTGTTTGCAGATATCTCAATGCGCTATTTTTCATAAAATAGTTTTATTGAACACATTTACATTAGGTTTAAAGCACTAAAACAGTTCCACAACCAAATGTAAACCCTGTCTTTAGGAAACGTTTTTGACTTACTCTAGAACTGTGTTAGGAAGTACTTGATCTTCAGGCATAGTGACTGTAAACGGATCAACAGGATACGAGGCTGGGAACGTCACCTCTAACTCAAAGTCTCGAACATCAAAAGGCTGCAAGAATAAAGGAATAAAAGAAGAGCAAAATTGGAGATGGAGAGTGGTGTTTAAATTTTAGAATCGAGATAAAGGCTGAAAAAATAGAATTAGCTGTTGCAAACTGCTTGCCAACCAAAACGACATAAAAAATATGGTATAAATGCAAAATGTTTCGACCCTTCAAAATCTTTCGCAACGGCTAAATTACATTTTCGTATGTATTTCAAACATTGCTCAAAAAAATTACTCATGTGCTACCAAAGTGATCCTGTAACATGCACTGTGGTTGGTTGCCTCAAAATTGCCCGTAAAAGTTGCCTCGTGTGGCAAGGCCCCTTCAAGTCATCATTTCTTCTAAAAAGAGACCATGCGTCAGAATACACCCAAAATTTGTTTAAACTTTTAAATTTTTAGTTCCTTACCCAGTCAGGGTCTGAAGGGTTGATGGTAACTCTGTAAACACGCTCTCCTTCATTCTCAATCACTGTCAAACACTCTTCAGTGAATCTTTTCATCAACTGCGTAATCTCTGTCTCTCTCAACTTCTGTAAATCCTCAACGCTAGCATCTGCGATCTTCATGGTCATCGGCGCAGTCGGAGGGACGTTGGGCTTTCTTTCTGCGGCCCTCACTTTTTCTGACTTCGTCGCCTTGGCATGGGCAGCCTGATCATGATAATCCTCTGGATGACCGAATTTACACCGTTCTCCGGCGTTGCAGTGACCAGCCTTGAAGAAGCGGCAGATCTTTTGAGGTTTCTCTTTCTTCATCTTCGCATCCCCGGACTTTAGATCGGACGACTCTTCTCTCGGGGCACCTCCGGTAGTTTCATCTTTTTTGGAGGAAACATCCGTCTTATTGATGGCTTTTTTCTTTTCGTGGAGGAACTTGCACCTCTGGCCGGAACGGCACGATCCTTTCAAGTAAAACCGACAGGCTTTCTTCTCTGCCTCTGCTGCTGATGATACAGGCTTTCCCAGAGAGGTGGCATCAGGCTTTCCCTGGGGGGTTGTTTCAGGCTGACCCACATCCTCACTCCCTTCAGACGAGATCGCTCCTCTAGAAACATCTTTTGGTGAACCTTCTTGAAGCTCATGTGCAAATTTGCATCCCTCTCCAAAACGACACGTGCCGCTTTTCTTAAAGAAACGACACTTGGGTGTTTTCTTGCTGCTTGTTGCAGTCGGTTCTAAAACTTCATTAGTTTCACCTTCCACACCTAAAACAAAAATAAAAACATAAATAATGAGTTTATACAAATTGTTTCAATGCCAAGTAGTACAAAATGTTCATAGTGCTTTATCAAAATGGAGGTTCCCTGTTTTTAAAAGTAAACTCATTCTGATTTGCTAGATTTCAACAAAATATGTACACAAATTCTCCATCTTTTCCTGATACAAATTCAGTTAATGTTTAGAGCAGAAACTTAATCAGAAGCTGACTGTACTATATTTTTGTATTGAAGCTAATAAATTAATGATTTTAAACTTTTAAAACATAAAGATAGTTGACGGTATCAGAGGCACAGTGAAATATGGGTAAAAAAAAAGTCAACATGACGAGACTTCAAGTTTTTAAACTCACTAAAGCCAGGTTCATACTTCCTGCAAATGCAATACAATGTTAAAGGAACACGTTGCCTTGGATCGGACAAGTTGGTCAAAACAAAAGCGTTTGTAACCGTTTTTTATATAATGCATATGTTTGGAAAGACGTTTTAAAAGTAGAATACAATGATCCACACAAGTTTGCCTCGAAATTGCATGGTTTTCCTTCTACTGTGCGAACCAACACGGTCGGCCATTTATGGGAGTCAAAATTTTGACCCCCATAAATGGCCGACGTGTTAGTCGACGAGGTAAAAGGAAAACCACGCAATTTTGAGGCATGTTTGTGTGGATCATTGTATTCTACTTTTACAACATCTTTCTACCCATATGCATTTTATGAAAAACGGTTACAAACGCTTTTCAAAAACCAACTCGACCGATCCAAGGCAACGTGTTCCTGTAACGTCACAAATTTGCAACGAATAATTCACAGCAGTTCAACCCTGCTCAACTCAATTGCGAATACGTTGCTGCGAAAGGTACGGAGAAAGATCAATTCAGAACAGAACCTCAGAGGGCAGTTGGGGATCAGGCGGGAAATAATGTTGTGAACGACCCCAGAGGCTAAGGGATAGTAAAGGCTTACTATGTGCCATGTCCTGATCAAGACCCAGCAGGAAATGTAGATAAAACAAACCACGTTGACTCTTCAAATATACTCCTAATAACAATGAGGATCGTTCCGCTGTCATCTCCCCTAAGAGTACCTCTGATATACGAGTCAGTGTGGTCAAGTGGTTATACGGCAGGACTTGCAGTCACAAGGTTTGGGGTTCGAATCCCCCAACTGACCGCTGATTTCACAATGACTAGAATAAATATTGTCGTCTAGTTACTGAATCACAATTTCTTGATTTGTGCAGTAGATAGACGTTAAACCAATGTTTGTATATGAGAGAGATTGGCTGTTGCCAGCTTGGTGTTTATATCCCTTTGTGGGAGTTTGCCAAGTTCCCTTGACGGGGAAGATCATTCAAACAAACACACAAACAAACCTTGGGCTTCAGGCTCTGTAGTCGGTGGTTCTTGTTTATCTTGGGAGACTGATGAAGTTGAGTCTTCCTGTAGTGCCGAAGAACAAACCTCTTCTCTTTGTGTTTCTGTCGATGACATTTCCTCAAATTGCAGCTCAGTTAATAGCTCGCGCAATGGGTTCCCTGCCAACTTGAGTTTTGTTGTAACAATAATCTATTTGAGAGAATTTATAAGGTAACGTTTTAGAGCATATATTAGCATTTTACACGCATGATATATTTGGCCTTTGAAAAGTAGGATACTTTGAGATGCGCTCAAGCTACATGGGTCGTATGTCGGCAATCTCATTACGGAAAAACTAGTCAAAACAGGACAACAAGGGCATATTTTTAATGATTATAAAATATAATGTAGATTTAAGTGCCAAAATATGACTACTTTTCTTTTACATTGGCGCCTGCTGCGTTTCTTATATAAATTTATCACCAGGGGTTAAAAACGTTAAAACAAGCATGAGACTAATTAATAAAGTTTGCTGATGTACATTGTGAGAAAAAGAACTAAACAATTACAATGTTGTTTGCATATAGGTTTGTTTCACGGAGAGCTAGTTGTGCACACGGGTTCTCTAGTCAAATAACTTCTGCACCTCAAACCCTTTGACAAATCATCACTGTGTTCCGTGTGTAAAAAGTGTTTCTACCCATTCTCTACGAAGATGCATGACCCATGACTGAGTGACAACAACACTACCGTAGTTTATATAACCATAAATTGTAAAACAAGGCAAAGAAAGAAGTGTGTGTTTCTTTCTTCCCTGTCACGCCTGGCGCCTGTGCTGTGCACAAATGACTCACCGCCGACTGCTGGCTGGTTGCGGGTTGTTGAGCTAATTCCCACAAAACAGATGAGATTCACTCTCAAGTACTGAATAGCAGACGACCAAACTTGTCCCCCTTTTTGATGGAATTCTCTAAACTGTTCTTGCTAACCTATGGTGCAATTCCAGTATTTATTTACACAGTTGCAGCTTGTGATGAAATTGCAGTAAAGCCAAAGCTTAAAGTTCGAAGTCTGAGAAAGAAATAGTCTTCATTGGCGTCGTTCGTTTTATGTGTCATGCTGTTAGCATATGCACGTAAATCGTTACGTTGCTAGTATGACGTAATAACGTCTTGTAGTAAGACTAATACTATAGTCTTCATTGGATAATGGAGATCATAGTCGCCGGTAGAGGGCCCTATTTTATTCGATCCACCTAACTAAACGATGGCGTCCGGTGGCGCCCTTCCATGGGATTGATTTAGCAGACGACGCGCCCATCCCCAAAACAGAAAAATTTGTCCCAAGTTGATTCACATCAAAATGATAAGTTTGGATGACTTTGAGAAGTATGCGAGAGACAACCTTCCTAAAAAAGTCTTTAATTACGTCAGCAATGGCGCAGCTGATCAACAGACCCTCCATGATAATAGGAATGCATTCAAGAGGTAAGGTGTAATCGTGAAAGTAAACCTCAAATATTTTTTTAAAGTGTGCAGTGCCAGGAATATATAATGGCTAATGATTACGAGTTTGAAAGGGAGCCATCAAGGTGAATTACTGATGTGAGTGTTTCATTTCATTTTCAATAGACTTCGCATCCGCCCAAGGGTTCTGAGAGATGTTTCCAAGAGAGACTTATCAGCGACTATTCTTGGCCAGCATGTACCATTCCCTATTGGTATTTGCCCAACAGCCATTCAGAAACTTAGCGGAAGTGACGGGGAGACGGCCACAGCTAGAGGTACGCACAGAGCATACATATTATGCATCAATAAGCTTTAGTGAATCAGTGTATTGTATGTGTCAAGGGCTGAAGGCTCAATGTATTTTTCCCCCAGTAACAAAAAGGCGCAGAGTCCTAGTGTTATGGTTGGTTAAACAATATCGTATACTCGTACTATTCTTGCATGGTGGGCATAATATCGTAGGAGGTCCTGTTTTCGAGGTGTCCCTAAAATCGTGGTAAATCTTTTACCTCTCTGTGCGCGATGTAAACAGTCCCTAAATAAAAATTGTGTGGTTTTATTTGCCAAGCAAAGAGTCTCCTCTCCCTTGACCAAAACTTAGAAACACGTAAGGCTCCACTGGTTATTTGCACTTGTAAATGCAAAAAGTTTGGTGTTTTAGGCATTTCTACAAGGTACAAAAATATGTCATAATGTTGAGGCCATATAAAAATATTTGCCCACCGAAAAAGTTTCATCAAACACTATTTCAATTCACAGTTCATGATGATCAAATCATGTGACTAAATATTTTGCTGAGCATTCTGGAAGAAAATACAGAGGCTTAAAGAAGCCATGTGCCTTATATCATTTTCTAATATTTTTGCAGATTTTTATTTTTTAACCCTCATATCAATATTATTAATATTAAAATTTAAACATCAGCTTGTTGATATGACTGAGTGACAACAACACTACCGTAGTTTATATAACCATAAATTGTAAAACAAGGCAAAGAAAGAAGTGTGTGTTTCTTTCTTCCCTGTCACGCCTGGCGCCTGTGCTGTGCACAAATGACTCACCGCCGACTGCTGGCTGGTTGCGGGTTGTTGAGCTAATTCCCACAAAACAGATGAGATTCACTCTCAAGTACTGAATAGCAGACGACCAAACTTGTCCCCCTTTTTGATGGAATTCTCTAAACTGTTCTTGCTAGCCTATGGTGCAATTCCAGTATTTATTTACACAGTTGCAGCTTGTGATGAAATTGCAGTAAAGCCAAAGCTTAAAGTTCGAAGTCTGAGAAAGAAATAGTCTTTATTGGCGTTGTTCGTTTTATGTGTCACGCTGTTAGCATATGCACGTAAATCGTTACGTTGCTAGTATGACGAAACAACGTCTTGTAGTAAGACTAATACTATAGTCTTCATTGGATAATGGAGATCATAGTCGCCGGTAGAGGGCCCTATTTTATTCGATCCACCTAACTAAACGATGGCGTCCGGTGGCGCCCTTCCATGGGATTGATTTAGCAGACGACGCGCCCATCCCCACAACAGAAAAATTTGTCCCAAGTTGATTCACATCAAAATGATAAGTTTGGATGACTTTGAGAAGTATGCGAGAGACAACCTTCCTAAAAAAGTCTTTAATTACGTCAGCAATGGCGCAGCTGATCAACAGACCCTCCATGATAATAGGAATGCATTCAAGAGGTAAGGTGTAATCGTGAAAGTAAACCTCAAATATTTTTTTAAAGTGTGCAGTGCCAGGAATATATAATGGCTAATGATTACGAGTTTGAAAGAGAGCCATCAAGGTGAATTACTGATGTGAGTGTTTCATTTCATTTTCAATAGACTTCGCATCCGCCCAAGGGTTCTGAGAGATGTTTCCAAGAGAGACTTATCAGCGACTATTATTGGCCAGCATGTACCATTCCCTATTGGTATTTGCCCAACAGCCATTCAGAAACTTAGCGGAAGTGACGGGGAGACGGCCACAGCTAGAGGTACGCACAGAGCATACATATTATGCATCAATAAGCTTTAGTGAATCAGTGTATTGTATGTGTCAAGGGCTGAAGGCTCAATGCATTTTTCCCCCAGTAACAAAAAGGCGCAGAGTCCTAGTGTTATGGTTGGTTAAACAATATCGTATACTCGTACTATTCTTGCATGGTGGGCATAATATCGTAGGAGGTCCTGTTTTCGAGGTTTCCCTAAAATCGTGGCAAATCTTTTACCTCTCTGTGCGCGATGTAAACAGTCCCTATATAAAAATTGTGTGGTTTTATTTGCCAAGCAAAGAGTCTCCTCTCCCTTGACCAAAACTTAGAAACACGTAAGGCTCCACTGGTTATTTGCACTTGTAAATGCAAAAAGTTTGGTGTTTTAGGCATTTCTACAAGGTACAAAAATATGTCATAATGTTGAGGCCATATAAAAATATTTGCCCACCGAAAAAGTTTCATCAAACACTATTTCAATTCACAGTTCATGATGATCAAATCATGTGACTAAATATTTTGCTGAGCATTCTGGAAGAAAATACAGAGGCTTAAAGAAGCCATGTGCCTTATATCATTTTCTAATATTTTTGCAGATTTTTATTTTTTAACCCTCATACCAATATTATTAATATTAAAATTTAAACATCAGCTTGTTGATTCAATTATTACTGTTTATTTATACGCTTCATTATAAATATTAAGAAATAAAAAAGATAAAAAAAGATAAAAATCAGATTTAAAAGCCAGTAATTATTCACACTTTTTATTATTTATTTTTTTTTTATTTTCGCAAGTTACCATGGTAATTTTAAAAAATTTATAAAAAAAATATTTTGAATAAAATGAAGACAACTGCTGGCTATACAGTCATACACAGAGTCTCAACGAACACTTGTAGTCACTGCAGATGTTTCTCCCATGTATATGGCTTCACCTGGAAACCATACTTTCTCGTTTGCCGTGAAAACAGGAAAAACTCAAAACAAATGGGGCCAGTTGAAGTCATCGAAGATTGGTGAGTGGTGTGAACATTTCAATGTCCAACAAGTTTTAATATATGTTTGCATACTTCATATAAACAAATGAACATAATTAGGGCATCGGTTGATATATGGCATCATTATTTTTTTTTCCCAATTCAAAGGAAAAGGCATAATACCGTGAAAACTGGTAAGAGGAGGATAAAGGTTTGCGGTAACACCATGCATGGCTACCTCCATCAGGGTTGTAGCTAGACAAATTTTAGTGGTGGGCAAAAAATTAAATTTTGTTGGAAGTCTACCGAGGGCAACGGGATCAACAAAATTATTAATGTTTAATTATGGGGCCATTACTGCTGAAGTGGGGCCAGATTCCCAAACTGTTCATGTTATGGGGCCATGCAATAAGTTGAATGGCCTTTGGATTGTGTTCTTTCCCTGTGACATTGATACTCGTTATCATTAGCTGTGTGTCAGATCAATGCAAAGTGGAAAATATTTGAAATCTATGCTGGGTGGCATAATGTATTTTTGTTCAGAGTGCTTGGCAAAAATTGTGAGTGCTGGGCAGGCCCGCCCAGCACCGCCCACCGTGGCTATAACACTGACCTCCATGCACCATGTAATGATACTCTCTAAATGAGTTGGGGTGGTTCTGAACTTTCTGTTCGTTTTGACTATAACCAAAATTAACATTCTTATACCCCTGATGCAAATTTAACATCTCTTATCGTTGCGGTACCCGCTGCCAAAACATAGGATTCGAACTGCCTCTAGCTGCCGGGCAACCTCAGTAGTCTAGTTGGTAAGACACTCCTCTAGAATTGCAAGGGTCGTGGGTTCGAATCCCACCCGAGTAACATGCCTGTGATATTTTTTTCACAGGACTCGGGAAAGTACTGAGTATACAGTGCTAACACACATCGGTGTATGGGTAAAATAGTATAGTTGAATTGACATAATCTTGTTTTCACTGTTAAAGCTGCTTCATCTATGGGTACCATAATGATCTTGAGCACCTATGCCACCTGTAGCATTGAGGAAGTTGCACATGCAGCACCCACTGGCCATCTTTGGTTACAGATGTACCTCTTCACAGATCGGAAGTTAACAGCAGATCTAATACACAGGGCAGAGAGGGCTGGTTATAAAGCCATTGTAGTTACAATTGACTCTCCAATCGCTGGCAACAGGTTAAACGATGAGCGATATGGCGGGTTTAACCCTGCTGTAAGGTATTGGTGTTTTTTTTTGGTTTTTTCATGTGTATAAGTAGGATTTGAAACTTTGCATGGTGGAAATAAGATATAGAAGAGTTTGCGTTAACACCATGTAAAAACAATCTCTAAATGAGTTGGGGTGGTTCTGAAAAGAACCGTTGGGTAAACTTGACGTTTCGATCAGATATGCTCTGATGCTCCATAGCAGGAGACGATCAGAGCATACTGATCGAAACGTTGAGAAACCCAACGGTTCTTTTCAGAACCGCCCCAACTCATTTAGAGATAGTCATTACTTGGTGTTACTGCAAACGCTTCTATTTCATTCGTATATAAATGTGGCCTCGTACCGAGAGCGCTCAGGTCCGTCAGGCATGAAGCTAATCCTCTTTTTTTCAATTGTTTTGTGCAAGTCGCCTGGAGTGACACACAATGCCTGAAGGCCACTTTAGGATGTGGGCTACACATTTTTTTTCCCATGGGCCGTTGTCACATACTCCTTGGGTTGAAACAGGGTACCCCTTTACAGTTCCATAATACGGATTTAGGGTTGGGTATCATCCATCAGAACTTAGCCTGGCTAGAGCAGAAAGCATTACCTCATCCCCAATAAAATTATTGGCAAATGTCTTCTGTCTGTGGTTTTCTAGTTTACTGCTCTTTAGGCATTTTTGTTTAATTTTGTTTGATGCTTTTTCTGTGTGTTGTTGTATTTGAATGTTCTTTGTTGCTTATGGAAAACAAATTATTGGCAAGAGAAAATAATATAAATATTCTTTTTATCATGACAAAAAATATTAATATAACCTTCCAAAGACTTTTTTGACAATCCAGAATACCAAACGTAGAAGGAAGTTCCTACAGACCAGTTTCAGGTTCTGTTCAACCTGCATACGGCCCGGACGAGCTCTCAGAATCACTTACTTGGTCGGATATAAGATGGGTTAAAACTCTATCAAGTCTACCAGTCATAGTCAAAGGCATCTTATCAGGTATTTTATCAAAGCCAATAAAGGCAATACAGAGAATAAACAAAACAATTCTAATTGGATAATGATATTAAACTACTAAATAATGGGTGTTGTATTTATAGGATTTGAAGCATTACATGGCGAGGTATCAATATACTACTTGATTTGCTCTAACACCGACCCTGTGTGCATCATAGTTGCCAGGTAGATGGCCTTACACTTTCGTTTTGTACTACAGTACTACTGTTCCTATGTACAGAGAAAGACTCCTGTATAGGGCTACCAGGTAGAGTTTGTTATTAGAGCTACCAGGTAGAGTTTGTTATTAGAGAACTGTCTTTCTTTATTCTACTACCGCGGAGTGGATGTTCGGGAGATTTCTCAGTTCTGAGAAGAGCAGTCCTGCCTTTTTAACTACTAACCGTATAGGTATAGAACATTGGCTGGGACTACGTTATACTTTTTAGTTTAATGGCCGATTTAACTGTACTGCCGCGGGAGTCAGTTCTTGAATTGGTCTCAGAGTTTCGACTAGCTTGCTCTAGTCATCGTCAGAAAACTGTGTTGTAGGTCTCAAAACCGGTCTTCCCCTTTGTTTTAGTCTCGACATGTCTTGGTATCGGATGCATGGGTCTTGACTTCAACACTGTAAGAGAAATTCATTCCCATTGTCGGATTCTCTTAATGGTATACACAGCCGATAAAATAATAATTTCATTGATAACCTCCACAGTACGACAGTGTCCAGAGTCATATCACCTCAAATTATATTTCTAACCATACATTCAAACGGTTTCAAACGCTTTTTTATGGACTAACTCACCCGATCCGAGGGAACGTTTTTCTTTTAAAGACAGGGGACACTATTGGTAATTGTCAAATACAAGTCTTTTCCCTTAGTGTATCTCAACATAAAAACCAACCTGCGAAAAATTGAGCTCAATATTGGTCGTCGAAGATGCGAGAAAATAATGAAAGAAAAAAACACCCTTGTCTCACGAAGTTGTGTGCATTTATATGGTTGACTTCGAGACCTCAAATTCTAATTAATGTGAGGTCTCGAAATCAAATTCGTGGAAAATTATTCTTTCTCGACAACTATGGCACTTCAGAGGGAGCCGTTTCTCACAATGTTTGTCACCATCAATCTCTCCCCATTACTCGTAACCAAGTAAGGTTGTATGCTAACAATTCATTGTTATGATATCAGATTTAGTTTGTCATGCTTTTTCAACCTAATTCATTGAGTTTTGTCGGAGGAAACTAGAGTTTACACTTTTATTGATCTTTTGTCCCTTAGGAGATGCAGCAAGAGAGGCGCTGGCTGCTGGAGTAGATGGGATATTGGTCTCCAATCATGGTGGACGGCAGTTGGACGGTGTTCCAGCAAGTGTACGTCAATGTTTAGAGGAATATTATATTTATTAAAGGCACACATGCCGTTGATTTCAACAAACTCTTTCTACGTTAGGATAATCTTAAAGACACTAGACACTATTGGTAATTGTCACTATGCATAAACAAAAAATTGAACTCAATTTGTCGTCGAAGTTGCAAGATAATAGAAGGAAAAAACACCCTTGACACACGAAGTGTGCTTTCAGATGCTTGATTTTTGGACCTCAAAATCTAACTCCGAGGTTTCGAAATACAATTTTGTGGACAATTACTGCCTTCTCAAAAAACACAACACTTCAGTAGGAGCAATTTTTCACAATGTTTTATACTATCAACAGCTCTTCACTGCTCGTTCCATTGGTGTCCATTGTGTCTTTCCTTCGATATAACAACAACAAACCCCACCCATCAACAACACTTACATCTTTTAGATCAACTACAACTCATGAAGAAAAACTTTTTCTCTGGTGTCACAGTAAAACCTATTAGATTGTATCAACACTAAAGATGGATTGCACATGACGTCATTGACCACCATCTTTGATGAAACGTGCATGCGTGAAAAAGGCTAGCACGTTACGCGAGCAAAAACGTGAACGTTAACGTAAACAAAAACCTGGTCGGTTCTAGGTGACGTCACCACTTTGGGCTTATTTGTATGACGTCTGAACGTACGTATCTGAAGTGAGAAATGGTAATTTCACGAATGCTCAAAAGGCGAGATTTGTACAACAACATTTTTTGACATTCACGTTCACGTTTTTGTTCGCGTAACGTGCTTAACCTCCCTAATGGCTGAGAGTGAGAGTTGTGGGCAGCGCGCACAGGTAGTTAGTAGAGACGTGCACTTTTCATTTATCATAAAACATGGCGGTCGATAACGCTATGTGCGACCCATCTATGCAAAAGTGATTGACTATCATTATTTCTTCATCATATAGATTGATGCATTAGCAGAAGTCATTGCTGTAACTCAGGGCACTAATGTAGAGGTATACTTAGACGGTGGAGTCCGTCTTGGTACTGACGTCTTGAAGGCACTAGCTCTAGGAGCAAGAGCAGTGTTCATTGGACGACCTGTATGGTGGGGTCTAACCTACAAAGTACGTAATACAATGTCTGCATCACCACTTCTTATTATGTTACCTTCTTATAGTCAACTGCGTTTTATTAATAACCAAGTTTGTGTTTGCTTTCATGTTGTTTTGTATACATAAAAAATAAAAACAATGGGCCATATTTTTGACCGTGTGAGGGCGCTCTCAATCACTTCCGGGGTCATATTCATTCATACCCAAAACAGTTTTTAAAGATTGGAACACATTACCACCACAGACATCTAATCCATCACAGACAATAAGACTTTTAAAGGAGCAGTTATAATCCACCTCTAAAGCAAATTGAAACTACGGCGCAACAAAGGTGACAGAACGCCTATTAATTTGTGCAGGGCGAATCGCGTGTACCCCCGGAAGTGATAAAAATACTATTTACAGCGCCCTCGCGCGGTCAAAAAAAATTACTTAATTGTTGTTAGTCTTTCTGTGAGGAAGGAGTGAGTCAAGTTCAAATTCAAATTCAAATCCACTATCTTACAATTTATTACAGTTGAAGTAAGATGTATAGAGTTAAGATTACATTATGATTGTTTGTCTTTCTCAGGGTGAGGAAGGAGTGAGGAAAGTACTTGAGCTTCTTCGAGATGAATTGAGTCTGGCCATGGCCCTTTCAGGTACACAATAGTTCTTTGTCTGGAATGAAGACTATACAATTATGTTGTACGTCAGAAATTATCACATTGCATGGGCGTCAATCCAGGGGGGACAGAGGGACATGTGTCCCCCCCCCCACCTTTTGAAGGGTGGGGGCACAATATCACTTGTCCCCCCCCCCCCCCACCTTTTTGACCACCTTTATCATGAAACCCAAGTTCTGCATTGTGTAAGACGAAACCCTGTGTCCCTATTTGGGCATTAATCCTGTGAGCAAAAGATGACGCAATATCCCCCCTAAAAATTGGCCCTAGATTGCACCACAGAGCGTCTAAAATGCAAAATTTTCCCGGGCCCTTAATTGGGCCCGCACCCCGAGCCGTAAAGGTTTCTCACACGAATGCTCCATCGTTGTCAGATTGGCACCTCCCCTTGAAAGAGTGGAAGGGACCTGTCACATTGTAGAAGATTGATGTTAAGAAGAACCGATCTTAATAGATGAAAACTGGCATTGGGGTTAAAGAATGTTAATGTTTTGTTTTAACAACATACACCGATGTGTGTTAGTACTGTATACTAAGTACTTTCCCCGAGCTCTATATATGTGAACACAAAATTAATCACAGGCATAATATTACTCTGGTTGGACTCGAACCCACGACCTTTGCCATTCTACAGTGTCTTACCAAGATCACCGATCAGCCTAGCCCAGTAGATATAGGCAGTTCGAATCTTAATGCTTAGCAGTGGGTAAGAACTGATTTTGTTGACATTTTGGAATGGCTTCCATTCAGTTTTTATTGATAAATTTACAAACTGACTAATCAAAATAGTCTATAATTTTCACGAAACGCTGTGTTAAAGCCATTGAACACTTTCGGAACAGAAAAAAAATTAAAAGCTCATACAGATTTACAACTAACTTACAGGGTTTACAGAAGGTAATGGTGAAAGACATCTCTTGAAATATTATTCCATGAAATGCTTTACTCTTTGAGAAAACATTAAAACAATTATCAATTCTCGATATCGAGAATTACGGATTTATTTTTAGCACATGTCATGACACGGCGAAATGTGCGGAAATAGTGGTGGGGTTTCCCGTTATTTTCTCCCGACTCCGATGACCAATTTGAGCCTAAAATTTCACAGGTTTATTTTATTAAGTTGTGATACGCGAAGTGTGGGCCTTGGACAATACTGTTTACCGAAAGTGTCCAATGGCTTTAATTGTCTTTGACTAGTAATAATCTAGAGTATTTTTTTCATTTTGTTTTTCCAGGTTGTTCATCAGTAGGTGATCTTGGTCCGTCCATGCTGACTCGCGGCCCTTCCAGTAATCTGTAACCTAAACCCTTCAGACCATTATTCCTCTACAGTGTGTCTTTAAAAAAAACTACACTTTTGAAATGGCTGCCGAATAAAAAATAAATGATTCTGGGGAAAAGGTTTACGTATTGATAGCTTATGGACTCAACTTTTAGGTGACACCAAAAAGTCTGAAAATAATTCTTGCTTGGGTGGGCACTGCTCACTGAAGAATAGGTAGCCGACATCTTTGATTGAATTTTGTAAGTTCCTAAGGACATACCTCTCACAAATTGGAAGGCTAATTCCTGCGCAACCTAGTGTTCATACCCTTTAAAAAGGTGAGCAGTGCTCATCCACTCCTTTTCTGACTTTTGGTGACGTTTTTGACAAAAACGCGGCATGCACCTCGTGTGTAGTTTTCTACGTCGGCCGACCCGTTTGGTACTCCAGTGAGTGCGAGTTCAACCATTGCTACAGTCATAATGGTTTAGCTGAATCAATAATAAAGCATACATTTAGCATTTACGTATAATAGGAAAATGCCCGGAGGTGCGCGCCAATCGTGGGTAAGAATGGGCCGAGGGCATCATGCGACTTGACCCACACCTGGGACGTCATGCTATTGTTAAAATCGCTCCATTTTTTTGCACGAATGGAGCGATATTGTTAAATTTTTGAGTCAATTGTGTGTATATACCACGTAAGCTTTTTCGCTCCAGTGAGCACCACCCGTTCTTGTGCGTAAACATGGTACATGGACGAAGACCGACATTCAGGAAATACGCTCGTTCCTTCGACAGTGGCACCATAGACCAGGAGCGAAAGTGGCAGCAGAAAAAATTCTGTTTTTTCTGACGCAAAGTAAATTTTTTCGAGTGACAGAAAGTAACGATGATACGGATGATGTTGTAGCCGACTTGCTTAGTCTACACAAACCCCAAAAGGTGAACATAAAAGAAGTGACCTACCGCACCAGCCGGTAGTTTCAGATGTTTTGGATATAAATTTCATCAACAATTTCAGTAAAATTTCTGTTTATTTATATTATTTGAAGGGGCCCCTGTAAGGGGCAAACGACATTGCAATGATTTGGTAAAAGAGCAGGCCAATTTCATTATGACGTAATTTTAACGGAAATATTGCAATGTCGTTTGGGGAAAAACAATTCGTGGCACGAGGGGGGCGGGGGGGTGGACTGCCACTCGTTTCTCCATGGTAGCCAGTGTAGTTTAGCGAGATCCATGAGCTCTCCATCAGAACCGTGAGAACAAGTTTGGCAGCTCTGTTTATTGAAAAGGCCTGTTGTGGGGGTTTAATGCGTGCTTTGGTTACTCCAGATAAAAGGAAGTTACAATAGTGTATGCCTTAGTGGTTCCAGCATTTTGTTTGGCACCGTTTATAAAAACACAATACATTTTCTATACATATCATCGTTAGTAAGGGGTAGGGCAGACAAGTTAGTGTGCCGCCAAGTTTAGCAACCTTGGTTGAACATGCAGTCGATGGATCATGTGAAGTGTACTGGGGTGTTTCTTTCTTGTATGGAGGTGTCTGGTATGAATGAATGTCTGAAAAAGGGGCAAGAAAGGATTGATCATCGAAATGTAACACGTCTGGTAACCATTCAAAAGAATGATACTAAACACTTACTTGATTTAGAGTATGCACTGCAGCTTTTGATAGTGTACTGGGCATTTTGAGAAACATTTTCCTTCCAAGTAATGTGGTTAATTGTGTTAAAACGAAGGTGCCATGTTTTTTCTAAATAAAGGATAAAACAATACAATAAAAAAAGTTTGAGTTCAAAAATTTCGTTTTGTAATTTTTTTGTAGGCATTTTATACGACACAATGGGTGCGTTCGTTTAGCTTCCCTGGGTTGACCCGGCAGTGCTCACTCGGGTGAGCCCCGTCAAAGCTATTCGAACGTACCGGGGCACATCGGGGTCGACCCAGGGAAGCTAAATACCCAATGTAGTCCCCTGATAGACATTATTGGGTCTAGTAAAAATCGCCACCCGAAAAAAAAAGTCGCGGCAAAAAAAGATAACACGCGCGCCGCGCCGCCCCCAAAAAGTTTATATTAAATAACATTTTCCAATATCTAGACTATAATAAGAACTGGTGAACCACACTGCAATTTTCATGTTTTAAAATAATATGTTTTATAGGAATCATGATCGATCGATTTGTAGAATCCAAACTTCACGCCGGTGCATGATTCGGTAATTTTTGTCTTCTTGGTAAAATCATTGTATTAATGCAAATGTTTAAAGACCTCAAATAGCATGTAGCTATCAAATCAACTAATACCAATATCCTTACCATCCTACGTGTTAAAAATGTATCTAAATTTGAACCTCATTTTTTGTTGAACTTTTATGGGGTCAAAAATCTGACTCAGTGGCCGACCGTGTTATAGTCGACGAGGTAAAAATAAAACCACGCAATTTCAAGGCATATTTGTGTAGATCATTGTATTCTACTTTTTTATAACATCTTTCTACCCATATGCATTTTTATAACAAACGGTTACAAACGCTTTTCAAAGACCAACTCGACCGATCCAAGGCAACGTTTCCTTTAAAATATTCAACACGGAAGGAAAAGTGAGCTGGGCGCGGTCAATGAACTTTTGGTTTAGCGCAAAGGCTTCTGGGTACATTTAAAGATGGCGGCGCCCTGTGCTCTGGTAGCAAGTTGCTGTTCGTTGGATCCTGCTGTCATTATTTCACGTAAGTTTTACTCCTGCTTTGGTTCATAAGTGAATCTGAACTATTATTTTGAGGTTAGAGGCTCTGATGTGGTTTGTAGCTTATGTAGCATGTAAACAGTTGGAAGCTTTTATGGTTAATCATGCTCTTGAGTCTTGTTCATTCATCATAGATTAGTCTGTCTAATTATAGGTATAGCTAGAGTAACTAGTAGTAAGTAGTAGGGGGGATTGTTAGCTCACCTTGTTGAGCTATTAATGGCTCCGCTTTTAACATCGGTCTCATCAATGTCACCATTACAGCCCACCTTCGATACATGTCTTAAACGCTAAGTTTTCAAAGGTCGCAAAATGCGAGGTAGTTTGATTGCAAATTTCTCCCATTTAAAAAAGTCCTATACTACTCCAACATACCTCATTTTATTCCTTACATTTGTGGAATTACTATAACACATCACAGGGCTTACTAAATGATGACTTTGTCCAGATGTGATGATTTGAAAATTGGTCCAAAAAAACGTGTACAAAAATTACATTTATTATGACATGTTCTTGGGCGCCGCCATGTTTTATTATTAATTAGAAATAATCAACTTGACTTCTTGCTGTGCTGTGAAGAAAAAATTGTTTTAAAAAACTGCCTACGAAAACATGGATCTTGCCCATACTAGTTGCGATAATCGTAACCCTCCTCCCGACGGCTCCGTCCTGGGCGGCCGTCGGGAGGAGGGTTACGATTATCGCAACTACTCTCAACAATGGTTGACACAGGAAACTAGGCGTAAAGTCAGCAGACCAACAATATTTATGGGCTTATTAAAGTTATTGTTTATGGGAAATTGTAAACGGTGTTTTGCAAAAGAACCTTTCTGACCACCTGAAACATCATTAAGTAAACGTTAAAGATTTTTTTTATAAAGTTGACAGACAAAGCTGGTGATATTTCACAGAGGTGTGTTAATTTAAATTTTTACAGAAATACTTGGACAAGATGAACTCCCCCCAGAGCAGCAAGTCACAGACGGCATCGTTGGATACCCCTGGTCCATAGAGAATAAATACTACACAGCAAATGTACAGCTATGCAGTACACCAGCAAAGACTATAGGAGACGCTGAGTTTGCTGAGAGACTCGAAGCAGTCATAATTGTATTTGACGACAAGGTATTTCTTTGGAACACCAAACTTACTCTTGATCATTACTCTCGATCAAAAAGGTGTTTTTGCTTTCATTATTCTCTTGCGACTTTGATGAGCATTTAAGCCCAAATTTTCACAGGTTTATTATTTGATACATATGTTGGGTTGGGATACACCAAGTGAGAAAACTGGTCTTTGACAATTACCAGGCGTGTCTAGTGTCTTTATGGAGCTCTATAAAATAAGACCCAGTGGGAAGAAACCAACAAAATAAATCAAGATTTCTTTTAACAATTCATTCATTGTTTCCGACCACAGGCGAGCAGTTTCGAGGCAGTTAAACAATGGATGCCCTTCATCAACCAGCTCTCTCCTTCTACTCGGATTCTTGCTTGCCAGCAGTTCACAGCAAGTGCAGGTAAAATACACACATTCACCCTTGAAAAGACAGGATGACCAGGGGCCAATTTCATAGAGCTGCTTAAGCAAAAAAAATTGCTTAAGCACGAAAATAGCTCGCTTATTTTGCACATGTTACTGGCAAAAATGTTGTGCCATATACACTGCTTGTGACTGGTATTTAGCTGTTGTCTACTTAGCATAACAATTGAGTGGAGTCTTGGCCGGTAATCTGATTTTACTAAGCAAGGATTTTTTGGCTTTTAAAAGCAAAATTTTGTGCTTAAGCAGCTCTATGAAATTGGGCCCAGGATATGAATATAGTGGAAAACAAGTAACAGTTTTTATTTGTCAAGTAATACACCACAAGGGAAACTAAATGAGACACTTGTCCGTGCTGTTGTAAAGCCCTTTCTGTAGCTTTGAAAACCCACTACGACCTCATTGTTTACTCCCTGTTTACTACCCTGTGCCTATTGAACTGGTGCAGGTTGCACTACATGTATTTATTTTAGGTGTTCATTGATTTACCGAGGTAAGAAACCTTTCTATAAAAATGAGTTGAAACTATAATTCAGTTTCCCAACATGAGTTTCATTTCCATCTTACATTAGTCTAGTTTCTTTTTAAGTGAAACACAACAGTGCTCTAACAACTGAGCCATCTAGCCCCTATGTTCGATGTTAGTAGTCTCAACCTTTCTATGGATCAGCCTCTGCTTTCGCACATAATCTCAAGTTTTATATCACATGAACAAATTTAAGAGAATTCTTCATTTCTATTTCTCATCTTGTCTCCCCTTTTTTCTTGTGTTTCTTTTTTTTCACAGAGGTTTCTCGACATGAAGCTCAGCTTTGGTGTTTAGACAACTCGTTTGAGTTGGTAGAGCTGGAGCAAGCTGAAGAAGATGCTGATGAAGATGAAGATGAATGTAAATAGCGCCCTCTATTGAGTCTTTCCTTTTTCAAGTTATTAGTGATCTGTGCACATTCAAAGTTTCAGAACAGGAAATATGAACACACTTTCTCCAGAAAATGTGTGTAAAAGGGACTCTTTAACACTATAATCCTCCCAAATCATCACTTCATGAAATTGTCTGATGGTAGTGAACAGTATGCACAAATAACTTATCAATGGGCCAAGCATACCAATCTTATCCACCCTGAAATGAAGTAACACAAGAGTGGAGGATAGTGGACGATTGAGGACTGTAGGCCCAATAGGTGGCCTGGTTGGCTTGTGCGCAAAGCGCTCGCCTCTCACCAAGGTGACCCCGGTTCGATTCCCGGCCAGGGCCATATGTGAGTTGAGTTGTGCGTTGGTTCTCTGCTGTGCCACAAGGGTTTTCCAGACTATCCGGTTTTCCTCGCTCGGGAAAAATCAAACACTTTCGATCTTGGCTGTGCTCCGTGGTCATAATGGGTTGATGTGGCTGGCAGCCAAAGGCGCCCTTGCATGCCTGCTTCTCGAGCACGTTGTAGCTGTGTCCTTCGCAATTCAGCTCTTAGCTGCGAGTAAGGATGGTTAGCCCCCAAATTATTATTATATAATTAACAATTGCTACAACACTGTGCAAAGCAAATCTTATCCAAGTCGGAGCATACAGGCGATGAGTGACCATAGAGTGGAGGATAGTGGAGGACTGAGGACTGTAGGCCCAAAGAACAATTGATTATCACTGGGCCAGGCTTACCAGTCTTATCCAAGTCCGAACATGTTGGTGTGAAGTGACATAAGATTGGAGGATAGTATTTGGGCAGGTGGGCCTTGGGAATTTTAACCAAGTCTTGGCTTTTGGTGATGATCATACAGAAATAAAGGATCTCCTTAGAAATAAATTGTAAATGGATCTATCGATAATCTTGTTGATGTTGTTGTTGTTTATAGATGACATTACTGGAATGAAACGAATCATCGCGTCCCTTCATGCTCACACATGGTCAAACTTGGAGTTGAAAGGTAAAAATATCTTATTTCATAGAATCGAAATGGTTTTATGTTGTCTCACCCAAGATTTATTTGAATGAGTTGTGGCAAAAAAGTAAAAAATTTACAATATTTTACAATACAACATGTGAAGCGGCAGCAAATCTCATGTTTTGCACCACAAGGGAAACTGCCTGGATAAAAAGTAAATTAATTTTTCGGTGAACCAAGAAATACGGTGAGGTTCACGATAGAAACTGTTATGAGTAATGTTGGTTCTGAATAGGACCGGTGATTGAACCCCCCAAAAAATTATTAGAACAGGATTTGAACCTGAAACTCCTGGTTAATGTGCCAGCGCTCTACGAACTGAGGTATCTAACCCTAATGTTGGCAGTCTCCCTAATATGTCAATATTTTTTTATCACCAGGAATCACACTCAAATTGTCTTGATGATACAACAGAGACAAATTTACTAGAATGGGATTTTATCATGCAACCTTTTTAATATTGTGAGTTTTTCCTTAATATTAACTTAACAGTACAGCTACTTCATCGAGAATTGTTTGTAGTAAAATCTGTGAAGTTTTATTTACAAACAACTGTTAACAAGCAAAACAAAAAAGCTTGTCTTGCTGTTGATGAAAATTTATTACAGTTGTGTGTCAGTACTGTTGATGTCTTTTATATTGACTGGAACGGACATGTCGGGCGCGTTTTACACATTGAGGTTTAGTTTAGACTTTACACTGGCATAAAAATATACAAATTGATACATAAAGATTCAAAGAAGCTAAAATACCAAGCCAGTGAGTGGCGAGAAGGAACAGGTGACCAGCACCTCTACAAAGCCGTCCTGCCGCAAAGAATATCCCCTAATACGAACCCCACAGTTTGATGAACAATGGCACTCTTTAGAGGTCTAATGTGCAAATTATCTTCTTCTTCTTTTGTATGCTAGAAAGCAGAGGAATCTTCAGTATGTTACAGTCTGAAATGCTGGCAGGGAATAGACGAGTTTCCGATGACAATTTATCACTAAACTCTTTACCCGACGCTGACGTCCAACCAGGGGACTCCGCCAACACACACTTCAGAATAAATACAGAGACATCTTCAGGCGAAGAAAACATCGCACAGACTGTGACGTCATCATCTCAAAATGGACTTGACGCTGTTGCTGCTAGTGGTGTAACGAGTTCAGCTGCGGAAAATGCAGCGGAAAAGGGAAGAGGGACGACATCAACACATGGAAGAATAGGTAAGTCTGCAGGTCTTATATTGGACGAATCAAGCGGTTTCCACCACGCCCCTTGGCCTCTGTCCACTCTGCCGACATTGAACAATTTGAATTTTTAGCAATCCGGCCATAGCCAAATCCAGCCGCAAACCTGAAAAACAAAGTCCTCCATTTTCAACATTTTGGACTCGACCTCAAAAGGTAAAATCTGTCACGCCTTCTTGTCTTATTTTGTTCAAAGGCATCGTCAGTCTGGTCCGGCCATGCTCCCAAACACTCTCTTGTACGACAGTTACAAGTTGAATGGCTTCTGACAAGCACCCCATACAAAGATATTGACAAAATAAGGCGATCGACAACATTAAAGCCTTTGCTTTTTAAATTGTTTCTCTGTGAAGCGCCTTGAGCATCTTTTAGGCGGACTTTGGCGCTATATAAGTTTTCGTAGTTATTATATTATTATTATTAAAGTCATGTGGCTCAGTTGGTAGGGCCCCAGCATGTTGATTTTAAGGTCACAGCTTCAATTCCCGTTTTAGTAAATTCTTCTTTGATCAATCAAAGCTAAGAAACGGATGAACAGTACTCCTTGCACCCCTATCTCACTCTAAGATGAATTTCTTTCTTTTCCTATACAGATAGTCTACTGAACGATGATACGCAACTCTTCAGAGCGATTGGCAGCGAAGACCCAGGGGGTGAATCCTTTGAGGAATTATTCTCAAAAATGGCGGCCATGAAAGGTGAGCCAAACTAGAGGAAGTCCTACAGTTTGTTCAATAGACCTTTATCATGGTGTGGCCATCTTGATTTTCTACCATTCAAACCATTGTAACCAAACTGAGGCTGGAAGAAAAAAATAGTCTGGTTCCTTTCTTAGCAGTGGATTTTAACATGCATTACTGCTGTTTGATACAGGGAACACGACCAAGATGGATGCATCATGATAAAGGTCTAAAGCCCATTCTGCATGTCCCAATGTCCATGATAGGCGTGCAAAGGATTCTGGGTGAAATCTGAGTCAATGCAACACCGGCAACCATCATGGCACATTGGTTCTGAAGTAATGCGATTCACAACTACATGTATAAAACCTGGCAAACTACAAACTACAAAAATTCAATTGAAATCTATTTGCCTGAATTGCTATAGATTATTAGCAGTGACTAAAACATTTTTGTTTGATCTCTGGAGTCTAAAATCTGATATTTGAAAACAGTGTAAAGGCTTTTTTACTATTTTCTTGTGACTCGTGATCATTTCAGCTTAAATTTTCAAAAGTTTATTGGTCAAACAAAGTGCAGATACTGGTCTTTGACAGTTACAAATGTCAGATGTGTGCTTCAAACAATCTTTATTGTTAGAATTAGCATAGTGATTAAGCACAGGAATTGTTTTAGTAGTGGGGTCAGATAGGGGAATATTTAGGGGCATTGTGCCTAGCCTTTGAAGTTAGCAACTTGGGCTTTGGCACAAAGTCAGAGTATGTCATGAGAAAGATATTTGTCCATTGGGCCATCGCAGTTTCAATTTTGAACAAAAATTTGGTAGAATAAGGCAAATTTTGTCGAGTATGCTGTTTTTCCAGTTGTGATGCAAGAAAATTCGCTTGGAGTATGAAACGAGCTGAACAAGCAATTTTAACAAATGGCTGTCATTGCTAGTGAAATGTTTATGATAGACATTTTGGTTACATGTTTCAGAGAGAGCGTCAGCCATGACTGGGGATGACAGGAAGAAGTATGCGGAGCAGGTCGCTGTGGCTTTCTGGAGGGCTCTAGGAGGGGACGAGGAGGAGGTGGATGGATTAGCAGCTTCAAAGTAAAAGGTGCAATGATTAGCCAAAAATAGCAATGATTAGCAAAAATTATTAGATTTTTTTTTGAGAAATGACTAGCAATGATTTTGAAAAATGATCAGCAATGGTTGTGGAAAAATTGTTATTCTGGAAAATGATTAGCAATGACTGAAAAAAAAAGATTAGCAATGATTTTTGAAAATTCTTATCAGTGATTTTGAAAACATTCTTTTCAGTTTGACAGCTTGCTTTTATTTTAAAACAATATTAGAAAATATGTTGAAAAATACTAGTTATGACTCTGACAAATTATAAGCAATGGTTTTGTAATAAAGTCAAGGTAAACATTTAAATATGTATGCACCGTGCTTTGTCCTGATAAAGTTATTACCTAAAGTAAATATTGTGTGATTATCAGCCATATATCTTTTAAATTATCGTTTTTTATATTTTGACCAAATCATCGCTAGATACCGTTATTCCGTACAGTAAATTACCCTGTAGACTGTATTGAATATGACGTCACCATTCAAATCTACCCTGCAACATGGCTTTTGTGAGCCTGTGCGTGAGGGTGGGTGTACGTGTGCCATGTAGAAATCCAACCGGGACTGCTGCGTGCTGCATGCTTCATTGATGTTTGCGTTAAGATGCGCATACGGTTTGCCCTACAAGATGGGACTTTCATAGCAAAAAAAGAGTTATTCAATACGTTCTATTATTTGTGCACTGTACATTTTAAACTTAATGCTAAAAAAAAAACTGCATAAGATGCAGGTTTAGATTTGTTTTTTAATCGCAAAGTTTTTATTTGAAGTGGGATGAGAGATCAGGGAATTTGTTTTGTATATCTTGGACAAAATTACTTTATCTCAAAGTAAGAGTTAAGTTTATTTTTTTAAGTAGGATTTGAAACTTTGCATGGATGAAGTATAACTAAAAGAGCTTTGCAGTAACACCATGTGAAAATCTCTTTTGGGTAGTGTTAGTTCTGAAAAGAACCGATGGTTAACGACTCAATGTTTTACAGCACTCTTTATCTAAAGGTGGTGTACAAAAGAAGTGTTTCATTGGGAAAACTTCTTGCAAACTATACTCGCCTCTTAAAGAAAACAATAAATAGCAAATCTGGACAGATAAGAGTGCTGTATTTATGTCCAAACACTGGCCGGGAATTTCACTTTTGAGGGGGAAGGCAATGTTCCTTTTGCAAAGGGCACGACCATTGGAAAATCGTAAAGTTGAAAGAAAACCAGGGATTAAAGAGCCCATGAGCCTGAGATATCGTTATAGACCGCATTGAATATGACATCACCGCTCAAATATTTGCCCTACAACATGGCGTCTGTGCGTGTGTGTGTGTGTATGTAGAAATCAAACCGGGAATGCTGCGTGCTTCATACATGTATGTGTATGCGTTTGGACGCGCATACGGTTTACCCTACAAGATGGCGACTTTCATAGCAAAACGGGGGTTATTCAATACGGTCTATTGACGTGAAGGCTCCTAGATACCACACATTGCTTGTGAAGGTCTTTTTAGTTTTAGTTGCACTTATTGATGCTAACTCAAACTAAATGCATTTGATTTTATAGTGTTTCTTATATCCGCATTATACCAGCTTTGTTTTTAACTGCAATAAGTTTTTAAAGTGTTTTTGGCATGGACAAATTAAGTGTTCTTATCTTTACTTTCCCAAAGCCAAAAATTAATGTGTTTATTGGGTTTAACCAATCCAGGCTATGCCATGTTTTATCAAATGTAAATATTACTCGTATATGTTTACTTGTAGTTATATTGTGCTTAGAGTGTTATGGCTGAGTGGTCTAGTCACCTGACTCAAGTTATGGTGTTGTCAGGGTGTGAGTTCAGGCACCAGTCATGGCACTTGTGTTCTTGAGCAAGACACTTGACCGTAACTGCTTTGTCCCTCAGATGGACGTAAAGCCAAAGGTCCTGCATGTTGTGTTATGCACAAATAGGGTGCATGGCGGAGTAGTTTAGAGCGTTGAATTCATGTTCTGGTTAAGTCATCAGAGTGTGGGTTATGGGTGAGAGGGTAGAGGTTGATATTGTGTTTGAAAAAGCCCAGGGAGCTGAGAAAGATTAAAGGAATGCTATTGGCCCAATGACCAGGGCCCAATTTCATAGAGCTGCTAAGCACAAAAATTAGCTTAGCATGAAATTGTTGCCTTTATAAAGACAGAATTACCAATCAAATTTCCACGTGATTTTCAGGATAAGCAAACAATAGCTGAACGCCAGTAATAAGCAAGAAATGGAAATTTGGTTGGTAGACCTGTTTTTTTCAAGGAAGAAATATCGCGCTAAGCAAATTTTTCGTGCTTAGCAGCTCTATGAAATTGGCCCCAGGGCTATAATTTAAAGGGCATTGATATGGTTATTGTAAAACGCACTATAGAAGAACTGGTTGTTATTATTTATAGTTAGTACCAAGCATACTTATCATTAAGAAAAGGGGTTCGCCCCTGTGTGTTTTGCATGGTTGGCTGCAGATTGCGCCACGGAACCTTATAAACCCTTACAAGGTGCATTACTACAATCAAACTCATAATTTTTTTATTTAAAGGCAGTGGACACTATTGGTAATTACTCGAAATAATTATTCGCATAAAACCTTTCTTAGTAACAAGTAATGGGGAGAGGTTGGTGGTATAAAACATTGTGAGAAACCGCTCCCTCTGAAGTGCCATAGTTTTGGAGAAAGAAGTAATTTTCCACGAATTTGATTTCGAGACCTCAAGTTTAGAACTTGAGGTCTCGAAATCAACCATCTAAACGCACACAACTTCGTGTGACAAGGGTTATTTTTTTTTTCATTATTATCTCGCAACTTCGATGACCCATTGAGTTCAAATTTTCACAGGTTTGTTATTTTATGCATATGTTGAGATACACCAACTGTGAAGGCTAGTCTTTGACAATTACCAATAGTGTCCACTGCCTTTAAAAACATGCCTGTCGTAAAACAAATTAGCACCTTAGATGCCCTGCGGGCTTAGATAAGCTGCGTTTTCATATGTTTTTGTGATGCCTTTAAATAATGTGTCTTTTGTGTATGTATATAAAACTCACCACTGAATAACTGTACAAATAAAAGCAGATTTAATGAATTTTGCAACAAAATCTACACATTAAAAGCTGCATACATAGTACATTGATTGGAATTGTTGTTTTCTTTGTCATGATTTATTTTAGGCATGGTCGTAAAAAGCTTTTGTAATAATTTACTTTAAATCAAAAAGTCCCATTTTAATTTTTTTAAATTCTTTTTTTTACAAATTGACTCAAATGCTTTGATAAGGCATACCGCTTGCAACTTCTTTAAAATTTGGGTCAAATGGATCTTCACCACAGTTTATGTTTAAAATTGATCACCTGTCTTAATTTCTGATCAAATCTGGATACCTTAAAAATATTGTGCCGTTTTTTGCTGAGATGTACTTTACTTTCTGATGAGGTTTAAATGTCAGGCTAGCATTTGGGTGTTGACTTTGGTTAAAATATTGGCTTCAGTAACTCATCATTAAAGACAGTGGACACTATTGGTAATTGTCAAAGACCACTCTTCTCACTTGGTGTATCTCAACATATGCATAAAATAACAAACCTGTGAAAATTTCAGCTCAATTGGTCACCAAACTCCTCAGAAATAAAACATCCCAAAATAAAACAAAAGCGAATTTTGTTAGTAAACCTCAGTGTACCCTGATACACAAAATCTGTGTACTGAATAACTGGGTATAGGTTTACGACAAATTGCAAACTAACATTACGTTTATAAAGAAGACACCGACCGGGGACAAAATCAACTAAAACCGGCGTGCAAGCGCCCCTTCATCCAGCATCGTCTGTAAATAGTTTGTCAGCAGACTTGGCCTGAATCTACCAAACAATCTTACTACCAAGCAAAACAAAATGAACCCAAAACCATGAAATATCCTGCCACCACTTTTTTACGAGTTTTTACCGAAATAATGAATATCACATTCGAGACAATTTAGATAGACCTAATAATTGTTTCATAACGAATGAAAAACTATATTCATTTTGATTTTACCCATATACACCGATGAGTGTTTACACTGTATACTCGGTACTTTCCCGAGTTCTGTGAACAAAATCACATGTAATAGATGTTAAATTTGCATCGGGGATAAAGAATATAAATTTTGGTTTTTACCCATACACCGATGTGTGTTAGCACTATATACTCAGTGTTTCACCGAGTATACAGCATAATCACTGCATATTACTCGGCTGGGATTCGAATTCGAACCCATGACCTTTAACATCCATTAGAATGAAAGGAAAAACGGATCGAATGAAAGGAAAAACGGATCATTTTCCGCACGTCGCCACCGCTTTGTCCGTCCTCAATCAACTTCTATTTCACTGAATTGTTCTCTTACCTTAGAAGAAGGGTTACCGCATACATACATCCAGAGAAAAGAGAGAGGAAAATAACAGTTTGTAATGGTCAAAATTTTGCCCCCAAAACACATAAGTATCAGAAGGCCTACATTCCACCTTCTCACCTATGAGCAGACGATTCATCGTGGATAACCGTGCAAGTAGCATAACTATTGGTATCTTCCGGGAGGGCTCTCGTACCTCTCATCCCAGTGCAAGTGCCCAACGGGGCCCACACGACCCCATTTCCCCTCGCCCAGCATGCCTGCTTCACCCTCCTTAGGGCGTGACCCAAACGGCCGTGCCACTTGGTAGGGAAAAGCGCTCAGCCGGGCCCCATCAGAGTGCCCATGTGAATGCCCTAAACTCCGTACATATCCCGGTTGAAACATTGATATGTGCGCCATTTTGTATTTCCTTTACGTATAAATTATGTGGCCACCCGAATGTTTTCAAAGATATTCGAATTTCTCTCATGATACTTGCATAGTTCAAATCTTTATTTAAAAACAAATAGTTAAAACTCTTTCTATATTTACCACATCACACAGCAGGCAGTGTGTGAAGTCGAACCTCGGCCTGGGAGGGAACAAACACGCAGCAGCTCGGGTTCACATTCAGGATACGACTAAAATGCCAGCAAGTCAACATTCAGTTGATGTGCGCCCGCCCGGGGTCACGCACGGCTGGTTTATTGTTATGTAATCAAGTTTTTACTGAAGTCTTTAAAGGCAGTGGACACTATTGGTAACTACTCAAAATAATTGTTAGCATAAAAACTTTTTTGGTAACAAGCAATGGGGTGTTGTTGATATAGGTTTTCTCGGTCGATTTCGGCAAATAAGCAGCCAATTTAACCACCAAGCTATTCTATTTCGCGCGGAATAGAATGCTACTAAAAAGGGTCATTCAATTTCGTTTTCGATTTAACAAAATAATCATTCAATTTAACAACTCATCAAAGCAGCATTCAATTCGCAGACGCTTCTTGAGGCGTGTGGGTCACGAAAAAGAATGACGCTACGCTAAATTGAACAGAGTGCTAAAGGAATTTGACTCGATTCAAAACGGAATTGAATGGCCGAATTCTGAATTTGAAACGCAGTAACAACTTGAGAGGCAAAACAGCTTTAATTCGAACGCATGAAAATGAAATTGACTGCTCATTTGCCGAATTTGACCGAGAAAACCTATAGTATAAAACATTGTGAGAAACGGCTCCCTCTAAAGTGACATAGTTTTCGAGAAAGAAGTAACATTCCACGAATTTGATTTCGAAACTTTAGAATTAGATTTTGAGGTCCCGAAATCAAGCATCTGAAAGCACACAACTTCGTTTATTTTCTTCCATTATTATCTCGCAACTTTGTTGGCCAATTGAGTTCAAATTTTTACAGGTTTGTTATTTTATGCATATGTTGAGATACACCAAGTGAGAAGACTGGTCTTTGACAATTACCAAAGGTGTCATGTGTCTTTAAGAGACGTTTAAAACATGACTTGTATATATAGCTGGTCTTTCGTATATTATTGTTGTTATAAGCATAGTGGATGTCATTATAATAATAATAATAATAATAATAATAATAATAATAATAATAATAATAATAATAATAATAATAATAATAATAATAATAATAATAATAATAATAATAATAATAATAATAATAATAATAATAATAATAATAATAATAATAATAATAATAATAATAATAATAATAATAATAATAATAATAATAATAATAATAATAATAATAATAATAATAATAATAATAATAATAATAATAATAATAATAATAATAATAATAATAATAATAATAATAATAACGAAGTCTTATATAGCGCCCGTATCTACCAAACAAGGTACTCAAGGCGCTGAGTATTATGATGATTTGTACGCACAAGTCATAGTTATGGCTTGTGCCAATTAAGTCAAATCCATGAGATATATCTCATTAATTATGGATATGTATTGTATGAACAAGTCATAGTTCGTCCCTGCTAAATAATGGAAATTTCGTATTCGTAATGATCAAAGATCAATATTATGTGGAAAAAATGTGTGGGCCTATATTTTGTTAGAAACACAAATTCAAAATCAAATGAATATTGAAGACAATGAATTGAAGACCACTCTTGACAATAAACCCCATTTACCAGGAGCTCCAAAATATTCAAAGGCACCTTTAAAGGCAGTGGACACTATTGGCAATTACTCAAAATAATTATCAGCAAAAAACCTCACTTCGTAATGAGTAATAGGGAGAGGTTGATGGTATAAAACATTGTGAGAAACGGCTCCATCTGAAGTGACGTAGTTTTTGAGAAAGACGTAATTTTCCACGAATTTGATTTCGAGACCTCAAGTTTAGAATTTTGAGGTCTCGAAATCAAGCATCTGAAAGTACACAACTTCGTGTGACAAGGGTGTTTTTTTCTTTCAAATTATCTCGCAACTCGGACTACCAATCGAGCTCAAATTTTTGCATATGTTAAGATACAGCAAGTGAGAAGGCTGGTCTTTGACAATTACCAATAGTGTCCACTGCCTTTAACGAGTTATGACTTTAGGCCAAATCTTATATCTCAGTAACGCTTCCATGTTACGTTTCGCTATACCGACTTCAGGCTTAATTAAGGACATGCTAAATCAGATCTTTATGTCACTTTATCTAAAATAAAAAGCTAAACTGAATTTCAAGAGATAAAAAATTACAAGTCTTTAAGGAAATGCTTAATTCTTGCTGAGATGCTTCTTGGTATGTTTCTTAAGACGGTGGCGATCAATCTTCCAGAGTGATAAGAAAGTTTTCATTCATCGGGTGATTCAGATTGCTGATTGTCAAGATCTGGTATGAGAAATCGAAGAAAATAAAATAAAAATAAAAATAGTCGACCTACATGGTAGGTAAATAATAATGGTGACATGTATAGACCATGTGACATGTGACATATCAGTCTGGACTTCCTGCAGTCACAATTTGTACACGTCTCAACGAATTATCCATCTTTTATGACTTTTGCATTCTCTGATTTTAAAGTTGTTATATAATACACTTCCACGAAAAAAAAACCAAATTAAACCATATTTTGACTTACCATTTTATCAACATCAATGCTCCACTTATCATCTTCCAAGTCCATGTTCTGGTACATGACCTTTGACACTTGACCCTTGACCCCATGGATCGTGATGTCATCTAAGACAAGGTCAGCCATTAGTGTTGGAAGAGGATGGATGATGGTGGACTGTAGAACTCTCTGATCGAGAAAGAAAACATCATTTAATCAGTGTGAATTTATTCTTAACCAACACATTTCAAGATTGCCTCAATTATAACAAACCAACAGTTGAAACCACACCTTCACACTAATTATTAATACACACATTCTCAAACATGCATCCCCGTGGAGACATCTTTTGTCCTCTTTCCATTGTCCCTGTACTTAAAGGAACACGTTGCATTGGATCGGTCGAGTTGGTCTATAAAAAGCGTTTGTAACCGTTTGTTATAAAATGCATATGATTGGAAAGATGTTTTAATAGTAGAATACAATCTGACTCCCATAAATGGCCGACCGTGTTAGTTCACAAAGTAAAAGGAAAACCGTGCAATTTCGAGCCATGTATGTGTGGATCATTGTATTCTACTTTTACAACATCTTTCTAACCACATGCATTTTATAACAAACGGTTACAAATGCTTTTCAAAGACCGACTCGACCAATCCAAGGCAACGTGTTCCTTTAAGATTTTCACATAGACTTTGTACACAAAATGTCTTGTGGAGCACCCCGGTCTTTAGATTTTGCTTATATGGAGTCCTTTTATTTTCCTTTTATTTTTTGTCCTCAAGAAGGTAGTGAATATGAGCACACTTTAAAGTTCAAACACGTTATACACTCAATCATTTTATACATATGTGCTTGACAAATAAAATCACTTACATTTGCAGCCAAGTAGTCAACAAGATTGTAGTCACCTGTACCGAGGGGATCTGTAATACAAAACAAATGTTATATAAATAATAATAATAATATCAAAGTCTTTTATAGCGCACTTATCTACCAAACAAGGTACTCAAGGCGCTGAGTATGAACACTCTTTCAGAAAGATATGTTATTGCAGTGATGAATTCTGAGACCCAATATTATTTAGCACCTTCTAAGGGTTTACAAGGTGCTACGGCGCATACAGCCTCCACAGCCAGGAACACCGGGGCGAACCCCTTCTCTTTTCGATAAGTGCACTGGGTTCTTTTATATACATGCGTTACACAACACATGGGACCAACGGCTTTACGTCCCATTCGAAGGACGAAGCAATGGTTAAGTGTATTGCTTAAGGACACAAGTGTCACGGCTGGGGATAAACAAAAAACCAAAGTCTTACCTGTTTTCCCCAGAAATGTTGGTAACAAGATTTTGTTCTCTCTCTCTCTCTCTCTCTCATTTTTGATTTACACAATCACCTCAATCTTGATTTAGCACTTTATAAATTGATTATGGTTGATTGATTGGTTAATAATTTATTGATCTCACCTATTGACTCGCCATCATCCCAGTAGAGACGTCCCTTGGCGCTCTGGTCCCCATCAAGGGCTACAATCAGCCCAAACGGAAGCACCCGACTATATTAGAAAATAACCAGAATAATGATGTTTCAGACAACACAAATGTTTATGTATTAGAACCCTAATAACAAGTTAGTACTGGAGTAAGGGACATCATATAAAAGACAATAAAACAAGGAGATGTGCTGGAAACATAAGAAATGACAATACATGGACAACAAGAATAATGGATTGGCAACCAAAAACAGGGGAAAGGAAAAGAGGTAGACAGAGAAGAAGATGGAGAGATGAAATCGGGTTATATGCAGGATCAACAACATGGACCAGAACTGCAAGAAATAGATATGAATGGCGTATGCATGAGAAGGGCTACCATCTTACACTGGACGAGCACATGCAGGCTAAATGATGAAGATGATGACGAATAACAGAGTTTGGTCCTGCTGCCCTTTCTATCCAAACCACTGCCCCGCATCATTAGACACCCCCTCTATAAGGATTGCGGATGGTGCCTTCTTTAGGATACCATGGCCTAATCTGAACATGATGATGTGGTAGACAATGGCTATATTAACACAAAGTGCCAGCATGTGCTATCATGCTGACAACGTGCTTGCGTGTGGATGTTTTAATCTTTGTCGTTTAGAAGCTATTTCATTTAAAAAAAATTCTGGTAATAAAACCACGAGATTCCCATGAGTGATGACACTGCGCGAAGATGTAACTTTGTCACAAACTTAAAAAGGGGTTTCCATTTCACTATATCTTTAGGATATTATTATTATTTGGTACCAACCTGAACACGGTAGAATTAGCTGGTTGTTGAGTCGGTAGAATATAACCACCCCTGACGTGAAGATTGATCTGATCCATAGGAGTTGGTATCTTTACTTTCGTCTTCTCCACAGTTCTATCAACTTGTTCGCCCTGAATTGACATTAAAGTCTCTTTTAAAGGCAGTGGACACTATTGGTAATTACTCAAAATAATTTTTAGCATAAAACCTTTAAAAAACCGGGTAATGGGGAGAGGTTGATAGTATAAAACATTGTGAGAAATGGCTCCCTCTGAAGTAATGTAGTTTTCGACGAATTTGATTTCGAGACCTCAGGTTTAGGACTTGAGGTCACGAAATCAAGCATCAGAAAGCACAAAACTTCGTGTGACAAGGGTGTTTTTTCTTTCATTATTATCTCGCAACTTCGACGACCGATTGAGGTCAAATTTTCACAGGTTTGTTATTTTATGCATATGCTGAGATACACCAAGTGAGAAAACTGGTCTTTGACAATTACCAATTCTTTAAAGGTTTTCCCGCGGTCAATATCAGCAAAACTTCATTCAGTATCATTACACGCATTGAAATTTGTTCACGTTTATTTAATATATTTTTGTTTGTTGTTTTTTTTAAGTTCTGTTGAGCTCAGTTTCGTTTTCGTGCACACAATGATGTCGTTCTTCTCCTTCAAGTTTGTCATTTCAATTATTCTATTTGTTCAGGCACTCCAGCCTATACAATTTCTCAATTTGCACAATACAATTCGTACCCAAAGTACAATTTTACAACAATTTGTTATGCGGTCAAAAGAACCTTTCTAATCTCAACAGCTTATTTTTGCACTGGTCAAATAATATAATTCAAATTTATTAGGTCGCAAAGATTATTCAGTTTTTATAAAAGCTGAATGAAAGTTCTCGTTTACACACCCTTGTCATACTTGTCCATCTACATTCTTGCCCCTACCACAATAGAGGATGAGTTCAAAAGGAAAAAGATAGTCCGAATAAGTTCCATTTAATTATAAATATTGCTGCAATGGACTTGATTTTTAACCTTTATCAAGTTCTCAGCACAAATCTAAATAATCTATAACTCATTGTTTGTTTGTATCGCCAGATTAAGACCTCTTCCCTACCGAAGTTTTCTTTAAGTCCATCTTTCTTGGGATGTTTCCAAGCAATTTGTCTCAGATGCTCAGTGGTTTGACTTACCGTTTGATAGACGTACCATGGACCTTCGGGTACATACAAATCCACCACCACTTGATCCTATAATCAAGAAAACAGAGCAGTTTCATCAATATCTTGGATCTATTGTTGAATAAATTACCGATTCTTTTTCAAATGAACCCAAATTATGTAGAAAAACAATAACTTTCATTTATAGTTGTTAAAACACGAGCTGTGCGCCAATTGTTACATATCGCTTTGTCTCCTGGTTAACCAAAAAAGTGTTGTAAAAGAGATTATACTTGTTTAAAGTGCTCTATTGGCCGTGTAGTGTTTTTTCATGGTTATAAAGTAGGGCCCGGCCTACTTTACAGGTTATAAAGCGAATTTTTGTGACGCATTAAAGCCATTGGACACTTTCGGTAAACAGTATCGTCCAAAGGCCCACACTTCGTGTATCACAACTTATATATAAATAATGAACCTGTGGAAAATTAGGCTCATTTGGTCATCAGAGTCGGGAGAAAATAACGGGGGAAAACCCACCCTTGTTTACGCACGTTTCGCCGTGTCATGACATGTTTAAAATAAATCCGTAATTCTCGATATCGAGAATTGATAATTGCTTTAATGTTTTCTCAAAAAGTAAAGCATTTCATGGAATAACATTTCAAGGGAAGTCTTTCACTATTACCTTCTGTAAACCCTGTAAGTTATTTGTAAATCTGTGAACTTTTATTTTTCTTTTCTGTTCCTAAAGTGTCCTATGGCTTCAATCGTATTTTTCCGAAAAAGGTGGCATGTTATTACTTTGTTTGAAAGGATTGCGCACAAGCGCAGACAGCGCATGGCAGACAAATACTGCCTAATAATAGTGTCACAAGACGTCTTTAAAGGCGCAGCAACAATACTTATCGGGCTGTTTGCCTACCTGTTCCAAAGCTGGGCTAATGAGCAAGGCCGGACCCCACAGAAACTGTGTATCAATGCTCCACGTTGCGCTGTCTGAAGTGAATCTGTTGGGCAAATTTCATTTCATTTCATTTTATTTGCCAGCAAACATGAATAAAAAATATTTAAAAATTGCACATCAAAGACTTACTTAGAACGAGCAATACAATGGTTTTAATAAGAATACACAAATGTAAAAACATTAGCAAATTACTGAGAAACCTGGCCTGGCCGCGGGCAGATACAAGGATTGTGAAGGAAACACCTCCAGTGGGGGTGGAACACAAAACAATATTCAGATAAGCCAGATCCAGTTTCATAAATAATTGGTTAACAATCAATTGAATATAGTATTGAATTTCATCGGACTTTTTGAAAAGTGAGAACGTAAATTAAAATAACATTGAATATAGTGTAATTCGAGAGTAAGTTTGTGTTCAGAGCATGGTATATATTTTTACTTAAATAATTTTGACAATAAAACACACATTTACATTAAAAGTTGTCCGGCTCAAAATAAAAGTTTTAATTTCTGTCACCATAGATAATGTCAAACCGCCTTTTATATCAAAGATGCTATGTCAGATTTTTGGCCCCAAACATTTTTTGAGTGAATGGTATTTCAAAAAGTATCACCCGCTCTAACGAAAACAAGTTTAAATTTTACTTTTAATGGTCAGGAACCATGAAAATTTTTTAAAACGTTTCTTTTAAAAGACATAAGAATTTGTCACGTGATATATTGTCTGGATCCCGACAAAAACTAATTGAGAGCACCTTATTTCACTGCTACTAATAATTGGCGGACTTTCTTGTAACTTTCTCGCCCCCATCAAAATACCTATTGAATTTTAAATCCAAATTTTTGGGTAAAATCGGCCAAAAATCTGACATAGCATCTCCAAGGTATACAAGCCCTAAAACAAAAGTTAAAAAAAAAAAAATAATAATGATCAATAATATTTTTAAAACGTGACATCGTTGCTATATGAAGAAACTGTTTTATTGTATGTACGATAAGAAATACTTACTCATGCATAAGCGGTCGGACCACTGTTGACCCCATGGTGTTAGCCTCGTAAAACAGCGTGTAGAGATAAGGCAGCAACGTGTAGCGTATCATCAGAACGTCTCTAGAATCTTTAGCAAAATCAGCACCAAAAGCGGCTGGATCTTGAGGCTACGAGATGAAGATGGTATAAGATGTCAGTGTAAGTCAAAGTACAGCCTGAGCCAAGAGTTGTAATAAAGCTGCTTTACAGAAAATGCTTCTTAACAAATTACTTTGCTCGGCATGAATGGGCACCAGTGTCAACAAATAAACTTTGAACGCTGGCCCATTTCTGCTAAGCAGGATTTTTTGTGCATAACAAGTGAGTGTTTGCTTATAAACATAAACAGCTTTTATTGAATTTGGACCTGGTTATAATCAAAAATCATATGAAGGATAACCGATAAAATTCTCATCTTGATGAGCAAGCAATTAAACCAAGTTTTGAGTTTTTGGAGAAAGTGCCTGTTTTTTGGTACAATGGTGCGTCATATTCTACAATTTCGGCCCTCGGATTCGCCCCGTTCAATGGTCGGTCTGCGCGCTGGCTGGGGTTAAAGGAACACGTTGCCTTGGATCGGTCGAGTTGGTCTTTGAAAAGCGTTTGAAACCGTTTGTTATGAAATGCATATGGTTAGATAAATAATTTAAAAGTATAAATATAATGATCCACACAAACATTGCTCGAAGTTAAACGGTTTTCCTTTTACGTCGCGAAGAAACACGGTTGGCCATTTTATGGAGTAAAAATTTTGACTCAATAAAATGGCCGACTGTTTTAGTGCGCGACGTAAAAGGAAAACCATGCACTTTCGAGTGATACTTGTGTGGATCATTATATTCTACTTTTAACAAGTCTTTCTAACCATAAGCATTTCATAACAAACGGTTTCAAACGCTTTTGAAAGACCAAATTGTCCGATACAAAGCAACGTATTCCTTAAACAATATTGAGGGGGGGGGGGAGCAATGAAACTAACCGCGAAACCAAGCCCGTTGTGATTCCTTGAGAAGGGATAAAATGCTCCGAGCTGCATCCACCGACGACACAAATCGATGGTGGCATCTTCGAAGAAGCCGCATATATCAGCGCCAATCTGCAAAAAAAAAAAAAAAATCCTTTTTTTTCTATTTATTTATTGGTTTATTTTCTATCAAGCATTTTATTAATTTGTTTATTCATTAAAACTAGATTTATTTATTTATTAATTTTTTTTTCTGAGGGAGTTACCATCAATATCTCAGGGTTATTTACTAAAACGTAAATTTGAACAAATAAATAAAACAAAAACGATACTCACATAGGGAATTCCAAACAGATTGAATTCCATCATTCCTAAATGTTATAGAATACAAAAAACACCAAGCTGTTATCTCAATCAATCCCCAATAAAGAGATGTAAAAACTAAGAGATTTCTCGTTTATAAAAACACTGTTAACATTTATGTTTTGATAATCAATGGTCACCGTGGCCAAGTTTTTAGACTGCAGGACTTGCAACCACAAGGTTGTGGGTTCGAATCCTCCAGCTAACCGCTGATTTCATAATGACTAGAATAAGTATTGTCGTCAGTTACTGAATCACAATTTTTTGATATGTGTAATTCATAATCATAGACGTTAAAGGATTTGGGTACTTTTTCAAAATGTCCATAGATTTACATTAAACTTACAGGGTTTGAAGATAATGATAGTGGAAAGCTTCCCTTCAAATCTGACTTACTGAGGTGCTGTAGTTTTTGAGAAATTAGTAAAACAATGTCACGAAAATACGTTTGTAAATGATTAAAATAATTTTCATGCCATTGTTTTACTCATTTCCCAAAAAACTACAGCACCTCAGCACGTAGTATTTTCAGGGAAGCTTTCTACTATCATTATCTTCAAACTGTGTAGGTTGAGTGTGAATCTGTGGACATTGTGTTGTTTTGTCCTACAAAAGTTACATAGACCCTTGAAACCAATGTTTGTATGAGAGAGATTGGCTGTTGCTGTTTATATCCCTTTGTGGGAGTTTGCTGAGTTCCCTTGATGTGAAGATCATTCAAACAAACAAAAAATCAAATTGATTTTGTGCCCCTTATAGTTGTGAGTGGCTCGAACCACCTCCAATCACTTATAAAATGACACTTTTATGGTTCCCATGGAATTGTTTCTTACCAATAATGGATTTGTGCATATGTGGCCATATACTGGTGTTGTCTCCCAACCAATGGCCGACATATTTACCGCTTCCTGGATAAGTCGACCTGGAGATCACGATTCCCCGCTTGCCGGTTGCAGCTTCATTGGCCCTGCCAGACAGAAATTCTATTTATTAAAGGTATGGAACCTCATTTGTTTTTGAACGAGTTTCTTCACTTCGAACCTCTGCTTTCGAAAGTATTTTCAAGTTAAATTTAAGCACAACAAAATTACATTCATTAAAATGTATTCACGTCAAAGGATCTTCCCTGTAATACATTCAACATTCGGGGTTTCTTCCTGAGCAACTATTTTATACAAGTTTCGTTTTCGTTCACACGTGATTTCATTTTATCATTCAGATTCGTTTAGTCATTCTATTCCATTGATAGGTATTCCAGACTGCAGTTTCTCAATTCTTCAGTTGAATTGCCGTTTTACTATCAAAGATTTGGCGAGATTTGTGTCCACATATTAGATAAAAAAGGGCGAGTGTCTATACAATTGTCAAAATATGAAAACATGCGTGAACATTTATAAATTTGACCAGGAAAACCGACTAGTATGCCTATAGAGACAAACTAAGGGGGTCGTTAACTTTTCAAACATTCAGTTGGCAAATAATTTGACATCCAAACACTCCTTAAAAAACAAGGCCCTTCCTTATCACGCCCCTTCCCAGGGGCAGTCAGTGATCACACATTCTCATAAATGGATTAATATGGACACACCATTGTTCTTTCCGTTGTCTCTGCACTTAAAGGTGCTGTGTCAGATTTTTGGCCCCAAACATTAAAAATAGATTTTTTTGAGTGAATGGTATTTCAAAGAGTATCACCTGCTCTAACGAAAAAAAATTAACTTTTACTTTTAATGGTCAGGAACCATGACAACAATTTAAAACGTTTCTTATAAAACACATAAGAATTGGTCACGTGATATAACTAAATTTGAGCACTTTATTTCAATGCCACTAATAATTGGCGGACTTTTTCGAGCATTGGCTCAATATGAAAGCTTGTAACTTTCTCGACCCCCATCAAAATTTTGGGGTCAAATCGGCCAAAAATCTGACATAGCATCTTTAATAGCTTCTCATCAAGTCTTTACATACAATTTTCGTTGTGGGGCACCCCTGTCTTTAGAATGTCCATGTGAAGACCTTTTATTTTCCCTTTTTTTGGTTCGTACTTGTTCTCCAAAAAAGATATCTCAAATGAGTCCACACTTACACCAGCGTAGGGTGAGACTGGCTCCATCCAAACAGGCTATGCATGTTGTAATGTTCAGTTCGTGTGAGTTCGGTATCATGCTGTACAGCGTTCATGCAAGCGGTCTTATCGGCAAGTCTGGCCCCGTAAATTCCTAATCAGGGAAACACAACAACGTGAAAACAATGTTATCAAAAATGTGTTCGCCTGTTTAGTTATCAGTGTGTTGTGCAATGATGTGTTTTCCGTTTCAATCATTATTTGTTTTAATGTCTGGAAACATTAACACCTGTTTTATATTACTGATTGTATCTAGTGGTAAAAAAGAACAAAACAAAAAAAAAACATGAGAAAATACTAGTAAATATCTCTGAAACTGCCATATGTTTATGAACAATTATGAATGCAATAATGGCTGTTCTGTTTTTAACTTCTGCAAATTTGTGTATTGAGAGACTGAACAAAGATAACATGTATTTCAATTGACATTTTTCATATTTACAGCAATTTTTTAAAATAGGCAACCGCATTTTCCTCCATGCAAATTAAATTATGCTTTAAACAAAATAATAAAACTATGTATTGTTAGAATAGGCCCTACGTTGTATTATCAAATGTTGGCAAGTGACTTGCCGTTTTCATTAATAATACGTTGCCTTTATAACCCTTTTTTTTTTGCTTTTTAATTTGCTACTACATTAATCCAATCGTGATATAAAAGACTTAAACATGTTAAAATTCTCTTCATTAAAAAGAAAACCGCAAATAAACAATGCACCATTATTGGTGATTGAGGCCGAATTGCATTGCAAGCTTCCAGTGGTAACTTACTTGGATGGAACGGCGCATTGTCGTATTTATTGTCGGAGCATCCTGACGTGGACCCCTCAACAAAACTTGCTGGTTCGTTCATATCCTGTGAGGGAAAATACGAGAAAAATACGAGAATGTGAAATCACAAATAAACGTTCATATTTTCATTGTAATTATTATTTCCTCTTAATTTGCTCAAACTCCCTGAAAGATCCCTGGAAAAATGTTGTGAAGTCTAAAGGATTATCCTGAAGGGCGCTAAAGTCCAACTAATGGAGCACCGGGGTCCTTTTAGTTATCCGAAAGTGGACAGGTGGAAATGTTGTTACCTCATGGAAGTTTTTTATTTTGTCTTCAGATGGGAGGGGGTACGACCATGTATCTAAGAGTCCCCACCCACCACATTAATAGCCCATCAATAGCACCCAACGTGGGGACCGCGTACTCTGCCAAAACCCCAACAATCCAAATCGGGCGGGAACTTGTTCACATCCAAATTTGGATCTGAACGCGTGTTCGCGGTTGTGATTGGTCAGCGCACTACAATGGGTAAGGGCACGGGCCTAATGAATTGGGTTTATTCCATGGCAAAGCCAAATTTCATAGAGCTGCGTTAAGCAGAAAATATTGCTGAACAATTTCTTAATTAGAAGAAACCAGCCACAAATGGTATGTGATATAGCATTTGGGCTGGTATCCTTATTCTGGTAAGCTTAATTTTGTTAAGTTAAGTTCATGTTTAGCAGCAAATTGGACCAACTACAGATCTTTCATTTTGATTCAAAGTTAGAACGTTCAAAATGTCAATAACTAAAAGCGACACTTACAATCCAGATTCCATCAAACGCAACCTCGTTGTGGAATTCATCTATTAACTTTGCCCACCAGTCTTGTGTACTTTTCTTCATGTAGTCCGGGAATGCGGCGTGTGCCCGGTAATTCTATAACAAAAAGAAAAAATCACCAATGAATCAAAAAGCATCAACAAAGTAATAAACTAAGAGTACAACTAATGTTGAAAGTTAATTTTGGTTTTTACCCAAACACTGATGTGTGTTAGCACTGTATACTCAGTACTTTCCCGAGTCCTGTGAACAAATATCACGGGCATGTTACTCGGGTGGGATTCGAACCCACGACCCTTGCATTCTAGAGCAGTGTCTTACCAACTAGACTACCGAGGTTGCCGGGCAGCTGGAGGCAGTTGATAGTGCAAAATAGTACAGCTCTTATAGGTGTTTTACAGGAATGGTAAAGATACAAGTATCATTGTTGATTTCATACAAACACTTTTTTTTTTTGAAATGTCATCTGTCAACAGTACTAAAAATTTACAGGTGTGTTATTTGATATGGTTGAAAACACAATGAATCTTTGAGTATTTTGTCAGCTCTACTATTACTAACCCTGTGTTAATACCTTTAATGTGGGCCTTTTTTTTTGCAAAATTTTGAAGAAGAAAAAAACTTTAAGAAAATCTTACTGCAACTTGATATTCCCATTCCTTGCTCGTGTTGACGAAAATATCCGGCAAGTCTGGCCACACCTGGAAGAGAAGTAACAAAGATATTTATTAATGAAGAGTGAAGGATCCAATGTTAAATAATTTACCTCGACTTCGTCTCGGTAAAATTATCAAGTCCAGGCCTCGGCGCGGGTTTAAACCACTAGTTGAAAACCTCTTCGCCACACATTGATTCCCTTAATCAAGTGTACTGTAGACGAGTAAGAGTGAATAAAGACTGCAAACGGTTCCATATCTACCTCAATAACAAATGCATCAGTATACATAACGACCATAGCTCATTTTGTTTGCGCTTCTGAGCATGATTGCACCATGTAAATCATGCAAGTTAGAACAAAATATGAAGAACAAAAACAATTTTATCATTTTCACCACAACATGTCCAAAGAGGTGCTTAACAATCAAAATACAATAGTTAAAAGAACAGCACAAACCAATGAGATATACGTCAAAGAGTAAATAAAATGCAAATGTAAATCAATTCAAACTAGTCAAGTCTTAATCTTAAACGTTAAAAGAGACAAGATACGATTATTTAAATCTGAGCCCAATTTCATAAAGCTGCTTAAGCACCAAAAAGATGCTAATCACAACAGAAGTATGCTTACCAGAATAAGGTTACCAGCCAAGCCATCATGTCACATGTACCATTTTGATCCTGCTCATTTTGCTTAGCAGAGAGTTGTTAAGCAATATTTACTAGCAATCAATTTTAGCAATCAATTTTTGCTACTTTTTTAACTGTTGTGTATTTTTAAAAAAACATATTGCTATTTTTGCTCATGTTTTTTAATCCTGCATTCTAATGTTTTTCTTGACTATACAGCGCTTTGAAACAGTGTTAAAGCGCTTTATAAATGCATTTAAGTTAAGTTAAGTTAAGTTAATATTTTTGCTTCAGCAGCTTTATTAACTTGGGCCCTGCAGCCGATTTCACGAAACGCTATGACTATTCCTATCTCGAGTTATGACGAGTAACTCGTCCTTACTTAGCATGGGTTTATTGCATCCTAACGTCTATGGTAACAGAAATTAACTCGTCCTAAGTCCTAAGACTAATCTTAAAGGCAGTGGACAGACACTATTGGTAACTACTCAAGAAAATAATTATTATCATAAAACCCCACTTTGTAACAAGTAATGGGGAGAGGTTGATGGTATAAAACATTGTGAGAAACGGCTCCCTCTGAAGTGACATAGTTTTCGAGAAAGAAGTAATTTTCCACGAATTTGATTTCGAGACCTCAGATTTAGAATTTGAGGTCTCGAAATCAACCATCTAAACGCACACAACTTCGTGTTGCAGTTTTTTCTTCTTTCATTATTATCTCGCAACTTCGACGACCAATTGAGCTCAAATTTTCACAGTTTTGTTATTTTATGCATAATATGTTAAGATACACCAAGTGAGAACACTGGGCTTTGACAATTACCAAAGTATCTTTAAGTTAGGAAGAGTTAAGTGAAATCGACGGCTGTAGGCTGTTATATGAACTTTAAATGTTTACCTTTCCGAAGAGGATTGATTGTCTGTCCTCTGTTTTAATGAAGACGTCATCAGTAACTCCCCGGTCGTAAGGTGGATATGTTCCCACTGTCTCATTCGCTGGTATTGCTGGGTCCTATGTTTTATTTCAATTCATTCCATTTTATTGGTTAGCAAACATGTACATATTGTTTTTACAAATTTGGAAATTTAAGGATGTAAAAGAACAAACAATACATTAGTTTAAAGTAGAATATTTGAAAATTGAATGAAAATTAAAGGATGTAAAAGAACAAACAATAGAATAGTTTAAAGTAGAATATAAAAAAAACACATATAGCAAAGGAAGTTTAACACAGATTGCAACATGGGTAGCAATTCCTTGTACCAGAAAACCAAATCTTTTTGCTTTCTCTGGCCATTTTTGGGTTCTTGCAGTGCCCAAATTTCCCCTTTACTGTTTTGGCCGAATGTTGGAGGGTCGCTACCCGCCCCTTCCCATGTGGTCGTACGCCTAACAAGAATTTATAAAACAGTGTTATATCAGACTTAGTGCTGTCAGCGACTATTTTCAATATCATCGACACTGTAAAAAAAAAGGTGAGGTGCCGTAAATTTCACGGTGGAAGTTTTGTAAATTGTGCCTTGAAGGGGTAGTTTGCAAAACTTCCACCGTGAAATTTACGGCACTTCAATACCTGGCAGCTAGGGTGCCAGGTAAAGTCCCGTAAATTTGATGGATATTTTGTACAGTGAATAAGTTAGTTTGTTCTAAAACATAACTTACCAGTATAATGATGTAATGTGTTCCGTTGTTCTTCAACTCGTCCACAAAGTCCCCCAAGCCAGCATATCTATCCGCGCTGACAGTGAAATCCATCTGTCTCTCCATGTAGTCGATGTCACCATACTGTATATCCTGTAACAGGTCAAATAGACGATCATCAAGTACATTCTCAACAAAATGTTTATGGGATGTTATTTTTTACTTTCGCTTCCTCTATTCACAAACAATATGCACAATTTAAAACGAAACCATCACAGTACACAAAAACAAAGTGTGTACATTGTAGGCCTACATTGGGGGATTACGTCCATTCATAAACAAGCGCAGAAAAACTCCCAAACACATATTGAGACACAAAGCCTGGACTTCCTGCAGGCATGATTTGTACAAGACTCAATGGAAGAACAAAAAAATCTTACATTTTATGTCAACTGTCTGATTTTTAACAAGTTTTGATATGTCGAAAGGGGTCACATCTCACAACTTGTTCGACTGTTACGTCTATAACCCTTGGATTCATAAATTATTGCACAAAATGTCAACTTTCCCGTATGACCATGCAGTATCTTGCGTGGTGGAAAGCCCCAAGAATATACAATGTCACACGTCACACTTATTGTAAAGGTCACATGGTCTTATGGACAAATACTAAACAAATAAAAAAACTCAAAGTTTCTTGACGTTATACCTACCAGTGGGATGTCATATTGTCTGATTCCCGCCACTACTTCTTTAACTCTGTCTAATGAATTGTAGCCATAGCGACACAGCTGGAAACCCAGCGACCAATATGGCGGCATCACAGGTCGTCCAATGGCCTGTAAATCCAACGAGACGATAGTTTTTAAGGTGTGTAATAATTACCATTGGCTGCGTTTTTACAGTCTAAACAGTTTCGGTCATTGGTCAGTGATTAACCAATGGCCTATTCAACCGAAACAGTTATTGGTTACGACCGCAAATCGCACCCAATCGGTAATGTGAAAAGAAATCTAAGAAGAAGAAAAACATGAGGAAATTCTCCAATGTTCAGATCATTTAGTATATGATGCAAAACTAGGCTCAATGAGCAGTCCTGAGAATAGAAATGAACCACATTTTTCACTTAAAGGCAGTGGACACTATTGGTAACCGTCAAAGACTAGCCTTCACACTTGGTGTATCTCAACATATGCATAAAATAACAAACCTGTGAAAATTTGAGCTCAATCGGTCATCGAACTTGAGAGATAATAATGTAAAAAAAAACACCCTTGTCACAGGAAGTTGTGTGCGTTTAGATGGTTGATTTCAAGACCTCAAGTTCTAAATCTGAGGTCTCGAAATCAAATCCGTGGAAAATCACTTCTTTCTCGAAAACTATGGCACTTCAGAGGGAGCCGTTTCTCACAATGTTTTATACCATCAACCTCTCCCCATTACTTGTACCAAGTAAGGTTTTATGATAATAATTATTTTGAGTAATTACCAATAGTGTCCACTGCCTTTAAGTAACATTCAAATTATACTTAGGGGCCATTTAGAATAGTACATATTTGAACAAATTTAGTTCAGAAGAAGAAACTGATGGAAATCAATTTTTTTAATTAAAATATAATATATAATATAAAGAAACGGAAAAGAAGACAAAATACCAAGCTGGCCAAGCAGACGAGGGTGTCATCGTCTTTGTCACTGAACTTTAAAGTGTTAAAGCCATGAAAATACATTGAAAACAACTGATTTTTTAAAACCTTTGATGTGAAATATCGATGGTAAAGATTATTTTATGAAGCCATATATTTATGGATCAAATGGTTTTTTTTCCCTTCCTAGGCCCATATTGAAATTGTGTTATGGCAACAACTATGTGGGGTCTGCATCGTTTAACACAAGTTGACTAAATAATATGAGGTAGAGAGTTTTCACTGTCTTAAAGGTAAAGTTTTCCCTCTACAAAACCATGGAGTCTCTTACCTCAGTGTACTGCTGTACTACATTCTCAGGTGTTGGACCAAGGAATATGTAGAGATCTAGTATTCCACCCGTTGTGTGATACGTCAGAGCAGGGGCTGGCTGCAAAGCAACATCTGCCAAACACAATCAATAACAAAACAATAAAATAAATAAAATAAAGGCAATGTTTGTAAAATGTGTCCAATCACCAAAAAGGGTCTTGTTGTAGACTTTTAAATTTGTTGTACATGGAACTTAATTTTGGGGAGATTTTACTTATTTAATTTTCTCAAACAACTATCAATATAAACCAAAAGGGAAACTGACCGGGTAACTTTATAAATGACTAAAACTAAATTATCCAATACAAACTTTTTATTAAAGGTTTTACTGGTCTATGGTTTTATCAGCCAATTTCAACAAACAAACTACGTGTTTCAACTCACCCATAGCGTTACTGTTAAGTAGAAAGACACCGTGTGCATTGTGATCTTCTTCCAAATTCATGTAGAATGGATGAACTCCGTAGAGATTGCCCTCACCCTGTGGGAATGATAATGGTTACGAATACAAATCCAGATTTACTTTTAGTGGAAACTTTCTCAACTGATGGGCTTCGCTAAAACGAACAGATCAACGCAGAACTACTAAAAGTAGAACAAGTCAACATGTATATGTCAGCCCTGTATGTTTCTTGTTTGAAAGGGTAAGGGCACCAAGGCATTTTTTCCTTGGTAAAGGGCACCCTTTATTAGGAATGGACCCCACAAGGGAGTAATTTTCACACTGGACCCCATAGGAGAATTCTTTAAAAAAGGGTATGACAGCTGTTGCAGGCGTAACACACTTAGTGTACGTGGACGTGTGCAACTCCACACAGTGTTTCGAGTCCACATTTCAGGCCCGATACTTCAAGCAGGCAACGAAGGCGATTGCCTCCATGCCCCCTGGTCATTAGCTCTGTGCCCTTGAAATGCTTCAGTAGAAATTAACAATTTCCTCATAGGGTGCCCTTTACCAAGGAGAAAATGCATTGGTGCCCTTGTCCTTTCGAAAACGAAGCATACAGGCCAGCACACTATGATGTAAACCTCGTTCTCATGACTATTTTACGTACGGTCCTGACACGCCTCTTGTAAATTTTCTCAACTTCCTTGTACAGGTCCATTGGAAAATACATAAAATGTGAACATAGTCCCTTTTCGAAACCACGGCTTTGGCTTTGGCTAGCTTGGCTCCGCGGTTGTTTTGCCAATTGTGCGTGCTTTGCGCATACGCGCTCAGGGCTTCAGACGAGAGGACGGAGCCTGAAGCCGAATCCATGGTTTCGAAATGGGCCATACTATACGGACCCAGAATCTGTAACAAACTTCCACAATACATCAGAGATACCACCTCACTGCATACATTCAAGACACCCCTGAAAGTCCACCTGTTCCAGGAGGTGTAGACCTACAATCAATAATGTTTCTCCTGCTTAAAAGTACCAATACATCAGCACCTTACAGCAAACTTTTAATTTTGGCGCTTTATAAATTTCTTTTGATTGATTGTTATACTTACACCTGGTGGTTGATCCCTGGAGAACATTCCCCATGATTTCCATTTGATGTCATGTCTGAATGAAGGGTGTTCGTTCTCTCCAAAGCCGTAGATATTGGAGGACGGGAGCTTCGTGGTGATCTGAAGGAACTGGTCTGAGAAAATGAGGGGTCCGAGAGACGTGTCCCACCTGCCGAGGTAAAACGTGAAGAATTGTGAAATTTATAGACTTTATAGGCAGGCATGATATTTTGTGCTTGGGAAAAAGGTATGGACATTTTCGTCTGGTACATTGGCTGACCGACCTACATGTGATGTAGGCTCTGATGGAGTTTTAGGCTATTTTTTAAATTGGGATTAAAATCAAAATGTTCTGATTTGTTCAGTTGCAAAAAATCAATTGCCGTGGTACCCTTTGCAAAGTTCCATTACAACTTTAGATTGTCGAGTGTTCTGGCTGGTAACCTATTTGTGCTTAACAAAATAGCAACATTGTTTGTACCAACCAAGTTTTTGTGCTTACAAGCTTTATTAAATTGGGCCATGAACTGTCATCAACAATTCAGTGTGGCGTTATAAGCTTTGCGGTAATTGTAATCTCTAAATAAGTTGGGATGGGTGGCGTTACTTTCCTGGGGTAAAAGTGATCAGATGGAATATAATTATCTCCCCCAATGAAATCAACCACTTATGTCAAACTGGTTGTGTTCCTTCTTAAAAGTTTAGGGTTGCAATAGTCTACACGACGGTGGAAACAGTCTTGTACCTCGCCCCTTTATACAAAGGGGGAAAAGACACAGCAATATTCTCAATTGTACTTACAAGACGGTTCCGGTGTCTTTACGGGTAACTTTTAGGGTGAACGGGTTCTGGGTGAAGGTGACGTGGTATTTGGTGTTCTCTGGTTTGGTATCTGACAGTCTTGGAATGGCGAGGGGAACCTCAAAGCGTGAGTTAGCTGGGTCGTAAAACTGTAAACAAATCAAAACCAAAAAATCACATACAGAGAAGAAGAACACACACGGCTCCCCATAACCAAGTAAGGTTTTATGCTAATAATTATTTAGAGTAATTATCAATAGTGTCCATAACCTTTAACGAGAACGCACACTTTAAACCACGCCGTATAGGCCTATATGTGAAACCTAAAGTGTAGAATATTGCACCTTGATCAATATTCATGAGCTTTCGTAGCAACAACTACTTCATCACACCATAGATCAGCAGAGTGTGGGTTCGAATCCCTAGCCGTGACACTTGTGTCCTTAAGCAAGACACTTAACCATTGCTTCGTCCTTCGGATGGAACGTAAAGCCGTTGGTCCCATGTGTTGTGTAACGCATGTAGCAACAACTACTTCATCACACCATAGATCAGCAGAGTGTGGGTTCGAATCCCAAGCCGTGACACGTGTGTCCTTAAGCAAGACACTTAACCATTGCTTCGTCCTTCGGATGGGACGTAAAGCCGTTGGTCCCATGTGTTGTGTAACGCATGTAAAAGAACCCAGTGCTGTATGCGCCGTAGCACCTTGTAAACACTAGGTGCTAAATAATTGGGTCTCATAATTCCTCACTACAATTACCTATCTATCTGAAAGTTTGTATATACTCAGCGCCTTGAGTACCTTGTTTGGTAGATACGTGCGCTATATAAGACTTCGATATTAGAGCAAGGATCACATGGTAATGTAAAACACACTCGCCAAGTGCATGCTAATATTCAGCAAAGTTCAAGATAACTTTTAATCCAATAGCAAAATATGGAGAAGGTTACAAGAGCATCTGATAAGGTGGTCATGGTACAAAGGAAATAAACACTCAATTTAATACTATTTACATAGTGTATTTACTTTCAGGTAAAATCCGGAATAACCATTATTCTCTTGCAAATTTGATGACCAATATTGAGCCCAAATTTTCACAGGTTTGGTATTTTATGCGTTATGTTGGTAAACACCAAAGTGAGAATACTGGTCTTTGACAATTACCAAAAGGTGTCCAGCGCCTTTATTAGGGGAACGCGTTGCCTTGGATCGGTCGAGTTGGTCTTTGAAAAGCATTTGGAACCGTTTTTTTATGAAATGCAAATGTTAAGAAGAATCAAATAATCCGCACAACGAGCCTCTAAATTGCACGGTTTTCCTTTAATCGTAGCGAAGGAACACGGACTGCCAGTCAAAATTTTAACTCCATAAAATGGCTGACCGTGTTTAGTTCGCTACGTAAAAGGAAAACTGTGCATTCTCAATTTCAAGTCATACTTGTGTGGATCATTATATTCTACTTTTTCTACCATTTGCATTTCATAACAAACAGCTCCAAACGCTTGTCAAAGACCAATCGACCGATCCAAGGCAACGTGTTCCTTTAAGTGAATACGGGTGATTTCTGTGATATCTGTAAATCCCACTCACAAATCGTTTCTTTGCCAAGGACCTTATCAGTTGAAGGACAAATACAACTTGACGCCACCTGTCCCAGATCTTGGGGTCAAAGATCAAGTGAGATACCTTTGCATTGTTAAATTACACCGTTATATAGACCATAGGTGTCATTATAAATTCGACCTTAAAGTATCCTCAAAGCCAATATGTACATAATGGAGGATTAATATAGTATACCAGGCTTAGCTCGCTGTTATTTAAGATTTGGTTGTATAATGTGATTACGTGCAGAACCTATGGATCTGGGCCTACTCCAAGACTCTCGATAGGCCATGGCCAAAATGCAATAATTTACATGTAAAGCAATACATGCAATAAGTAACAATCGCGCCAATACATGGCTTGGATTTTGATACACAATAATATCTTGGTGGATGTCAAACGAAATTCATTTATCATACTTATGATGACTGAATGTGATTATCAAAACTCATTAAAAGTTTAATTAGTTAGACTTAAAGGGCATTGTCACACAGGGCAGTTGATACAGGCAAGTTGGAGGAAACCAACTGTACGTCTCATTTGCGACAACGGAAACCTCCTCCCGTCGTCGGGAGGATGGTTACGTTTTCGCAACTGTGGACGTTATGCTCAGAAAACACTTTGGCAGCAAACTACACGATCTGCTAGCTGTGTACTCGCTTTCCCCAAGAAAATAATGAAAAAATCAGAAATGCGAAAGAAATTTTTGAGTGGATATTGTCTGGAACTAGCTGGTTGCCTCTGTACATTGCCCCACGTGACATGGCAGTAAGGCATGCAGAAGTAAGAATCTGATTACCTTAATCCGAAGTCGATACTCGGAGTGGAATTCTACGTCCAGAAGTAGTCTTTCGATATCACCTCCGAACAGCGAGGGTGTCGACGCGATGCGGTCCAGGGTGACCCTAAACCCGGAGAGCGTGACCTCCTCCTTGCCCACAATACGATATCCACCATAATCACTAGGGAAGTAACAGATTGGCGCGTCTTTATCCATAGCTGGCTCGGAGTAGATGCATCCCCTCTTGAGACATTCCTCTTCGGAGTAATCATCCCACCCAGGGAAGCAGTTGACTCTCTCGTGATCTTCCACCATCACCGGGGGTTGCGATGGTTCACTCGTGGGGGCCACCGTGGGGCAGTCACCCTTCTGAGAGTCCGAGGAACCCGGGCTGGTCTTATCGGGGTGGAGGAAGTAAGTCATGGGTACGGTGATTGTTGTTACCACCACACATGTGACGACCACAACTAGAGCCAGAGTTGTTTTACTTGTTCCTTTCTTCATCTTGCTGATGCCGTCGTCGAATTCCATGTTCAGGATGAATGAGTTTGGCCTCTATACCGTAGACACAAGCTCACGACTGAGACACCAAGCCTCGGCGTGTGTGGAAAGTTAAACTAACAAACTTAAAGGTGGAGTCGACAGTCAATACGTTATGGCCAAAGTCTATTTCTTATCTATTCTTCAACATCAAACACATTTCCAGTGTAATAAAATAGCACTTCACTTATTCAACGGTGCACCCGATAACATTAGTGCTATCTCTATAAATGTAGATGTATCTGATAAGAAGTGGTTTTGTTTACAAATACTTCAACTACTCGTCAAATATGGCAACAAGTAAAAACAAATGGGGTTATTGGCTCGTAATTGTCATTTTATTACATGTTTTACATAACAACAGTTTTGCGTAATACAGTGCAGTTTAAATAATGATTAGAATATTTTATGTGCAGAAAAATATACCATGTTGTTGCCATTAAAGGAACACGTTGCCTTGGATCGGACGAGTTGGTCAAAACAAAAGCGTTTGTAACCGTTTTTTATAAAATGCATATGGTTGGAAAGATGTTTTAAAAGTAGAATACAATGATCCACACAAGTTTGCCTCGAAATTGCGTGGTTTTCCTTCTACTGTGCGAACTAACATGGTCGGCCATTTATGGGGGTCAAAATTTTGACCCCCATAAATGGCCGACGTGTTAGTCGACGAGGTAAAAGGAAAACCACGCAATTTCGAGGCATGTTTGTGTGGATCATTGTATTCTACTTTTACAACATCTTTCTACCCATATGCATTTTGTAAAAAAACGGTTACAAACGCTTTTCAAAGACCAACTCGACCGATCCAAGGCAACGTGTTCCTTTAAACTACTAGGCCCTATAGGTCTACACAGGGAGCCGTGTCAAAATTAATTGTGTCTTCGGTAACTTACAATTACTTGATGAGAATCTATTTAGGAAATGTTCACCTATTCACCTGAGAAAGTATTTGTGTCAAGAAGAATTTTGAGATTTTAACTTTCTCTGGCAAACATAGTCGCCCTCTTGAAACAGTGACGTCACTTCAGGAGCTGACGGGTGAAACACTGCCCGGGCTAGGTTGATCCAGTATTTTTCTGTAACATGTCTTGTTGCGACCACTTTTTTTCAGCATCGGGTCTTAGAATTTTGGAAGACATTGGGCTTTATTATGATACTAAAATCTTCGAACTATCCGTGAATAAAGATCACTAGAAAATACCCGAGTTATCTCATAACTGTTTTGATAAATAAGTCATTACTGATCTAAACAAACAATTAATTTTAATGAGTTTTATTTTGATGGGAATCTATGTAGGAACTGTTCACCATTTATGTCAATGAGAATTTTGGGATTTTAAGTTTGAACTCCTTCTTATGAGTATTTTTTAATCCACATCATGGTTTTGATATTAAGATCTCGATTCCATTTTAGTCTGGTTTTAAGTGAGTTTTCGATAAGAGTTCTCATTTTTATTTGCACTGAAAACGGCCGGCCATTTCTAACTGTAATTGAGGTTGTACTTTTTGTACTGTTCAATTGTCTTAACTTACAAAATATATACAAAAATAAATATACATTTTATAAATAGCGAAGTTTGCTTCCTCAGTCATGTCTAAACCGAACACCTACCTTTTGTTTCTACACAAATTGTACATCTAAAGTTTTGAAATGTATGGATTTTTCTTTTTTAACCAAACCTGAAACTTGTTAATATTTTGAAACTGGACATTGGACACTATTGGTAATTGTCAAAGACCCGTCTTCTCACTTTGTGTATCTCAACATACGCTTAAAACAACAAACCTGTGAAAATTTGAGCTCAATTGGTCGTTTAAGTTGCGAGATAACAATGAAAGAGAAAAACACCCTTGTCGCAAGTTGTGTGCTTTCAGATGCTTGATTTCGAGACCCTCAAAATCTAATTCTGAGGTCTCGAAATCAAATTTGTGGAAAATTACTTCTTTCTCGAAAACTACGTTACTTCAGAGGGAGCCGTTTTTCACAATGTTTTATACCATCAACAGCTCCCCATTACTCGGTACCAAGTAAGGTTTGAGTAATTACCGATAGTGTCCAGTGCCTTTAAGCTCTTGTGTACAAGTTAATAATACCACGTTCGTGTAGAAGGTGCCATAGTTTGTCCTCTGACCTGAAGTCGTGGTTGGCGTAATGAACCCGTTTGTAGAAGGTCTTGTCATAATAATGGTCGGAAAACTTGGCGTCGCTTCCTCCAAAACCATACACGTTTACCTGGTAATAATAAATAGCATAATGATGGTGGTTGTTGTTTCGGTAGTTGTCGTCCAAGACCCGCCATTTTCCCCAAACAGGAGTGCTACATTTTGTAGAGCGCTATTTATTTTGTTCATGTTCTTTGGAATAGCGCTGCACTAGCACTGCATATTACTAATATTGATCATCAACGGTGGACCCAAGAATACATACACATTTTGACTGAAATGCCGTCAAATTTGTTCGATTGTGAAATAAACCTCTTCTTTTTGTCTTTTTCTTTTTTACAAACAGCGTTATGAAATAAAATTTGACTAAATCTTGATCTTGCGAACATTATCATGATGGCCCAATTCCATGTACATTTTCGAAACCACGGCATAGAATTTGGGCTTCTTTCGCATGATAGAAACCCTGAATGAAAAACGCACGTTTTCTAAATCACTGAAGGAACATACGTCAAGCCCCAAATCGTAATTTCGAAATGGCCCTATATGCACCGAGGCCAAGAAAACTCTGCTTTCAGACCCACATTCACGCAGCATCTTGATTGCCAATTTACACACCATACTAAACTTCAAATCATTCGTGCTTTTCAACTGTATCTATAAGAAAATAAAAAACAAAATAGAAATTGATCCTTCTTTTCTGTGTTGAAACCTTGCCGCTTAAATCTCCACAAGATTCACAATAAATAGAATATTAATAAGTTATGTAAAAGATACAAACCTCGTCACATGTGTGTAACGCCAGAAGCAGCATACTGGCACCCGTTGAAGGTGTATGAACGCTTCTAAATTTGGCCGGGGAGTTTACCCAACTGAAAGTTAAAACAAAACCCTGTTATTTATGTGGTATTCCCCCCCCCCCCCCCCCCCGTCATTTTAGCCACTGGACACCTTAAGTATTAATTGTCAAAGACGAGTATTCTCTCTTGGTGTATCCCAACATATGCATACAATTACAAATCTGGGATTATTTTGACTCCATTGATCATTGAAGTTGCAAGAGAATAACGAAATAAAAAACACCCTTGCTGCACGATAATGTGATACGCTTTCAGATGCCCAAAAAGGGCTTCAGACCTGAAGTCTTTTTATTTTGATTTGAATATATTTGAGTGAGAATTTCCTCTTTCTCAAAACTACGTTTCTCACAATGTTTAATACTATCAAAAATGGGTCAAACTGACGCCGAATCTTGGTCAGAACCCCTGGGATCCTGAATCCGGGTCAATTTCGTACCGGGTCTCAGAGTGTGAGATGAGATCAATTTCGTACCGGGTCTCAGAGTGTGAGATGTGGTCAATTTCGACCCGAGTCTCAGAGTGTGAGATGTGGTCAATTTCGGCCCAGGTCTCAGAGTGTGAGATGTGGTCAATTTCGACCGGGTCTCAGAGTGTGAGATGAGGTCAATTTCGACCCGGGTCTCAGAGTGTGAGATGAGGTCAATTTCGACCCGGGTGTCAGAGTGTGATATATTGTCAATTTCGACCCGGGTCTCAGAGGGTGAGATGTGGTCAAATTCGACCCGGGTCTCAGAGTGTGAGATGTGGTCAATTTCGACCCGGGTCTCAGAGTGTGAGATGTGGTCAATTTCGACCGGGTCTCAGAGTGTGAGATGAGGTCAATTTCGACCCGGGTCTCAGAGTGTGAGATGTGGTCAATTTCGACCCGGGTCTCAGAGTGTGAGATGTGGTCAATTTCGGCCCGGGTCTCAGAGTGTGAGATGTGGTCAATTTCGACCGGGTCTCAGAGTGTGAGATGTGGTCAATTTCGACCCGGGTCTCAGAGTGTGAGATGTGGTCAATTTCGGCCCGGGTCTCAGAGGGTGAGATGTGGTCAAATTCGACCCGGGTCTCAGAGTGTGAGATGTGGTCAATTTCGACCCAGGTCTCAGAGTGTGAGATGTGTGTTTTAACAGTGAAGATATTCTACCTTAGTTTAAGATATCTCATGAAGTCAGGGTGAACCAGCTTGATGTTGTTCGCTGTTAGTTGCTTTGGAAACTTTGGCGGCATCATCCACCTGAAATTAGTTCAAACAGATTGAGAAAGCAAAAGTAGATCATTTGTTTCAATTAATGACTTACAAAATATTTGTATATTTTCTATTCACGTAGTAGCGATCTTTTTTAAGACCAGTCTTCCCACTTGTAGTATCTCAATATGCATAAAATAACAAACCTGTGAAAATTTGAACTCAAACAGTCGTCGAAGTTGCGAGATAATAATGAAAGAAAAAGCACCCCTGCCACACGAAGTTGTGTGCTTTAAAATGCTTGATTTCGTGACCTCAAAATCTAATTCTGAGGTATCCAAATCAAATTCGTAGAAATTACTTCTTTCTCGAAAACTACTTTACTTCAGAGAGCCGTTTCTCACAATGTGTTATACTATCAACAGCTCTCCATTATACTCGTTACCAAGTAAGGTGTTATGCTTATAATTATTTTGAGTAATGACCGATAGTGTCCAGTGCCTTTAAAATTAGTTTTGATTAATCTATATAAAAAAGGGGGAGCCTAGATTGACAACAAACACAAACAGAAGGACATTCATATGGTTTCACCCATACAAGATTTGGCAGGTGAAAGTGAAAGGTAGTTCCTGATCGCTTGGCACCATTCGGAAAGCACTGGGGAAACATCTGGACGAAATAAGGGAACAAAATGTGAGGGTAGATCTTTTACAGTAGATTGCGCTTTTGTGAACAATACGAATCCTTAAGAAGACCCTTGAGATCTCTGAAAGACTGGAGGAGGTATCGGTGTCCAAGGGAATTCCTTCTGCCTGAGATCTTGATGTCCATCATATGAGAAATTAGCATGGCTTGGAGGAGAAAGGTTCAAAAGAGGGCGCTGTCAAAAGAAGTTTGTACATCAAGCCCTTTTCGAAACCACTGCTTCGGCTTTGGATTCGGTTTAGGCTTGCGTGGCCCCGCAGTTGTTTTAACAATGCTGAGCGTGCTTTGCGTACGTGCTTTGCCTACGAGAGGACGGAGCCTGAAGCCGAATCCAGAGCCAAAGCCGTAATTTCGAAAGGGGGCACAGTTTGCCTTATGGGGGACAGAATCTACAGGAGCAGAATTTCCGTTTTTCTTCTTTCTTTCGCATTCTGTGTTTATATGAAATAACAATGTAACTATTTAATCCCATTGGTTTTCTCTGCATGGTTTCTTTTAACACATATGATATTTACCATCCTTTGCCTGAAGAAACCCTGGTCGGCCGCCGTTTGTTCAAAACATCTGAGATAAATTTGTAAGTCCATAAACTATTTGCAAAGAACACATATCGTATACCCTGCAAAAAAAAAATGTAACAACATTAAATAAGAATGATCAAAATACTACTTCGGGTTACAGTTGACAAAGGGTGGAGAAGAAGGGGCGAGCGGAACAAAAGAATATACGCGTCAAAAATGTCAAATTATTCATGTTTTCAATTATTGATTGTTGTGTACAGGTACTGCATTTAATTACATTTTAACTGTATTTTCTCCGAGGTGTTATAACTGTATGGATTTTAATAGGGTTTTTTATTGTTCAGCCCCCAGGAGCATGGTTCATGGATGTGTGCTATATAAACTGCCATTATTATAACCACTGTAGTATTGCCCCTGAGCTCTGCTATTTTGAAAATGCACTGTATCAATTCTGGTACAATGGCCACATGGCTTAATGTTCGATCCATTAGTGTCTTGCTCAAAAACACAAAAGTTCGGTTTGACAGTAGGTTCTATCCCAGAGATTTGGTTCCCCAACACGGCGAACTGTGTACAAACTGGTGTCTCGAAATCAAGCACCTGAAAGCACACAACTTCTTGTGACAAGGGTATTTTTTCTACAGTCTTTTTTTACAGGTTTGATATTTTATGTATAAACATGTTGAGATACACCAAGTGAGAAGACTAGTCTTTGACAATTACCAATAGTGTCCAGTGTCTTTAAGATTATATTTTGTTTTGTTTTAAAATGTGTGGTTTCAAAAACAGAAAACTTACAAGAGGAAAATTCTCTCAACCAAAACACGTAATGAATACAGAACTGCATTATGACATTTACCTCGTCAGCTGGTGCACCGTAGAACCCGGTTCTGAATCGTTGAGCGATGGAATTGTAGTAGGTTACAAGCGTGAAACAATAGAAAGACGTCCGGGTACCAACATCGCTCTCGTGACCTTTGGTTAAAGCTGTATTTACCCTGACATGTAAAACAGAAAATGCGTGTTTTTTTTTAATGGAATTAGTAGAATTTGAAATGGCTATTTAAAGTTATCTTTTATGTTACTTTTGCGCATTGTACCGTAGTCTTGGTCCCAAGACCATTGGTGTTGCGCGGTCACACACAACCAACGTTCCGATTATGCCCGGCAAAAACTGTCCACGCTTGTAATGAACGAACGCTAGCGGGCGCTCTGTTTCTCTGATTTAGATCTCACCATAGACCTTATCGCAAATACCAATGCGCAAGCGCAGGCTGTTGAATGAGGTGCATTGTGGGATATATATGAATCAAATTTTGCTACCAGCTAGACCACAATGCATCTAATTCCAAGCTTTACGCGCGCGCCCCAGTATTTGCGAAAAGGTCTATGGTGAGCACAGGACATAGACCTTTTCGCAAATACTGGGGCGCGCGCGTAAAGCTTGGAATTAGGTGCATTGTGGTCTAGCTGATTACAAATTTGATTCATATATATCCCACAATGCACCTCATTCAACAGTCTGCGCTTGCGCATTGGTATTTGCGATAAGGTCTATGGTGAGATCCGTAAATCAGAGAAACAGCGCCCGCTAGCGTTCGTTCATTACAAGCGTGGACAGTTTTTGCCGTGCATAATCGGAACGTTGGTTGTGTGTGACCGCCCAACACCAATGGTCTTGGAACCAAGACTAATTGTACCGTCGTTTTAAGGCATTGACACCTTTGGTAATTGTCAAAGACCAGTCTTCTCACTTAATTGGTGTATCCCAACACTATGCATAATAACAAATCTGTGAAAATGTGGACTCAATTGGTCATCGAATTTGCAAGAGAATAATGAAAGAAAAAACACCCTTGTTGCATTGCTTTGTGTGCTTTCAGATGCATAATGCTTCAGCTTTAGTAGTTTATTATTTGAGTGAGAAATTACCTCTTTCTAAAAGAAAATATACTTCAGAGGGAGTCGTTTCTCACAATGCTTTATACTATCAGCAGCTCTCTATTGCTCGTTACCAACTACGTTTTATGCTAACAATTATTTTGAGTAATAACCAATAGTGGCCATTCCCTTTGAAGCAGCCTACCTGAACACATAATCGTTTGCATCGATTTCTTTGCCCATCATCGAACCGTTGAGCATGCCACCATTTCCAATCACCGCACATCGTATGCATTTCTTGTCGTTAGGAATGCTACCTTTCACCATACGATCGTCAAACATGTATCTGTTGTGGGAGGAGTTTAAGAGAGCGAGGGCAGAAGCGACGCCTGCAAAAACAAAAATAAATAAATAATAATAATAATAATAATAATAATTGGTGTACCTATAATAATAGTAATAATACCAACACTTATATATCGCCTTAATCATGTTGACATGCTCTAGAGCGCTGAACATTGCATAAGTAATGGACAAATAAAAAATAATATATAAAAAAAAACAGAAGGAGGGGTTTTGGAAGTCCCATCCGATATGTTGGGACCTGGGGCCCAAATTCATAGCGCTGCTAAGCACTATAGTTTACTTAGCATGACATTTGTTCCTTGATAAAAACAGGATTACCAACAACATTTCAATTTGTCTCATATTGCGTGGTACTGGTATTCAGCTGTTGTTTGCTTAGCATGAAAATCACGTGGAAATTTGGTTGGTAGTCCTGTTTTTATCAAGGCAAAAATTCCATGCTAAGCAAATTTTGGTGCTAAGCAGCTCTATGAATTTGGGCCCATGCAGAGGATAATTTAATGTATGACGGTGACATCATGACCAATCAACCAGACCAATCAAACAGTCTGACCTACAGGCAACTATTCGCCAGAGTTGACTGCTACCTCTATAGCCCTTTCCCAAGAGCTGTTAGGATTTGGAACAGGCTACCAGTGGCTGCAGTCACTGCAACCAATCTGAACGGGTTCCAAAGAGAAGCACTGCCAGCTATAAGAGGGATTGAGCTTCAAATCTCTCTCAGGACAAATTGACAACAGCACCATCTGATAAGCACAGTATTGACAGCATAAGCACAGAGCACAAATGGATTTTGCAACCCACCCTCTCCAGGACAGCAGCAATGCTTTTAGGAGAGTATAACATTTCAGAATTCAAGATTCATGATGAATGGGAAAATTACAACATTATCTATCTGCTCGAGATGACGACATCCAGTACTGATAAATACCGTATTTCCGCGACATTCCTGAAAACATCGCTCTGTGATTTTCACGTTTTTTCTCAAATAATGAAGCTGAAACTTGTAACAAATAAATTATTTTAAATACATCTTCATTCACAGTGAGTAGGGATTAATGTTATATGGCCCAAAACAAACGGTATCAAAAACCCTTTAAAGTAGCGAAGCTTTCCCTGAACTAGTCTTGGCCCAAGACGACATTGACTGATAGTAGATAGTGTACTACACTGAGCGTAGTATAGTACACATCCACTATCATCACTGTCGTCTTAAGCCAAGACTATGCCGAAACAAGCTGACTTACTCATCTCCTTCATATCTTTCCATCCAAAGTTACCACCAAATTTGGAAAGTCGCTGGTACTCTGCCTTGCTATAGTGTTTATTCCAGGCCAAGATGGGTGTTTCCGCAGCGAAATGCCTCGCAGGTTGGTCCGACATCATCTTCATTCGTACCGATGTTGGACATTTCTACATGGGTTGTCAGAAAAATCAAACTCAAAGGTTAAACAACTTTTAGTTGTTCATAGTCTCATAAAATCAAAATATGACGAAATATATCAGGTTTAGGGTCGACAGCAAGTTGCAGAGGGAGCATTTTCCCATTTCTAATTGTGTTTTAGTGGTCTCCTGAAGACAGAGGGCGGTGTTCAAAATGTCGATAACACAACAACGGCTCCTTCCAAAGACGAATATAACGAAATATATGTTTTGGGTCAACAACAAATTACAAGGAGAGCATTTTCCATTTCTAAAATGTTTGTCTCTGTTCTCCTATAGACAAGCAGAGTGTGTTGTTCGAAATGTCGAGACCAGGGGCCAATTTCATATAGCTGCTAAGCACAAAAATCTGCTTAGCATGAAATTTCATCCTTTATAACAACAGGATTACCGACCAAATTTCCATTTGCTTGTTACTGGTTTTCAGCTGTTGTTTCCTGAAAATCACATGGAAATTTGGTTGGTATTCCTGTTTTTATCAAGGCTAAAATTTCATGCTATATAGGCAAATTGTTGTGCTTGTAGCAGTTCTATGAAATTGGGCCCAGACTGATTCCGGAAGCTCACTATTTGCTTACGGTGAACAGAGCCATGGAACTGGGTCAATACCCGAACCCACATTCCGCTGAACAGAAACACTAGACTTAGAGTCCAGTGCCCTTTGACCGCCTGGCCACTACACGCCACTCGGCTAGGACCAACAAATAAATAGGACAAATTGCGTTTAATGTTGATCGATAGGGATCGATTATGAATCGATAAATGTGTGGCGCTTATATTTCCATGATTTAAAATCAGACTGACACAATCCGATGGGGTTGCTGGATGATTAAATTAACGGCACTGGACAACTTTGGTATAGTTGTCAATGACTTTGTGTGTATCTCCACATTATGCATAAAATAACAAACCTGTGAAAATTTGGTCGTCGAACTTGCGAGTGAATAATTAGGGGGAAAACATCCTTGTCGCACAAGTCGTGTGCTTTCAGATGCTTGTCATGCTATACAATGTGTTATTCTATCAATAGCTCTCCATTGCTCGTTACCAAGTTTTATGCTAACAATTATTTTGAGTAATTGCCAATAGTGTCCAGTGCCTTTAAAGGAACACGTTGGATTGGATCGGACGAGTTGGTCTATAAAAAGCGTTTGAAAACGTTTGTTATGAAATGCATATGGTTAGAAAGATGTTTTAAAAGTAGAATATAATTATCCACACAAGTATCACTCAAAATTGCACGGTTTTCCTTTTAGGTCGCGAACTAACACGGTAGGCCATTTATTTGACTCCCATAATGGTCGACAGTGTTAGTCGACGAGGTAAAAAAAAAAACACGCAATTTCGAGGCATTGTTGGTGTAGATCATTGTATTCTACTTTTACAACATTTTCTACCCATATGCATTTTATAACAAACGGTTACAGAACGCTTTTTAAAGACCAACTCGACCCATCCAAGGCAATGTGTTCCTATAACTTTATACCATTTATGTGACCTTCTTTTTTGTTAAACCGAGAATGTTAAAACCAAACTGAGTACGTCCTCCCTTTGTTCTCCTGATTCAATGGAACTTTTGCAGACCATTGTTAAAGATGGAAATTTGCATCTGGGATGAAGTAAAATCATTTTGGTTTCCCCATAATTATACACCGATGTGTGTTAGCACTGTATACTCAGTACTTTCCAGAGCTCTGTGAACAAAAATCACAGGCATATGACTCGGATGGGATTCGAATCCACGACCTTTAAGAGCAGTGTCCACTTACCAAATAACGAATGAACTGGCTGTCGAGCAACGAATGGTTCTGAAAAGATTGCCATCCGTTTGTTCTTGATTTTGCCCTTTGAATAACTTTCCGCAAGAAAGTCTTACAATGATTCCCTTCACTAAGACCCTTAAGGTAGTTTTCCACATTTGTGACGAATATCTGCTCATTCGTTAAATTTTTCGGCCATGTAGAATTTCCGTCTTTATTATTTTGTTCTTTTGTTGAAGCAGCATTTTTGTCTTGATTGTCATTTTCTTTTGTTGAAGCAGCATTTCCATTTTTGTTGTCATTTTCTTTTGTTGACGTAACATTTCCATATTTGATGTTCTTTTCTTTTGATGGCGCAACATTTCCATCTTTATCGTTTCGTTCTTTTCTTGATGCAGCATTACTGTCATTATTGTCGTTTTCTTTTGTTAAAAAAGCATTTCCATCTTTACTGTCATTTTCTTTTGTTGACGTAACATTTCCATATTTGATGTTCTTTTCTTTTGTTGACGCAACATTTCCATCTTTATTGTTTCGTTCTTTTCTTGATGCAGCATTACTGTCATTATTGTCATTTTCTTTTGTTGAAGCAGCATTTCCATCTTTGTTGTCATTTTCTTTTGTTGACGTAACATTTCCATATTTGATGTTCTTTCCTGGTGTTAAAGCAGAATTTCCATCTTTATTGTCATGTCCTTTTGTTGAAGCAGCATTTCCATCGTTGGAATTATTTCCTTTGATTAAAACAGCATTTCTGTCATTATTGTTTTGTTCTTCAGTTGAAGCCGCAATTCCATTTTTATTGTCGTTTCCTTTTTTGGTTTCATCTTTTCCGTCTTTATTCTCGTTTACTTTTGGTGAAGCAGCATTTCCATCTTTGGTGTTTTGGTCTTTTGTTGAAGCAGCATTTACATCTTTATTCTCATTTTCTTTTGTTGAAACAGCATTTCCATCTTTATTGTCACTTTCTTTCGTTGCAGCAACATTTCCATCTTTGATGTAATTTTCTTTTGTTGAAGCAGCAACAGAATCTACATATAACCTAAACGTAGAAATGTCAACAGAGAGAACTGTTAATAAACTCAAATGAAACCTTTCCCTACAAAAATGTTTTGAAATGTTAGGGCGGTGTTTGTGTTAAATTGTTCTTTGTCTTGTGTTCCTCTTGCTTGTGATGAATCACTCTCGTGCGCTATGAGCCCTTTTGATGGATTTTGGCGCAAATACAAAAACTCTATTATTATTGTTCTTATTAAATCAAACATGTTTTCAATAGTCTGACTTACATTAGTGCATAAGGCGTTCACTGGCTTTCTTAATGAGCCAAGAGTAGCAATCAGGAGCCTCTTAATTTGATGGATTTTGGCGCAAATACAAAAACTCTATAATATTGTTCTTACTAAATCAAACAGTGGGTTCGAATCCCACCCGAGTAAATATGCCTTTGATGTTTTTCATTTAGAAGACTCGGGAAATTACTGAGCATACAGTGCTTACACACATCGGTGTACGGTAAAAAAAATAAAAAAAAATAAAAAAGCATTATTAATCTTTATCCCCGATGCAAATTTAACATCCTTTAAATAAAAAATGTTTGCAATAGTGTGACTTACATTAGTGCAGTGGCGTCCACAGGCTTTCTTGATGAGCCAACAGAAACAAGAAGGTACAAGGCAAACATCAGAAAGTTACCCGCAATACAAAGCCCGAAGAATAATCGGATGCTTCTGGTGTAGAGAACACACAAAATGTATTGTTAATGACTGAATTGCCAAGCATTTATCACACCCGCGGCTGTTTTATGCATTCCTGGCCATTTTAAACACAATATTCAATTTAACTTCTAGCTAAATCAATTTCGGTTGAAAATTATCACTCTCTCTCTTTTTCTGTGATCACATTAAAGGCAGTGGACACTATTGGTAATTACTCAAAATAATTATCATCATAATACCTCACTTGGTAACGAGTAATGGGGAGAGGTTGATGGTACAAAACATTGTGAGAAACAGCTCCCTCTGAAGTGACGTAGTTTTCGAGAAAGAAGTAATTTTTCACGAATTTGATTTCGAGCTCTCAAGTTTAGAATTTGAGGTCTCGAAATCAAGCATCAGAAAGCACACAACTTCGTGTGACAAGGGTGTTTTTTCTTTCATTATTATCTCGCAAACTCGACGACCGATTGAGCTCAAATTTTCACAGATTTGTTATTGTATGCATATGTTGAGATATATGCACCAAGTGAGAAGACTGGTCTTTGACAATTACCAATAGTGTCCACTGTCTTTAAATGAAATGGAATGTCTGAAACGAACAACTCACAAAAACAACACTTGACCTTAAAACGTAAAATCACTTCCTCACGATAAATAATGTTTAAACATTAATAGCGAGAGTGGGGCATTCATGTATTATGTGGGTTCATGGTGTATTTCCGTAGTCTTGTCCCACTGCGACCTATACGGCCTGTACTTTGTGCAATGACGGTCTTCCCGGAGCACGGCATAGTATTATGGAGTCGGAGGCCTTCGTGTGGGAGTACACGTGTGGGCCAGCAGAGCTCCGTCCCCCACGAGCCTACACGGAAGACAGCACCGACTTCGATACACCACATACTCCCGCTATCAAGTAACAACTTCAATTTGGACAGTACAAAACTTTAATTCAAACATAACAAATACTACAACAATTTAACACTTACAGGATTCCCTTCATGGTGCTTTCTGTGCAGATTGTAGACTAAATATCCAATAAAGCGGTTCACTCACTCAACTGATTTATTATGCAAATGACAGATTTGTTTTTAACAATAAAAGATTACTATCGATGTAAAACACTCGATAGGTAACATCTGTCGTTTGCTCTCCATGGTTATTGTTATTGACCAGTTTATACTTCAAACAAATATTTTGAAAGGCTCTGGACACCTGCTGTTTTGTCACAGACAAGTCTACTCAATCTCAACATTGTGCATTAAAGAACATTTTAAAGGAACACGTTGCCGTGGATCGGTCGAGTTGGTCTTTGAAAATCGTTCTGTAACCCTTTGTTGTAAAATGTATATGGTTAGAAAGATATTGTAAAAGTAGAATACAATGATCTACACAAATATGCCTCGAAATTGCGTGGTTTTCTTTTTACCCTGTCGACAAACACGGTCGGCCATTTATGGGAGTCAAAATTTTGACTCCCATAAATGGCCGACCGTGATAGTTCGCGACGTAAAAGGAAATCCGTGCAGTTTCGAGTGATACTTGTGTCGATCATTATATTCTACTTTTAAAACATCTTTCTAACCATATGCATTTCATAAGAAACGGTTTCAAACGCTTTTAATAGACCAACTCGTCCGATCCAAGGCAACGTGTTCCTTTAACTCAAGTGGTCGTCAAAGTTGCGAGAGAAAATGGAAGAAAAGACACCATTGTCGCAGAAGTTATGTGCTTTCAGATGCTTGAATTCGAGACCTCAGCTGAGGTCTCGAATTCTGAGGTCTCGAATTCAATTCAAATATTTAAGTGAGAAATTGCTTATTTCTCAAAAGCTGCGTTACTTTAGGGTAAGCCGTTTCTCACGATCAACAAAACAAATATATAATTGATCCTCACCATGCAATGCCTCATATCATATACACTTTATTTCATTCTAAAATAGTTTCCCAATTCCATTGTGCTCTTTCAGCAGAAAATATTACTCTAGATAAAATTAAGCTAGATACCAGTCACTGATGATACACGACCTGCTTATTCAGGTTAGACTTGACTCAAGTCCCAATCCGGTGCCATCGCCAGAAAACTATTGTTTTATTTTAATGCTCTGCATTCTCCAACCTGTCCCGCACCCATTCTCGGGACCTCATTTGACGGCGAGCGCGCACTGCTCTGTACGGCTTGTCTGCTATAGTAGGCTGCAGTAGTTGGCGCGAAATGGGACCTCTCACACGAGAACGGGACTTGAATCAAGTCTATATTCAGGTTTTTAGCGTAATGCTGTAGTATTTATTGTGCGATCCTTAGGTGAATTTCCTTTACTTAGGGTGAATCTGTTTGCTATACAGTAGTTTTTTTATATAAAATTATTGATTATTCACCCAATGAAAAAATCAGTATATATTTATGGTCATCCATCAACTAGATAGTTCAACTAGACACTGCAGCTGTTTGTTGCTAATGTTTAAAGTGAATCTAACATGATATTATTACAATGTCTCTAGCTACCAGGCAACATCGGTGGTATTAATTGGTATGACACTGCTCTAGAATTACAAAGGTCTTAGGTTCGAATCCCACCCGAGTAATATGCATGTGTAAATTTTCACAGAACTCGGGTAAGTACTGAGTATACAGCGGTGTAAATGGGTAAAAACCAAACTGAATATTTTTTATCCCCGATTCAATTTTAACATCTATTAATACTACAATGCTGTTGCGAACTAAATTTACGTACGGTCAACAAAGAGATGCAGACTTGCTAAATTGCTAGAAATTAAACAAATTGTGTAATTGATCATTACCAAAGAAATGCTGGAGTGCATTGCAAGATGTGTTATTCAAGGTAATTATATTTCGCTGCGTAACTTAATGTTTTGTCCATGCTGCAATAGTTTTGGTTGGTTACTTTATACATGATGGCCTGTTGATAATGGGAGGGTTTGATAATTGTCTAGGAGTAAGAGAGGATAGATACCTTCCGAGAGATGGGACTAAAATGTTGCCTTTAAACAGACTGAGAGGCGGTGTCCCGATGAAATCTGCCCCAGGTGATATATTTGTTTATCTATTTATTTATTTATTTATTCGTTCAGGCTTTAAAAACATCAAGAAGACACAGCAACAAAAACTGAAAATAAGTATAAAAACAAAAATTTAAAAAAACATTAGGAAAACAACTAGAGACATCTAATAAAACTAAAACAAATAGAAGCCTTGTTAGGATTACCCAAAACCACGGCTTTTGATTCGGCTCAGGCTAGCTTGGCCCCGCAGTTGATTCGACAATTTACGCGTGATTTGCTTATAAGCACTCGGGGTTTCAGACGAGAGGCTGGAGCCTGAAACCGAATCCAAAGCCGAAGCCGTGGTTTCGAAAAGTGTCAATCAATATTCACACTGTGGTGTACTTTTCCATCTCACGCTAGAGTGATCAGTGATGAAATGTTGAGCTCAGCACGTAAACAATTATCCCGATTTGGTTTGTTCCTTTGTCAGTGTAACAAACGCGCAAAACATTCTTCCGATTTGGTTTGTTTCTTTGGTGGGCAAACAGGGGCCAATTTCATGGAGCTGCTTCTAAAAGCCGAAAATATTGCTGCACAATATTGTCCCTAAGCAGAAATGAGCGGGAACACTGGTCACAAATTGTATTTGTCACATGGTTGTAGAGGAAAACGAAGGGTTCTAATGCACATTATGCCTGCTGTATGATTAAGTTGTAAGCATCTTTGTATAAACAAACCCACAAAATGGTGAACGAAAGATATACACCACTTAAAATCGTTAGATTGACCAGAGGCGGACTTCACAAAGAGTTAAGACTAGTCTTATCTCAAGCTAATTTAGGACACCCTTACGTTTTTAATATCTCCTACAGGACTAGGTTAGGACTAGTCCCCCACTTTTTGTGAAACCAACCCATGCAGTGGTAAAAGTTACGGAAAAAGTAAACTTGGAAAGTTTTGAGCAAAAAATACTTTGAAGATAACAATTTTATTTACTATATTAATTGTAAGAGTGCATGCCGTTCCATTCCTCTTGTTTTTAACTAAGGCACTCGTGGGAAAAAAAAAAGAAAAAAAAAAACACTCCTTAAAGGATTCGGGTACTTTTTCAAAATGTTCACAGATTTACATTAAACTTACAGGGTTTGAAGATAATGATAGTGGAAAGCTTCTCTTCAAATATTACTAACTAAGGTTGTGTAGTTTTTGAGAAATGAGTAAAACAAGTCACAAAATAATGTTGGTCTCATGAGACCAAAATTATTTTAGCATGTAAAATCCCCTTATCCAGTTATGATATTATACCAACACCATAGCATAACTGGTTAATACGTTTTTACATGCTAAAACTGAGACGAAAATTATTACTTTTACTCATTTCTCAAAAACTACAGCACCTCAGTAAGTACAATTTCAAGGGAAGCTTTCTACTATCATAATCTTCAAACTGTGTACGTTTAATGTAAATCTGTGGACAATGTGTTTTTTGTTAGGAAAAAGTACATAATACCCTTTAAAGACACTGGACACTATTGGTAATTGTCAAAGACCAGTCTTCTCACTTGCTGTATCTCAACATATTCATAAAATAACAAACCTGTGGAAATTTGAGGTCAATTGGTCGTCGAAGTTGCGAGATAATAATGAAAGTAAAACCGCCATTGTCACACGAAGTTGTGTGCTTTCAGATGCTTACCAAGTGAGGTTTTATGCTGATAATTATTTTGAGTAATTACCAATAGTGTCCACTGCCTTTAAAGGCGCAGCAACAATACTTATCGGGCTGTTTGCCTACCTGTTCCAAAGCTGGGCTAATGAGCAAGGCTGGACCCCACAGAAACTGTGTATCAACGAAGTTGTGTGCTTTCAGATGCTTGATTTCGAGACCTCAAATTCTAAATCTGATGTCTCGAAATCAAATTTGTGGAAAATTACTTCTTTCTCAAAAAACTATGGCACTTCAGAGGGAGCCGTTTCGCACAATGTTGTATACCATCAACCTCTCCCCATTACTGGTCACCAAGAAAGGTTTCGTGCTAATAATTATTTTAAGTAATTACCAATAGTGTCCACTGCCTTTAATGCCAATATATAATCCCACATTGTCATGTACTTTTCCATCCCACGCTAAAGTGATCAGTAAACAATTTTTTCCCGATTTGGTTGGTTTCTTTGTTAGTGTAAAAAACGCGCAATATTTTCAGGTACTTAACCCATTGTTCAGCTGTTACTTTTCTTATTTTTGAATTTATATTGAATATTTTGATTTATTTATTTATTATTGTAACCAACAGCGGATAGCTGCCACTTACATGTATTATTAAAACATATAAAATAATGTGCAAAAGTTATATATAAATGTTGAAATTTACAGTCACACAAGAATTGATTACAACGTTATTTTACATAGTGTCACATACCCATGACTCCACCTAAGTAGGACCTTCAGTATTCCACCAACCCCCTCGACACACACACACACACACACAAGAAAACTACGGTGACGCTTCTCATTAATATTTACAAGTTATTTTACATCTTAACTTCTACATATTCAATATTTACAAGGTAGCTTCCATACTGTCTCATTACCTTTAACCTTTGTGGTGACTATCTCTGCCTTGATAGGGGGGGGGGTGTTCCTTCCTTCTCATCTAAGTATGGTAAAACGCTCATTAGCGGTGAGATCCGGGTCCACCTTCAATGTCTTATAAAATGTTGTCACTGTGACAATACAGGAAAACTGGCGAATCCTGGCTTTTCCTGAAGTTCTGCTGCTGAATACTGATTGTTGAACTCTCAATATTTCTTACTGCCAAAGGATGGCTATGCGCTCTCTCATAGGACTCGCACATCTTTGAGGCTGGCTGTATACCTTCTCCTCAGGAAACTCTGATGTCGAATGAAAGATAGTAGGGACTTTTCGTTTTCGACGACGGATGGTTCTGCGACGGTTGTTCAGCTAAACGTTGTCGTTTTCAGCACAACGAAGATTCATCCCAAGTACTGTCGTAGAAATTGAGGGACGACCGTCCTCAAAGCCGACGCATGCGCAAATGACGCCAAATGTCATCTTTACCGTCGCAGAACCATCCGTCGTCGAAAACGAAAAGTCCCTAGTATTCCCATAGGGCCAACACACCCTTCAAAACCAGAACAGAATCTTAGGAATTTGAATTGTTCCCCTTTAACTTTTCTACCTGCTCGTTCAAGCCTAGTCATGAATATTCATTAAGTCACATTACTTCTTTGCATACATAAGATGGCTCACCAAGTTTAAGGAATTTTAGGCTGCGGTTTGGCCACTCAATAAATATAATAACTTGTTATACTACAAGAACAACATTAAAGTACTATACATGCACTACGGCCATTCACAAATTATATTATGTTACTCTTTTACCATAATATCTGGAGTAATTTCGCTAATTTTATTTCACTCTGTGACAAACAGATAACATTATTAGTAAATTTGTCTGTGCGAGCGTAATCCATACCTCGAAAAGGCTAATGGCTACGGCCGATATACTGGAGATTCTGTCACTCCCGTGGAATTAACATGGGCCCTTTTCGAAACCACGACTTCGGCTCCAGTTTCGGTTCAGGCTAGCTTGGCCTTGCGGTTAATTTGAAATGGGAGATTTTTGGGACGCTAGGTGGCAGCAGACTTACCAGGTAAAATCCGCTGTTCTCGGTCATGTGCGCAAGCTCAGAACTACGTAAGCAATGGAAATTTAACTGGTGAGTCTGCTGCTACCTAGCGTCCGAAAGTCTCCCATTGCGCGTGTTTTGCTTACGCGTTCAGGGCTTCAGGCGAGAGAACGGAGCCTGAAGCCGAATCCAAAGCCGAAGCCGTGGTTTCGAAAAGGGCCATAGACTGATGTAAGTTGATTAAAATGAGGGCTTCATCGGAAGAAGTTTGTACACAGTTCGCCTAAATGGGGGGGGGGTGTGAATCTCCTTCGTCACTGGATCACTGAACTAGGCATATTCTTCATCATTATAATGTTAAAGCCATAGCCATAGCCGTAACCGTAGCTGTAGCCAAAGTCGCTCGACTCGGACACGGCGTTTGAGGGGGTTTTACTCGTGTACTGTAAAATGACATAAACACAAGGAAGAACGTAACTTTTATGTTAAGTGTAAGAAAGGCAATGTCAACACAAAGGCAATAAAAAAAAACAATGAAAAACTCAATCAATTTTTTTACCAAATAGAATCCCCACCAAGCCCCACCCCCCCCCCCCCCCCATTTGAGTCAAACCAACTGATTAGATCAGACGATTTTTTGAGTCAAAATATAAGTAAACAAGTTCTGGCCCAATTCACACGGAGCTAGCTGGGGCCTTTCACTAAAATGAAACAAAGGCCACCACAACATTTTTGTCTTTGTTGAACTGGGCCCCACTAAGAGAGTTCTTAGAATACTAAAGTTTGTTCGATCTTGTTTAAAGGTGCGTCACGTAAAATGCGCATTATACACGACGAATATACACGGATATCATCAATAAAGTCGGCACAATACTTTTTCTTCAATATTAAAAATGCCCCAAAACTCACCAGTTATGAAAAGGCTGTTACTTTCGTGTTGGCGGTGAAATGTTTGTGAGCAAAGACCAGTCCAATCACCGCGCTGATTACAACGATGGGAACGATAACACCAGCAACAATCTTAATTGCGTCATTTCTTGGTAGATTCGTTGCTGCCACTGAAACAAAACATCAACAATGAAAGAAAAGAAAAAAATGAGAACGTGTTATAGGAATGATAAATAAATCACTCGGTTTTCTGCTGTCTTCGGTTTGTTTGAAAATGTTTTTGTTCATATTATATTTTCCCCTGTGGATCTGTCCTCTGGTGTGTTTTTTATTTTAAATATTATTATGTCATCTTTTGTTTGATGTTTTAAAATGTTTTTTTTTCCTGAAAGGAGATTGCTTCTCGGTTATGATTCAGATCGCTTTCTTTGAATCTGGCATCCATTTGGTTTTCTCAATCAATCAATCAATCAATCTTTAGAGATGAATATTATTTTCGTGACTTGTTTTACTCATTTCTCAAAGACTGCAGCACCTCAGTTAGTAATAAAATGTCAGTTAATTATGACTTAAGAACAAATATGTACAAACCTTTAGAAGTGGTAATCGCAGACGTAGTTTGTGCACCGGGAGTATGAGAAGAAACTGTTTGTTGAGAAGGCCCTTGTGTGGTATCAGCAGCTTCAGTTCCTAGACTTGGTTCTGGACTATCAGTAGCTTCGGTTCCTAGACTCGGTTCTGGACTATCAGTAGCTTCGGTTCCTAGACTTGGTTCTGGACTATCAGTAGCTTCGGTTCCTGGACTTGGTTCTGGACTATCAGTAGCTTCGGTTCCTAGACTTGGTTCTGGACTATCAGTAGCTTCGGTTCCTGGACTTGGTTCTGGACTATCAGTAGCTTCGGTTCCTAGACTCGGTTCTGGACTATCAGTAGCTTCGGTTCCTGGACTTGGTTCTGGACTATCAGTAGCTTCGGTTCCTGGACTTGGTTCTGGACTATCAGTAGCTTCGGTTCCTAGACTCGGTTCTGGACTATCAGTAGCTTCGGTTCCTAGACTTGGTTCTGGACTATCAGTAGCTTCGGTTCCTAGACTTGGTTCTGGACTATCCGCAGCTTCAGTTCCTAGACTTGGTTTTGGACTATCAGTAGCTTCGGTTCCTAGACTCGGTTCTGGACTATCAGTAGCTTCAGTTGTAAGCGTCGTAGTTGTGACGTCGACCGTAGTTGTAGGCGCCCCAGTGACGTCGGCCGTGGAGCTATGCAGTGTAGGCGCCATGGTAACGTCGACCGTGGCGCTGGGAGTTGTTCCGGCATCTGTCGTTGCGATGTCCAGCTCACGTTCGCAGTTCATGCGCAGAACTTGAGTTGCAGCTAAACCTGCAGCAGAATAGGAATTAGTGCATGCGGGAAACGGACCAATAATATGACAGCAATATTATAGCAAAATTGTTTGAAACCGTTTGTTATAAAATACATATAGACAGAAAGTGGTTTGAATGTAGAATAATAATGATCGATACAAATATGCCTCAAAGTTGGCATTTTAGTTCACTTCGTATAGGGACAACCGTGCAATTTCGATGCATTTTTATGTGGATCGTTATACTCTAATTTTAAACATCTTTCCAACCAAATGCATTTGATAACAAAACGGTTTTCAAATTATGGTCCATTAAACTTTTGAGGTACTAGCCCTGCTGTCTTGTATGGTGACAAAGATGAAAATGTTTACGTCGTTGAAAGGAAACTGAATTTGTTGTGGTCGCCAAGTGCGGACCATTGGAAAGTTGCGGCAGCAATAAAAACTGAACTACAACTCTGCTGTCTACATGACAGTTAGCATGTGATGATTAGTGAACAACTCGGAGAAGCCCGGTGTAATTTTGTTCCTGATAAGAAATGATAGGACGTGTGGCTGCACGGGAACTTTTTATGAGAAGTTACTTGAGCAGTTGGGTAACTTTTTAAACAAAACGATGAAAATGCTGTTAGTATTGTCCATTTTTTAGCAGTATTTTTGACATTGACATTGTTTTTAACTTTTGCTAGTCTCATCTTTTTAAACTGGTTGTTTAACATTTTAACTTTTTTGTTAGCTTTCTGTTTTATCTAGATTCTTTTTTATAATTTTATTGGTTTCTTTAAATGCGCTGGAAAAGAAAAAGAAAATACACTAAAAGGCGGATTATTTCTGCTATTTGTTTTATTTTATTGTTTATTTAACAGAATAAAACAACACCACAACAAACAAGCAGACATATCTTCTAGACAGATAAATTGGAGGAGATATCAATTTGTTTGTACCTTGATCAGTTTCACATCGGTCCACGACAGTATTCTCGCACGGGAAAACTTTTCTGATGAGCTCGTAAAGTTGTGGATCGGCCGCCTTCAGTGTCTCTCGTGTGCAGATGGTATTGTGAACATAGTCCGTGAAATTACGACACACCTGGACGTTGAAGAAGGCCTGAACACCTTCTGCAAAATACTCGGTCACCTTTGAGATGGCATACGTATCTTGCCACAGAGTGTTTGTCTTGGCCATGGTGTAAGCGCTCCCTAACTCAGTATCGAAGCTAGAGCTGATGTTACTCAGCGAGATCAGATGGATTGAATGCGCGAATTCATGAATCAGGATATCCTCTTCAAACCATCGGTCCTCGAGAAAGGTTCCACAAACGAGATTCTCTTCTGCGTTCGTGGTTATTGGATTACTAGGTTTACCGCTTAACCCACGTGCCCGGTCATCGATGAAATCACTGTTTAGGTGGCTATGTTCCGGTATTTCAGTAGTGCGTTCCAATTTAGCAATCACCCCAACCCGGCCGTACTGGTCAAACATGGAATCCCTAATGTCCTTACGATCCGCTAAGAGAAATCTTACCGTGTAGCAAGCACGGATCACAGCCGCATCCCCGGTATTATCAGATGATATGATGGGGATACCATAGGCGTGGGTGTACTTCTGGTAGAACGGGTCCAAGGGAAACTCGGCACGGATATCATCGGGTAGCGAGATGACCGTCTCGCAGGCCCAGGTGTCGAGAGAATTCCCCCGGCCGGTCTTAGCCTCGCGAGGCTCACGGTGGTGAACACCGGGCTGCTGATACGCGATGTCCACATCTGAAATGGAATGAGAAATCAGTCAAGTTTTGTTTGATTGAAAATGCAGTGAAAGTTGTTCCGGATATTGAGTTACGTTACACCCTACATCTTACCAAATATATGGCTGTGGCTGAATACAGAAAGAGGCACACACTCCACAGCGGTAATAACCAAACTTGCTAAAAGAAAAATAATAACAGATCTCGGAAATGAACCCATTCTGTAGCTTATGATACGAATAACCTCCGTTCGAATCATCATTATACATACTCTGTGCTGTTGATCTCACTGCTATATAACAGTAGTACACTTAACCCGCATAAACAAATACACAAACACACAGAACAAACATTTAAACAAATACACAACAATTAACTATTCCCATGAAAGAAGGTGCAAAGTCAATTTTTTTTTTTTTTTTTTTTTTAACAAAGTTTTGTGGTTTACAATTATTTGAATAACAAGCGTGTTACACAACCTGTATAGTACCATGGCTGACCAGTGTCCGGTTCCTCTGTTAACAGCTCAAAACATAAAGGGCACTGTAATTAATAAGGCCCAGCAGTTCTTTTTATAGAGCCAACACTCCTCCCAGAAGAGACGTGCACCACAACGTAACCCTTTACAATAACTGAAAATGTGGATACATTTCTTCGCATGGGTTCGGTTGAGCCTATGCCATTTGTCTCGTGAAAAAAAGAACCCCGAACTGGTCAATTGCCTTTTGTATAAAGGAAAACGAAGGGTTTTTCAATGCATGATGCCTGCTGTATAATTAAATTGTTAGTGTATTTGTAAAAGCAAACCCACAGCATGTTAAACGAAAGATATACACCACTTAAAACAGGCTAGGTTGACTAGGGGTGGATTTCACAAAGAGTTAAGACTAGTCTTATCTCGAGCTAACTTATAGGACCAGCCTTACTTTCTTAATATCTCCTAGGACTAATCCTAAAGTTAGGACTAGGACTAACTCTTAGTGAAGTCAACATATGCAGCGGTAAAAGTTACAGAACAAAATAATACACAAGGTAAGCTTTTCAACGATTGCTTCGAACAAAATTTATTTTCAAGATAACAATTCTATTTACATTTATTAATTTTTAAGAGT